>NC_143508.1:21892500-22541250 GCF_051622355.1 Phaseolus vulgaris | reverse complement strand
AACACAAAGAATAACAACATAGGCTCAATAAGAAGTGATTATGGAGGGGAATTCCAAAATGAAAAGTTCAGCAAATTCTGTGAAAAGATGGGAATTCTGCACAATTTTTCAGCTCCAAGAACTCCACAACAGAATGGTGTAGTGGAAAGGAAGAACAAATCCCTTGAAGAATTAGCTAGAACAATGCTAAGTGAATCTTCTCTTCCCAAGTATTTTTGGGCTGATGCAGTTAGCACCTCTTGCTATGTGATGAATAAAGTGCTAATAAGGCCAATCTTGAAGAAGACTCCTTATGAACTCTTCAATGGAAGGAAACCAAACATCACTCACCTTAGAGTTTTCGGTTGCAGCTGCTTTGTTCTAAACAATGGAAAGGAAAACCTAGGGAAATTTGATGAAAAAGCTGATCATGGTATCTTCATTGGCTATTCACTAAACAGTCATGCATACAAAATCTACAACAAGAGGCTAATGATTGTAAAAGAGTCTGTTCATGTTGTCTTTGATGAAGTGGATTGCAAAAGCATTCAAATCTCAAAGAACAGTGCTGAAGAGGATGAATAGAACATCAGTTTGGAGAAGTTGAACATCTGTGCAGAAAAACAACCGGTTGATTGCTCGAAACAACCGATTGAAATTCTACAGCAGAGTGAGTTGCCCAAAGAATGGAGGATTCCTAGATATCTGTCAGTGGAGAACTTCATTGGGTAGATAAATGAGGGTGTTTCTACACGTAGCTCTATCTCAAACTTCTGCAGGCACACTGCTTTTGTCTCTCAAATTGAACCAAAGTCAATTGATGAAGCTCTCAAGGAGGAAAAATGGGTTGAAGCTATGCATGAAGAGCTAAATCAGTTTGCAAGGAAAGAGGAATGGTTTCTGATCCCTAAAACAGCTGAGATGAACATCATTGGCTCAAAGTGGGTCTTCAGAAACAAACTGGATGAGGATGGTATGATCACAAGAAACAAAGCAAGGCTAGTTTCCAAAGGCTACAATTAAGAGGAGGGAATTGACTATGGGGAAACCTTTGCTCTTGTTGCAAGATTGGAAGTTGTGAGGTTGCTGCTGGCTTTTGCATGCATGAGTGGATTTAAACTCTTTCAAATGGATGTCAAGAGTGTTTTTCTCAATGGCTACATCAATGAGGAAGTGTATGTGGATCAACCACCGGTCTTTGAAGATCATCAATATATTAATCATGTCTTCAAGCTGAAAAAGGCTTTATATGGGCTGAAGCAAGCTCCAAGGCAGTGGTATGAAAGGCTTAGCAACTTCCTTTTGTCACAAGGCTATGAAAGGGGAATGATTGACAATACTCTCTTCATCAAAAAGTCAAATTCTGAAATTATCGTTGTGCAAATTTATGTTGATGGCATCATCTTTGGTGCTACACAAGATAGTTTGTGTGAAGAATTTGTGG
This sequence comes from Phaseolus vulgaris, assembly GCF_051622355.1. Lineage (NCBI taxonomy): Eukaryota > Viridiplantae > Streptophyta > Magnoliopsida > Fabales > Fabaceae > Phaseolus > Phaseolus vulgaris. The sequence continues at coordinate 22,539,827 of NC_143508.1, read as the reverse complement.
CTGCTATGAAAGGTGAGTTTGAAATATCTATGATGAGAGAACTGTCTTTCTTTCTTAGATTGCAGGTCAAGCAAACAAAGGATGGAATCTTTCTATGCCAATCAAAGTATTGTAAAGAAATTCTCAAGAAATTTGAAATGGAGAGTGGCAAGGAAGCAAACACACATATGCCCTCAAGCTGCTATATGGATGCAGATGTTGCTGGAAAAGGGGTAGATCAAACAAAATATAGAGGTTTGATTGGCTCTTTGCTCTATCTAACAACGAGTAGACCGGACATAATGTTTGTGGTATGTCTTTGTGCAAGATATCAAGCAAATCGAAAGGAATCCCACTTCAAAGCTGCAAAGAGAATTCTGAAATATCTCAAAGGAACAACAAATGTTGGGTTATGGTATCCTTCTCACTCTCCCATTCATTTAATTGGCTATTCAGACTGCATATAACAAAGTCAGTTTAGTTTTACAATTAAAAGTGGAAGAAAAATGTAAACATGACTTAGCATTTGTAAATAATGGGATTTCAGAAAAGGAGGTTCTATAAATCGACCAAGTTGGAAAAATTTGTTTGGGAATGATGTGATGTTTTGGAAAAAGACCTCTTAAATGGTGACAACCATTAGGAGGTATGAAAAAATCATCCCTAACATTTTTTAACCAAGATGGTGGTGAAATAGGAACCTTGGGTAATGAAAAAGATAAGGAAGGAAAACACCTTGGAGGTGAAAGGATAAGACCCATGTCAACTTGGCCTTCTTTGTCTTTTTCTTGTTTACTTGTGGTAGGTGGGTGAGTTAGGTCTTGTTTTACCTTGTTGATCTTTAAGATTTGCTTTTGTGGACAATGAAGAGCTATGTGCCCAAAACCTAAACATTTAAAACATTTGATATTTGAAGTTTTGGTAGGTGACTTAGGAGTAGAAAGATTTGTAGTAGAAACTTTGTTTGGAAACATGGTTTGTTTGGAAAAATTGGAAGGAGAAATTTTGTTTGCATCCTTCCTAGAAGAGTTGTAGAAATCATCATCATGAGTATTTTTGAAAGTTTTGTTCAAAAGATATGATTCTACCTTGATGGCTTTGCGAAACACGCTCTTTAAAGAAGAATATTCTTTTAATTCTACAAAATCTCTAATATCTCTTTTCAAACCACGTACAAACCATTTAATCTTTGACTCTTCATTAGCATGCATATTCATTTTAGTCAAAGTTGTTTCAAAATCTTTAAAGTATTCATCTACCATCCTATGTCCTTGAGGAAGCCTTTGGAACTTCAACAAGTGTTCCTTCCTAGAAGGAGGAACAAACCTCACGCGCATACACTCTTTCAAAGCATTCCAAGAAACCACGGGAGGTTTCTTGCGATATATAATGTCCATTACAATTTTATGCCACCATTCTTTGGCATAGCCCAAAAAGGATAAAGAAACTAATCTAAGTTTTTGGTCATCTTGGACCTTATACACATGAAAATAATGGTCAACCTTAGTCTCCCATTCTAAATACACATTAGGATCACTATCACCATTAAAACTAGGGACTTTTTTACAAGCAATGTTGAACACTTGGTGATATCTTTGGTCACGGTTATAGCTCTCTTCATGAGAATGATGGTGATGCCTCCTTCTTCCATGTTCTTCTTCACCAAGGACTGAAGCTTTGGAAGGAGAATGCTGTTTGTAAGATGCACCACTTGAATAGCCAGCCATTTTGCAAATAAAAAAACAGCAAACACACAAAAACAGCAAACAAGTTAAGAAACAAAATTAGCAAAAACAGTGAGCTTTTTGGCAATGAAACTGCCGAAATGAACTAAGGCTGAAAAGATATCACTCTCAAAGAAATAATGTTCTTGCACCAATCTGATCTTGAGGCCTTGGAATCCTCAAATGAAATATGTCAAAGCAAGCACACCAATCTTAAGAGCAAACCACCACAAAACCAAAGAAACAATAAAGACAAACAAGAAAAGGTATAAGCAAGGAAAGGTAATTGCAAAAGGAATACTTTATGTAAGACAAACTCAAAGAGTAAGAATGAAAGACAATCAAGAAAATAAAGAACTCAATGAGAAAAGTAGGCACACAAAAGAATACCTAAGGAAAAGCACTAGAGTAGATGAAGAAAACAAAAATATTAGCTACTGGAAATTTTTTTTTATGCAAACTGTGCTTGATATTCACTGATTTAACTGGAACGTTGTAGAGCGAACTGGATTATGAAATTTATACCACAGAAACTTCAAGATGTTAACTCAATAATGGCACTGGAATCAATTAAAAACAGTAAGCCAATTGAGAGAAATAAATTTTTCAAAATCACTGCCAGATTACCGTATTTTTTTCGGCAGGAATGTACACTTTTTTTATTTTATTTATCATTTTTTGTGTACTTCATATTTTTGAATGATTCTTTTTTCTATTCTTTTCTAACACTTTGAATATCTCAAATCCAGAATTTCAGAATTTTACAGTACGTAAATCAGTTGCAATAAGGAAAAACAGTAAGCACTTTTTTCAGAAACAGAGGAATCCTAATAGGAATAAAAAAACAGAATGATGAACTAGCAAAGACATAATAGAAAATGATGTATTGGAACTTGTATAGGTCTAGAATACAAGTATGAACTCAATTCTAAAAATAAAATGCACAAAGGATCAACATCAATTCAGAAAATTATATGACACCAAAGCAAGAAACAATCAAAACAATAAAAGTACTACTAGAAGTAATGACATATATGGAATAACATGACTAAGACACAACTTGACATGATTCAAAAATTAAAAGACACAACACAAATTGTAACAAATGAAAGGAAGCTTAAGGTAAACTCTAGGAAGGATAATGCCATTCCAAAAGAGCAACCATACTCATAAGAATTATGAGTGCCATAAACCTTTCCACAAACACTTGGAGCAAAAGAAAAACAGCAAGAATACTCAATTAAAATTCTAAAACAGCAACTAAAATTGCAAGAAATTAAAGAGCTCTTGAAATTAAAGTGCACACAACTCAACAATTAACAAGAATGAACCTAAGACTCATGATACCACATGATGTGATTCCAATAGCCACATAGAACAAGATTCTTGACACTTTGAGGAATCACCTTGAGCTGGAAAATATAGAGGCACTTTCTTAGAAGTTGGATCATGGTTCTAAGTCAAGAACTCACCAATAACAAGTACCAAATCCCAAACTCATTTGGATGAACCAAATATTGTCAAATTGAATCAACAAAGGAATTTAAAAAGAAGAGACCGAACAGAATTGAATTAAAATCAAATGTACCGAACAGAATTAAGAAACAAACAGAATATAGGTGCTGGAAAATTAGAAGAACCGAAACAACAACAACTCAAAACAAAAGGCAACATGAACAAATTGAAGAAGAAGAAAGGAAGGAGAAGAGAATGCTCATGAAGATGGAAGAATGGTTGGATGATCACGCCACTAGAAGTATGGATGCTCCTAGATGAGTGTGCAAGCCGCCACTTGAGGAAACCATGGTCCTTCAAGATAAGACTAGAGTAGAAGCTCAAAAGCTCTCCAAATGCTCACTCCAATTTTGAGTATAGTTTCTTTAGATGAATTCAAATCTGAATTTTACAAAGGAAGCACCTCTATTTATAGCCTAAGGTGCTGAAAAATAGGTGGGAAATTTCAAATAAACTCATTTGAAATTCCCACCAAAAACAAGTCACATGGGAGGTGTGACCTTTTTCTACTATGACACCTCCCAAAAACTATACCTACACCACTCTCCTAAGTCACATGGACAATGTGACTTTATTTTACATTTTCACACACCTTTATTTAATAACCACACCTCCTAAAACTATACAAGAGTATTTCAAAGCTTGGCCTTGCCCCTCATGGGATGGACTTGGGCTCTTTGGGCTTTGGCCTTCTTGGGCTTGGGCTTTGGGCTTGGGCCTCATCTTTATTTTATGTCTTCTTTTAATTTTGAGAAGACTAGAAGGAAGAACTTCAAATGTGAGGGTGGATGTCCTCTTCCTCCATTAATAAAAGCCTCCTTTATTTGATTCTCATCACTTCTCACTCTCCCATTCATTTAATTGGCTATTCAGATTCTGATTTTGCAGGATGCAAGCTGGACAGGAAAAACACAAGTGGCACTTGCCATCTTCTTGTTTCAAGCCTCATCTCATGGCATAGCAAGAAGCAAGCTTTTGTGGCTCTCTCTACTGCAGAGGCTAAGTACATTGCTGCTGGAAGCTGTTGTGCACAAATCCTCTGGCTCAAACAGCAACTTGCAGACTTTGGTTTGCAAATCAGCAAGGTTCCTTTGATGTGTGACAACACAAGTGCTATAAATCTTACCAAAAATCAAATTCAGCACTCAAGAACTAAGCATATTGAGATTCACCATCATTTCATCAGGGATCATGTGAGTAATGGAGACTGTGAAGTAAAGTTTATTGAGACAAAGCTGCAACTAGCAAATATCTTCACCAAGCTCTACCAAAAGAAAGGTTCTTCTTTTTGTGAAATGAGTTAGGTATCCTTGACCTTCAAAATCTTTCCTAAATATGTCTTATAACTATTATAGTCTATTTGTGAAGACAAATAGGGGGAGAATTGATTGGTTCTTGTGTGTCTTTCTTTGGAAAAAGTGTTTTAAAACTGCTAAAATCTTTGATATCATAACTGTTTTTGCTTTTGCTGTTACAAACAACCGATTGGTTCGTGTAAACAATCGATTGTTTGTCTGGAACATTGTTATAAAAAAATATGAAAAACTAACCTATTGTTGTAGAAAATATTGGATTGTATATATGCTCTTTTTTGCAGGAACTGCTTCAGATTCAATCAAATCCAACACAAGCAACCAAGGATTTGTCTTCATCAAATAGGGGTAGATTGTTGAATCAAGTGTGTTCAAGCTTTGAAGAATCCAAATCCTTTGAGTTTGATGGAAGGCTGGTTGTGCTTGTTGTTGCTGAGGTGTTTTAGAATAGGATCTGGGGTAGATTATCTGTGTAAATCCACTCTTGATTGAATCCAAAGCTTAAGTATTCTCAAACCTTTTGAATTGAAAGTGTTTTTCAAACTAAGTGAAAAACAACCTGTTCTGTTGTCGAAACAACCGATTGTTTTACTCTTAGGTGTTTTGAGAAAGGTTGAAAAATGTTTTTGATGGTTGAATTGTTGTCAAACCAAAACAACCGATTGATTCGCACATTCAATCGATTGTTTGTTTTCAAACCATAACAGAAAAATGTTTTGAGTGTTGACTAAGCTTTAAATTATTTTATAACTGAATGCGCTCTTGTTTTAAATGCTTTGACCAATCTTTGAAAGCTTTAATGAGTTTGTTTAGCTTTTGTAACAAACAACAACTGAGATTTAATCATAGAAAAATATATTCGAGTTTTTCACTGATTTTGCTTTTCAAGAGTTAAAGATTGTTTTGAGATTGCTTTGATAAAGAGAGAGTGAAATAGGATTTTCATTTGTATTGATTTCACATCATTCTGTAACAAGTATAATCCTTCTGTACTTTGTGTAAACTCTAGTGTGATAGGCCAAGAAGTGTTAAGTGCTTTTGAGGTTCTCAAGATCAACATTCTTGGTGGTGTATGTGCTGAGCCAAAGGAAGCGTGTGTCTTGAGGGGATCAAGGTCACTTCTTTGGTGGTGTATGTAAGTAATCTAGGTTTGGTTACTTAGTGGATTCCTCAGTGGTTTCTGGGTAGACTGGATGTAGCTCTTGGTTTAAGAATGAACCAGTATAAATTGTATGTGCAATCTCTCTCTCCCTTCTTTAATTTCAGTTTGTATATTTTAACTAGTATAAACAACCGATTGTTTCTGCGAAACAACCGATTGTTTTTCTAGTGCTCTGCTAATTTGCTTTGTGTTTTTGGCAAACTGAGTTCTGAATCAAGTTTTCTCAAAGGAATTTCATTCTAGACTAAAAAGTTTGCGAAAACCCTCTTTAAACCATTCACCCCCCCCCCCCCTCTAGTTTAAAGGCATGCATTCTAACACAAATAAGAATCAAAGAAGGTGATGAGTGTAAAAGTGCTTTTAAGACCAAATTTGAACTATATGAGTGGTTAGTGATGCCTTTTGGACTCACTAATGCACTTAGCACTTTCATGAGGATTATGAATCATGTCCTTAAGGATTGCATAGGTAAATATGTAGTAGTTTATTTTCATGATATATTAGTTTATAGTCAAAACCTAGATTCCCACCTAAGTCACCTAAAGGTGGTTCTTTTAGTACTGAGGAAAAATAGTTTGTTTGCTAATATAGATAAGTGTACTTTTTGTGTTGATAATGTAGTGTTTTTAGGATTCATAGTCAACAAAAATGGGGTACATGTTGTGATGGCATTTTCATGGAGCTCTTCTTGGATGTTGTGACAAATGGTGCGGAAGCTATGGATTGAGATGGGCAAGATCCTCCTAGGAGCTATGGTGATCTTGAAGGTGCATGATGAGTATGGAAGAAGGGAGGTTCGACCAGCCCTATGGTAGATGATGAAGATGAAGATTAGGTCCTAGAAACTAGGCAAAAGCAATGTATGGCACAATGTGGGCAGCATAACATTACTCTCATTAATCTTGAAAATACAAGTGATGGGCTTCTCCTTTTATAGGCTAAAGAGGCCGTAAATGCTAAGCTAAGTGAAGATGAAATGCAAGCAAAATGAAATGGAAATGTGAGGCACATGGGCACATGGAGCACATGGGTGCACATGGGTGCACATGGCTTCACAAAACCATCCCTTGATTAGTGAAGGCTTCTAGAAACCTTTAGCTAATCAAGGTTAACTCATCCTTAATTCTAATGTGCAGAAAAATAAACATTTGTCTACATGGCTATGCTATTTACACCCCAATTAAAGCTAAACTACACTTGATGGGCCTTCACGGAATATGTGCTAGTATGCCACTCTCCCATTCATAGCTTGATCCAAGTCTTCTTTGTCCTAGCCGCTCCTAGCTTGTCCTAGACGCTCCTAGCTTGACCATCTTGTCCTAGACGCTCCTAGCTTGTCTTAGATGCTCCTAGCTTGGTCTTTAGACGCTCCTAGCTTATCTTAGACGCTCTTGACTTGGCTCTTGCCTTTCATGGAAGGTTGTGCTTGGCCCTCTTCCATCATCCCCTCCCTCTTGAAAAGGATTTATCCTCAAATCCAATGCTTTTGCTTCTTAGGGGATGGTTGTGGCTGGATGGTGTCCATCATCTCCTCCTTCTTGAGAAGATCTATCCTCAGATTTGCAGACTTGATCTCGGATAGTAGCCTCTTGCTTCGTCAAGGTGTGTCCTCCCGGATCAAATGTCAATCTATGGAAATCTTGAAACAAAGCAAAGGATTTAGTGTGAGCATTTGGAGACAATTGAATTGTGTGAAGTTGCCATTTTTGTTTTTCTTTCGTTATTGGCAACTTCTCACAATATTTCCCTTTTGATGGTTATATGTGTCCTCTAATCCTCTTATGTTTTCTAAAATTTCCAATAGTAGTTACCTTTCCCTTAGGCATAATTCCTTTAGGAGATGGTAACAACTTTAAAAGGGCAAGAGGACTATGTTCACATACAACTTCAAATGGAGAAATATGAGTAATCTTGTGGACTACTCCATTGTATGCATGCTCAAAAGGAAAAGGATTCTTATCCAAGAATTGTGGGTGGCCCTCATGATTTCGTGTAGCATAGAAGAAAGAGCTATGTTTTCAAATTTTGGAGCTCTATCCATCACTATTTTTGAAGATAAATCATGGAGGCTTGTCACTTTTCTTAGGAAGAGTTTATCCACATCCATGAAGAAGGAATCAAAACCTTTTGTTGTCCTAGAAAGCTCGAATATGAAATGTGTGTCTTCCCAAGGATCATTTACAAAAGGTGAAGGAGTATAGAGTTCGTGAGACTTTGCCTTAGGTGTAGTTTGAAAACAAGAATTGTACCTAAGGTAATGTCTTTGAACCTCTTTTCTCATGGGTGACAAAAGTTTTCCTTTTAAAAGCTCTAGAGTTTTATCAACTCTAATTTGACCCATGAGTTCTCCTTCATGTTGACTTTTTATCTCATGTGTAAAGATAGTCTCGTTGGTACAACCATTGTTTATGAAAATTTGTACACTTTGTAATGGTTGTCTTAATAAGACATGATGATGTGATTCCACTAGCCATATAGAGAAAGGTTCTTGACCTTCTTAGGAATCACCTTGAGTTGGACAATATAGAGGCACTTTTCTTAGAGTTGGATCATTTGTTCTAAGACAAGAACTCACCAAAAACTAGTACCAAATCCCAAAGTCATTTGGATGAACCAATTTTAGTCAAATTGAACCAAAAAAGAGGAGAAACTAAAAGGAACCAAACAGAATTGAAATTAAAAGGCAAGAACAGAACATAGGTGCTGGAAAAACTGAAAAACCAAACCAAAAAAACTCAAGAACACAAGACAACATGAACAATTGAAAGAGAAGAAAGGAAGGAGAAGAGAGTGTTCATGAAGATGGAAGAATGTTGGATGATCTCGCCACTAGAAGTGTGGAATGCTCCTAGATGAGAGTGATGCCGCCACTTGAGGACTCCAATAATCCATCAAGATAAGACTAGAGAAGAAGGCTCCAAAAGCTCTCCAAAGTTCACTCAAAATTTGAGTAGAGTTTTCTTAGATTAATTCCAATATGAATTTTACAAAGGAAGCACCTCTATTTATAGCCTAAGGTGCTAAAAAATAGGTGGGAAATTTCAAATAAACTCATTTGAAATTCCCACCAAAAACAAGTCACATGGGAGGTGTGACCTTTTTCTACTATGACACCTCCCAAAAACTACACCTACACCACTCTCCTAAGTCACATGGACAATGTGACTTTATTTTACATTTTCACACACCTTTATTTAATAACCACACCTCCTAAAACTATACAAGAGTATTTCAAAGCTTGGCCTTGCCCCTCATGGGATGGACTTGGGCTCTTTGGGCTTTGGGCTTGGGCCTCATCTTTATTTTATGTCTTCTTTTAATTTTGAGAAGACTAGAAGGAAGAACTTCAAATGTGAGGGTGGATGTCCTCTTCCTCCATTAATAAAAGCCTCCTTTATTTGATTCTCATCATACTCCTCGAGTTGGAGAGAATTCGTCCACGAATTCTGAATCCCTGCATATAACAAAGTCAGTTTAGTTTTACAATTAAAAGTGGAAGAAAAATGTAAACATGACTTAGCATTTGTAAATAATGGGATTTCAGAAAAGGAGGTTCTATAAATCGACCAAGTTGGAAAAATTTGTTTGGGAATGATGTGATGTTTTGGAAAAAGACCTCTTAAATGGTGACAACCATTAGGAGGTATGAACAAATCATCCCTAACATTTTTTAACCAAGATGGTGGTGAAATAGGAACCTTGGGTAATGAAAAAGATAAGGAAGGAAAACACCTTGGAGGTGAAAGGATAAGACCCATGTCAACTTGGCCTTCTTGGTCTTTTTCTTGTTTACTTGTGGTAGGTGGGTGAGTTAGGTCTTGTTTTACCTTGTTGATCTTTAAGATTTGCTTTTGTGGACAATGAAGAGCTATGTGCCCAAAACCTAAACATTTAAAACATTTGATATTTGAAGTTTTGGTAGGTGACTTAGGAGTAGAAAGATTTGTAGTAGAAACTTTGTTTGGAAACATGGTTTGTTTGGAAAAATGGGAAGGAGAAATTTTGTTTGCATCCTTCCTAGAAGAGTTGTAGAAATCATCATCATGAGTATTTTTGAAAGTTTTGTTCAAAAGATATGATTCTACCTTGATGGCTTTGCGAAACACGCTCTTTAAAGAAGAATATTCTTTTAATTCTACAAAATCTCTAATATCTCTTTTCAAACCACGTACAAACCATTTAATCTTTGACTCTTCATTAGCATGCATATTCATTTTAGTCAAAGTTGTTTCAAAATCTTTAAAGTATTCATCTACCATCCTATGTCCTTGAGGAAGCCTTTGGAACTTCAACAAGTGTTCCTTCCTAGAAGGAGGAACAAACCTCGCGCGCATACACTCTTTCAAAGCATTCCAAGAAACCACGGGAGGTTTCTTGCGATATATAATGTCCATTACAATTTTATGCCACCATTCTTTGGCATAGCCCAAAAAGGATAAAGAAACTAATCTAAGTTTTTGGTCATCTTGGACCTTATACACATGAAAATAATGGTCAACCTTAGTCTCCCATTCTAAATACACATTAGGATCACTATCACCATTAAAACTAGGGACTTTTTTACAAGCAATGTTGAACACTTGGTGATATCTTTGGTCACGGTTATAGCTCTCTTCATGAGAATGATGGTGATGCCTCCTTCTTCTATGTTCTTCTTCACCAAGGACTGAAGCTTTGGAAGGAGAATGCTGTTTGTAAGATGCACCACTTGAATAGCCAGCCATTTTGCAAATAAAAAACAGCAAACACACAAAAACAGCAAACAAGTTAAGAAACAAAATTAGCAAAAATAGTGAGCTTGGCAATGAAACTGCCGAAGTGAAATGAGGCTGAAAAAAGAGATCACTCTCAAAGAAATAATGTTCTTGCACCAATCTGATCTTGAGGCCTTGGAATCCTCAAATGTAGTCGGAAGTGATGACGTGGCATCAAGCTACAGTGTAGGCGTGTTGACAAGGCGCCAGATTTGCAGAAGGGAAGGAAGTCGGGGGGCTCGTGTAGTCGCCAGTTATTAAGTTGGCGTGCTCCGATCTCCAGCATACCAGGACCGGCGATCGCCCAGTTGAAGATGAAGTCGCCAGATGTAAACTCAGGCGATCAAGTGATTGGAGATCGCCAGAGCAAGCACATCGCCGAAGATGAAGGTGGTGCAGATTATGAAGGCGGCCGGCGAGACCACAGGGAAGGTGTACGAAGGCACCCTAACTCGCCAATTCTAGTAGAGATCGCACTCCCAAGTTAGCCATGCACTGGGCAGTACCATGCATAAGTAACTTAGCCAAAAAGAGAGTCAGAAGCAGCGCCCAAGTCAAGGAGGCTCCAGATGATGGCACGTGTACGACTGGATGCGAGCCACGTGTCTAGCTGCGTAACTGCCAGGAGAGAGAAAGTGACCAGGTATAAAAGGGTTTCCCAACGAACTTTCGAGGTACGCACGTTCAGATTGTACTCTTTACGCTTGCGAGTTCTTGAGCATACTGTGAGAGAGAACATTGCACGGTTCCTTGAGAGTTCTTGAGTGTTATTGCTCTTAGTATTTGGTGGTTCAGTCACTGACTTGGGCGTTGGAGTGCGATCGGCCGCAGCGGCGCCGCTCTGTTCTTTTGCAGGTTCTTGAGGTGGATCGTGACGAAGGGCGGAGGTTGAAGCGGTGCGCACGTCGATCCAAGTTTGACGAGGCAAGCTCCAACGTTCTGGTCAACAGGCAGGATCATCAGGCGCCCACCGTGGGGTCGTGTAAAACCTGTTTCCATCCACAGCGTGAGTTCTTGGAGGTCTTCGTCGTTTTCTGCGTGGTTGTGTGCTGGTGCAACCACTGTTCGCGGTTCGTTTGAGATTTGTTCGGTGATTTCGCGTTTTTCACCGTTCGTTTGGGTTCTTGTTCGGTGAAGTGAAGTTTTCTGCTGTTTACGCGAGATTTGTTCGGTGAAGTTTGAGTTCTTTGGCTCGTTTGGTTTGTCGTGGGAGAAGCGGTGGTTTCTGGTGAAGTTGCAGGTCTCTGTGGAGGTTCGCTGTGTTCTTGAGTTTTCTTGCAGAGTTTCGCGCAGTTTTTACCGATTGATCGTTGAATCGATCGTAGCTGAAGTAAGTGTTGCTCGCTGCATCCTGTGATTCGTCAAGTTTCATGAGAAAAATGAGAAGCAATCGTTCAAGTCCAGTTGCGCCCGTCGCTGCTGAAGGCGCCGCCGCCATGACCATGGCGCAGATGGCAGAGATGATGCGTTCGTTGCAGGCAACCGTGGAAGCCTCGCGCATAGAACAGGCGAGAATGCATGAGGACCTGGCCGCCTCTCGGGCCAGGAATGATGAGCTCAGCAAGGTGACTGAGGAGCTGCGTCAAGCTCTTCAGGAGCAGCAAGGGCGTTCTATTGCTGAGGAGGTCGCGCCGTCGTCGCCACCTCGTGTTTTTCCTATGCCTTTCGCTTAGGCGATTACTGACATGCCTATTCCTGCTAGTGTGGTTCCTGTTAAGGCTGTTTTCACCGGCGTGGAGGATCCTGAAGCTCATCTCACCACGTTCCATACGCAGATGATGCTGTCAGGAGGATCAGACGCCCTATACTGCAAGATGTTCGTGAGCACACTCCAGGGAACGGCGCTGGAATGGTTTGTGAGCCTGCCTAACGGTCACATTACCAACTTCCAACAGTTCTTGAAGATTTTCGTCGAGCAGTATATCGTGAATAAGGCACCGCCCAGGGTGTCTTACGACTTGTTTGACATAAGGCAATATCAGGGAGAGTCCCTCAGGGACTACTTGAATCGCTTTGGGGCGCAGATGGTCAGATCGCCGGCCAAAGATGAAGAAATGCTGGTTTACGTATTTAAGAAGGGCATGCTGCCGGGACCATTCTGCGAGGCATTGATCAGGGCTCACCCCGCCACGTTTGCTGAGGTGAGGCGACTTGCAGTGGCCCACATCGCCGACAAGAGTGAAGTCGCCGAGAAGAGAGGAAGCGTGGCTCCCACCAGGCCGCGCGCCCAGACCAGGATCCAGCCACAGAGGGTGCTGGAGACAGCGGCGGCCAGAAGGGATCAGAGGACTCGCCATCCTTATGATCCAAGGAAGAACAAGGGCAGGAGCCAAGGGCGCCAGCAACCTGCACGCCGGGAATACAATCGCCCGCCTAAGCACAAGTTTGTCATGGGATTGGCGGACCTGATCGCCATTCCCAACATATCCGCTAGGTTGAAAGCGCCAGAGAAGGTGGGCGACAAGGTGCTGGGACCAAAGCCAGACGCCTGGTGTGAGTTTCATCAGGGCTTTGGCCACACCGTGGACTCGTGTTTAACTTTAGGATACCATCTCGACGATCTGGTAAAGAGCGGGTTCCTAAATGACTATTTGCTGGACAGAAGGACGGGGGGCGCGTCGAGCTCCCAACCAGCAGGTGGAGAAGCCCAGCAGCACGAGATGCCTACGCACGGGGAGATCCACACCATTGCAGGGGGTTTCTCAGGAGGTGGATGCACCGCATCACAGAGGAAGAGGTACGCGAGGTCTGTGATGACGGTGGATATGTTTGAAGACCACTCGCCGGAAGTGGATATTACATTCACCAAGCAAGATCTTAGGGATGTTGTGCCTCATGACAACGATCCCATAGTAATTTCTTTGATCACTGCAGGAAGAAAGGTCCACAGGGTGCTGGTAGACCAAGGAAGCTCGGCAGACGTGATGTTCTGGCCGACTTTCACGCAGTTGGAGCTGCCCCTTGACCAGCTGAGGCCCTATGGAGGGTGTTTGTATGGCTTCGCTGGTGACCAGGTGGAGGTCAGGGGGTACATAGAATTGAGGACTACGTTTACAGATGTGGCGGGTTCAAGAACGGAGAAAATCAAATACCTTGTTGTAAACGCTCCTTCAGCATACAACATCCTGTTGGGAAGGCCCACGCTCAACAGGATAGGCGCTATACCGTCGACCCGGCACATGAAGGTGAAGTTGCCATCTTTGGAGGGGGTGGTGATCACCATCAAATCCGATCAGAAAGAAGCGAAGAAGTGCTATGAGAATAGCCTGAAAAACAAGAGATCGGTGAGTTACGTAACGACCACCCCGCCTCCTGGTGTGAAGCCCAGATCGACGGTAACAGAAGAGACCGCCGGAAGGGACGTTGAGATGGTGGATGCTGAGCTGGGGGAGAAGAACGCTGGCCCGGAGGAAGAAGAGGCAAGGAATCGCCCTGAGGAAGCGAGGGAACTGGGAATCGCCAGGGCGGTGATCGCCAGAGAGACCAGACCAAAACCCGTCGAGCAGTGGCTCGAGAGAGAGATCGGGGGAAAAATCTTCAAGCTGGGGAGATCCCTGGAGGTTGAGCTCCAAGACCAGATCGCCAAGGTGATAGAACGGCATCTGGATGCATTTGCATGGTCCGCTTCGGACATGCCCGGGATCGATCCCGACTTCTTGTGCCATCATCTGGCGATGGACAACTTGGTGAGACCAGTGCGACAAAGAAGAAGAAAGTTCAACGAGGAGAGGAGGCAGGCGATTAGGGACGAAACACAGAAACTCCTCGCTGCAGGCCACATCAGGGAAGTCCAGTACCCTGAATGGTTGGCAAATGTCGTGCTGGTGAAGAAGAGTAATGGGAAATGGCGTATGTGCGTCGATTTCACTAATTTGAACAAGGCTTGCCCAAAGGATTCATATCCTTTACCAAGCATAGACGCCCTGGTGGATAGTGCCGCGGGGTGTAAGTTGTTGAGCTTCCTGGATGCCTTCTCGGGGTATAATCAGATCAAGATGCATCCCATGGATGAAGAGAAGACTGCCTTCATGACCGAGAGATCGTGCTACTGCTACAAAGTGATGCCATTTGGGCTGAAGAACGCGGGGGCCACGTACCAGAGGTTGATGGATCGAGTACTTGCACCGATGCTGGGAAGGAATGTGCAAGCGTACGTCGATGACATGGTCGTGACCTCGCCAGAGAAAAGCAAGCACGTTGCAGACTTGGAGGAATTGTTCACGACGATCGCCAAGTTCAAATTAAAGCTTAATCCAGAAAAAAGCATTTTCGGCGTGGAGGCTGGAAAGTTTTTGGGTTTCCTCTTAACTGAAAGAGGCATAGAGGCCAACCCGGATAAGTGTTCCGCCATCTTGGCGATGAGGAGCCCGGCTACGGTGAAGGAAGTTCAACAGCTAACAGGTCGGATGGCAGCCCTGTCTCGCTTCGTGTCAGCTAACGGAGAAAAGGGCCATCCCTATTTTCAGTGCTTGAGGAGGAATAACAAGTTTGTTTGGACGAAGGAGTGCGAGGAAGCCTTCGTCAAGCTGAAGGAGTATCTGGTGAGCCCGCCGGTTTTGTGCAAACCGCTGGTGGGAACCCCTCTCAGGTTGTATTTTGCTGTAACTGAGAGGGCGGTGAGTGCGGTGCTCGCCCAGGATCAAGATCAGGCTCAAAAGCCTATTTATTTTGTTAGTAAGGTGTTGCAGGGCCCCGAAACGAGATATCAGGCCCTGGAGAAGGCTGCGCTGGCTGTGGTGTTTTCGGCGAGGAGGTTGCGCCACTACTTCCATAGCTTCACGATTCTGGTGATGACTGACCTGCCCATCCAGAAGGTCTTGAAGAAGCCCGACGTTGCGGGAAGGATGGTGAAATGGGCAGTAGAGCTGTCAGAGTTTGATATTAAGTACGAACCCCGAGGACCGATTAAGGGGCAAATCTTCGCAGATTTCGTGGTTGAGCTCTCATCTGAGGCGACACGAGTTGAAGGGGACGATTTCCGTTGGGTGCTCTCGGTGGATGGATCGTCGAACCAGCAGGGTAGCGGTGCTGGAGTCATTTTGGAAGGACCCAACGGCGTGCTGATCGAACAATCTTTGAGGTTTGCCTTCAAAGCCAACAACAATCAAGCAGAATATGAGGCGCTGATCGCCGGGATTTTGCTGGCAAAGGAGATGGGAGCGAGGGTGTTGATGGCTAAGAGTGACTCGCTGCTAGTCACAGGGCAAGTAACAGGCGAGTTCCAGGCTAAAGATCCACAAATGGCGGCTTACTTGGAGTATGTGCGGGAATTGAAGAGTTCCTTTGCCTCCTTTGAAGTGGTACATGTGCCCAGAGAGCAGAATGCCGGAGCTGACTTGCTAGCCAAGCTCGCCAGTTCAGGCAAGGGGGGTAGGCAGAGGACGGTGATTCAAGAAACTCTGAAGACGCCGAGAGCATTTGTGGCAGATCACCTGGTTCTTCAGATAAGCAGGCCGACGGAAAAAGCGGCAAGAAGTCACAAGTCTTTAATGCAAGAAACGTTGAGATCGCCGAGAATTAGAGCATGTCGGGGAAAGAGGGTGAACATGACGCAGGTCTGCGCTACCCATGAGTCAGATACCTGGATAACACAGTACAAGCGGTGCCTGGCAGATGGCCTTCTCCCGCTGGATCCGACAGAGGCTCGGAAGGTAAAGAAAAATTCTAGCAAGTACACATTGATTGATGGCGATCTGTACAGGTTTGGGTTCACTCACCCACTCCTGGAATGTGTACATGGCGAGAAGTGCACGAGAATCATGGCAGAGCTCCACGAAGGAATATGCGGAAGCCACGTCGGGGGTCGAGCTCTGGCCGCAAGGACTCTCCGCGCAGGATACTACTGGCCATCGATGAGAGAAGACTGCAAGAAGTACGCACAGTGTTGCAAACAATGCCAACAGCACGCCGATTGGCACAAGGCGCCTCCCGAGGAGTTGAAGTCGATCTACAGCCCTTGGCCGTTTCATACTTGGGGAATCGACATCCTGGGACCATTCCCGCTGGCGATCAGGCAGATGAAGTACTTGGTGGTGGCGATTGAGTATTTCACCAAGTGGATCGAAGCAGAACCAGTGGCCCAGATCACCGCACACAAGATCGAAGGTTTCGTGTGGAAGAACATTGTGTGCCGGTTTGGAGTGCCCAAGCGCCTGGTGTCGGACAATGGGACTCAGTTTGCAAGCCACCTGTTGAAGAAGCTGTGCAAAGGGGTGGGAATTCAGCAAGTGTTTGCATCCGTCGAGCACCCTCAGACAAATGGCCAAGTAGAGTCAGCTAATTGGGTGTTGCTGAGAGGTTTGAAGAGAAGGCTAGAGAAAGCCAAAGGAAGCTGGGCTGAGGAGGTACCCCGCATAGTTTGGGCGTACCACACCACTGAGCAGTCAGGAACCCATGAGACCCCGTTCAGTTTGGTCTATGGATGTGACGCAATGATTCCAGTGGAGATCCAGGAGAGCTCGCCGAGATTCCAGAACTTCGTAGAGGAAGACTCAAATGAAGAAAGAAGGTTGAACCTGGATCTACTGGATGAGGTCAGGAAAGAGGCGAGATTGAAGGCTGAGGCGGTGAAGAGAAGGATTGAACGAAGATATAACTCAAAGGTGATGCCGAGACAGTTTAGAGAAGGCGACCTGGTGAAGAGGAAAGCCCACCAGTACGAGATGGAGAATAAGTTGTCGCCCAAGTGGACGGGACCGTTCAGAATAACCGAGGCGCTCGGGAACGGTGCCTACCGCTTAGAGACATTGGAAGGAGGGGCGATTCCTCGCACTTGGAACGCCACGCACCTGAAGTTTGATATTAAGTACGAACCCCGAGGACCGATTAAGGGGCAAATCTTCGCAGATTTCGTGGTTGAGCTCTCATCTGAGGCGACACGAGTTGAAGGGGACGATTTCCGTTGGGTGCTCTCGGTGGATGGATCGTCGAACCAGCAGGGTAGCGGTGCTGGAGTCATTTTGGAAGGACCCAACGGCGTGCTGATCGAACAATCTTTGAGGTTTGCCTTCAAAGCCAACAACAATCAAGCAGAATATGAGGCGCTGATCGCCGGGATTTTGCTGGCAAAGGAGATGGGAGCGAGGGTGTTGATGGCTAAGAGTGACTCGCTGCTAGTCACAGGGCAAGTAACAGGCGAGTTCCAGGCTAAAGATCCACAAATGGCGGCTTACTTGGAGTATGTGCGGGAATTGAAGAGTTCCTTTGCCTCCTTTGAAGTGGTACATGTGCCCAGAGAGCAGAATGCCGGAGCTGACTTGCTAGCCAAGCTCGCCAGTTCAGGCAAGGGGGGTAGGCAGAGGACGGTGATTCAAGAAACTCTGAAGACGCCGAGAGCATTTGTGGCAGATCACCTGGTTCTTCAGATAAGCAGGCCGACGGAAAAAGCGGCAAGAAGTCACAAGTCTTTAATGCAAGAAACGTTGAGATCGCCGAGAATTAGAGCATGTCGGGGAAAGAGGGTGAACATGACGCAGGTCTGCGCTACCCATGAGTCAGATACCTGGATAACACAGTACAAGCGGTGCCTGGCAGATGGCCTTCTCCCGCTGGATCCGACAGAGGCTCGGAAGGTAAAGAAAAATTCTAGCAAGTACACATTGATTGATGGCGATCTGTACAGGTTTGGGTTCACTCACCCACTCCTGGAATGTGTACATGGCGAGAAGTGCACGAGAATCATGGCAGAGCTCCACGAAGGAATATGCGGAAGCCACGTCGGGGGTCGAGCTCTGGCCGCAAGGACTCTCCGCGCAGGATACTACTGGCCATCGATGAGAGAAGACTGCAAGAAGTACGCACAGTGTT
Source organism: Phaseolus vulgaris (assembly GCF_051622355.1). Classification (NCBI taxonomy): domain Eukaryota; kingdom Viridiplantae; phylum Streptophyta; class Magnoliopsida; order Fabales; family Fabaceae; genus Phaseolus; species Phaseolus vulgaris. The sequence continues at coordinate 22,521,574 of NC_143508.1, read as the reverse complement.
GCAAACAATGCCAACAGCACGCCGATTGGCACAAGGCGCCTCCCGAGGAGTTGAAGTCGATCTACAGCCCTTGGCCGTTTCATACTTGGGGAATCGACATCCTGGGACCATTCCCGCTGGCGATCAGGCAGATGAAGTACTTGGTGGTGGCGATTGAGTATTTCACCAAGTGGATCGAAGCAGAACCAGTGGCCCAGATCACCGCACACAAGATCGAAGGTTTCGTGTGGAAGAACATTGTGTGCCGGTTTGGAGTGCCCAAGCGCCTGGTGTCGGACAATGGGACTCAGTTTGCAAGCCACCTGTTGAAGAAGCTGTGCAAAGGGGTGGGAATTCAGCAAGTGTTTGCATCCGTCGAGCACCCTCAGACAAATGGCCAAGTAGAGTCAGCTAATTGGGTGTTGCTGAGAGGTTTGAAGAGAAGGCTAGAGAAAGCCAAAGGAAGCTGGGCTGAGGAGGTACCCCGCATAGTTTGGGCGTACCACACCACTGAGCAGTCAGGAACCCATGAGACCCCGTTCAGTTTGGTCTATGGATGTGACGCAATGATTCCAGTGGAGATCCAGGAGAGCTCGCCGAGATTCCAGAACTTCGTAGAGGAAGACTCAAATGAAGAAAGAAGGTTGAACCTGGATCTACTGGATGAGGTCAGGAAAGAGGCGAGATTGAAGGCTGAGGCGGTGAAGAGAAGGATTGAACGAAGATATAACTCAAAGGTGATGCCGAGACAGTTTAGAGAAGGCGACCTGGTGAAGAGGAAAGCCCACCAGTACGAGATGGAGAATAAGTTGTCGCCCAAGTGGACGGGACCGTTCAGAATAACCGAGGCGCTCGGGAACGGTGCCTACCGCTTAGAGACATTGGAAGGAGGGGCGATTCCTCGCACTTGGAACGCCACGCACCTGAAGTTTGATATTAAGTACGAACCCCGAGGACCGATTAAGGGGCAAATCTTCGCAGATTTCGTGGTTGAGCTCTCATCTGAGGCGACACGAGTTGAAGGGGACGATTTCCGTTGGGTGCTCTCGGTGGATGGATCGTCGAACCAGCAGGGTAGCGGTGCTGGAGTCATTTTGGAAGGACCCAACGGCGTGCTGATCGAACAATCTTTGAGGTTTGCCTTCAAAGCCAACAACAATCAAGCAGAATATGAGGCGCTGATCGCCGGGATTTTGCTGGCAAAGGAGATGGGAGCGAGGGTGTTGATGGCTAAGAGTGACTCGCTGCTAGTCACAGGGCAAGTAACAGGCGAGTTCCAGGCTAAAGATCCACAAATGGCGGCTTACTTGGAGTATGTGCGGGAATTGAAGAGTTCCTTTGCCTCCTTTGAAGTGGTACATGTGCCCAGAGAGCAGAATGCCGGAGCTGACTTGCTAGCCAAGCTCGCCAGTTCAGGCAAGGGGGGTAGGCAGAGGACGGTGATTCAAGAAACTCTGAAGACGCCGAGAGCATTTGTGGCAGATCACCTGGTTCTTCAGATAAGCAGGCCGACGGAAAAAGCGGCAAGAAGTCACAAGTCTTTAATGCAAGAAACGTTGAGATCGCCGAGAATTAGAGCATGTCGGGGAAAGAGGGTGAACATGACGCAGGTCTGCGCTACCCATGAGTCAGATACCTGGATAACACAGTACAAGCGGTGCCTGGCAGATGGCCTTCTCCCGCTGGATCCGACAGAGGCTCGGAAGGTAAAGAAAAATTCTAGCAAGTACACATTGATTGATGGCGATCTGTACAGGTTTGGGTTCACTCACCCACTCCTGGAATGTGTACATGGCGAGAAGTGCACGAGAATCATGGCAGAGCTCCACGAAGGAATATGCGGAAGCCACGTCGGGGGTCGAGCTCTGGCCGCAAGGACTCTCCGCGCAGGATACTACTGGCCATCGATGAGAGAAGACTGCAAGAAGTACGCACAGTGTTGCAAACAATGCCAACAGCACGCCGATTGGCACAAGGCGCCTCCCGAGGAGTTGAAGTCGATCTACAGCCCTTGGCCGTTTCATACTTGGGGAATCGACATCCTGGGACCATTCCCGCTGGCGATCAGGCAGATGAAGTACTTGGTGGTGGCGATTGAGTATTTCACCAAGTGGATCGAAGCAGAACCAGTGGCCCAGATCACCGCACACAAGATCGAAGGTTTCGTGTGGAAGAACATTGTGTGCCGGTTTGGAGTGCCCAAGCGCCTGGTGTCGGACAATGGGACTCAGTTTGCAAGCCACCTGTTGAAGAAGCTGTGCAAAGGGGTGGGAATTCAGCAAGTGTTTGCATCCGTCGAGCACCCTCAGACAAATGGCCAAGTAGAGTCAGCTAATTGGGTGTTGCTGAGAGGTTTGAAGAGAAGGCTAGAGAAAGCCAAAGGAAGCTGGGCTGAGGAGGTACCCCGCATAGTTTGGGCGTACCACACCACTGAGCAGTCAGGAACCCATGAGACCCCGTTCAGTTTGGTCTATGGATGTGACGCAATGATTCCAGTGGAGATCCAGGAGAGCTCGCCGAGATTCCAGAACTTCGTAGAGGAAGACTCAAATGAAGAAAGAAGGTTGAACCTGGATCTACTGGATGAGGTCAGGAAAGAGGCGAGATTGAAGGCTGAGGCGGTGAAGAGAAGGATTGAACGAAGATATAACTCAAAGGTGATGCCGAGACAGTTTAGAGAAGGCGACCTGGTGAAGAGGAAAGCCCACCAGTACGAGATGGAGAATAAGTTGTCGCCCAAGTGGACGGGACCGTTCAGAATAACCGAGGCGCTCGGGAACGGTGCCTACCGCTTAGAGACATTGGAAGGAGGGGCGATTCCTCGCACTTGGAACGCCACGCACCTGAAGTTTGATATTAAGTACGAACCCCGAGGACCGATTAAGGGGCAAATCTTCGCAGATTTCGTGGTTGAGCTCTCATCTGAGGCGACACGAGTTGAAGGGGACGATTTCCGTTGGGTGCTCTCGGTGGATGGATCGTCGAACCAGCAGGGTAGCGGTGCTGGAGTCATTTTGGAAGGACCCAACGGCGTGCTGATCGAACAATCTTTGAGGTTTGCCTTCAAAGCCAACAACAATCAAGCAGAATATGAGGCGCTGATCGCCGGGATTTTGCTGGCAAAGGAGATGGGAGCGAGGGTGTTGATGGCTAAGAGTGACTCGCTGCTAGTCACAGGGCAAGTAACAGGCGAGTTCCAGGCTAAAGATCCACAAATGGCGGCTTACTTGGAGTATGTGCGGGAATTGAAGAGTTCCTTTGCCTCCTTTGAAGTGGTACATGTGCCCAGAGAGCAGAATGCCGGAGCTGACTTGCTAGCCAAGCTCGCCAGTTCAGGCAAGGGGGGTAGGCAGAGGACGGTGATTCAAGAAACTCTGAAGACGCCGAGAGCATTTGTGGCAGATCACCTGGTTCTTCAGATAAGCAGGCCGACGGAAAAAGCGGCAAGAAGTCACAAGTCTTTAATGCAAGAAACGTTGAGATCGCCGAGAATTAGAGCATGTCGGGGAAAGAGGGTGAACATGACGCAGGTCTGCGCTACCCATGAGTCAGATACCTGGATAACACAGTACAAGCGGTGCCTGGCAGATGGCCTTCTCCCGCTGGATCCGACAGAGGCTCGGAAGGTAAAGAAAAATTCTAGCAAGTACACATTGATTGATGGCGATCTGTACAGGTTTGGGTTCACTCACCCACTCCTGGAATGTGTACATGGCGAGAAGTGCACGAGAATCATGGCAGAGCTCCACGAAGGAATATGCGGAAGCCACGTCGGGGGTCGAGCTCTGGCTGCAAGGACTCTCCGCGCAGGATACTACTGGCCATCGATGAGAGAAGACTGCAAGAAGTACGCACAGTGTTGCAAACAATGCCAACAGCACGCCGATTGGCACAAGGCGCCTCCCGAGGAGTTGAAGTCGATCTACAGCCCTTGGCCGTTTCATACTTGGGGAATCGACATCCTGGGACCATTCCCGCTGGCGATCAGGCAGATGAAGTACTTGGTGGTGGCGATTGAGTATTTCACCAAGTGGATCGAAGCAGAACCAGTGGCCCAGATCACCGCACACAAGATCGAAGGTTTCGTGTGGAAGAACATTGTGTGCCGGTTTGGAGTGCCCAAGCGCCTGGTGTCGGACAATGGGACTCAGTTTGCAAGCCACCTGTTGAAGAAGCTGTGCAAAGGGGTGGGAATTCAGCAAGTGTTTGCATCCGTCGAGCACCCTCAGACAAATGGCCAAGTAGAGTCAGCTAATTGGGTGTTGCTGAGAGGTTTGAAGAGAAGGCTAGAGAAAGCCAAAGGAAGCTGGGCTGAGGAGGTACCCCGCATAGTTTGGGCGTACCACACCACTGAGCAGTCAGGAACCCATGAGACCCCGTTCAGTTTGGTCTATGGATGTGACGCAATGATTCCAGTGGAGATCCAGGAGAGCTCGCCGAGATTCCAGAACTTCGTAGAGGAAGACTCAAATGAAGAAAGAAGGTTGAACCTGGATCTACTGGATGAGGTCAGGAAAGAGGCGAGATTGAAGGCTGAGGCGGTGAAGAGAAGGATTGAACGAAGATATAACTCAAAGGTGATGCCGAGACAGTTTAGAGAAGGCGACCTGGTGAAGAGGAAAGCCCACCAGTACGAGATGGAGAATAAGTTGTCGCCCAAGTGGACGGGACCGTTCAGAATAACCGAGGCGCTCGGGAACGGTGCCTACCGCTTAGAGACATTGGAAGGAGGGGCGATTCCTCGCACTTGGAACGCCACGCACCTGAAGTTATATTACAGTTGAGAACTTTGTAAGTAAAGATAAACACGAAGTTACATTACAATGTCTCTGTTAAAACAGTTTGAAGGGGGCCCTTGGGTGGCGATCGGCCCTGTGCGGCGGCGATCTCCACCACCGAGTTTGGCACGGTTTGTGAACCCGATGCCAACCCGTGGGTTCGGGCGAGCGCCCTCAGTTCAGTGAGCTTGCCCTGGCCCAACATATTATCTGCATAGAGCAAAAACGCATGGGTTAGCTCAGAGAGAAAATAAATGCATAAGACAGTATGCAACAGAAAGCAGATGAATGATGCAGAAAAATAAAACCAAAGTCTTGCGCACAACGCACAAGACGCCCAGACACAGGTAACAAAGGTAATATTAGAACAAAGACTTAGACGTTCTAACCTATGCGAATTTCGAGCTGGTCCTCGAAGAATTCGAAGCAGATGAGCGTGGTGGTGAGGAAGGTGATGTTGGCATCTGCCACGCTCTTCCAGAAGAAACAGAGATCTCTGTCCAAAGCGCCCATGCTATCAGGACTCCTTGGTCTCCTGAAGCTGCTTTTGGACTCTTTGTTCCCCTTGTTTACCCAATACAAGGGGAAACCGTCGAGTAGGGAAGCGTCTTTGTCGTTGGGACGCACCTGGACGAATTTGCCCTTCCAGTCTTTATAGGATTGTTGGAAGATGGAGAGGATCGACCTCCCAGCAATCCCGTTCAAGCTTACCCACAGGCGATCTCCTGGGTGCTTGGCTTCAAAAAGGAACAGGAAGACATCCACCGATGTTGGCAACCCCAGATGGTCGCACATGACTTGGAACACCTGCACAAACGCCCAGCTGTTGGGATGGAGCTGGGCGGCGGCAATGTTGAGCTCGGTGAGAAGCTCCCTCTCAAAGCGAGTGAAGGGAAACCTGAGTTTCACCTTCTTGAATAAAGTTGTGTAAACGAAGCAGAAGGGCCCATCGTTGCTCGCCTTGTCGTCGGCGCAGACTGGCAGGTCGGGGGGGCAAGGTAGCACTGTCATCTTCTCGTCGTGCTCCTTGTGGAATGATTGGTGAGGCTCATCCCCCTTCGTCAACCGCAGAACTGCCCCAGCAGAATTTACGGAAGATGTTTCCCTCAACAAGGTCGAGTTGGCCCAGGGATATAGTTTTTTGAAGTCTGGTGGGGGGACGGAGGCTCCTCCGGTGACAGGCGGAGTAGCCTGGGCCAGGTTGGGGCGGGAAGGTGCAGGCCTCTCAGCCTGAGAAGACGAAGCGCCGCGTGCTCGCGGTGGGTCGTGTGCTTGTGAGGAAGGGTTTCGTGATGAAGGAGGAGGATTTGGGGTGATCTTTGAGCGAGTCATTGTTGAAAGCTGCAAAGGAAGAAGAAAAGGAAAAATGATCAGGGTTCGCAGAGGCTGACTCGATCATGAAAGAAGGGTGAAAAGCGAACGAACGTAGGTTCGTTGTGACGTTGACGGAGCCCTAAGTTACGAAGAAGGAGAAATGGAAAAGAACAACCCACAACGTATGCACCAGACAGTTAAAGGATGATGCGAATCGGTTAAAATGCAGGAAAAACCAGCAGAAGAAGGAAAGGAAGTACCTTTTTATGATCATGAAGGCGATGAAGAATGTTGGTGATTCAGAATGTTGAAGAACGCTGAGAGCTTTTTCGCAGAAGAGAGTTGGAGCGTCTGAGAAAACGAAGAAAGTGATGGAACAGTGAAGCGAAATGAGTTTAAGGGTTTTTCGAAATGGGTTTGGGAAGCGCAAACGTTAACTGAAGGTAGCCGTTGATGAAGCCACGTGTCGAGCGATGGATGAGGGGTTTGGTGGAGCGTCAGGGAAGCAGAAAGTACAACCGCTTGGAATTCTGCGTCCGTGCCACGTAGATCGGTGTTGACGTGACTCTTTCAGTCTTTTCGCTGGACAAGTCTTCGCTTAAGACTGGGGGGCTTGTGTACCGCCCTGGTAGTCGGAAGTGATGACGTGGCATCAAGCTACAGTGTAGGCGTGTTGACAAGGCGCCAGATTTGCAGAAGGGAAGGAAGTCGGGGGGCTCGTGTAGTCGCCAGTTATTAAGTTGGCGTGCTCCGATCTCCAGCATACCAGGACCGGCGATCGCCCAGTTGAAGATGAAGTCGCCAGATGTAAACTCAGGCGATCAAGTGATTGGAGATCGCCAGAGCAAGCACATCGCCGAAGATGAAGGTGGTGCAGATTATGAAGGCGGCCGGCGAGACCACAGGGAAGGTGTACGAAGGCACCCTAACTCGCCAATTCTAGTAGAGATCGCACTCCCAAGTTAGCCATGCACTGGGCAGTACCATGCATAAGTAACTTAGCCAAAAAGAGAGTCAGAAGCAGCGCCCAAGTCAAGGAGGCTCCAGATGATGGCACGTGTACGACTGGATGCGAGCCACGTGTCTAGCTGCGTAACTGCCAGGAGAGAGAAAGTGACCAGGTATAAAAGGGTTTCCCAACGAACTTTCGAGGTACGCACGTTCAGATTGTACTCTTTACGCTTGCGAGTTCTTGAGCATACTGTGAGAGAGAACATTGCACGGTTCCTTGAGAGTTCTTGAGTGTTATTGCTCTTAGTATTTGGTGGTTCAGTCACTGACTTGGGCGTTGGAGTGCGATCGGCCGCAGCGGCGCCGCTCTGTTCTTTTGCAGGTTCTTGAGGTGGATCGTGACGAAGGGCGGAGGTTGAAGCGGTGCGCACGTCGATCCAAGTTTGACGAGGCAAGCTCCAACGTTCTGGTCAACAGGCAGGATCAGAAATATGTCAAAGCAAGCACACCAATCTCAAAAGCAACCACCACAAAACCAATGAAACAATAAAGACAAACAAGAAAAGGTATAAGCAAGGAAAGGTAATTGCAAAAGGAATACTATATGTAAGACAAACTCAAAGAGTAAGAATGAAAGACAATCAAGAAAATAAAGAACTTAATGAGAAAAGTAGGCACACAAAAGAATACTTAAGGAAAAGCACTAGAGTAGATGAAGAAAACAAAAAATTAGCTACTGGAAATATTTTTTTTAAAATGCAAACTGTGCTTGATATTCACTGATTTAACTGGAATTATGTAGAGCGAACTGGATTATGAAATTTAAACCACAGAAACTTCAAGATGTTAACTCAATAATGGCACTGGAATCAATTAAAAACAGTAAGCCAATTGAGAGAAATAAATATTTCAAAATCGCTGCCAGATTACCGTATTTTTTTTCGGCAGAATTGTACACTTTTTTTATTTTATTTATCATTTTTTGTGTACTTCGTATTTTTGAATGATTCTTTTTTCTATTCTTTTCTAACACTTTGAATATCTCAAATCCAGAATTTCAGAATTTTCCAGTAAGTAAATCAATTGCAATAAGGAAAAACAGTAAGCACTTTTTTTTTTCAGAAACAGAGGAATCCTAATAGGAATAAAAAAAACAGGATGATGAACTAGCAAAGACATAATAGAAAATGATGTATTGGAACTTGTATAGATCTAGAATACAAGTATGAACTCAATTCTAAAAAGAAAATGCACAAAGGATCAACATCAATTCAGAAAAATATATGACACCAAAGCAAGAAACAATCAAAACAATAAAAGTACTACTAGAAGTAATGACAAATATGGAATAACATGACTAAGACAAAACTTGACATGATTACAAAATTAAAAGACACATCACAAATTTTAACAACAAGTGAAAGGAAGCTTAAGGTAAACTCTAGGAAGGATAATGCCATTCCAAAAGAGCAACCATACTCATAAGAATTATGAGTGCCATAAACCTTTTCACAAGCACTTGGTGTAAAAGAAAAACAGCAAGAAAACTCAATTAAAATTCTAAAACAGAAACTTAAATTGCAAGAAAATTAAAGAGCTCTTGAAATTAAAGTGCACACAACTCAACAATTAAACAAGAAGAACCTAAGACTCATGATACCACATGATGTGATTCCACTAGCCATATAGAGAAAGGTTCTTGACCTTCTTAGGAATCACCTTGAGTTGGACAATATAGAGGCACTTTTCTTAGAGTTGGATCATTTGTTCTAAGACAAGAACTCACCAAAAACTAGTACCAAATCCCAAACTCATTTGGATGAACCAATTTTAGTCAAATTGAATCAAAAAAGGGGAGAAACTAAAAGGAACCAAACAGAATTGAAATTAAAAGGCAAGAACAGAACATAGGTGCTGGAAAAACAGAAAAACCAAACCAAAAAAACTCAAGAACACAAGACAACATGAACAATTGAAAGAGAAGAAAGGAAGGAGAAGAGAGTGCTCATGAAGATGGAAGAATGTTGGATGATCTCGCCACTAGAAGTGTGGAATGCTCTTAGATGAGAGTGATGCCGCCACTTGAGGACTCCAATGATCCATCAAGATAAGACTAGAGAAGAAGGCTCCAAAAGCTCTCCAAAGTTCACTCAAAATTTGAGTAGAGTTTTCTTAGATTAATTCCAATCTGAATTTTACAAAGGAAGCACCTCTATTTATAGCCTAAGGTGCTGAAAAATAGGTGGGAAATTTCAAATAAACTCATTTGAAATTCCCACCAAAAACAAGTCACATGGGAGGTGTGACCTTTTTCTAGTATGACACCTCCCAAAAACTACACCTATACCACTCTCCTAAGTCACATGGACAATGTGACTTTATTTTACATTTTCACACACCTTTATTTAATAACCACACCTCCTAAAACTATACAAGAGTATTTCAAAGCTTGGCCTTGCCCCTCATGGGATGGACTTGGGCTCTTTGGGCTTTGGCCTTCTTGGGCTTGGGCTTGGGCTTTGGGCTTGGGCCTCATCTTTATTTTATGTCTTCTTTTAATTTTGAGAAGACTAGAAGGAAGAACTTCAAATGTGAGGGTGGATGTCCTCTTCCTCCATTAATAAAAGCCTCCTTTATTTGATTCTCATCACATGACAAGTTGCTCTAGGCACTACTTCACACAAAAAATTGTTTTTGTAGATGCTTATAGATAACTTGACATTCTCTTGGAGATATCCTAGCACATTTGAGAAATAGTCTTTATCTATGCAAGCTTCTTTTAGAGACTCTTCTTTTTTTATTATGCTTGCAAGTGTTCCTTTACAAGAGGGAAGGCTATGTTGTTCAACAAGAAACATGTTTTCAAGGGTATTTTCAATGTGCTTGTCTTATTGAATGACCTTGTGGGAAGGAACACTCTTCTCCTACGCCTTTTGTTTCCCAAAAGTTTTCTCTTTTTCTATTTTCTCTTCATCCCTTTTATGTTTCATTTGTATTTGGTCTTTTACCACTTGGGAATGTGGTAAAGGGCTAAGTACAAACTTTTTGTGCTTGTGGATGAAGAAAATCTCGTTAGTTAGACCATCATGCAAGGTTTTCTTATCAAATTACCATGGTCTACCTAATAAGATGTGGCAAGCTTCCATAGGTACTACATCACATAAAACTTTGTCTTTGTAGTTACCTATAGAAAACTTGATTTCCACTTGTTTGTCTACACGTAGTTCTCCATTCTCATTAATCCATTGTAAATTGTAAGGTTTTGAATGAGGAACTACTTGTAGATTTAGTTTCTCAATCAATCTAGTGCTACAGCAATTGCAACATGATCCACCATCCACAATAAGAGAGCATATATTTTCTAAAACATTGCATCTAGTATGAAAGATGTTCTCTCGTTGTGTCTCAATGGATGCACTAGGTTGATTGTGGAGGATTCTTTGAATCATCAATAAGTCCCCCTCCAAAGGATTTATCCTCTCTCCTTCCCCCTTTTCTTGTGTACTAGGTTCATCCTCACCACTAGTGTACTCATCTTTTCCTTTTAAGAACAAAGCCCTTTGGTTTGGACATTGCGCTTGCACATGTCCTCTTCCAAAACACTTAAAACACTTGGTGTCCCTAGCACGGATGGATGGGGTGGAGGCATCTTTCACTAAAGGTTTGGTAGTTTCTTTGGGTTCGTCTCTAGATGTGCTACCTTCCCTTTTAAAGTCTTTCTCGGGATAAAAGTTGGAGTAAGAACCCACCCTTTGACTTGAAGTTTTGCGCAAATTTTGTTGTTCAACTTTAATGCAAAGTTGAACCAAGTCATTCAAGTCTTGGTAGGGTAGAAGTTCTACTCTATCCCTTATCTCAAGGTTGAGCCCACTTAGAAACCTAGATATGGTGGTGGTTTCTTCCTCTCTAATGGATGCTCTCATCATTAGAGCTCAATTTTCTGCCTATACTCTTCCACACTCATGTTCTTTTGTTGGAGTCTTTGGAGCTTGTCCATTAACTCCCTATGGTAGTAGGAAGGTATGTGGCGACGTCTTAGGGCTCCCCTAAGGTCATTCCGATATTCTATGGGAGGCTCCCTATGAAGACGTCGGTCTCTCTCTAGAGAGGTCTACCAATACATGGCATTGCTTTGGAAACTAAGGGTTGCTAAGGGTACCTTCCTTTCTTCACTCACCCTATGGCAAGCAAAGAGTTGCTCTACTTTCATCTCCCAATCTAGGTATACCTCTACATATTCTTTACCATAGAAATGGGGTAGGTCTACCCTTACCTCCCTTGGCCCCTTTTGCTCCCTTTGCCTATTTCTTCTAGGGGGTGGTTGGTAATAGTCATTGATTCTAAGGCTTCCCTCTCCTAGAGACTCATTACTTTTAGAATGGGATGCATGAGTATGAGATTTTTTTTATTTTTGTGACTTCTCTTCTTGGGCTTTAGTCAACTCATTGATTTTAGTCTCATTCTCCAATTGTCTAAAAGAAATCATTTGCACAGCTTGTGAAACTTCTTTCAAAAGAGTTTTTATAGATTTTACTTCACTTTCAATAGACTTTGGAGAATGAGAAGAAGAAGACATGACTAAAGCTTTGTGTATACAAGTATTTTACCTTGAGAAAATTTAGGAAAGTCAAAGAAGGTAAGTTTCCAGGTAAGGGAGGTGAGTCACAATGGACTACTTAAATACCAAGCCTTTGCCTTAGCCAAAAACTATCCCTCAATGTCTTCACACAAATTTTTCTCTTAGTAAACCACTTAGAACACAATTAAGTTGAGAAATCAGATTTTAATGCCAGAAAACAATGCAAACTAACTAATTAACCAAGCAAGTATTAACAAAGCTTAAACAAAGCAACACAATTGAAAAGCGAAACTAATTAAGCAATAGATGCAATTAAAAACAATTAAGAATTGCTAAACTAGATAGTTCTACACTAGTCGGCCGTAGGTGAGGCTTCTTGGACACTTGGAGCCCATGAAGACACACTCACCGTCTAATCACGTAATTAAAGGAGTAATTAACGAATGTTAAGTTGCAAAGGAAATTAAGAAAACTCCCTTTGTTGATCTTTTTTTGCTATTGGCACTTCCTTGGTTGTCTTTTCTTTGTTGGGCCCTCCAAGTGTTTGTGTTTTTTTTGGTAAGTAATTGTTTCTGCCCTTGCCTTTGTTCCTCTTAGAATTATGGATTTAATTCTCCAATCGAGCACCTATCAAGCAAACTAGACCTCACTCAACTCAAATAAGCACCAATTGAGAATCAATCCAGCACCAAATTTAGAGGCCAAAGAATTAAAGCAAGAAACAATTTAATTGGAAAAACAGTACCACACAAATGGAGTTAAATTGTGACAACTAGAAAGAGTTCCAAAGAAATATTATACAACCAAATAAAGGTACTCAAAGAAAGGTAGGCACAAAAAATGGATCCTAAGAACAACACCACTGAAAAATTGTTGTGGGCCAGAGAACGTGATTTTCCCCGATTTATGCTGAGCTGCCCTTTTAAGATTTGCTTCTGAAAATTTATATGCAAATAATTCAAGATCTCAAATAAATTCTGGCGTTTGTTTCACTCCAAACGCATGAACCATTTTTTTTTAATAAATTTTTCAAAATCAGTGTTCAGTTACGCCAACTGTAGCGCCAGATTTGCACACTGTTTTTATAATATTTATCATTTTTTTTCTATTGACTCTTTTGAGCTGATTCTTTTTTTGTCTTTTCGGTAACACCTCAATATTGCATAATCCAGAGAATCAGAAATTTCCTATGTAGGAAAATAATTTTCTTAAACAAAACAGCCAGCACAGAGTTATTTAAAACAGGGGATTCTGTAAAAACTGAAAAAAAAACAGCAAGATACCAAAAGACAAACACAATGGAATTGATGAAAAGGAATTTGTGTAGATCTAAACACAAATATGAACTCAAGTTAAAAATAAAAGGCACCAAAGGATAAAAAACAAAGCAGATTCAAATCAAATATTTAGACCAAAATCAAGAAACAAATAAGCCAAACAAAGTACCACTATGATTTGATGACATTTTGGAAAAACATGACTAGACAAAACACATATAGATTCAGAAATTAAAAGACTCAAAGAGCATAAAATGAACCAAATAAAATTGCAATAAGGACTCAAATACCTAAAATAAAAAAAAGCAACACAAAGTGTATGGAATCCTACTAAAAAATTGTACAAAGATTGCTCAAGAACAATTGAACAAGATGCACCGATTGGAATTTCCAAACAGCACACCAATTCAAATCAAAAATTAAAAAACAGCAAGACAATATAGAAAGTAAAGATGAACAACAAGGAAAATAAGAAGAACTCAAAATGAAAATGACCAAGAACTACTCATCTTTGAAGAACCTATGCTCATGATACCAAATGATGGCATTTTCATGGAGCTCTTCTTGGATGTTGTGACAAATGGTGCGGAAGCTATGGATTGAGATGGGCAAGATCCTCCTAGGAGCTATGGTGATCTTGAAGGTGCATGATGAGTATGGAAGAAGGGAGGTTGCGCCAGTCCCATGGTAGATGATGAAGATGAAGATTAGGTCCTAGAAACTAGGCAAAAGCAATGTATGGCACAATGTGGGCAGCATAACATTACTCTCATTAATCTTGAAAATACAAGTGATGGGCTTCTCCTTTTATAGGCTAAGGAGGTCGTAAATGCTAAGCTAAGTGAAGATGAAATGCAAGCAAAATGAAATGGAAATGTGAGGCACATGGGCACATGGAGCACATAGGTGCACATGGCTTCACAAAATCGTCCCTTGATTAGTGAAGGCTTCTAAAAACCTTTAGCTAATCAAGGTTAACTCATCCTTAATTCTAATGTACAGAAAAATAAACATTTGTCCACATGGCTATGCTATTTACATCCCAATTAAAGCTAAACTACACTTGATGGGCCTTCACGGAATATGTGCTAGTATGCCACTCTCCCATTCATAGCTTGATCCAAGTCTTATTTGTCCTAGACGCTCCTAGCTTGGCCAACTTGTCCTAGACGCTCCTAGCTTGTCTTAGATGCTCCTCGCTTGGTCTTTAGACGCTCCTAGCTTGTCTTAGACGCTCTTGACTTGGCTCTTTCCTTTCATGGAAGGTTGTGCTTGGCCCTCTTCCATCATGTTGACCTCGAGAAAATCAAAGCCATCCAAGAGTGGCCAACCCCATAAAATGTAGGAGATGTTAGAAGTTTTCATGGTCTAGCAAGTTTTTATAGGAGATTTGTTCCTAACTTCTCAAGTCTAGTTTCACCACTAAATGAGTTAGTGAAGAAAGAAACTCCATTTTGTTAGATGGAGAAGCATGAACAAGCCTTTCAAAGGTTGAAAGCTCAACTAATGTGAGTTAATTTTAGGATTGCACATTTTATTGGTTGCTCTTTGTTTAAGATTTTTTATTTAGAAATTATGGTGAGAACCCTAAGAAGATTCCCACTGGATACGAACTTAACTAAGTGGTTAAGTAAGTGTGAAGGTTCACTTCAGAAGGGCAAAGAGAAAATGTAATTATAAGGTGACAAATGATGCAATGGTGTAGAATTAGAGACAAAGAAAAGGTAAAGAAGAAGAACAAATTAAAGAGTGGAAAAGGATGTATATGGAATGGAAGGAAGACGTAAATAAAAATAACAAAAGGAAGGGATGAAAAGATCTTATGGTAAGAAAGGAAGTCACGCCACTTAGAGCAGAGGGACTCTAAGATGAGTGATGCAAGAATCGCCACTTGAGATATTATCCACCCAAGATAAGACCTAGAGCCGCCACTTGGGATATTACCCACCCAAGATAAGACCCAAATAACTCAGAGTACACAGACTCAGAAATTCACTCAAACAAAGTTTCTTTACTTCAAATTTCAATGTGTAAATACATGAGGCAAGACACCTTATTTATAGGAAGGGGTGCCTTGGTGGGCAAGATGGGTGAAGGGTAGAAATGGCAAGGGAGAGGGGCTGCCTAGGGTGTTGACCATTGTCAAAACCGCACCTTTAGGCATAACTTCTATAAGGTATGTTAAAAACTTTAATTCTTGGTGCCTTGTCTTGAAAAAGTGGGAATGGTACAAGCTCATTTCACTAAGTACACTCCTTTTTATGCTATGTGAACCTACTCTAGCCTATTTTTCTATTTGGACCCCCAAAGTGAGCCCAACTTATTTACAAACATGTTTTTGTGTTTTAAAAGGACCAGGAGAAAGAACATTTAATGTTTTGATCTATGCCCGGTTCTTCTTTTAGTGTGGTCCGTCTGATCTTTGGTGGGGTCTTGACTTGATTGCTGAGATGACTGCTCACAATGTGAATTGTCTCTTGAGTCCTTGGTCATCTTCTTGGATATTTAGATTGTATCATCAACTTACCAATGCACCCATTCTAGCTTTACCAAACTTTGCAAAAACTTTTGAGCTAGAGTGTGATGCATCGGAAGTAAGAGTAGGTGTTGTGTTGTTGTAAGGTTGGCACCCAATTACATATTTTAGTGAAAAACTTCATGGTGCCACCCTCAACTATCCCACCTATATAAAAGAGCTCCATGAACTTGTGAGGGCCCCTGCAGACTTGGGAACACTGTCTAGTTTCAAAATAGTTTGTCATACATAGTGATCATGAGTGTTTGAAATATTTGAAGGGTCATAATAAGTTTAACAAAAGACATGCAAAATTGATGGAATTTCTTGAGCAATTTCCATATGTTATTAAATATAAGAAGGGAAATGCAAACATTGTAGCAGATTCTCTATCAAAGAGACTTAGAGCCCAAATTCTTGGATTTGAAAACATACCTGGACTTTATAAAGAAGATCAGGATTTTGCACCCACTTTTGCTAAGTGCTAACATAGAGCACAAGGAGGTTTTAATGTTTCTGAGGGGTACTTATTTAAAGAAGGAAACCTTTGAATACCCCAAGGAACACAAAGAAAACTCTATGTAAGGGCCATTTTAAAGTTGATAAAACTCTTGAGCTTTAAAAAGGAAAATTCTTTTGGCCACACATGAGGAAAGATGTCCAAAGACACTGTCATATATGCATTTCATGTTTAAAAGCTAAGTCTAAGACAATGTGTAATGGACTCTACACTCCTTTATCTTTTGCAAGTGTTCCTTGGGAAGATAAAAGCATGGACTTCATATTAGGACTCCCTAGGACACAAAGAAGTTTTGATTCCATTTTTGTGGTAGTGGATAGGTTTAGCAAGATGGCTCATTTTATACCCTACCATAAAGTGGATGATGCTAACAACATCTCTAGGCTCTTCTTTAGAGAAGTTGTAAGACTACATGGTTTACCTAAGACCATAGTATCGGATAGAGATCCTAAATTTGTGGGTCAATTTTGGAGAACTCTTTGGAAAGGCTAGGAACTAAGTTGAATTTCTCAACTTCTTGTCATCCTCAAACAGATGGGAAAACTAAAGTTGTAAATAGATCTTTTTCCACTATGCTTAGGTCAATCATGAGAGGCAACCACAAATCTTGGGATGAGTACCTTCCTCATATTAAGTTTGCATATAATAGGGTGATTCATAAAACTATTAATATTTCTCCATTTGAGGTTGTGTATGGACTTAATCCTCTTACTCCTTTGGATTTGTTACCTCTACCTAATCCACAAGAATTTGTGCATAAGGAAGGAGTAACAAAATTTGAATTTGTAAAGAAAATGAAAGAGAGGATTAAGAACCAAATGCAACAACAAACAAAAAATTACATGAAACATAGCAATAAGGGGAAGAAAGAGATGATTTTTTAGGAATGAGATTGGGTTTGGCTTCACCTTAGGAAGGATAGATTCCCCAGGGAAATGGTCCTTTCCAAGTCCTCAAAAGAATCAATAATAATGCATATGAACTTGGCCTGCCTGAGGAATATGGAGTACATACTACTTTAAATGTTATGGATCTAACCCCTTTTGTAGGTGTTCCTGCCGGTTGACTCGCTCCACCAATTGACTTTAACAGCAGCTTTGGCCCTTCGATCTTGCCTAAGAATCGTGCCTTCTTGATCAAGAAACCTCTCACCCTAAAAGACAAAGGGGCGCTCTAGCGGCCGTTTGCACTCTGACGCTCAAGTCAGTATTAGGGCAAAGAAACACCAAGTCTGTATATTAGCTTCAGTCTTAAAAACTGCGTACCTTACTAGGGTTCTTAACACCCTTTATATAGGCTGAAACTAGGGTGTACCTTTGTGTTGTTACCTTTAACTAGGGTTCCTTTGAGAATGCCCTTGCGCTGTTATTCATAGAATCTTAGCGTATCTGGCGCATGAACTTCCCTTAACTGGAGTGCAACGAATGACATAGTGGCCGCTTGGGTACCAACTTGTGCACCTATTCTCTAGCGCCATCTGTTTCGCGGGTGCCCTAAGTATTCACGTGCCATGCATGCAACTTCCTTGGAAACCCTAACCCTAATGGGCCTTAACGCCCCCTAGGATTATCCACACGTGTTACGCCTTCATGTGTCATACACACCACGTGCATGGATCCCTCGTGACTTAGGCTTCCCACATATCTCTTGTCTTTAACTGTTATATTAACAAAACTTTAGGGCCCACCTTACGTGGCCCTCTGCAACGTCCTGTCGACCAATGTCCAATCTTCTCCCTCCACTGGTAAGGTTCGATATTGATCTCCAACATCAGGCTTAGGACAACAATCTCGAAGTCTAACCAAACCCCTAGTAGGTGCATCTAGGGCCCACCTCACGTGGTCCCCTCCCCTTACCAAACATTGGTGCGCGATATCTGAGGTCAGTCTCTGAGTTGATGACCGAGGACTGGTCGGGACACAAGCCCCCCAATCTCGAGCTGTAATTTGTTTCAGCAAAGAGACTAAGTGATCGCGCAGCGCGACCTACGTGGCACTGGGTAACTAGCGTGAACAGTACACCGAAGTGACATCTCATCATTCTTCGCTAATCAACGTACACGTGTCGGGATCGATGGCTGAGACTTGTTGGCGCTCGAACTTCTTCGTGTACTGTTTAAACACTTTAACCCTTACGCTCTCACCACTGTTTCATCACTTTTACTTACACGAAACTTTACTTGCCATTTGCGGGAAAATGCTCTCCTCTCTTTCTTCCCAAAAGTCAAACCCTCGAACCTCATCACTCGAAAGGTATGATTTTTATTCCCCGATTACTTTGCCATTTATGATTTCGCTGCTTGTAACATGCTTATAACTGCCTGGGATTGCTTATGATTTCTGCATTTCTCTACACATTCATTTCTCTTTTTCTTCTCCTTTTTAGCTTCCATAATCCAAGATGACCAAACGAGCTTCTGAACCGACTTCTCCTTTAGACTCTAATTCCATGTACCGTCCCGTCCCCGGGTGTTGACCAGAAGTCAAAGTCAAACACATGGTGGGACTCGAGACGTCGCCTAGAGTAAGACGTCGCCTAAAGTAAGACATCGCCCAAGTAAGACGTCGCCTAAGCGAAGACATCGCCCAAGAGAGACATCGAGCCTAGACAGTTCAGAACAGTAGCAAGGAGAAGAAAAAGGTGGCATCAAGGCCATAAGTTCTAGTACCAGTAGGGGATAAACCTGACTCGTGAAGTATCCACGCCACTGCTGGGAGACCCTGGGACAGACACTACCCATGAGAGGGCCATAACCAGGGGGGACCACGTGCATGATACGAGAGAAAGGTAGATATGCCCCCAGGGCGAGTGACTAGTGATTGGGGCGCGTGAGTTCGCACCCAAAAAGTCAACCCACGTGACAAAAGCATTTCGTAACAAAGAGGGCTCACACGATGGAGTAACCCTAAGTTGGGTGGCGGCACCGTGGGACCCTCTGCACAGAATACCAATCAAGTCAGAGGGGCACGTGGCAATGCCCACATGCTTATTAAAGGTTTCAGGGAAAGTTTGCCAAGGTACGCGTTAAGTAAGTTAAGATTTGTATATTCCAAGGCACATTTTTATATGCCTTCAATGCGCTTCAACGCGTTTTAAATGCATAAGGTATATGAAAAAGGGCCTTGGGTCGTTTAAGAGGAGAGAGTTTTTAACCTAATACACACAGATACACAGAGAAAACCCTAGTTGTCTTCGCGGCGCACTCACAGTGAGCACAAGGCAATTAGGGCAACACAGTTCTGGTTACACAGTTTCAATCGTTCAGCACAATTTTTCGACCACCTCCCAAGGGTGTGTCACCTTTAATGTTTCTCGCTAGCTGACTTGATCGTCGGAGTGCAAACGGCCGCGAGGGCACCCCTTTGTTTACTTCTTTCAGGTACTCACAGACGGAGCAAAACGAAGGTGCCTCAGCTCGCAGGGACAAGCCACGCATAAAGACAACCCAGGTCAACCGGCGGGAACATTCCACTTTGACTTCATCCCCTGTTCCAACTTCTTCACCAGTTCCCCTTCCGCCAGCCTCATTCTACAAGTCCTTGTGTTGTTGGGCTCCAGTGGACCTTCTAGAAGAAACGTCCACCTTTACATCCCTTGAAAGCATAGCGACCTATAGGAAAAAGCAAAACTGCCACCCTTTGCGCGTTTTTGGCAAAGACCATGACAAGTTCGTGCGGATCATGGCTTGTCACGAGGGCGAACCGGTATGTTCTGATGAAGCTTCTGATCCGGGCGCCCCTTTTGCTTCATTTACTCCACCATTTTTCGAAGGTCGGGGCTTCGTTTACCCCTTACTCCCTTCGAACGCATCCCAACAATTGGGCATTCGTAAGGGGTTTCGCCATCCTCTGCTACAACCTCAGCCTTACGCCGTCTGTAGACACCTTTCTTTTCTTCTTCGAAGTTAAGGACCCTGGGAAGAAATTGTGGGTCAGCTTCAATGGGGTGGCTGGGAGGGTGCTCTTAACGCTCTTCCAACAATCATACAAGGGGTTCAAGAAGAACTTCTTCAAAATCAACAGCAATCAGAGGGACCCCGCTCTCCTCGATGGGTTTCCCTTGTATTGGACGGAGAAACCCATCCTTCAGAGACTGTGAAGTCTTGAGGACCTAACCCTTCAAGAGCGGGGGGTATGCGAGTTCCTCTCTGGACTTCCTGCTCCTTTCAGCACTTTGGAGCTGCTCAAGCATGAGTTTAGCCCAAAAGGTCTTAAGAGGTATATTGGTATGCCCTGGTTCTCATACTTCTTCTTTTATTCTACTTTCGCTTGCATTCTCACCTTGCCTCTGTAAATTTCCATGTTGACTTGTTGTTTATGTGTAGACATGGCCTTCAATAATGACAAGAAGAAGAAGTTGGCCGACCTGTTGGCCAAACGAAGGGCGGCTGCTGCCGGGGAGGGTTCTTCAACACCCATAGCCCCCTCAACCTCGACTACATCTGCCCCTCAACCCATCAATCCAGCCCCTGCCGCTATTGAGCTAGGAGGGGTGGTGGTTGTCGAGTCTGATGACGAAGATACGTGCACCGGTCTCGTCTTTAAACGACCAAGGGCGGGCGAGACCGCGACGCCTTCAGCTTCTGTATCTGGTGGGACCCCGGCCTTCATAGACCATCCCCCGAGTACCTCCTCCCCACTCCAAGTAGTTGCTATTGAGGATGGAGGGGAGAATGTCCCCGAAGGCCGAGAGACGCCCTCCACCTCTCAGCTTCCCCTACTACTCCAACGGCTTTTCGATCACTTCCAAGACAAGGAGTTGGTGGAAAGCTTGAGCGGAAACTTCACTCAAGATCGTGTGTTTAATGGCCCAGGGGACTTCCTCGTCACATCCAACCTCGCAGTGAATAGGGCCCAAGAGGCCGAGGATCTCAAGGCTAGGATGGCGAAGCTTGAGGAAGAGATGTCCACCCAGGCCAAGACCTTTGCCAATCACGAGACTCCAATGTATGTTGAGAAAGACGCCATGAAATCTCTCTAGGATAAGAGTCAGGAGGCGGTCCAGCTAGAGGCAAAGATCTTGCCCCTTCGTACCAACGTGATCGAGCTAAAGGGGCTGTTCGCGGAGATGAAGGGGAAGATGGCAAAGCTGGAGGAAAGGGGGACTCAGCGCGAGGTCTTGCTGGGATAAGTTGAGGGTGAGCTGAATGAGAAAATCGAGTCCTTCAAAAAGACAGAGGAGGAGCTCACAAATGATGTCGCCGTACGGTGAGGGGTTTCAAGACGCCATTGCTCAGTTCGCCTGTGTGCATCCTGAGGTGGATCTTACCCCTTAAGGTGAGTCCAAGTGCGTCGTTGACGGGCAACTCGTGCTTAGGGAGTAACTAGCTGTAACTGTCTTATTTGAAGAACAATCTGCCATTTGTAGTGCTTTTGTACATATACCCTACCAGTATTTATTTTCTGCTCAATTGCCTGTTTCATTTGCTTTGATTTGCGTCATTTTGCCTTTTCTTGCATTGAGTTCAACTAACAACGCTCTTGACCTAGGTTCGCCCTTTAGATAGCACGTTTTGACTTTGTGTGTTTTGTCTTGTGCACGCGAATCCCTTAACTGGCTCAGCCTTTGTTTGGGGGTAAATCCTCTTGTTGTTCTTGATCTTCTTTTTGTAACGTAGGGCAATTTATTGATATTGCCCCTACCTTCCTTGGATCGATGGGAATAACCTGCTAGTAATCCCGGTGAATCACTCCCCTAAGGAGCCACTTCTCCCTTCTTAGTGTTTCTAACTCGAGTGAACGACCCTTTTTAGCTGGTGAGCCATCCTGTTCGACCCTGGAGTTAATACGCAAGGGGGAGGTTCCTCATGGAATCATACTTCTCCCATCTTGGTGTTTGTAACTTGGTTGAACGGCTCCTGTCGACCTCATCGTTGCTATACAAAGTCATCGGGCAGGTCTGAATATCTGTTCGTGACTTTGCTTGTCAAAAGTCAAGGGACAAGTTTTAACGTTTGAACCATGCTATTCCCAGCCTTGGTAAACTTGCGTAAGAAGGAGGTTCACGATTGAACTGCACTATTCCCATCCTAGATGCATTACTTCAAGGGGGAGGTTCGTTTAATTAGCAAATCATACTATCCTTCACCTTGGTGAACTTACACGAGAGGGGCTTATTGGGAAAACCAAACTACCTCTGCTCTCCATGTATCACTTCAAGGGAGAGGTTCATTTAACTGTCAAACCATTCGGCCTTGGTGAACTCACCCAAGAGGGAGGTTCATTGAGGAACCATACTACTTCCGCTCTTGGCTTAATCACTACAAGGGAGAGGTTCATTTAACTGCAATGCACATTTCTTAATTGAAAAACTGGAATTTTATTCGGGTGACCTCTTTAAAAAACCCTTGTGAGGGAAAAATAGTGCCCCCTTAAACATGTACAATGCAAAAATTAACTAAAATAAAACTTCAGGTTGGTCGCGTTCCAAGTACGAGGGATCGCGCCACCCTCCAATGTTTCGAGCCTGTATGCTCCATTCCCAAGGGCCTCCGTTACTCTGAACGAACCGATCCATTTGGGAGATAGCTTGTTTTCTAACTAGTATGGATGGGCCTTCCGCATCACCAGGTCGGCAACCTGGAACTGCCGAGGTCTCAGCTTGGAGTTGTACTTGTACTCCACCCTCCTTTTCAAGGCTTCAGCCTTAATCCTTGCCTCCTCTCTCACTTTATCCAGTAGGTCCAGGTTCACTTTTCCCTCTTTGTTGGATTCTTTAACCACAAAGTTCTGGAAGCGCGGTGAGTTCTCCTGGATTTCCACTAGAATCATTGCACCTGAACCATACACCAAGCTGAAGGGTGTTTCACTGGTTGTGGATTGGGGAGTAGTGTGGTAGGCCCACACGATCCTAGGGACTTCTTCCGCCTAGGTCCCCTTGGCTTTGTCTAACCTTCTCTTCAGACCTCTGAGCAGAACTCGATTGGCCGACTCGATCTGTCCATTCCTCTAGGGGTGTTCTACTAACGCGAACACCTGTTTCACTCCCAGCTCTATACATAGTTTGCCCAATTACTGGCTTGCAAACTGGGTACCATTATTAGATACCAACCTCTTCGGGATTCTGAAGCGGCACACTATGTTTTTCCATACGAAGAGCTAGATTTTATGGGTTATGATTTGTGCGACTGGCTCAGCCTCGATCCACTTCGTGAAATACTCTATGCCAACCACAAGGTACTTCATCTGCCGTACTGTCAATGGGAAAGGCCTCAGAATATCGATTCCCCAGGTATGAAATGGCCATGGGCTATAGATTGATCTCAACTTCTCCCGGGGCGCCTTGTGCCAATCAACATGTTATTGGCACTGCTTGCACCGTTGGGTGTATCTCGTGCAATCTTCCCTCATGGTTGACCAGTAATACCCTGCACGAATGGCCTTTGACGAGAGAGATCGGTCGTTGATGTGGCTACCGCATTTCCCTTCGTGTAGCTCTGCCATGATGCGCATGCATTGTTCACCGTCTACGCATACCAGTATAGGATGGATGAATCCGTGCCTGAACAGTTTCCCATAGATCAAGGCGTACTTGCTCGATTTTTTCTTGATTTTTTGAGCTTCTGCAGGTTCTAACGGGAGTACTTCATTGGCTAAGTAGCGCTGGTAGGCCGTCATCCAGTTTTCTCTTGATTCAACCTGGTAAACTTGTGGCGTTATTTCCCCATCGACTGGGTACCTGCTTATTCTGGGTGTTTTCATTGTCTCTTGCATTAGCGACTGATGACTCCTCCTCGTCCCTTCCGATGTGCTAACTGTACCGACCTGGTAGTCGGGAGTAATGGCGTGGCGTCGAGCTATTATATAGGCGTGTTGGATGGGACACCTGGCTGGCAGAAGGGAAGGAAGTCGGGGGGTTCGCGTAGTCGCCAGTTATTAAGTCGGCGTGCTCCGGTCTCCAGCATACCTAAACCGGCGGTCACCGAGTTGAAGATGAAGTCGCCAGATGTGAACCCAGGCGACCAAGTGATTAGAGATCGCCGAAACAAGGACATCGCCGAAGATGAAGGCAGATAGTCATTTCCCAGCTGGCCAGAGGATGAGGTCGGGAGACAGCTTACTCGAACATATACGGTGAAGCAGGTAGGGCAGATCATGAAGGCGGCCGGCGAGACCACAGGGAAGGTGTGTACAAAGGCACCCGAACTCGCCATCCAGAAGAGATCACGCTCCAAGGCAACTATGCACTGAGTAGTATCATGCATAAGTAACTTAGCCAAAAAACCTGAAGAGTAAGAAGTAGCGCCCAAGTCAAGGATGCTCCAGATGATGGCACGTGTACAGCTGGATGCAAGCCACGTGTCCAGATGTGTAACTGCCAGGAGAGAGAAAGTGCCCAGGTATATAAGAGTTTCCAACGAACTTTTGAGGTACGCACGTTCAGATTGTTTCTTTACGCTTGCGAGTCTTGAGTACACTGAGAGAGAACTGGTCACGATTCCTTAGAGTTCTTGAGTTTTACTCTTAAGTAATTGGTGGTTCAGTCGCTGACTTGGGCGTCGGAGCGCGATCGGCCGCAGCGGCGCCGTTTCGTCTTTTGCAGGTTCTTGAGGTTGATCGCGGTGAAGGACGGAGGCTAACACGGCGCAGAAGTCGATCCAAGTTTGACGAGGCAAAGTTCCAGCGTTTTGGTCAACAGGCAGGATCATTAACCTTGTAGATGATTGAATTTATTCTTATATACTATTTATATTGTGTTCATTTATTAATTTTAATTATAATAAACATATTTAAAAAATTATTATAAATTGTGCCATCCAAAATGCATTAATAAATTTTAAATTGTGCATTTTAAAAATACATTTCAGAATATACAATTTGAAAAGTATTAATGCATCGTGGATTGCACAATCCAAAATATATTTCTAAATTCAGAAATACCAAATCTTAAGTATGGTAACTTTTGTCATTACACCACCATATTGGGGTGCATGTTCAAACTATAAGGGTGCAAAATTTAAAGGTCAAAACCTGTTTATACCACTCTTCTTTACTCTTTGCGCCCCCATTCAATTTATTTTTTGACAAAATATCATTTTAAAATTAATTTTCAGAATATGTTTTTGAAAAATTATGATATATTACATACCATTGTTTCCATAATGCATAAGTTAATTGCGAAACCCTTCTCTTCCAAACCTTAATTACTTGGTTAAAATATATAAGTTGTTAGTTTTTATAGATTTTTTAAAAGTGGTATTAACTTACCTATTTTATGCTTAATAATAAACATTCAATCTTTATGCCTAAATTAAAAATATTAATTTTTACATTTTAATAATATTGGGTTATGTAAGAATAGTAAAAAAAACTGTTTTTTGTTCTTGTCGGTTGACTGAGCGAGTGGTCTACTCAAGGTTGAATGCCCTCTCTTGAATCTATCCCTTTTGGAACCGAATTTGTGAATCTTTGTCGTACCAAAATTAGGCTTCACTAAGACAGAGGACGCCTTACCTGTTGATTACACTCTGACGATCAAGTCAACTAGGGCTCACCAAAAATAACTAGTAAAAAATAGCATACCTTTACTTGGAGACTCACTCTCCTTTTATTGTCGTACATGCCACATGCAACCATTCTCCCTAGAGATAAGCAAATCTTAACTGGAAATATTCTATACATATTAATCTTTTTATGTGTAACAAAAAAACTACCCGCCATGGTCACCAATGATCTTCAGGTATCATCTGCAGGCCCTCTTCTGTTACCTCCGCATAACCCTATTTCAACAGAATGAGTTACAACAACTAGCCCGTGTAACAGATATGCAACAGAAAATATGCAATGGGAAATATCTCATATATTCACAACAAATGTATCAAATGTAACATTATACTTACTGCCCTAAATATATTATAAGCAGGTGTACATATAAATTACTATTGGCAACGTCTCTAACGTGCGCCATGGGCCTTCCCTGAAAGGGTCCATCAAAGCCCATCGATCGAGTTGTCCTCTCATACCTCAAAGAACCGAGCACACGAAAATTGTACCGAGAGTCGAGCACTGGTCAGTACACAAGCCCCCCAGGCTCGAGCTGAACTTGGCTAAGCGAAGAGTTTCCTAAGTACCCCTGGCCGCTGACGTGACCCTTTCTTCGTGATAGGTGGGCGCGACGCTTGAAGCGTTTTGAAGTGACATTTTACTGTTCGCGGGCCCCACATGTGCCGAGGAGAGTGTGGGCTTACCACACCACGCCAAAGTCCACCACTAAGGAGACGCACTTCAGCCTGGTGTATGGATCAGACGCAATGATCCCGGTAGAAATTCACAAGAGCTCGCCACGTTTTCAAAGTTTTGTGGCCGAGGACTCAACGAGTGAATCTGGATCTGTTGGACGAGATCAGGGAGGAGGCGAGGATCAAGGTCGAGGCGTTAAAAAGAAGAGTGGAGCACCAGTAGAGTTTCAAGGTAAAGCCTCGGCTGTTCCAAGGTAAAGCCTCGGCAGTTCCAAGTTGCTGATTTGGTAATGCGGAAGGCTCATCCGTACGAGCTGGAGAACAAATTGTCCCCCAAGTGGACTAGTCCCTTCAGGGTTACCGAGGCCCGGGGGAACGGATCGTACAAGCTCAAGACTCTGGAGGCGCCATCCCTCGCACTAGGAACGCAACAAACCTCAAGTTTTATTTTAGTTGAAAACTCTGCATTGTATACAGTTCAAGGGGACACTCTTTTTCCCTTTCGGGGTTTTTTAACGAGGTCACCCAATAAAGAGTCAGTTCGAGCATATGTAATCTAAAGTTTCATTACGATGTAAGGAGGCACCGAGTAAAGTTGGCACGGTTCAGTAAGAAACGAACCCGCAACCTTGATGTTTAGACACCTCGAGGGAAGTGGCGGGGGGCGCCTCCTTCGAGCGTGGGCATCAAGTGCAAAAGAGAAGTTTAAATCAGTGGAGAATCGGACGCCTTGGTGTGTGTACACCCCAACCATGAGAGGCGGTATCCTTAGGGACTAATGGATTTGTGTCTCGTTTCTTGGGGTTTTTGTTGATGAATGCGGAAGCTCCATGGATTGATGGTGGAACAAGGCTCTCCTAAGAGTGATGTTAGCCTTAGAGGTGCATGAGAAGTATGATTTGAGAGAGGTGAGGCCTAGTCTTCTTGGAGGTGAAAGTTCGGAAGATTAAAAGCCTAATTCCTAAGAGGTTTAGGTAAAGAGTGAGAATGGCACAAAATTGGCAGCATTTCACTAATGAATTAATCTTGTGAAAACATGAGGTAGGCTCCTTCTTTTATAGCCAAGGAGGACCAGAAATGAATAGCCAAATTGGAAGGAAATTCAAACCAAATGAAATGAAAGTTGGCGCCTAATGTAAGCACACATGGCAAGCGTGACAAGGTGTGTCTCATGTGATGCCATTAGGCCTAAAGTGACCAGCCTTAGTTAGATTAGAAGTTTCTAGAAACCCTAATCTAACTTAGGTTGGTTTTTAGGAGCCAAAATTCATCCTAATTACAAATTAAACAATTTTTACAAAAGAAAATTCCTATGCTACTTTAACAAGAATTTAAAGACTATGCTACGCTTGATTTTGGACCTCTTGGAACATGTAGAGGTAAGTTTCTCTGCCATCAGTGGCAGTGTCCCAATCCTCATCAAGCCTCTTAGCCATGGCCCTCTTAGTTGTTCCAATTTGTCTTGATGTTTGGCTCTCCTTTGGGTTGGTGCTTGGCCCTCTTCCATCATCCCCTCCCCCTTGGAAAGGATTTGTCCTCAAATCCAAGACGTCATCTTCTTCATGAGTACCTACAAAAGGAGACAAGTCAATGACATTAAAGGTATCATGTACTCCATATTCGGTAGGTAAATCTAATTTATATGCATTATTATTGACTTTCTTGAGGATTTGGAAGGGTCCATCACCACGGGGACTAAGTTTGGACTTCCTCTTAGTTGGAAACCTATCCTTCCTAAGATGAAGCCAAACTAAGTCTCCTTCCTCAAAAATGATTTCTCTCTTCCCCTTATTGTTGTATTTGGCATACTTCTCAGTTTGTTGTTGTATTTGCATTTTAACCTTCTCATGCATTTTCTTAACAAATTCAGCTTTGATAGCTCCTTCCTTATGCACAAATTCTTGTGGATTAGGAAGGGGTAACAAATCCAAAGGAGTAAGAGGGTTAAAACCATATACAACTTCCAAAGGAGAAGCATTTGTAGTCTTATGAACTACTCTATTGTAAGAAAATTCAATATGGGGAAGGCACTCCTCAAAAGATTTGTGGTTACCCTTCATGATTGCCCTAAGCATAGTTCCAAAGATCTATTGACTACCTCGGTTTGTCCATCCGTTTGAGGATGACATGATGTTGAAAATTGTAGTCTAGTGCCAAGTTTTTCCCAAAGGGTTTTCCAAAAATGGCTTATAAACTTTGGATCTCTATCAGATACTATACTCCTTGGTAAACCATGAAGTCTTACTACTTCTCTAAAGAAGAGTTTAGAAATATTTTGAGCATCATCCACTTTGTGGCAAGGAATAAAATGTTCCATTTTACTAAAACGATCCACTACCACAAAGATGGAGTCATGACCTCTTGCAGTCCTAAGAAGTCCTAAGATGAAATCCATGCTAATATCTTCCCAAAGAGCATTTGCAATCGGTAGAGGGGTATAGAGTCCACGAGGCATTGCTTTAGATTTGGCTTTTAAGCATGAAATACATCTAAAACAATGTCTTTGGACACCTCTTCTCATGTGTGGCCAATAAAATTTTCCTTTTAAAAGATCAAGAGTTTTGTCAACTCCAAAATGGCCCATGAGACCCCATTCATGTGATTCCTTTACAAGAAGTTTTCTATGTGTACCTTGGGGAATACAAAGTTTTCCTTCTTTAAAAAGATACCCCTCGGAAACATAGTAACCTTCTTGTGTTGTGTTCACATTTAGCAAACATGGATGCAAAGTCTTGGTCTTCTTGATAAAGTTCTTTTATGTTGTCAAATCTAAGAATTTGAGCACCAATTTTTGAAAAGATCCCATGTCTCCTTGAGAGAGCATCCGCCACTATATTTGTGCTTCCTTTCTTATTGAGCTTGTGTTGTCAAATCTAAGAGGATTTGGAAGGGTCCATCACCACGGGGACTAAGTTTGGACTTTCTCTTAGTTGGAAACCTATCCTTCCTAAGATGAAGCCAAACTAAGTCTCCTTCCTCAAAAATGATTTCTCTCTTCCCCTTATTGTTGTATTTGGCATACTTCTCAGTTTGTTGTTGTATTTGCATTTTAACCTTCTCATGCATTTTCTTAACAAATTCAGCTTTGATAGCTCCTTCCTTATGCACAAATTCTTGTGGATTAGGAAGGGGTAACAAATCCAAAGGAGTAAGAGGGTTAAAACCATATACAACTTCCAAATTCAATATGGGGAAGGCACTCCTCAAAAGATTTGTGGTTACCCTTCATGATTGCCCTAAGCATAGTTCCAAAGATCTATTGACTACCTCGGTTTGTCCATCCGTTTGAGGATGACATGATGTTGAAAATTGTAGTCTAGTGCCAAGTTTTTCCCAAAGGGTTTTCCAAAAATGGCTTATAAACTTTGGATCTCTATCAGATACTATACTCCTTGGTAAACCATGAAGTCTTACTACTTCTCTAAAGAAGAGTTTAGAAATATTTTGAGCATCATCCACTTTGTGGCAAGGAATAAAATGTTCCATTTTACTAAAACGATCCACTACCACAAAGATGGAGTCATGACCTCTTGCAGTCCTAGGAAGTCCTAAGATGAAATCCATGCTAATATCTTCCCAAAGAGCATTTGCAATCGGTAGAGGGGTATAGAGTCCACGAGGCATTGCTTTAGATTTGGCTTTTAAGCATGAAATACATCTAAAACAATGTCTTTGGACACCTCTTCTCATGTGTGGCCAATAAAATTTTCCTTTTAAAAGATCAAGAGTTTTGTCAACTCCAAAATGGCCCATGAGACCCCATTCATGTGATTCCTTTACAAGAAGTTTTCTATGTGTACCTTGGGGAATACAAAGTTTTCCTTCTTTAAAAAGATACCCCTCGGAAACATAGTAACCTTCTTGTGTTGTGTTCACATTTAGCAAACATGGATGCAAAGTCTTGGTCTTCTTGATAAAGTTCTTTTATGTTGTCAAATCTAAGAATTTGAGCACCAATTTTTGAAAAGATCCCATGTCTCCTTGAGAGAGCATCCGCCACTATATTTGTGCTTCCTTTCTTATTGAGCTTGTGTTGTCAAATCTAAGAATTTGAGCACCAAGTTTTGAAAAAGATCCCATGTCCATTTTGCATGTCTTTTATTGAGCTTGTGTTGGCCTTTCAAATATTTTAAAGACTCGTGGTCATTATGTATAACAAATTCTTTTGAAACAAGATAGTGCTCCCAAGTCTTTAAGGCCCTCACAAGTGCATAGAGCTCTTTGTCATAGGTGGGGTAGTTAAGGGTGGCTCCATGAAATTTTTCACTAAAATAAGCAATTTGATGCCTTCCTTGTAACAAAACCGCACCTATGCCAACCCCCGATGCATCACACTCTAGCTCAAAAGTTTTAGCAAAATTTGGTAGAGCTAGAATGGGTGAATTAGTAAGTTGAGCCTTTAGCCTTTGAAAGGCTTGTTCATGCTTTTCACCCCAAGAAAATGTAGTGTCTTTCTTCACTAACTCATTGAGTGGTGAAGCTAGACTAGAGAAGTTAGGCACAAAGCGCCTATAGAAGCTAGCCAAACCATGAAAGCTCATAACATCTCCTACATTTTTTGGAGTTGGCCATTCTTGGATGGCTTTAATTTTTTCGGGGTCAACATGTACCCCTTTTTTGTTTACTACAAAATCAAGAAAAACTATGCTATCAACACAAAAAGTACACTTATCACTATTTGCAAACAAACTATTATTTTTAAGCACTAGAAAAACTTCCCTAAGGTGGATTAGGTGGTCTTCTAGGTTTTTACTATAAACTAAGATATCATCAAAATAAACTACTACATATTTACCTATACAATCTCTCAAGACATGATTCATTAGCCTCGTGAATATACTAGGTGTGTTAGTGAGACCAAAAGGCATCACCAACCATTCATATAGTCCAAATTTGGTTTTAAAAGCGGTTTTCCACTCATCACCCTCCTTGATTCTAATTTGGTGATATCCACTTTTAAGATCAATTTTGGAAAATATGATTGACCCATGTAGTTCATCAAGTCTTGGGATAGGATGCCTATACTTGATGGTGATGTTGTTGATTGCTCTACAATCACAACACATTCTCCATTTGCCATCCTTTTTGGGCACCAAGACAGGTACATCACAAGGGCTTAGGCTCTTTTGCACCCAACCCTTCTCCAACAAATCTTGCACTTGAAACTCTATCTCCTTTTGTTTCCTCGGGGTTAGTTCTATATGCTGGTCTATTTTGTAGACTTGCCCCCGTAATCAAATCAATTTGATGTTTTATACCTCTAAAAGGAGGAAGTCCTATGGGTCCCTCTTTAGAGAATATATCATCAAATTCATTTAAAAGATTTTCAACTTGAGGAGATAGAATCATAGTCTCAAGATTTGTGGCAGTGCATGTAAGTGTTCCTTTACACAAGATAAGGCTAGGTTGTTCAACAAGAAACATATTTTCAAAGGTATTTTCAATGGTTTTGTCTTGTTGAATGACCTTGTGGAAGGAACACTCTTCTCCCACGCCTTTTGATCCCTAAGGATTTTCTCTTTTTCTATTTTTTTTTCCTCATCCCTCTTATGTTTCATTTGTATTTGATCTCTTACCACTTGGGAGTGTGGTAAAGGATTAAGTACAAACTTCTTTTCTTTGTGGGTGAAGGTAATCTCATTAGTTAGACCATTATGCATGGTTTTCTTATCAAACTGCCATGGTCTACCTAATAAGATGTGGCAAGCTTCCATAGGTACTACATCACATAAAACATTGTCTTTGTAGTTACCTATAGAAAACTTGACTTTCACTTATTTATCCACAGCTAGTTCCCCATCTTCATTTATCCATTGAAGCTTATATGGTTTAGGGTGAGGAACTACTTATAGATTTAATTTTTCAACCATCCTAGTGCTACAACAATTGCAGCATGAGCCATTATCCATAATGAGAGAACATATATTTTTTAAACCTTTGCATCTTGTGTGAAAGATGTTCTCTCTTTGTGTTTCCATGGTTGCACTAGGTTGGTTGTTGAGGGTTCTTCTAATAATCAATTATTCCCCCTCTAAAGGATACACTCTCTCATTATCTCCCCCTTCTTCTTTCTCACTAGGTTCGTCTTCACAACTAGTATATTCATCTATTCCTTTCAAAAACAAGGTTCTTTGGTTTGGACATTGTGCTTGCACATGTCCTCTTCCAAAGCATTTAAAACATTTAACATCCCTAGTGCGAATGGGTGGAGTGAGAGTATCTTTGCCTAAGGGTTTGGTAGTCTCTTTTGGTTTTTCTTTGGATGTACTACCCTCCCTTTTAAAATCTCTCTTTGGATAGGAGTTAGGATATGAACCTACCCTTTCACTTGAAGTTTTCCTTAAATTTTGTTGTTCTACTTTGATACATATTTGAACCAAGTCATTCAAGTCTTGATAAGGTAGAAGTTCAACCCTATCTCTTATCTCAAGATTTAGCCCACTTAAGAATCTAGCTATGGTGGTGGACTCATCCTCCCTAATGGAGGCTCTCATCATATAAAGCTTCATCTTTTGCCTATACTCCTCTACACTCATTGTTCTTTGTTGGAGTCTTTGGAACTTGTCCATCAACTCCCTATTATAGTAGGAGGGAATATGGCGGCGCCTTAGGGCTTCCCTAAGGTCATTCTAAAGTCGTCCACCAATACATAGCGTTCCTGGTGGATTTCCTATAAGCTCTTCTTGGATGTTTGTTGAAGATGGTGCGAAAGCTTAACGGAAGAGATGAACAAGGTCCTCCTAAGAGGTGTGGTGACCTTGAAGGTGCATGAAGAGTGTGGAAATAGGGAGGTTCGGCCAGCCCCTTTGAAGGTGGTGAAATGAAGATTAAAACCTAAAAGCTAGGCAAGGAGTAATGTATGGCACTAAATTGGCAGCATAATAATACTCTATTCAATCTTCTAAAATACAAGGTGTAGGCTCCTCCTTTTATAGGCTAAGGAGGACCATAATGCAACCCTAATGCTAATCAAAATGAAATGCAAATTATTCCACATGGAGCACATGGCCGACCATGTGAGGAAACATTCTAGAACGTGAGCAAATCTAGGGTAAATCACATGGAATCAAGTTTATGCTATTCACACTACACTTAATACTAAGCTACCCCTAATGGGCCTTCATGTAGCATAAACAAATCTGCATGGATTCGCTTGGCCATGGACTTTAGCAATTTGGTCCTAGATGCTCCTTTCATTGGCCTAGACGCTCTCCACCTTGAGTTAGACGCTCCTCCCCTTTGGCCTAGACGCTCCTCCCTTAGCCCTAGACGCTCTTGGTTTGGCTTTGGATGCTTATGTCTTGGCTCTTGTCTTTCTTGTGAGGTTGTGCTTGGCCCTCTTCCATCAGTTCCCTTAGAAACTAAGAGTGGCTAGGGGTACTTTTCTTTCTTCACTCACTCTATGGCAAGCAAATAATTGTTCTACCTTCATTTCCCAATCTAAATAGACTTCTACATTTTCTTTTCCATGGAAATGGGGTAGGTTTACCCTAACCTCACTTGGGCTCTCTTGTTCTCTTCTATCTCTTCTAGTTCTCCTAGGGGGTGGTTGATAATACTTATTTATCCTAAGGCTTTCCTCCCCAAGAGAATCATGGTTTTGAGAACTAGATGCATGAGAACGTATTTTTTTTATTTTTGAGAGTTTTCATCCTTTTCTTTAGTCATTCTCAACTCCTTGATTTGAGCCTCATGCTCCAATTGTCTATATGAGAGTGATTGAAAGTCCTTGGCTAATTGTTTTATAAGAGATTTGATGGACTTTATATCACTTTCATTAGATTTTGAAGAGTGAGTTGACATGACTAAAGATTTGTGTTTAAAAGTATTTTACTTCAAGAAAGAAGAGGAAAGTAGTGAAGGTAGCTTTCCAGGAAAGAGAGGTGAGTCACTAGGACTTCTTAAGTACCAAGTCTTTCCTTGCCAAAACCTATCCCTCAAAAACTCCACACAATTCTTTTTCTAAGTAAATTACTTAGATCACAATGAGGAATGAAAAGTCAAGTTTTATGCAAAGCAATTAACAAACAAAACAAATAAGCAATGTTATACAAGTAATTGACGTAAAGTAAGCTAGTTAAGCACAATTAAAAGATTGCTAATCTACAAAGCTTTAAACTAGGTGAATCCTATGGTGAGGCTTCTAGACACTTGGAGCCTTTGAAGACACACTCACCGTCTACACGTGATTAATCCACTAATTATTCAAAGGTTAAATGTAATTACAACTCAAAGAAATACAAAGAAACTGAATTACACAAATTAAAATTCAGATTTCTATACTATGCACTCCTTGGATTGTAATTGCTCTTCTTTGTTGTGTTCTCCAAAGTGTATGTGTTTGTATTTGTATTTGTGTTTGTTGCTGCTCCTTGCCTTAACCTCTTATGATTAGACAATTAAAATATCCAAAACAGTCCCTACTAAGTAGAGAAAGACTCACCACAAAGTCAATTCCACTTATCAAGCACCAATTGAATTTTATCCACCAACAATTTAGAGGTCAAGAAATAAAAACAAAAAACAAAATAAATTTTAAAACAGGACCACAACAAATGGATTTGAATTATATGACACAACTTAGAAAGAGTTATGAATAAAATTGGACAAGCAAATAAAAATAGGCACTCGATAAAGGATGGCACACAAAAGGAACCTAAAGAGAGGCACTAGAATTGATTTGAAAAACCAAAACAGCACTACTGGAAAATTCAGGTTCAGAAAGCGTGACTTAAAATATTTATGCTAAGCTGGCTATTTTGAATTTGCTTCTGAAAATTTAACCACAAACGATTCAATGTCTTAGCAAACTTTTGGCGCTGGAATCACACCAAAAACATGCACCAAATAATTGTGATAAATTTTTCAAAATCACTGTCCAACTACGTATATTTTGGCGCTAGAATGCACTCTTTTTTTTATTTATCATTTTTTCTCTATTTTGTCTTTTCATCTGATTCTTTTTTTCTTGATTTTCTAACACAACAAACTGTATTAATCCAGATTTTCAGAATTTTTCTTCAACGTATTTAAAATTCATAACAAAACACAGCCAGTACAGAATTTTTAAAAAAAAACAGAGGAGTCCTAATTCTGGAATTTAAAAACAGAATAAGAAACTTCAAAAACACAATGGAGTAGATGTATATGAATTTGTAAGGAACTAGCATACAAATATGAACTCAAACTAAAAGAAAAATGCACCAAAGGATCAATCAAACACAAAAATATAAATATGGACTCAAATTAAATCAAGAAACCAAAATTATCAAGAAATTCAGCACTACATGGATTTGATGACAAATTAGGAGAAACATGACTTAGACAAAACATAATAGGATTCAGAAATTAAAATGACTCAAGACACATCATATGAACATAATAGAATTGCAAAACAAGACTCAAACAACCTAAAAATAAAACAGCAACACAATTCTATATAGATTCCTACACAAAATATGAAAATAAGAAGTTCAAGAACAATTTGAACATTTTGCACCGATTGAATTGCTTCAAACAGCACCTAAATCAAATTAAAAAACAAAAAACAGCAAGACAACATGAAGAAGTGAAGAACAACACGAAAATAAGAAGAACAGAAACATAAAATTGTAAGAAGACACTTAGCTCTTGTAGAACCATAACTCATGATACCAAATGATGGATTTGTGTCTCGTTTCTTGCGGTTTTTGTTGATGAATGCGGAAGCTCCATGGATTGATGGTGGAACAAGGCTCTCCTAAGAGTGATGTTAGCCTTGGAGGTGCATGAGAAGTATGATTTGAGAGAGGTGAGGCCTACTCTTCTTGGAGGTGAAAGTTCGGAAGATTAAAAGCCTAATTCCTAAGAGGTTTAGGCAAAGAGTGAGAATGACACAAAATTGGCAGCATTTCACTAATGAATTAATCTTGTGAAAACATGAGGTAGGCTCCTTCTTTTATAGCCAAGGAGGACCGGAAATGAATAGCCAAATTGGAAGGAAATTCAAACCAAATTAAATGAAAGTTGGCACCTAATGTAAGCACACATGGCAAGTGTGACAAGGTGTGTCTCATGTGATGCCATTAGGCCTAAAGTGACCGGCCTTAGTTAGATTAGGACTTTCTAGAAACCCTAATCTAACTTAGGTTGGTTTTTAGGAGCCAAAATTCATCCTAATTAAACAAATTAAACAATTTTTACAAAAGAAAATTCCTATGCTACTTTGACAAGAATTTAAAAACTATGCTACGCTTGATTTTGGACCTCTTGGAACATGTAGAGGTAAGTTTCTCTACCATCAGTGGCAGTGTCCTAATCCTCATCAAGCCTCTTAGCCATGGCTCTTATAGTTGGCCCAATCTGTCTTGATGTTTGGCTCTCTTTTGGGTTGGTGCTTGACCCTCTTCCATCAGGGGTGTTTAGACACCTCGAGGAAAGCGGCGGGGGGTGCTTCCTTTGAGCCTGGGCACCAAGTAAGTTGATCGCCTCGATGTTTAGACACACCGAGGACGAGCGGCGTTGCTTCGGCACACCTCTCCTCGGGCGTGGGCATCGAGCGCAAATAGTAAGGTTCAATTGGTGGTGAACTGGTTGCTCTGGTGTTTAGACACCCCGAGGGAGGGTGGGGGTGCCCTCTGGGCCACCTCCACCCCGGGCGTGGGCACCAAGTACACCGGTCGACTTGGTGTTTAGACACCTCGAGGAGAATGACGGTTCCCTATGGGACGCCTCCTTCCCGGGCGTGGCACCAAGCCCATCAATTGACCTGGTGTTTAGACACCTCGAGAGAGAGCGTCGGAGGGCGCCTCCTCGAGCATGGGCACCAAGCATAAATAGTAAGCTTCGGCCAAGATAAGTCCTCCTTCACCTTTGAGCGATGGTGAGGCCAGTAACGCCCTTAAGGCTGAATGCCTCAAGTCCTTGAAGTACGAAGTAAGTGCCGAGAGAGGGAGCTCCCATGCTCAAGAAAGGAAGCTAAGGGCAATTGAAGGTCCGCGCACACTTGTCTTGTTACAGATTGTTTTGACGACAGAGTTAAAAAGAAACGACAAGGCGTGCTACCTATAGTTCGAGAAGGCAAGTAAAAAATGCAAGCATAAGTGAGCAAAGCAGTTAAGTTAAAGTATGAGATGCATCCAAAGTATGAAAGGTTCTTAAGAATACAACTTTTGGAAAAAAAAACTAAATAGTATCGTGGGGAATGACCCTGGGCACGATGTGTCCTTCGAAGACATGGTTCGTTGTAGCGAAGTTCGAAGTGTCCATCTCAGGGTGTTCACAAACAACCTGAGACAGAGCATCTTCGAACCCGGCGGCATAGGCATCCGCAGCGTCGTCGAGGAGTTCTGTCTCGACCCTTTTGAAGCCCCCAGCCTGGGCAACCATCTCCTTCTCAGCTTTCGCAAGGGCTTCAGTTTTCTTTGCAAGCTCCTCTTTGCTATTCTCAAGAAGTTTGGCTTGCTCAACGAGTTCAGCTTTGATCTTCTCAAAGGCTTCGTTCTTCCCAGCTAGATCAGCTTCGACTTTACCCAGGAGCACCTCTTGGGTAACAGAGCGCTCCTCCAGGCTGGTCATTTTGACTTGGTTGGCGGCAACAGCATCCTTGATTGACACTTTGAGGAATCACCTTGAGCTGGAAAATATAGAGGCACTTTCTTAGAAGTTGGATCATGGTTCTAAGTCAAGAACTCACCAATAACAAGTACCAAATCCCAAACTCATTTGGATGAACCAAATATTGTCAAATTGAATCAACAAAGGAATTATAAAAAGAGAATACCGAATAGGAATTAAACAAGAACACATAAGAACCGAACATAAAAGGAATTGAAAAACAAAAACAGAATACATGTGCTGGAAAATGGAATAGCCGAACCAAAACTTGCTCAAGAACACAAGACAACAAGAGTAATTGAAAGAGAAGAAAGGAAGGAGAAGAGAATGCTCATGAAGATGGAAGATAGGTTGGATGATCACGCCACTAGAAGTATGGATGCTCCTAGATGAGTGTGGAAGCCGCCACTTGAGGAAACCATGGCCCTTCAAGATAAGACT
This sequence comes from Phaseolus vulgaris, assembly GCF_051622355.1. Taxonomy (NCBI): domain Eukaryota; kingdom Viridiplantae; phylum Streptophyta; class Magnoliopsida; order Fabales; family Fabaceae; genus Phaseolus; species Phaseolus vulgaris. The sequence continues at coordinate 22,483,448 of NC_143508.1, read as the reverse complement.
AGAGTAGAAGCTCAAAAGCTCTCCAAATGCTCACTCCAATTTTGAGTATAGTTTCTTTAGATCAATTCAAATCTAAATTTTACAAAGGAAGCACCTCTATTTATAGCCTAAGGTGCTGAAAAATAGGTGGGAAATTTCAAATAAACTCATTTGAAATTCCCACCAAAAACAAGTCACATGGGAGGTGTGACCTTTTTCTAGTATGACACCTCCCAAAAACTACACCTACACAGAATCAAATAAAGGAGGCTTTTATTAATGGAGGAAGAGGACATCCACCCTCACATTTGAAGTTCTTCCTTCTAGTCTTCTCAAAATTAAAAGAAGACATAAAATAAAGATGAGGTCCAAGCCCAAAGCCCAAGCCCAAGCCCAAGAAGGCCAAAGCCCAAAGAGCCCAAGTCCATCCCATGAGGGGCAAGGCCAAGCTTTGAAATACTCTTGTATAGTTTTAGGAGATGTGGTTATTAAATAAAGGAGTGTGAAAATGTAAAATAAAGTCACATTACCCATGTGACTTAGGAGAGTGGTGTAGGTGTAGTTTTTGGGAGGTGTCATAGTAGAAAAAGGTCACACCTCCCATGGGACTTGTTTTTGGTGGGAATTTCAAATGAGTTTATTTGAAATTTCCCACCTATTTTTCAGCACCTTAGGCTATAAATAGAGGTGCTTCCTTTGTAAAATTTAGATTTGAATTGATCTAAAGAAACTATACTCAAAATTGGAGTGAGCATTTGGAGAGCTTTTGAGCTTCTACTCTAGTCTTATCTTGAAGGACCATGGTTTCCTCAAGTGGCGGCTTCCACACTCATCTAGGAGCATCCATACTTCTAGTGGCGTGATCATCCAACCTATCTTCCATCTTCATGAGCATTCTCTTCTCCTTCCTTTCTTCTCTTTCAATTACTCTTGTTGTCTTGTGTTCTTGAGCAAGTTTTGGTTCGGCTATTCCATTTTCCAGCACATGTATTCTGTTTTTGTTTTTCAATTCCTTTTATGTTCGGTTCTTATGTGTTCTTGTTTAATTCCTATTTGGTATTCTCTTTTTATGCGTCGCTATTTCAGCATGCAGAGGCACCACTTTGGCCACAAGAGCGGTGTACTTCTGACCTTTATCGTGAAGCCTCTTGTTGGCCTCCACCTCTGCTTTTCGCACCACGCCAAGCGCCTCAGTTAAGGCGGCTTCTTGGATGAAGAAGCGTTGGGCCTGTGCATCCATTTGCTCTTTCACCTAAGCCAGCTCATCAGTAAGAGTCTGCTGCTCATTGGCCCTCACCTCAGCCTGATGAGAAGAAAAGTTGGCACGAGCGAGCAACCCACCGAGGCTGACGGTCATGTTTTCAGGTAGCACTCCATCATCTAGGTTTCCCAAAGCCTCTTGCTGGGCGCCCCTCAGAATGTGTTGGATAACCCGTGGAAGCTCGGGAGCAGGTGCAGGTATGGGCTCTGGAGCAGTCTCAGCTCCCTCCTCAAGAGCAAGGTACCTTGGAGGTGAGGAAGCGCTAGAAGGGTTGTCCTTAAGAGACCCAGGATGCTTGTCGGATGAAGAGTGAGAGGCGGTTATTGCAGTGGTCCTCCTTCGCTTGAAGACAGGGCCATCCACATAATCTTCATCCTCATCAAATGGGATGAGTACCACCCCCTTGTTTCTCTCTAGGGGGGCTAGTGAAGGAGAAGCCCCAAGCGTGGCTAGAGGGATAGCCGCGATGGGGGTTGGAGAGGTAGGGATTGCAACAGGGTGTGAGGAAGTGGGGTTTGGCGTTGGTTGTGGTGAAACAGGCGTTGGGGTGGCCTAGGCAGGAGAGGCGAGAGGAGCGGTAGGAGAAGTAGAGGGGGCTTGGTGTGTAGAAGGGCCTTCCTTGCTTGGAGTGGCATTGCCACGAACAGACAAGACCCCAACGAGTCTTGCCCGTCTTTCCTTAGTCATCACCATGCCTGCACCAAGGAAGAAGAGTTGAGAACCAGTTAAGCAAGTTAAAACACGAGCATCAATTCAAGCAAGCATTAGTTAAGCATGAGTATGAGTTAGTAAGAAGCATAAGAAGCATAAGCAGAGTAACGTGTGAAGAAGGTTAGTGAAAGGTTCCTATACCCAAATAGTTCGAGAGGGCGGTGGGATCATTCCCACGCTTGATGAGTTTCGTGGTGTTGAAGACCACAACCAAACTAGCCAAGACCTGGCATACCTCACGATCAGCAGAGGAAAGCTCATCCAAGGTTTTGGCCTTCTTGAGTTTGAGCTCTTCCACCCAGTATAGTGGGAAGTCGTCTAGGGCTGTGTGATCCTGATTTGAACAGCATACCCTGAAGAATTTTCCCTTAAATCCCTTGTAGGATTGCTAGAACAAGGTGAAGATGACTCTCCCCGTCACCCCACTCAGGCTTACCCACAAGTTGTTCTTGGGGCTTTTGGCTTCAAAAAAGTGTAGAAAAACGTCCACTGAGGGGACATGGCCGAAAGAGCCACAGAGAATGGAGAAGGCTCGAATAAAGGCCCAGTTGTTGGGATGCAGCTGGGCGAGGGCCACGTTGAGCTTTGTAAGCAACTCCCTTTCGAAGCTGTTGAAGGGGAGTCGTTGCCCGATGCGTTTGAACACTGTTTGATAGAAGAAGAAGAAGAAGAAGAAGAAAGGCTCCCCATCGTTGGAGCGGTTATCGACACATACCGGTTTGCCAGCTATACAAGGGCGGACGGAGATGTAAGCATCGTGTACCCTCCCGAATGACTTTCCTAGGAATTCACTATCCAGGTGAGCCCTCCAGTCGACGATGACGGTGAGGGAAGAAGTTTCTGCGAGGAGCCTATCAGAGGCCCAAGAATACAAGGTTCTCTAGTTAATGCTAGGAGGTGGGGGGTTGGCGGTGACTTTTGTTCTCACCATGGTCGAGGAAACTGGGAAGAGAAAAAGCAAAGGTTCAGCAAATAAGGCTATGGCGTGAAACTAAAGAGAAACCCTACCCATGCGAGAAAACCCAGAAAACAGGGGAGAGAGGAAATGTAGAGAAAAACGTAAATGTGAGAATCTAAACAGTCACAGGCAGTATATCAATGCATGGAATCAAGAGTAAAGAGTTATCAATGCATAAAAATCATACCTTTTGTGGTTGATTAGCGGAAGTCTCGATTTTTGCAGAGAAGAATCAGAGAATGAAGAAGATGAAGGATGCAAAGAAATGTGCAAGTGATGGAACAGTGCCTGAAGCGCGCAATTTTGAAAAACTTAACGTAAACTTGAGAAGCGCAAGCGACGTTAAGTCCCAGCCACACGATAGGGCCACGTGTCGGTTGATTACAATGTGAGTAGGTAAGCGTCACTTCAGAGCATTGTGCATGTCTTGTCACAGAATGCCACGTCAGACGGTAGGGCGAGGCCATAGTCTTTTCGCTGAACAGGTCGTCAGCTCAAGACTAGGGGGCTTGTGTACCGTACGGTCCTCAGGCGTTGATCAAAGTCAACATGGTGGGACTCAGCGCGAGGAATCCACTAGAAGTACTGCAAAGCAAGAGAGGGAGTTTCTTTAAGGTTCACGGCCTCGGGCGGTGACCGGCCTCGGGTGTCGCCCAGGTTCAACACCATGAATGTGCTCAAGCCAGAAGGGTGTCCCCTCCTCATACCCACGGTTAGGGGTAACCGTGGAGGAGGCGGCACACTAGGGGCATGGAGGCCTCGGGCCTCGACACCCCAGACAGTAATAATAGATAAAGAAAGGTGGTTCTCAAGTCACACCCCCAGTATCAGAAGGGAGAGACCCAGCTCACGAAGGATCCGTGCATGAGGTGTAGGGACGCGGCAGTACGCACCACCGTTAGAGAACCACTCAGACCGAAACGACCCAAAAGGCCACGTCTCAGAGGGTGATCTGCATGCATGGCAAGTGAGTAGGGCAGGGAACTCCCAGGGCAGATGACTCAGAGCTTGGGTGCACGAGTTGGCATCTAAGCAGTCACCCCTGCGCCAGTTGCACTACGGCAGGGCAATCTTACACACTGCTAAAGAGTTCCCACAGAATGCGCAAGTCTCAGGCTGACACGTAGACAGGAACATCGATAAGGTATATAAGGTTTTACGATAAGCAGAAGAAGGTACGTTTTTACAGATTCCAAGTTTGAGAGCATTGAGAGTTACACATTTCTCTGAACATTGACCTTACGGTGTTCTATGATGAGAGGTGTTTGGTGTTTCCTGTCTAGTAGCTGACTTGACCGTCGGAATGATAACGGCCGCGAGGGCACCATTTGTCTCTCTATTTCAGGTGCTAGCGGCGGAGGAAGAACAACGTTGGAATAGAAGCAAAGGCGTTCGTGAAGTGAAGCTCGTAGATACGCACGAAGGTGATCCAAGTCAAAGCGGCAAGAACATTTTATTTTCTCCTTCTCTGGACCACTGATCGGATCCTGTTATCCATAGTGAGCCTATGGCACAAGAAATCGGGATCTATCCAAGGCATGTCAGTGGAGGTCCATGCAAACGCATCCAGGTGTCTAGTTATCACCCCGGCTATCTGATCTTGCAACTCCTGCCCCATCGAGGCACCAAGCTTGAATAACTTTCCTTTGATCTCCCTTTCTTGGACGTCGCCAGCTGGTCCTGACCGAGGTCGGTAACTGAGCTCGATTTCTAAAACTTCGGCTACCTTTCCCTCATGAGAGATAGCGGTGGCGTTGTAACTCCTCCTGTTCTTTAAGCTGCTCTCATAACATTTTTCGAGCATCTTTTTAATTGGATCGTATCGTGATCACCCTTCCCTCGAGGGATGGCAGCTTCATCTTCATATGTTTCGTGGACACTACCACTCCTAACCTGTTCAACGAGGGTCTTCCCAATAACAGATTGTAAGCGGAGGGAGTATTGACTACCGCATACCTGATGAAAATAGTCTTGGCGACTTCTTCATCTAAAAAAGTCATTCTTAGGTCGATATACCCTCAACACTCCACCTGGTCCCCTGCGAAATCGATTAAACATCCGTCATGCGACCTCAGCTGATCGGGGGATAACCGCAAGTTGATGAGCGTGGACCAGAACCACACGTCCGCCGAGCTCCTTTGATCAATGAGAGCTCGATGCACCTTTCTTTTGACCATGACAAAGGATATTACTACCGGGTTGTTGTCATGAGGGACTACACCCACCAGGTTTGCCTTGGTGAAAAAGAGATTCGGGTCCGGGGTGTCATCGTGACTTTTCGTCTCCAGCGTCATTTCTGCCCTCGTGTACCTCTTACGCTTGGCTGTCATGCTTCCTCCACCCGAGAACCCAGAACAGCTTCCCCCTATCGTTCTTTGTCGTCGACTTCAAGATACTCTTTCAAGAGGCCTTCCTTCAAAATCTCGGCCAACTAGTAGCCTAAGACAATGCACCATTCGACACCATTCCCGAACCCTTTGTGAAACTCACACCAGATGTCTTTCCTTCCTCCCACGTTCCTATTAGCCTTTTGGGGGAACCTCAACTTCTCAGCCACTGCGGGTATACCTATCAATTCCTTGTACAATATGCGCAATTTGGGGCGGTTTTCCTCCTCTTTGCTTCTTTCTTTGGACTCTCCTTTTCCGGTAGGAGTGCAGTCTTGCTTCTGCCTTCTTCCTGGTCGAGGTTTCGTTAACCCTCATAAGCCGAGAAGCCTTGTTTGCCTCTCTCGATTTAGCCAGCCGAGAATGCGAACCATTGTTCTTGGCTAACACTGCTTCTTCAGTATTGATGTGAGTGACTACTCTTCGCCTAATTTCAGAAAAGGTTTCGGTCGGGTTCCTTAAAAGGGAGTCGCAAAACGGCCCCGGGGCGACCCCCTGCTCGAAAGTGGACACCATGACATTTTTGTAGTGGGTCCGAAGTGTTACGGTGAGAGCCCATAACCGATTCAGGTAATCTTTCAGTGTCTCTCCTTCCCCTTGTCGCACATTGAAGAGATCATACAGCACGAGGGGTTTAACCCGGTTTGCATGAAACTGTTCTCGGAATAGCTTGGCGAACTTGGCAAAAGAGGAAATATGGCCTTCTGGGAATCCACTGAACCACTGTATGGTCATGCCTATGAATGTGCCCGTGAGCATCTTGCATCGCACTGCGTCTGAGCCACCCGATATTATCATTTGGGCATTGAACGCAATGAGGTGACTTTCGGGGTCTTCCATCCCGTGAAGGTAATCTTGGGTGACACATAGTGCGTGGGTACTAGCTCGTCCATGATAGCCCGCGAGAAAGGCTCGAGGCAGTCTCTCTCAGGTGGGTACGCCTCTCGTTGTCCTGGGATACGTCGATCTCGTCGCAAATCCTCATTGGTTTTGCGTAGCTCTTCTCGTAATTTCTCTTTCTGTTGTATGGACTGCTCATTGGCTTCTTGGAGGGCCCTGATGGTCTCCATAAGCTGATGCAATGTGGGAGCCTCGCCTCCACCTTCTTGTACAACTGGTACTTGCCTTGCGTTCCTCATCTCTGCCTACGAGCTTGAACAAAGTGTGGATGGGATCAGGTTTTAGCGGGCCCCACGGTGGGTGCCAAATGTTCTTGCCGGTTGACTAAGTGACTGGTCAACTCAAGGTTGAATGCCCCCTCCTGAATCTATCCCTTCTTGGAATCGAATTCGTGAATCTTTTGTCGCACCAAAATTAGGCTCCGTTGAGACAGAGGGCGCCCTACCGATTGATTACACTCCGACGATCAAGTCAACTAGGGCTCACCAAAAATAACTAGTCAAAAAAGTGCGTAAAAAATAGCATACCTTTACTTGGAGACTCACTCTCCTTTTACTGTCGTACATGCCACATGCAACCATTCTCCCAAGAGATAAGAAATCTTAACCAAAAATATTCTAAACATATTAATCTTTTTACTTGTAACAGAAAAACTACCTGTCATGGTCACTAGTGATCTTCAGGTACCATTCGCAGACCCTTTTTTGTTACCTCCGCATAACCCTTTTTCAACAAAATGAGTTACAGCAACGAGCTCATGTAACAGATATGCAACAGAAAATATGCAATGGGAAATATCTCATATATTCACAACAAACGTATCAAATGCAACAACATTATACTTACTGCCCCCAAATATATTTATATGCAGGTGTGCATATAAATTACTGTTGGCAACGTCCCTAACGTGCGCCATGAGCCTTCCCTGAAAGGGGCCATCTGCGTGGGTCCATCTAAGCCCATCGACGAAGTTGTCCTCTCATACCTCAAAGAACCGAGCACACGAAAATGGTACCGAGAGCCGAGCACTGGTCAGTACATTTTTTATTATATATCTCATCATTAAATACAAACTAAAAATATATATAGCAAAAATATTTGTTGAGAATATATATTTATATATATATATATATATATTGAAAGTATGAAGTGTCTTATAAAAAGAGTGATAAAAAAATTCTAGATATTAACTTTTTAGAATGCTGATATAGTAATACTTTCAAATATAAAAACATACTCTTGGTATCTTAATAAATTAATATTTTTTTATTATATTTTTAATTTAAAAATATTATTATATTATTATTGTCAAATGTATGTGATTTACTTGATAGTAAGTTTTCTCAACTTTTTATAAAGACCAAGGGGCATATTTTTGTTAGATCTACAAGAAGTAAAAAAGAAAGTGTACACCAGATGTACAGTTAAAGACTAATATTGTTATTATAGCTAAAACTTAACCAGTGCAACAAGTGTATAATTTCTTGCAATCCTTTTTCCTGTGTGCTGAGCACTATATATTTGTGAAGTATTGCAATTGCTATGATATGCTGCCCTATGTATCAACAAGCCATAACTCTTTCAGGATGAATAACACTAACAATCTATCAAAGTTTTTTCTTGTTCCAGTAGAATGGAAACTTTGATAAAGAATGATGAGATTGTAATGTAACAACTTCTGAATCAATCTAAGAACCAGATATAGCTTTCACTCAATACAAACAGTAAATTCCGTATATATCTAAGGGCAACATGACATCATTCCTATGACCAAACCATGCTTACATGAAAAGAAAAGAAGAGGGAAAAAAAACAATAAACTTGGCAAGATATGTAGGAGAAATTACATAAAAAGATAAGTGTAGGTATTAAAAGCTTTCACTTGGATCCCAAAATGTTGAGAATTGGTTGGTTGAATCATGCACATATAGATATACCATTCTGCTGCAAAAGGCTTGTGAAACTATGCAGAGCAGCATCCAGCCTTTTTAACAGCTGAGACATCATCCCTACTGCCAACATTGATGGTCTGGCCCTTAGGCAAGGCTGCAGGGTCATCTCCAATCTCAAGAGTTTTCCTACTAACAACACGATATATCTGAGTGAGCACTTCTGTGAAGGCATTGTCAACATTCAAGGACTCAAGAGCAGATGTTTCCATGAAAAATGTGTTTTCTCGCTCAGCAAACGCCTTCGCGTCATCTGTGGCCACGGCTCTTAGGTGACGGAGATCAGCCTTGTTCCCTACAAGCATGATTACAATGTTGGCATCTGTGTGATCACGAAGCTCCTTTAACCATCTCTCCACGTTTTCAAAAGTCACATGTCTGGTAACATCATACACAAGCAAAGCTCCCACGGCCCCTCGATAATAGGCACTTGTAATTGCGCGATATCTGTGGGAAATGGCAAGAATGAGACCTGATGTATGCAGCATTATGATGGAATACATATAATGTATTTAGCTATAATTTGTAAGTAATGAGTAATGACCACGCCATAGACAAAAATCATTGCAAGTGTACTTCAAAGTAAAGTTTTACAAAAAAATCATTGTAGAAGTGTCTTAGAAAAATATTGAATCTTTCAGTTTCTTTTAAGCTTTTGTCCTTCAAAAAGATACATTAGTCATCATTCACTCCTTGAAATGAATTTTGACATCATGTTATGGTAGTCCCTTGTCAATCATGAAAACTGATATCAAATACAGACTGAGATTGCAGAGCTACATTGATGTCATCTTCTATTGTTAATGGACTAAATTGATGTCAATTTGTAGGATTAAGGGACTAAATTGATATCAAATACATTAGTCATCATTCACTCCTTGAAATGAATTTTGACATCATGTTATGGTAGTCCCTTGTCAATCATGAAAACTGATATCAAATACAGACTGAGATTGCAGAGCTACATTGATGTCATCTTCTATTGTTAATGGACTAAATTGATGTCAATTTGTAGGATTAAGGGACTAAATTGATATCAATTTCTATAATTAAGGGACTAAATTAATGTCAGATGTTGTTGTAGGGACCATATTAATGCAACTTTTCATTACTGGAGAACTAGGCATTAATTTTCTTTGAAAGACCAAGGTGATGTTACCTCTACCTTTCGGGGACTAAAATGGGTTGGTTGGTTTGCTATACTTCCTGTGAAACAAGTTTGGTGGTTGTTGCTATATTTAATACAGCCAAAACTAGCTCCTTTCCACTATTACTGTGTTGCACCATTTAGTGCATATGTATGGATACCATTCTCATTGGCAAATAAAACCTAACCAAAGTATCACATTAAATCTCACTTCCAGATGAAATAAGTATCCTTGTCCTACAGTACACTTCATACAGCTACCATATTCCACCTCATTAAATGTTTCTCAGAAATTTGCAACAGTCATATTTTAGATTTAATAGTCACATACTCAAATCTCAGCCTTATTTTATTTCAAAAAAGTGTCTGACAAATGAACCAAATAATGAAAGGCAAACATGAGAAGTCAAGTTGTCCTCCTGTCATCTTCCCAGAATATTTCTCAAATGACACACACACCAATAAAAGAAGACTTTTTTTTCTGAAGGGAGCAATGGTAAAGTAAGTCATTTCAATGTTGATAACATGCACATAATTTGTTATGCATGCATATGTAATATCAACATTTAGTTTTCTTGTTAAAAAATTAATATTACTTTATCTTCTAAAATGAGTTCCTCACTTTAAAGGAGTCAGATCAAAGAAAAAAATGCAGATTTTGTAAAAAACAATGGATCTGGAAGCAATAGACATTTGTCACACTCATCCATTATACCACACATACATTTATACTCTAAACTTTGGCCCACTATTCAATGATTCATCCACAGAACAATTATATCCCTCCCTAAGCAACCTTGAAACCACAACAAAGGGGAAACAAAACAATCTTCAACTCATTTCACTATTTTACAGATTCATCAATTTCATGATTTTTATCAATTTTAGAACACGCATCCACAGTGCCATAAATAGCATGAAATAGCAACATTCTCCATCCTATAAAAAAAGGCCCAATGCATGATCCCATGCTTGCATTCTAAAAAATACAAAACAAAAATACAGATCAAAAGTAAGAACCCCACAACAACCAAAAAAACAAAATCTCATGTTACCTTATTCATCATTGTCAAATCAAATCCCACACCATTATTAAAATAAAATACCAAAACACATTAAACTTTAATCAAGCCCCCACAAAACTATGGTCCACCCAATGCAGCCTCAATCATCAAACAACAAACCACACCCTTATGTTTGCTAGGGTGGGAAAACAATAAAAGGAAAAGTTAGAAATTTAAATTGAAGAAAAACCAAAACAAAATACTAAAAAATCAATATTTATCTATTTCTCCCTCACCTTTTATGCGTCTAACCAAAAGAAAAATGATCCTTTTTTCAGTCTTTTCTTTCTTTCTATTTTGCTTCTTTATTTTCATTCCTCTTGTTCAAATCCGTAAAAAAAAAAATCAAAATAGAAATCTGAGATGAAATGAAATAGTTCCGTCCCAAAATTATCTACACGATCACATTCGAGACATAATTACCCAGTAAACATAAATGAGTTTTTCCAAGAAAATTCAAAATGTTTTCGTTTATCATAAGAAACTAACCCTTTCCAAACGTTTAAAAAGACAAAAAATAGAAAAAAAAAAAAAAACAGTGACCTTTCTTGGCCCGCGGTGTCCCAAATTTGTGCCTTTACGATCTTGTCATCGACGTGGATGCTGCGGGTGGCAAATTCAACGCCAATGGTGGATTTAGATTCCAAGCTGAATTCGTTCTTCGTGAATCGAGACAAGAGGTTCGATTTCCCAACGCCGGAATCTCCGATCAACACCACCTTGAACAAGTAGTCGTAATCATCGTCCGCTCTGTACGCACCCATTTTCCCTCTTCCTTCTCACGCGATCCGTGCCTTCAAAAAATCCTAACTTTGACGGTTTTTTCTTCAATTATTTTGCGGGGAATTCAATTGGGTCAGTGTCTATGAACCCTTCAACTTTCAGCATTGGAAATGAAGAAGAGAGAGAAAGAGGGGTGGTGTTGATGTTGTTGTAATGGCAGAAGGGTATGGAGGGAGAAGCACTCCAAGCTAGAATGGAATGAATGATATATCAAACAAGCATAACAATCAAAATGGCTTTGCTTCCTTTTACCTTTTTCACCCTCTTCCATACATCTTATTATCTTCTTTTTTTTCTTTTGGATAGAGAAAATGAAGGAAAAACCTTCAAATTTAACCTTTCTTTTTGTTTGGGTGTGGATTTAACTTATGGGAATTTTATATATTCATGATTAACTAACATTTAATGTAAGTTTAAAAGCTTTTTAACTCATCAAAAGTTAACGAAAACAATTCAATATCAATTTATTCATGTGAATGGTGACATTAATGAAATGACTTTTGGATTATTATTTTAAAATTTGTTAAACTTATTATCTATAATTTTTAATTGGGTAACTGTGTAAAAATTTATAAAATGTTAGTACACGTTTTTTTATCTATAATTTAGGAAAATTATAATTTTGATTTTTTAAAATTCTTTATCATATTTTGGTTCTTTTATACTTTTTATACAATTTCAATCCCCGGATTTTGGAAAGAAAAATATGAATTTGATCTAACAGTCCATTTTTGTAAATTTTTTTATTTTATATATTGGAATTAATTAAATTATCTTTAATAGTGTCTTAAATAGATAAGTTAGCTTTAGAATTCACTTGTACCGAAGTAAAAGAAATTAAACAATTTTTTAAAATTATAAGAGTTAAAATCATGAAAATTTGTAATTTATCTACAATATTAATGTGAAGTTTGTTCTTTTTTAATAAAATCCCATTTTAATCTAAATTCTATTACTAGTTTGGTACATTTTTAATTTATGACTAACAGTTTAAATAAAAATCTAAGTAAGGCAATTTAGGAACAATAGTTGTATACCTAATAAGTATTTGAAAAAAAAATAACTTTTTTCTTTCCGTGGGATGCACAGGATCTTGCAGGCAAGACAAGAGCCATGCCTAAGAGTCCCAATAACAAGCTATTGTAATGACACTCTCCCTTAAAAAATAAATTTAATATCTTCACATATCAGATATTAAAAAAATTAACTTCAATAAAAAAAATACTGATCAAATGATAATTTTTATGTAGGTGAAAACAGAAAAACAAGTGAAAATATTGGGTACTCACCAAAGTTCTAGAGAATCCAACTCAATATACTATCACTTATATGTTATTTACTGTTACATTTTATACTAAAAATAGTGTAATTTTATAGTTACACATGTCTAAATAACTTTTTTTTTGTGTACTTTTATATTAATAATTGATTAGTTTTATTTTTTTAAATGAAAATGTAATTATTATCAATGTTATCCTTGTTATATTCATCCAAAAATTGTCCTAAAAAGTCATGAAATTTTATAAGGTTAGAAGTGTAATTGTGAAACATTGTAACATTTAAATTTTGCTTACCAAATATAATTATTACAAGCAAAAATAGACAATATTTGGTGGAGCTAGAAATCATGTTACTCTTGTGACATAAATAAAATAGTCTCGATACTTTTCACATGTAGTTGAATTGTTAGCTTGAAATTTAAATTCTATTATTCATCATTCATCATAAATAATCAACTGTTCATTGATGTGATCCAGGTTCCTCAACGTCACTTTGTTTTCAAAATTTGTTGTATTTAAATTAAATTTTAAAATTTTGTTTCAAAAATACGTTTACAGTAATTTCTAAAGTAATTTCTTACTCCTACATGCATTTAAAAGTAAACTTGATTTTAGTTTAATACAATACAGATGTTAAAAAAAACCCAACCCCTATCGAGGTGAGTTTATCTATAAAAATTGATTAAAGAATAAAAAAATAAAAAAATATAATTGTATAAGAAAAATTATCTGGAAGGTGGGCCCTAGAACGAGAGACCCATGCATGAGGGGTGCATGACGCATGAAAGCGCAGCATCATGGATAATCCTAGGGGCGTAAGAGTCTAGTAGAATTAGGGTTTTCCGGGAAGTTGCATGCATGATACGTGGGTACTTAGGGCACCCGCGAAACAGATGGCGCTGGATATTAGGTGCACCAAGTTGGGACCTAGGCGACACTTTGATTATTCGTTGCATTCTAGTTAAAGGAAGTTCATGTGCCAGATACGCAAAGATTACGCAATAGCGGCACAGGGACACTTCCCAAGGAACCCTAGACAATGGTAACAGAAAAGAGGTAAACCCTAGTTTCAACCTATATAAAGGGTGTTAATAACCCTAGTAAGGTACGCAGCTTTTGAGACTAAAGCTATTTTATATTTGGTGTTCTTTGTCCTAATACTGACTTGAGCGTCGGAGTACAAACAGTCGTTAGGGCGCCCCTTTTTTCTTTGCAGGTGAGAAGTTTCTTGATGGAGAAAGTACAATTCTCAGGAAAGGATAGAAGGGTCAGAGCAACCGTTGAAGACGACCGACGAAGCGAGTCAACCGGACAAAACATTAATTATTTCTTTACACAACTTAACTTTAAAATAAATAAAAAATTATTTTTTAAATAATAGATTTATTATAATAATCAAATATAAATTAAAAAATATAAAATTGTAAGTTGTTTGAAATTTTTTAATTCTTTTTTACATAATAGCATACACTAATGGATAAATGGCTTAATAACAACGTAACTTAACAGAAACCATAAATTGTGAAAGTGTATGACCGAGTCCAATATCATAAAAACAACCAACAATATATTTGCAATTTAATTTTCATACTTTAGTATAGGTTATTTTGTTAACACCACCATAATATATTAAAAAACTTAGACTCGGTTAATTTAAAATTTGATAAAAAAAAATGCAGTAAAAAGATATTATTGGATCACTTTTTACCTAAAACTAAAATATCTTTTAAAGTTGTTGTTACAATGAGTGATGTAAAAAATATGATGACTCTTGTACTCTGAAATCATAATGTATCTATACGGGAAATCCAACTCAACCTTCTTACTTTCTTGAATATTTAGAATTTGGTATTTATATATATATATATATATATATATATATATATATATATATATAATTATTCTTACCAGTTGGCTTGCTCGCCGGTTGATCCTAACGACAAGTTATGGCTCCGTCATCTTTGCTGGAATCTGCTCCTCCCTTTTGTTGTGTTGGAACACGACTTCGTTGAGACAGAGAGCCCTACCAGTTGATTGCACTACGACGATCAAGTCAATACCGGACTTAAGAAACAAGAATTAGTAAGTTTTAGTCTTAGAAACAGCGTACCTTCACCTGGAATCTCAAGTCTCTTTTATAAACTACCTCTTGTAACAACCTTCACTCACAAGAATCTTATCTCGAGTAAAAACATCTTTAATGGGAGAAGAGCATGTTACAATATGCACAATCATAGCGCTGCAACTGCACAGAATCCTTGGAGTGCATAAAATCTTAACAGAATAACCACCGGGATACCGACTCATGTACCAACATCAGGGGTCCAATCGGTTTTACATAGGCATACATGCCCTTACGTATCATGCATGCTACCAAACCCTAACGCTCTTAGGCTTAGGCTTTATAGAGAATGTTTTACTTGTACTAGACCCGAATGCGCTAAATGCACCCCTAGGCTCATTAACACTCTTCGTTGACCGATCAGGCCTTATACACGAAGGATTTACATTAAGTATATGAATGAGAGTCAATATACACATACCTGGAGCTCACTCATGTGTCCTATCAACTCGACCCGACAACGAAGCTAACTTGTTTAACGCAGACGCTGATGTCCAACCACTGAGCAATGAGCAACACTTGCTCTGGTCTAATACACAAGCCCCCCAGGCTCGAGCTGAACTTGTTTCAGTGAAGAGACTAACTGCTCGCCCAGGGTGACCTATGTATCCTGTGAGTAGCGCGGCATGCACAGTTGTTAGAAAAGATGGCTTTAAACTAGAGAGGGGTGAATAGTTTAAAAGGGTTTTCGCAAACTTTTCAAAAACTAGAATGAATTTATCTTAGAAACCAATTGATTCAGCAATTCAGTTAGCCAAAACAGCAAGCAAAAGCTGTAGTACCAGAAAAAACAATCGGTTGTTTCGTAGAAACAATCGGTTGTTTATACCAGCAAACAACAAATAAACTGAATTTAAAGAGTTAGAGATAGAGAGATTGTACACAGTTGTTTATACTGGTTCACTCCAAACCAGAGCTACATCCAGTCTTCTCAGAAACCCTGAGGATATCCACTGAGCAACCACACCTTGATCACTTACACAACAACCAAGAGAATGACCTTAAACACCTCAAGAAACACACTCTCCTTGGCCAACACTAAGATTGCTGATCTTGAACACCTCAAGAACACACAACCAATCTCAGCAAACACAGAAACGAAATTGTTCAACAGAGTACAAAGATTACACTTGTTACAGATGAATATCTGAAATCAATACAAGTAGAATCCTAATCCAGCACCTTGATCAATCATAAACTCTTAGCAATCTCAGCTCTTTGAAAAACTCTTTAGAAAAACTTTGTCAAAAACTTCTTAATTCTCAAATATGTTTTTCTTAATATATTCAAAGATGTAGTTTGTTATCAAATCTTAACAAACTCTTAAATTGCATTAAAAGATTGGTCAAAGCATTTAATGAGTGGAGCGTATACAATTAAAGCATTTAAAGCTCAGTCAAACACAAAACAGTTTTTCTATTATGATTCCAAAACAAACAATCGGTTGTTTCCTTGAATCAATCGGTTGTTTTGGTACTTAACAGTTTCAACCATTCAAAAACAGTTTTCAATCTTTCTCAAAACACCTAAGTATAAACAATTGGTTGTTTCAACAAAACAATCGGTTGTTTCAACTTAGTTTGAAAAACATTTTACTTTCATAAAAATTGAGATGATAATTGCTCGAGATTTAATCAAAGGGTGGATTACAACATATAAACTACCCCAGAACAAAGCTTAAACCAGCACAACAACATCAAGCAAAGCAGAGGCTTCAACATCCTTCAAAGGATTTGGATTCTTCAAAATATTGAACACCACTTGGTTCAACAATCTCCCCCTATTTGATGAAGACAAATCCTTGATGCTTGTGTTGTACCTGATTAAATCTGAAGCAGTTCCTGCAATAGAACTTTGAGCAATACATTGAACTTCTGATATTCTGTTAGCATACAGATAAACAGTTTAAATCTGAAAACATCTAATATCAGAGATATATTACATATTCCAAACTGTTTTATCAACTGAAAAATAGAAACTTAAAACAAACTAGAAACACAGCATATATCTCTCCCTATTTGTCTTCACAAATAGACAAAGATAATAGATAAAACAAGATATTGTTTTCATTACATCAGAATAAAACAGCAACAGCAGAAGGAAAGAAATTTTAAAACCAGAAAAGAACAACCAAAAACAATCGATTGTTTCGATGAACAATCGGTTGTTTTTCCTTCATTCTTCTTCATCAGCAAACTGAAGATCAAAGATTTGATTCTGGACAGCTTCAATCTGTTCATCCAGAGTCATAAACCTTGCATCCATGTTGTCAAACATGGTGTCAATCCTTTGGAAATTACTAACACAGAGATCATGGAGGCTCCTTTGATTTTCAGCAAAGCTATCAAGCCTATTCACCATGAGTCTTTCAAAAGACGACATGGTTGGCATTCTTTCTCCTTGATGTCCATCAGCAACACTAGGTCCTGCATCTTGAAAATTTTCAGTTGGATCTTCATGTTGAACATCCACATCAGTAGGTTCATCTTGTTCAAGATTACCAGCACCACTAGATGAGGCACCATGATCACCATCCTTGCTTATCCATTTTCCACCTACTTTTGTAAAGCCCATCTTGCTGAGTGATCCATTGTTCAACTCTTGAGTTGACTTGACCAGCTCAGAAGTTTCATCTTCAAGATTAACTTCAAAAAAGAGTAGAAACTTAGATATTAAAACAGCATAGGGATAATGATAATAACCTAACCTCATGGATTTTTGCATGTGTTCTTTGATTATATGAATCCAATTGATCTTGATTTTCTTGGTGATGCAGAAGATATAAACCAGATCTTCTTCAGTTAGCACAGAGTGATTGTTAGAATATATGGCCTTAAACGAGAGGGGGGTGAATTGTTTAAGAAGGATTTTTGAAAACTTTTAAGCTTAGAATGAAAATACTTCAGAAGAACCTTGATTAAGGATTCAGTTTTTCCAAAACAAACAGCAAAAGCACAAAGCTGGAAAAACAATCGGTTGTTTTAGCGAAACAATCGTGTTCCGTCCGGTTGACCAGGACGTCTTCGTGCGCGACCTCAACCGTCAGCTAGGGACTCCTTCCCACTGGTTACCTGTGGATTCCTGCAAAAAAGAGGACAGAGAGGCGCCCTAGCGGCCGTTTGCACTCCGACGCTCAAGTCAGCCAGCAAGAAACACCAAAACTGTTCACCTCCGTCTCTGAGCACCGCGTATGGCACTCTGAAGGTGGTAAAAAGAACTGTGTATCGTGTGTGTGTTTTTCTCCCTCAGGCAAAGATCTTTTCCCAGTCCCTTGTTCGTAACCTCAAAGCACGAGCAAGCAACTAGCGAGTTCTGGTAAATTTGCCAAAAGTTCGAACCCCGTTTCCAACATTCTCAGCGCTATTTAAACTACCCAAGCATTTAAAGCGCCTTAAAGCGCCTTTAATCACAAACGTAACGCACTCAATCAGCGTGTCTAATTAGAAAACGTAGCGCATTTAAGACGTTGAAACGCTTGGGAGCCATTATAGTGTCTGAACGCTCGAAACGGAAACTGTATTGAATGACTTTAATTACCTGGCACCTGACTAAAGGGTGTTTCTATTCTGACCTGGCTGTCGTACACGTGGAGGGCCTCACGACGCCATGCCCCCATCTGGGGGCGTTTCTGCCCATCTGGGGACGTTTCTACGTGTGAGTCCTCCTGCATGGGAGTGCTACTGCGCTAGGGGTGACTTTTTGGGTGCCAACTCATGCCCCCAATCATCTAGTCACTTACTTTGAGAGCGTATCTGCCTTCCTCTCGTACCCTACACCCGGCTGCCCTGGGCGTGACCTTCTTCTTGAGTCGTATCTGTCCCAAAGGCGTCTCTGGGGTGGCAGGGGTACTTCACGAGTCAGGCTGCCCTACACCGGTACTATCACTATGGCCTTGAAGCCACCTTTTCCTTCTCTTTATCGCTGTCCCAGGCTATCGGGACCTGAGGCCTTCCCACGGCGTCGCTCCCTTCATGGTCTTTCCTACCCATGGGTATCGGGGAACCACACTGTGATTGCTTTGCTTTAGCACTGTTTGATCTGGCGACACCCTGGTTGGGCGACGCCTTCCCCTAGGCGACGCCTTGTCTTGGCGACGCCCTGGTTGACGACGCTGGCACTTAGCGTCTCTTCACCTAGGCAACGCCTTGCGTTGACTTTGACCCCTGACGTTGACTTTGACCTTGATTTAGTCAACGCCCGGGTACGGGACGGTACAAATCGGTTGTTTATACCAGTTCCAAAATATCAAACTGAATTAAAGAGATAGGGATAGAGAAAATGTACACAATTGTTTATACTGGTTCACTCCAATCCAGAGCTACATCCAGTCTTCTCAGAAACCCTGAGGATAACCACTAAGCAATCACCACTTGATCACTTACACCACAACCAAGAGAATGACCTTGAACACCTCAAGAAACACACCCTCCTGGCCAACACTAAGATTGCTGATCTTGAACACCTCAAGAACACACAGCCAATCTCAGCAAAACACACACACGAATTGTTCAGCAGTTTACAAAAGATTACACTTGTTACATATGGAAATCTGAAATCAATACAAGTAGAATCCCTATTCAGCACCTTGATCAATCTCTCAACTCTTTAGCAATCTCAGAATACTTTGAAAAACTCTTAGATGAAAAACTTTGTTTCAAGATTCTTAATATATCAAAAACTGTTTTTCAGAATATATCTAAGAATATAGTTTGTTATCAAATTTAACAAACTCTTAATTGCATTTAAAATAGATTGGTCAAAGCATTTAATGACTGGAGCGTATTCGGTTAAAGCATTTAAAGCTCAGTCAAAGAAAACAATTTTTCTGTTATGGTTTTAAAACAAACAATCGATTGTTTCCTCGAATCAATTGGTTGTTTTGTTACTTAACAAAAACACCATTCAAAAACAGTTTTCAAACTTTCTCAAAACACCTAGGTGTAAACAATCGGTTGTTTCGACAAAACAATCGGTTGTTTCAACTTAGTTTGAAAATCATTTTGCTTTGATAAAATTGAGATGCTAATTGCTTTGAGATTTAATCTAAGTGTTGATTACAACATTGAACTACCCCAGAACAAGTCTAAAACCAGCACAGCAGCATCAAGCAAAGCAGAGGCTTCATCATCCTTCAAAGGATTTGGATTCTTCAAAACATTGAACACCACTTGGTTCAACAATCTCCCCCTATTTGATGAAGACAAATCCCTGGTGCTTGTGTTGTACTGATTAAATCTGAAGCAGTTCCTGCAGAGAAAGCATTCATACTATCCAAAGCTTCTTACAGCAACAAGTTGGATTTCACTCATTAAGCATAATAAACAATCGGTTGTTTACACAAAACAATCGGTTGTTTCTATCAGCAGCAGCAGAAAGCAATTTTAAATTCAAAGATTTAAACATTTTATGCATATAAGACATAGATATACAAGAACCAATAATTCTCCCCCTATTTGTCTTCACAAATAGACTTTAACATGTATTAAAAACAGATTTAAGAGAGATTATTAAGATCAAGAATACCTAACTCATTTCTCAAGAAGAAAAACCTCTCTTTTGGCAAAGGCTTTGTGAAGATGTCAGCTAGCTGCAGTTTGGTCTCCACAAACTTCACTTCACAGTTCCCATTTTGCACATGATCTCTGATGAAATGATGTCTTATTTCAATATGTTTTGTCCTTGAGTGCTGAATCTGATTTTTGGTAAGATTGATTGCACTTGTGTTATCACACATCAAGGGAACTTTGCTGATTTGTAAACCAAAATCTGCAAGTTGTTGCTTGAGCCATAGGATCTGTGCACAGCAGCTACCTGCAGCTATATATTCTACCTTAGCAGTAGAGAGAGCAACACATGCTTGCTTCTTGCTATGCCATGAGATTAGGCTTGAGCCAAGAAGGTGACAAGTGCCACTTGTGCTTTTTCTATCTAGCTTGCAACCTGCAAAATCAGAATCTGAATAACCAATTAAATGTATAGGAGAATGAGAAAGATACCATAGTCCTACAAAAGATGTTCCTTTGAGATATTTCAGAATCCTTTTTGCAGCTTTGAAGTGTGACTCCTTAGGATTTGCTTGATATCTTGCACATAGACACACCGCAAACATGACGTCCGGTCTACTTGCTGTAAGATAAAGCAATGATCCAATCAAACCTCTGTATTTTGTTTGATCTATACTCTTTCCAGCAGCATCTGCATCCATATAGCATCTTGATGGCATTGGAGTGCTTGCCTCTTTGCAATTCTCCATGTCAAACTTTTTGAGAATTTCCTTGCAATACTTTGATTGACTTAGGAAGATCCCATCCTTTGTTTGTTTAACCTGCAATCCAAGAAAGAAAGATAGTTCTCCCATCATAGACATTTCAAACTCACCTTTCATTGCAGCCACAAATTCTTCACACAACCTATCTTGTGTAGCACCAAAGATGATGTCATCAACATAGATTTGTACAAGAATTATTTCTACATTTGACCTCTTGATGAAGAGAGTCTTGTCTACCATTCCTCTTTCATAGTCATGAGATAGCAGAAAGTTGCTAAGCCTCTCATACCACTGCCTTGGAGCTTGTTTCAGACCATACAAAGCTTTCTTCAACTTGAAGACATGGTTAGGAAACTTGTGATCTTCAAAACCCGGTGGTTGATCTACATAGACTTCCTCATTGATGTAGCCATTCAAGAAAGCACTCTTTACATCCATTTGGAAGAGTTTGAAGCCACTCATACAAGCAAAAGCCAGCAACAGCCTCATAGCCTCCAATCTAGCCACAGGAGCAAAGGTTTCACCATAGTCCATGCCCTCTTCTTGATTGTAGCCTTTGGCAACTAGCCTTGCTTTGTTTCTAGTGATCACTCCATCCTCATCTAGCTTGTTCCTGAAAACCCATTTTGAACCAATAATATTCATTTCATTAGTTTTAGGGACAAGAAACCATACCTCATTTCTTTCAAATTGGTTTAGCTCTTCATGCATAGCCTCAACCCATTTCTCATCCTTGAAAGCTTCTTCAATTGACTTTGGTTCAATTTGAGAAACAAAAGCTGTGTGCCTGCAGAAGTTTGAGATGGAGCTACGTATGGAGAAACCTTCCTTTATCTGCCCTATGATGTTATCCACTGACAGATCTCTAGGAATCCTCCACTCTTTGGGCAGCTCACTCTGTTGCAAAATTTCAATCGGTTGTTTCTGCGAATCAACCGGTTGTTTTTCTGCACATATATCTAGCTTCTCCAAACTGATGCTCTGTTCGTCTTCCTCAACACTGATTTTTGGGTTCTCACTGATTCTGCGATCTACCTCATCAAAGACTACATGTACTGATTCTTCTACAGTCATCAATATTTTGTTGTAGACTCTATATGCATGGCTTGTGAGAGAATAACCAATGAAAATGCCAAGGTCAGCTTTTTCATCAAACTTTCCCAAGCTTTCTTTTCCATTGTTGAGAACAAAACAGCTACAACCAAATACTTTGAGGTGACTGATGTTAGGCTTCCTTCCATTGAACATCTCATATGGGGTTTTCTTCAAGATGGGCCTTATAAGCACCCTATTCATCACATAGCAAGAGGTGCTCACTGCATCTGCCCAAAAATACTTAGGAAGTGATGATTCACTAAGCATTGTCCTTGCAAGCTCTTCAAGAGATCTGTTCTTCCTTTCAACAACTCCATTCTGCTGTGGTGTTCTTGGAGCAGAGAAATTGTGTAGGATCCTCAGCTTCTCACAGAACTTTGCAAACTTCTCATTTTGGAATTCTCCTCCATGGTCACTTCTTATGGAGCTAATGTTGTTGTTCTTTGTGTTTTGAAGCCTTCTTGCTAGCTTTTTGAATGCAGCAAAGGCATCACTCTTTGATTCCAAGAACAAAGTCCAAGTGTACCTAGAGAAATCATCAACAATAACAAGGGCATAATAATTTCCACCAAGACTCATAGTTCTAGAGGGTCCAAAGAGATCCATGTGAAGGAGTTCAAGAGGTCTCAATGAAGAGAAAAGATTTTTGGTTTTAAAAGAACTCTTCACTTGTTTCCCCTTTTGGCAAGCTTCACAAATGTGATCCCTCTCAAACTTGAGTTTTGGCAGCCCAATCACAAGATCTTTTGATATTAGCTTGTTCAAATGATTCATGTGAATATGAGCAATTCTTCTATGCCAAAGCCAAGATTCATCTTACTTGGATAGAAGACATCCAATTGAACATGGTGTATAGATATCTAAAAGATACACATTATTAACCCTCTTACCTACCAACATTACCTCTTTGGTGTTGGGTAGACAGATTTCACATGTGTTTGTCTTGAACATCACTTGATATCCCTTGTCACATAGTTGGCTAATACTCAGAAGATTATGCTTTAGGCCCTCAACAAAGAGAACATCATGAATCACCAAGATGCTTTCATCTCCTATGGATCCTCTTCCAAGTATTCTTCCTTTGTTGTTGTCTCCATAGGTGACATAACCCTCTTGCTTGAAGGATATTCTCAGGAACTTTGATTTGTCCCCTGTCATATGCTTGGAGCATCCACTGTCCAAGTACCAAAGATGTTTTCTTTCCTCCAAGATGTCCTACAAATTATTTTTTCAAGTACATAGGTTTGGTCCCCTTATGAATGTGGGTCCATTTGGTTTATACTCATCAATACAAGCTTTATTTTTCTTGGGAATCCACTTCATAAGCCCTTTAGGAACAACCCATGTTTTCTGATTTTACAGAATCGCACAGAATGACCTCTTTTCATGCAATAGAAGCATGTAACAATCGGTTGTTTCGATGATCCAATCGATTGTTTTTCTGGCATTTTCGAAAATGATTTTGAAAATCTATCTTGCTTGTTTTGTGGATTAAAACCCAATCCAAATGTTCAAAAAACACAATTTTGAGATGCTAGCACACTCTCAAAGTTAGATTGGCCTTTAGAAAGCTTATCCACTGTTTTAACAACATAGTGGACCTTCTTTTCAAGATTTTTGCAATTTTCACAAACTAGAGTATCACACTTGTAAGAGGAGTTTTTGTAAATAATTTCAAGATTTTCAAACTCCATTTTTGAGTTTTCTAAATCCTCTTCCAGTGCCTTTACTCTATTTTCAAGCCAGTTATTCTTTTCTTTCAACCGATTGTTCAAGAGAGCCAATCGGTTGGCTTCTTCATGAGTTTCTTGAAAGGCTTGAAGCAATTGACCATAATTTTCAGAGTTTGAAGAGTTTGATGAACTTACACTACATGAGTCATCTTCCCTTCGGGCCATTAAGCAAATATTGAGGCTTTTCTTGTTTTGCCTTTTCTTTCTTCTTGCTTGACTCTTTGTCATTGCTTCCTTTGGTTCATGAGCAGCTTTGAGTGTCTCCCACATTTCCTTAGCAGTTTTGCACTTTGATATTATGAAAAATTCATTAGTTTCTAGTGCATAAGCTATAATATTTTGGGCAGACTTATCAAGCTGAGCCATCTTACATTCATCATCTGTCCATTTGGACAAAGGTTTTGTAAAGAAAGCATTTTCCTTTTTGAACTTTGGAATGTAAGGACCATTCTCAATTGAGTCCCAAATTCTTTGATCAATAGATTCAATAAAGATTTTCATTCTTGCTTCCTAAAACTTGTAATTCAATCCACAGAATAAAGGTGGTTTGTAGATTGAAGCACCCTCCTCAAAAGATAGTTTTCCAGCCATAGAATTTTTTTTTTTGGATCAACTTGAATAACTTTAGAGAACCAAGCTCTTGATGCCAATTGTTAGAATATATGGCCTTAAACGAGAGGGGGGGTGAATTGTTTAAGAAGGATTTTTGAAAACTTTTAAGCTTATAATGAAAATACTTTAGAAGAACCTTGATTAAGGGTTCAGTTTTTCCAAAAAAAATAGCAAAAGCACAAAGCTGGAAAAACAATCGGTTGTTTTAGCGAAACAATCGGTTGTTTATACCAGTTCCAAAATATCAAACTGAATTAAAGAGATAGGGATAGAGAAAATGTACACAGTTGTTTATACTGGTTCACTCCAATCTAGAGCTATATCCAGTCTTCTCAGAAACCCTGAGGATAACCACTAAGCAATTACCACTTGATCACTTACACCACAACCAAGAGAATAACCTTGAACACCTCAAGAAACACACTGTCCTTGGCCAACACTAAGATTGCTGATCTTGAACACCTCAAGAACACACAGCCAATCTCAGCAAAACACACACACGAATTGTTCAGCAGTTTACAAAAGATTACACTTGTTACATATGGAAATCTGAAATCAATACAAGTAGAATCCCTATTCAGCACCTTGATCAATCTCTCAACTCTTTAGCAATCTCAGAATACTTTGAAAAACTCTTAGATGAAAAACTTTGTTTCAAGATTCTTAATATATCAAAAACTGTTTTTCAGAATATATCTAAGAATATAGTTTGTTATCAAATCTTAACAAACTCTTAATTGCATTTAAAATAAATTGGTCAAAGCATTTAATGACAAGAGCGTATTCAGTTAAAGCATTTAAAGCTCAGTCAAAGAAAACAATTTTTCTGTTATGGTTTTAAAACAAATAATCGATTGTTTCCTCGAATCAATCAGTTGTTTTGTTACTTAACAAAAACACCATTCAAAAACAGTTTTCAAACTTTCTCAAAACACCTAAGTGTAAACAATCGGTTGTTTCAACTTAGTTTGAAAATCATTTTGCTTTGATAAAATTGAGATGCTAATTGCTTTGAGATTTAATCTAAGTGTTGATTACAACATTGAACTACCCCAGAACAAGGCTAAAACTAGCACAGCAGCATCAAGCAAAGCAGAGGCTTCATCATCCTTCAAAGGATTTGGATTCTTCAAAACATTGAACACCACTTGGTTCAACAGTGACTACTCCCCCTTGGAGTTAGAATCCAAGTTACAATTAGAGCAAGCAACCTCTCATCAAGCTTCAAACCTCCAACTGAGCATGTAGTAACTTGAGCATGTTGATTCTTCAAGCAACTTTTGTAGAACTGGATTTTATTAAAATCCTCCACCACACCAAGATTTCCCTTGTTGATTCTCATACCAGAAAACTTAAGTCCAGCAACAACAGCCCAAACTTCATGAGTTATCTCCATTTCCACACCTTTCACATGAGAAACTAGACTGTTTCCCTCAAACTTCAAGTTTGTGTAGAACACCCTTACCAAATCTGGATATGTGTTTCCCTTCATCTCTAGGAACTTTTTGAGAGATTGATACTTGAGCAGCCTTCTTACATTATCAAGCTTTTGACTTTTCAGCCAATCAAAGCATACAACCTTGGGGTTGTTTATCTTCTTGATACTTGTCTCATATCTATACTTCTCAATGAGATCATTGTCTTCAGAAAACCAGCCTTCCAGCCTTCCTCCAGACCTTACAGCCCTGCTTTTGACTCTCTTGGAGGTGGGAGGGGTTGATTCCATGACAGCAGAGACGAAAAAAGAGGAGAGCACACTTCACATATTTTTGCAAGAGATGGTGCAAGAGATATTGCAAGAGATGTTGCAATTGGTTGTTCTTGTGGAAGAGATCTGCACCTGATTTTATAGCAGTAAGAGAATCAATTTGAATTTAATTTCATTCAATGGTTACCTGATTTTCAGAGAGAGAGGACTTGACTCTGTTCTGCACAGAAAATTTCAGAAAAAGTTGAAAATCACATGGTTTTCACATGTGATCTTTGACTAGTCATTAAGGCTCTTGAATTTCCAAGATTTTGGAATATATTCCTTTTTGATTGTTGTAACTTCTTTCTGATCATAATCAACTTTCAACACAGATCCTTTGACCAAGATTCTCTCTTTTAAATTGATCTGCAATGGATAGAAATTCAAACTAGCAATTAAATCAATTTCTTCATAGTGTTGTCAGTTTCAAAACAATCGGTTGTTTTTCTGCAGCAGTTAAAAACTTGATTATGAAATTTTAACCATAAGCAGAAGCAGTTTAAAACAGATGACATTGATTAAAAGAAAATTTATCACAAGAAAGAACTTTGAAACAGAAATTGAGAACAAATAAAGGAAAGTCTTATCCTTATGTTGATTCTTCAATGAGCCAATTGCTTGTTGATCAAGAAAACTCCTTTTCACTATTTAGATCTTTTGCATAGCATTGATTCAGCTTCAATGACTGCCTTTTTCTTCAACAGCTTGATCAGATGGCTCAGTTCTTCTTTTTCTCTTTATTTTTCCTGCATAAACAATTTCAAGTAGCAAGATTTGGTCCCCTTACAAATTTGGGTCCGTTTGACTTTTCTTTGCAGTTAGAAACATCACATCCCTTAGGAATCCATTTCATAAAACCTTTAGGAACATAATATTTTCTAATTTTACAGAATCTAACAGAGTGACCTTTCTTCATGCAGTAAAAGCATGTAACAACCGGTTGTTTCGTCTTAACAATCGGTTGTTTTTCATATTTTCTTAAAAAACTTTTTGAAAACCTATCTTGCTTGTTCTGTGGGTTGAAGCCTAAACAAGCCTTTCCAAAAACACAGCTTTGAGATGCCAAGACATTCTCAAAGTTTGATTTCCCCTTTGAAAGCTTGTCCACAGTTTCAACAAGATAGTGAACATTTTTCTCAAGATTTTCACAATTTGTGCAAATGAGAGTATCACACTTGCAAGAGGCATTTTTGAAATGATTTTCCAATTTTTCAAAATCACTTTTTGCTTTTTTCAGATCCTCTTCAAGTGATTTAACTTTCTGTTCAAGCCCACTGTTAAGATCTGATGTGATTCCACTAGCACAATTAGAATGATTATTGACATTCTTAGGAATCATCTTGAGTTGGTTAAGAGCTAGGCACTTTATCATAGAAATGGATCAAGGTTCTATGAACAAGAACTCACCAAAACTAGTGCCAAAACACAAACTCGTATAGAAGATCCAATTATTTTCAAATTGAACCGAACAAAAAGGCACAAAAGCTAAGCAAACTGAATTTGAAAGCTGGAAATTAAATTGAACCGAACAAAAGCTGGAAAATGAAGAAGTAAGATGAAGAACAACAAGAAAAACAAAAGAACCGAAGCAACACAAATGAATTCTGAAAATGCCGAACCAAAAACAACAAGGAAACAAGCTAAGACAAGGAAATAACAAAAGAAGAAAGGAAGGAGAAGAGAGTGCTCATGAAGATGGAAGAATGGTTGGATGATCACGCCACTAGAAGGATGGTTGCTCCTAGATGAGTGTGCTGCCGCCACTAGAGGACACCATGGATCCTTCAAGATGAGACTAGAGAAGAAGGCTCAAAAGCTCTCCAATGATCACTGAAAATTTGAGTATAGTTTCTTTTCTCTAAAATTCAAATATGAAATTTACAAATGAAGCACCTCTATTTATAGCCTAAGGTGCTGAAAATGCAAGCTAAACAATTCAAATTTCCCCCTTAAAACAAACCAGAACCGGCGCCTATTTACAAGGCATGAGGAAGGTGTGACCTCTTCCTTCACTTTGGCACCTCCTATTCTACTCCTACACCTATCTACTAGTACACCCCCCTTCCTAAAGCTCCTAACTAAAGCCTAAAAGATGCTATAACAAAAGAGGTTTCTAATACCTTCAACCAAAGAAATTACAAAAAGAGAAAATAAATGTCCTATAGCTCCTAAAGCTTTGAACATGCTTCTTGTAAGCCTTTGAGGTGGGCTTTGACCTCCATGGGCGTCCTCCATTTGTGCCTCTACCTCTTCTTGATCTTGTTGATTGGCCTCCATGTCCTCTTGAGCTTGATCTCCATCATACTCCTTGAGTTGGAGAGAATTCGACCACGAATTCTGGAGACCTACAGAAAAAGGAGTTAGATCGCTGACATTAAAAGTATGACTACCTAAGAATGTATCAAGCATATCTAACTCATAAGCATTGTCATTAATCCTCTTGAGGATTTGGAAAGGTCCATCCCCTCGAGGCATTAGTTTGGACTTCCTTTGAGTAGGAAAGCGATCCTTCCTCAAGTGAAGCCAAACCCAATCGCCCTCATCAAACAACAATGCTTTTCTCCTCTTATTGGCAAGTTCAGCATACTTGCCAACCTTCTTCTCAATTCTCTTCTTGATGTCTTTATGCAAAGTTTTCACAAAAGAAGCCTTTTCATCCCCATATTTGCACAAGACATCTCCAAGAAGGGGAATAGGAAGAAGATCAAGAGGTGTTAGGGGGTTAAACCCATAGACCACCTCAACAGGAGAATGTGAGGTGGTAGAATTTACTACACGATTATATGCAAACTCAACATGGGGTAGTAAATTCTCCCACACTCTAGGATTCCCCGAAATAAAACATCTCAATAGTTGTCCCAAAGTTCTATTCACCACCTCGGTTTGACCATCAGTTTGTGGGTGGCAAGTGGTAGAAAATAAAAGCTTAGTCCCAAGCTTGCCCCACAAGGTCTTCCAAAAGTGACACAAGAACTTGGGATCTCTATCGGACACTATAGACCTAGGAATCCCATGTAGGCAAACCACTTCTTGGAAGAAGAGGTTTGCAATGTGGCATGCATCATCCACTTTGTGGCAAGGAATAAAGTGAGCCATCTTTGAAAAACGATCCACTACCACAAAAATGGAGTCCTTTCCCTTTGATGTTTTGGGTAAGCCTAAGATGAAATCCATAGATATATCTACCCAAGGCATTGAAGGGATAGGAAGAGGAGTATATAGACCATGAGGATGCATTTTAGACTTAGCTTTGCGGCAAGCTATGCATTTATCACAAAAACTATGAACATGTTTATGCATATGAGGCCAAAAGAAATGTTCATGCAACACATCCAAAGTTTTAGCAACCCCAAAATGTCCCATTAAACCCCCCTCATGAGCTTCTCTAACAAGAGATAATCTAATAGAGCATTGGGGAACACAAAGACGTTTTCCTTTAAAAAGAAAGCCATCTTGAATAAAAAAGTCTTTGTGTCCTCCCTTAAGACACTCTTGATAGATGAGAGAAAAATCAAGGTCATCATGATAAAGTTCCTTAATGTGATCAAAACCAAGATATTGAGAGGTTCAAAGATTTAGCAAAGTGTATCTTCTAGAAAGAGCATCCGCCACAATATTTACTTTGCCTTGCTTGTGTTTGATCACATAAGGAAATTGCTCAATGAATTCCACCCACTTAGCATGCCTCTTGTTAAGTTTGTTTTGGCTTTTCAAATATTTAAGAGATTCATGATCACTATGTATCACAAACTCTTTGGGAAAAAGATAGTGTTGCCAAGTAAACAAAGCCCTAACAAGTGCATATAATTCCTTATCATAGGTGGAATAATTGAGATGACTTCCCTTCAATTTCTCACTAAAATAGGCTATGGGGTGGCCCTCTTGAAGGAGAACAGCCCCAATACCTATGCTTGAAGCATCACACTCAATCTCAAATGTCTTAGTGAAATTAGGAAGGGCCAAGATGGGAGCATTAGTCAATTTTTCTTTCAAAGTGTCAAAAGCATTTTGTTGTGCTTCTCCCCAATGAAAGACCACATCCTTTTTCACTATGTCATTGAGTGGTGCGGCAATGGTACCAAAGTTTGGGACAAATCTTCTATAGAAAGAAGCAAGTCCATGAAAACTTCGGACCTCATTTAAAGATTTCGGTGTAGGCCAATTTTGAATGGCCACCACCTTTGTTTTGTCCACATGGACCCCTTTACAACTCACAACAAACCCTAGGAATTCTATATGATCAAGAGCAAACATACATTTAGCAAGGTAAACATACAAATGTTCCTTCCTAAGGGTTTCTAAAACTTGCCTAACATGCAACCTATGGTCATTCAAAGATAAGCTATAAATGAGAATGTCATCAAAGTAAACAACAACAAACTTACCAATGAAAGGTCTAAGAACATGATGCATGAGGCGCATGAAAGTGCTTGGTGCATTAGTTAGGCCAAAAGGCATAACTAACCACTCATATAAACCAAAGTTGGTCTTAAAAGCCGTCTTCCATTCATCACCCGGTTTGATACGGATTTGATTGTAGCCGCTTTTAAGATCAATCTTTGAAAAGATTTTTGAACCATGTAATTCATCCAACAAATCATCTAGTCTAGGTATGGGATGCCTATACTTAATTGTTATGTTATTGATGGCCCTACAATCCGAACACATTCGCCATGTGCCATCCTTTTTTGGCACTAAGATGATAGGCATAACACAAGGACTCATGCTATCTTGCACCCACCCTTTCTCAATCAAAGCCTCAACTTGTTGGCGAATTTCCTTGGTTTCACTTGGATTGGTCCTATACGCTGGACGGTTTGGTAAAGAAGAGCCTGGTATCAAATCAATTTGGTGCTCAATCCCTCTCAAAGGTGGAAGTCCATTTGGAGGATCTTGAAACACATCTTGGAACTCTTCTACCAAATTTTCCAAGCAATGAGGACTATCAACAAGTG
Source organism: Phaseolus vulgaris (assembly GCF_051622355.1). Lineage (NCBI taxonomy): Eukaryota > Viridiplantae > Streptophyta > Magnoliopsida > Fabales > Fabaceae > Phaseolus > Phaseolus vulgaris. Next base: position 22,452,494 of record NC_143508.1, on the reverse strand, counting down.
ATTCTACTCTAAGAGTTCTAGGGATGGCTAAGAAAAGAGGATGATGAGCCACTATTTCCCTTTCAATGTCACGCCTAGACACAAGGAGTGTAGGCTTAGAACTCTTATCTTTTTTTTATCTTTTTTATCTTTTTCACTCTCCCTCTTTTTCTTCATGATAACTTGGTCCTCATGGACTTCTCTTGGAGAGAGAGATTTTAAAGTAACCTTGTGACCATGGAATTCAAAAGATAGTTTGTTGGTAAAGCCATCATGTAAAACTTTTCTATCAAATTGCCAAGGCCTTCCCAAAAGAATATGAGTGGCTTCCATGGGCACAACATCACATAATACCTCATCTTTGTATTTGCCAATGGAGAAATGGATGAGGACATGTTTATTAACAATTATTTCTCCTACTTCACTAAGCCATTGTAATTTGTAGGGCTTTGCATGAGAGATAGTAGGCAATCCAAGCTTATCTACTACTCTTGTACTAGCCACATTTGCACAACTACCCCCATCCACTATCAAGGAACAAATGTTGTTTTGAATAAGACATCTTGTATGGAAAATATTTTCCCTTTGACTTTCATCAAAAGGTTGTGAAACTTGTCCAAGAAGTCTTCTCACAACTAACAAGTCCCCTTTAAGTGGACATTCGCTCTCTTCCTCACTAGATGCATGAGAATGCAATGAATGCTTAGGAGAATCCGAATCATGCTCACTAACTACAATGCACTTATGCATGTACATACTTCGTTTGGAAGGACAATTTGCAGCTATATGACCATAACCCATACATTTAAATCATTTAGTATTGGATGTTCTAGTGGGAGACTTAGGTCTAGAAGTAGATGGCTTAGTTTCCTTGGGTTTGAAAGAAGAATCTTTGGAAGGATGTTTAGAAAAAGAATTTTTGTTTCTCCAAGACTTGGAGTAGTATCCATAATTGGAAGCATTTTTGAAAGAGTTTTTCTTAGCAAGTTGGGCTTCCACCTTCATTGCAAGATGAACTAAAGAGCCCAATGATGAATACTCTTGTATCTCAACAATGTCTTGAATATCCTTCCTAAGACCACTCACAAACCTAGCAATCATAGCTTCCTCACTTTCTTCTAATTCAATTTTAAGCACAAGCATCTCAAGCTCCTTATAATATTCATCCACATTTAGCGTGCCTTGTTGAAACCGTTGGAGTCTCAACATGAGGTCTTTCCTAAAATGTGGGGGCACAAACCTAGCGCGCATATGATCCTTTAAAGAGTTCCAAGAGTCCACGGGAGGACCCTTGTGATAGATAATGTCCTTTACAATTCCATGCCACCATTTCATGGCATAATCACTAAACTCTAGGGTGGCTAGCTTAAGCTTATTCTCATCTTGGATCTCATGGATCTCAAATATTTGTTCACACTTAGCCTCCCAATCTAAATATACATTAGGATCACTAGAGCCATTAAAACAAGGTAGCTTGACCGAAGGAAGCCTAGACTTTGCATCATGATAGAAGCCATTGCCGTAGTGAGTTCTTTCCCCTTGGTGATGATGTCTTTGTCCATGGACTTGGGGTGGAGTTCTCCTTCTCCTATGCTCATCTTCACGGCCAAAATCATTGGAAGAAGCTCTTGTTGAAGGTCTATGATGCTCATCATGGATTGAAGGAGATAGTCTAGCTTGTTGCACCTCCATCTTTTGCAATTTCTCCTCCAAGCGTCTAATGGTTCTTTGAGCTTCATGTAATTCACCAAGGATTGAAGCTTTGGAAGGAGAATTCTGCTTGTATGATGCATCACTTGAAAATCCAGCCATTTTGGAAATAAAAACAGCAAACACACAAAAACAGCAAACAAGTTAAGAAACAAAAATTAGCAAAAACAGTGAGTGTTTTAAGCAAAAATGCCGAAGTGAATTGAGGCAGAAAAATAGGTCACTCTCAAAGAAATAATGTCCTTGCACCAATCTGATCTTGAGGCCTTGGAATCCTCAAATGAAAGATGTCAAAGCAAACACACCAATCTCAAAAGCAACCACCACAAAACCAATGAAACAATAAAGACAAACAAAAAAAGGTATAAGCAAGGAAAGGTAATTGCAAAAGGAAAACTATATGTAAGACAAACTCAAAGAGTAAGGAATGAAAGACAATCAATAAAATAAAGAACTCAATGAGAAAGTAGGCACACAAAAGAATACTTAAGGAAAAACACTAGAGTAGATGAAGAAAACAAAAAATTAGCTACTGGAATTTATTTTTTTTTAATGCAAACTGTGCTTGATATTCACTGATTTAACTGGAATGATGTAGAGCGAACTGGATTATGAAATTTAAACCATAGAAACTTCAAGATGTTAACTCAATAATGGCACTGGAATCAATTAAAAACAGTAAGCCAATTAATTGAGATAAATTTTTTAAAATCGCTGCCAGATTACCGTATTCTTTTCGGCAGAATTGTACACTTTTTTTATTTTATTTATCATTTTTTGTGTACTTTGAATTTTTGAATGATTCTTTTTTCTACTCTTTTCTAACACTTTGAATATCACAAATCCATAATTTCAGAATTTTCCAGTGAGTAAATCAATTGCAATAAGGAAAAACAGTAAGCACTTTGTTTTAGAAACAGAGGAATCCTAATAGGAATAAAAAACAGAATTATGAACTAGCAAAGGCATAATGGAAAATGATGTATTGGAACTTGTATAGGGCTAGAATACAAGTATGAACTCAATTCTAAAAAGAAAATGCACAAAGGATCAATATCAATTCAGAAAATTATATGACACTAAAGCAAGAAACAATCAAAAACAATAAAAGTACTACTAGAAGTAATGACAATTATGGAATAACATGACTAAGACAAAACTTGACATGATTCAAAAAAGAAAATACTCAAACATATGATAGGCAAAAGAATTAAAAACAGCAAGTAAACTCAAAATAAGCCTAAAACAGAAACTTAAATTGCAAGAAATTAAAAGAGCTCTTGAAATAAAGTGCTACACAACTCAACAATTAAACAAGAACACACCTAAACTCATGATACCACATGATGTGATTTCACTAGCACAATTAGAATGATTATGACATTCTTAGGAATCATCTTGAGTTGGTTAAGAGCTAGGCACTTTATCATAGAAATGGATCAAGGTTCTATGAACAAGAACTCACCAAAACTAGTGCCAAAACACAAACTCACCAAAATTGCTGAACTTTCTTGACAGCAAGCTAAGATTTTCCTCATCAATATCATCACTTGAATCTTGCTTTCCCTTGTGCTTGGATGCTTTCAAGGCTATGCTCCTTGTGTGCTTATCTTCACTCTCTTGAACATTGAGTTTATTCATCTCTAGCTCATGTTCCCTAAGCTTTCCAAACAAAGAAGCAACACTTAATGATGTTAGATCTTTAGATTTGGAAATAGCAGTTACCTTTGGTTGCCATGCTCTATCAAGACATTTCAAGATCTTGATGTTCTGCTCTTCTTTGTCAAACGTCTTGTCTAGGCTCATAAGGTGATTGATGATGTGTGTAAACCTTTTCTGCACCTCAGCTATTGTTTCTCCTTTAAGCATTCTCAATATCTCATACTCTTGGATGAGAGCATGCTTTCTAGCTCTTTTCACCTCATTTGTTCCTTCATGAGTGACTTCCAAAGTGTCCCACATTTCTTTTGATGATTTGCATTGTGAGACCCTGAAAAACTCATCAGAATTTAAAGTAGAGGTTATAATATTTTTGGCAATGCAATCGATTTGGCCTTTTTGCTTTCTGCATCAGTCCATTGAGACCATGGCTTCTCAATGACAGATCCATCTTTTTCAAACTTTGGGATAAAAGGGCCACTTTCAATTGCATCCCAAATTCCTTTGTCAAGATATTCCATAAATATTTTCATTCTTACTTTCCAAAACTGGTAGTTCAAACCACAGAACAAAGGTGGTCTGTTAATTGAAGCACCTTCCCCAAACGGTAGTCTATCAGCCATTTAAAATGATTTTTAGGATCAACTTGAATAACTTTCAAGAACCAAGCTCTTGATGCCAATTGTTAGAAAAGATGGCTTTAAACTAGAGGGGGGGGGGGGGTGAATAGTATAAAAGGGTTTTCGCAAACTTTTCACAAACTAGAATGAATTTATCTTAGAAACCAATTGATTCAGCAATTCAGTTAGCCAAAACAACAAGCAAAAGTTGTAGTACCAGAAAAAACAATCGGTTGTTTCGTAGAAACAATCGGTTGTTTATACTAGCAAACAACAAATAAAGTGAATTTAAAGAGTTAGAGATAGAGAGATTGTACACAGTTGTTTATACTGGTTCACTCCAAACCAGAGCTACATCCAGTCTTCTCAGAAACCCTGAGGATATCCACTAAGCAACCACACCTTGATCACTTACACAACAACCAAGAGAATGACCTTGAACACCTCAAGAAACACACTCTCATTGGCCAACACTAAGATTGTTGATCTTAAACACCTCAAGAACACACAGCCAATATCAGCAAACACAAAAACGAAATTGTTCAACAGAGTACAAAGATTACACTTGTTACAGATGAATATCTGAAATCAATACAAGTAGAATCCTATTCCTGCACCTTGATCAATCATAAACTCTTAGCAATCTCAGCTCTTTGAAAAACTCATTAGAAAAACTTTGTCAAAAAATTCTTAATTCTCAAATCTGTTTTTCTTAATATATTCAAAGATGTAGTTTGTTATCAAATCTTAACAAACTCTTAAATTGCATTAAAAGATTGGTCAAAGCATTTAATGACTGGAGCGTATACAGTTAAAGCATTTAAAGCTCAGTCAAACACAAAACAGTTTTTCTGTTATGATTCCAAAACAAACAATCGGTTGTTTCCTTGAATCAATCGGTTGTTTTGGTACTTAACAGTTTCAACCATTCAAAAACAGTTTTCAATCTTTCTCAAAACACCTAAGTATAAACAATCGATTGTTTCGACAAAACAATCGATTGTTTCAACTTAGTTTGAAAAACATTTTACTTTCATAAAGATTGAGATGCTAATTGCTTGAGATTTAATCAAAGGGTGGATTACAACATATAAACTACCCCAGAACAAAGCTTAAATCAGCACAACAACATCAAGCAAAGCAGAGGCTTCAACATCCTTCAAAGGATTTAGATTCTTCAAAACATTGAACACCACTTGGTTCAACAACAGTGTCTTGAGGTGACATCTCACCACACTCCACCGTGAGCGTACACGTGGCCATCATCAATGGCTGGAAAGCATTACCGCTTCCACTTCCCCCATACGTTAATACTTCGAAAACTCAAACCCTTCTTCACTGTTTCATTTCCCTTTGAAAGATTTCGTGCCTCTCTTCGAATGCTCTGCTCCTTCTCCTTCAACCCAAATAGACCTCCTCGCCTCAGCTTGTTAATCGAATCAAGGTACGCCATTTAACTCATGAATGCTTGACAACATTATTTTAACATTTTTAGTCTGCTCATATCAACTGCGTTGGGACTATTTACATTTCGTGCGATTGTGATTATTGTCTCTGTTTTTACTTCGTCGTTCCCTTTTTCGAATCGCATGCGCTTCTTTTATTCGAGCTTTTGCCTGTGTCCGTTTGTTTGCTTTTCTTGTTTTTAGATTCTCCATATGATGGATTACAAAACATTATATCCCTGGGCCCCTAGCAATCTATTAGAAGAACTTCTGAATTCACCACCCACGAGAAGATAGTATTGTATAGGAAGAGTGAACACCCTAAGAAAAAGTGCCTTTTTGGTAAAGAGGATGATAAATATGTTAAGGTAGTGTCGTGTAGAGTATACGAGCCAGTTTGTTGTGATGAATCGTCAAATGCAGAAGGTCCTTTCTGCTTCTTCTATTCCACCGTATTTAAGAAGGTTCTCCTCCGCCTACCCTTATACCACTTTGAGAGAGCCCTCCTCACCGAAATTAATACCGCCCCTGTCCAGCTACATCCAAATAGTTGGGCGTTTGTTCGGGGTTTCTCCATTCTCTGCAACCACTTTGGCCATCTGCCATAAGTGGAAGTCTTTTTCAAAGCCAAACACCTGGGTCGCCAGCTGTAGGTGAGCTTCAAAGGGGTTGCTGGAAGAGTTTTGTTGTCCCTCTTCCAGTAATCTTACAAAGGCTTCATAGGCAAATTCTTCAAAATCCGCTACAACAAAAACGACCCAACTCTTATGGATGGGTTTCCTTTATACTAGATTGAGGAACCCAGATTCCAAAAGCCCAGGTGTTTAGAAGGCATGCCCCAGCGAGAACAAGAGGTGTGCCTCTTCCTCTCCAACCTCAAGGTGGTTTTTGACACCGCCACCTTGATAAAGCATGAGTTCACCCCTATGGGACTCAAAGCATACATTGGTATCCTTCTTTCCCTTACTCTTGCTAATGATATCTTGCATTTGTGTGTTACTGAATTCTCTCTTGTTTTTCATGCAGACAGTATGTTGGGTACATTGAATAAGAAAGACTTTGCTACCAGAGCTAAGTTTCTAAAAGTTGTTGCTCAAGCTCCTCCTGCCGAGGACTTGAAATTGAAGGCAGTGGCTGAGGTAGACCTCTTAGATGACAAGGAAACATGCTCAGGGCCCGTCTTCAAGAGGAGACGAAAGGCTGACCCTACGCCTACTGAGCATTCAGCCTCAGATGGTCGGGCTCCCTCACCACAGGTCCCTCCACCTAGCCATTTCCCTCGCAATATTATGGTGCAAGAGAGTATGGGAGAGAACCTGCGAAATGGAGGACTGTGGGATCCCTCCTTGGATGCCCCTTCCTTTCTTGGGAAGACCCTGCTTCCCACCGAGGCCAGAGAAGAACTGGACAACTTGGAGGATGACCAGTTGATGGGGCAAACAGTGAGGTAAACTGCCTTGTCCTCTCCAAGCTTAGGATATGGAAGGATTCGGCCACTTAGGAAGCCCTCAAAGTTGTTGAGCTCACCCAACGTGTTGGAATTATCTGCAAAAAATTCCAAACTCTATGCTGAGGTGGATAGATTGAAGGAAGAGTTGGGCAAAAGAGGTGAGGAACTGGTGCAGAAGGATGAGCTCCAAAAGAAGACCAAGGAAGACCTAACAAGTGATGTTGCCAACTCCTATATGGTAGGTTTTGACGATGTTGTCGCCCAGGCCACCTGCATCTACCCTGAGTTGGATTTCTCCCAACTTGGCTTGGGCAAGATTGTGGTAGATGGGTGATTAGTAGACGGAGAGTAGCAGAGTGGGATTTCCTTATCATCATCCTCCTTTTGTAGCCCTGTGAACAATTTCTAGTCTTTGTACATATATGAATGTTTTTATTTATGCAACGTGCCCTTATTTTCCATACTTCGACTCGTATAGCGACAATGCATGCCTCTAATAAATACAATTATCATAACTTAACCAACTAATGACAATGCTTTTGATCACATCACGCTTCGGTAATGTGGCTATCATGACTTAATCAACTAATGATAAATCCCGCCACACCAACATAACATGGTAACTCATAATGTACTTCAATTAATCGATGCAACTAACCATCTTAACAAGGTAACCTACCAATTAAGCATGGCGAACTGTGGTGTTCTTGGCACTCTTGGCAGAGATATCTGCGGGACGACCTGTACCTCTTGGTCGTAGGGGTTGTCTCTCTCCACCTTCATCTTGGTAGGGCAAGACTTATGCATTTTTCTTTCATACATCCCTCATCAAGGCTAGGGATGACTCGGGTGGTTGACTTGGGAGTTGATTCTCCCCTCAAGTCTACTCTCAACACCTTCATGGTGCGTTGTTACCTTACACATTTGATCTCGATTCCTCTCAATCGAGTACCTAGGCTCGGTGGGTTTCTTCCATGCTAAGGTGGGTTACTTCGTATAGCTTTAACTGCGTGCTCTCTTTTACTGTTAATTGGGCTCAGCACCTCCCATAATCAAAATCTTACTGATAAGAGAGCGTACTGCCTTACAACACATACTCAGGGCGTCCGAGCTTGGAATTTTACCAAGACAGGGCGACTTCCCCGGTTTAGGCAAAACAATCCTAGTTATGGCAGAGAAAAATTTTTAAAACACCTGATCTCAGAGCCTTACTAAGACAAAGGTCGCCTTTCTTAGCTCAAACGATGGCAAGCTACGATTCAAGGTACCCGAGCTCAGAGTCTCACTGAGCAAGAGGTCCTCTCGCCTGAATCGCTACGAGTCTCTATGCTCCCAATCTTGGAATCTTACCACGGGGAGGTTGTCTTTCCCAGCTCAAGCCAAATGATGGCGAGCTACAATTCAGGGTACCCAAGCACATAGTCTTACTGAGCGAGAGGTCCTCTCACCTGAATCACTATGGGCTTTTACACTCCCAAGGGGAGGTTACTTCAAGTTCGTTCAAGGTGTAAACTCAAAGCCTTACCGAGGATAGGGTTTCGCATCTGAACTACATAATTGTAGTGTCACCTAAGCCTTAGAATCTTACCAGAAGGATAGGTGACCTCGTCTCGTTAACCATTAATCCACGCAGTGCGCTTACTCGGATAACATACCGGTCAAGTCACCTTCTTGGGCATTAACAAAGTATAATGCAAACATCTTTTATGAATAGTTTTCCATTGGACGACCTCATTAAAAAACCCTGACAAGGGAAAAAGAGTGTCCCTTAATCGTTTACATTGTTCACAAATGACATAATGTATTAATTGAAATAAAACTTCAGATTGGCCACATTCCACGTTCGGGGAATAGTCCCACCCTCCAGAGTCTCGAGCCTCTATAAGCTCTGTTTCCGAGTACCTCTACCACGCGGAAAGGGCCAGTCCATTTGGGAGACAACTTATTCTCCAACTGATAGGGGTGAGCCCTTCGCATTACTAGGTCGGCGACCTGGAACTGGCGAGGTCTCAACTTGGACCTTTGCTTATGCTCCACCCTCCTCCTAAAAGCTTCGGCTTTGACGTGCGCTTGCTCGCGTACCTCGTCGAGTAGGTCTAAGTTCACCTTCCTTCCTTCATTAGACTCATATACCATGAAGTTCTGGAATCATGGTGAACTCTCCTGAATCTCTACAGGAATCATAGCATCTGACTTGTACACCAAACTGAAAGGCGTTTCCTTCGTGGTGGATTGTGGAGTGGTGTGGTAAGCCTACAAAATTCGAGGAACCTCATCTGCCCAGGTCTCCATAGTTTTCTCCAACCTCCTCTTTAGGCCTTTGAGCAAGACTCTATTGGTGGAATCGACCTACCCATTAGGCTGAGGATGCTCCACCGAGGCAAACACATGTGTGACGTCGAGCTGTGTGCATAGCTTTCCTAGCTGCTAACTTGCAAACTAGGTGCCATTGTCAGACACTAAACGTTTTGGGATTCCAAAACTATAAACAATGTTTTTTCTTCACAAAGTGTTGAACCTTGTGGGCAGTTATCTGCGCAACGGGCTCAGCCTCTATCCACTTGGTGAAGTAATCAATGGCACACCAGGTACTTCATCTGACGAACTGCTAGTGGGAAATGGCCCAGGATATCAATTCCCCATGTGTGGAAAGGCCATGGGCTGTGGATTGATCGGAACTCCTCTAGGGTGCATGATGCCAATCGGCGTGCTTTTGCCATTGTTTTCACCGCTGTGCATACTTCATGCAGTCTTCTCTCATGGTCGGTCAATAATACTTTGCTCGAAGAACATTCAATGACAAAGTTCGTCCCTCAACATGGCTCCACAAATACCTTCATGGAGCTCTGCCATGATACGTGTGCACTGCTCTTCGCTCACGCAGGTCAAGATAGGATGAGTGTAGCCATGCCTCAATAGCTTTCCATCTACAAGGGTATATCTACCTGCATGCTTCTTAATGACCTTGGCCTCTGCTAGCTCCGCCGAGAGCATGCCATCAACAAGGTAACGCCTATAGGGTGTCATCCAAGTTTCCCTCACGACGATTAGGCAAACATCCGACGATTCCTCTTCTGACAAGCCATACCTTGGATACCTTCAGTGTTTCTTGGGTTTAGGGTTTAGGGTTTAGCCCTCTTTCTCCACCCTCCAAGACACCCACTTGTTGGACCTCTCCCGCACAATCGACGGTGGTCCTGGGCGCCTTTAGGGTCTCTTGGATGACTGACCTCTGGCGACCTCCCTTGCTTGAGCTGGCAAGTTTGGCCAACAGGTCTGCTCAAGCATTCTGTTCTTTAGGGACATGCACTAACTCGAACACAGGAAATATCTCCTTTAAGAGCATAACATACTTTAAATACGAGGCCATTTAGGGATCTTTGGCCTGGTACCCGCCTGTAACTTGTCCAGTCACCAACGACGAGTCACTTTTCACCAATAGACTTCGAGCGCCCATCTCTTTGGCCAACAACATTCCTGCCACCAATTCTTTGTACTCGACTTGGTTATTACTGACTTTGAAAGCGAACCTCAGGGCCTGCTTAATTAGCAATCCATTTGGTCCTTCCAAGATGATACCAGTTCCACTACCTTGCTGGTTAGAGGGCCCATCCACAGAGAGGACCCACTGGAAATTTCCATTGTCTAGCTGTGTGGCTTCCAAAGAGAGCTTTACTACAAAATCAACATAAACCTGACCCTTAATAGGTCATTTGGGTTCATACTGCAGATCAAACTCAAACAACTCGACTGTCCATCGGACCATCCGATCTGCCATGTCGGGCTTCTGTAGGACCTTACGAATCGGCAGGTCGGTCATGGCGATCACTGTGAAGCTTTGGAAGTAGTGGCGAAGCCTCCGAGCTGCGAATACAACTGCTAAGGTCGCCTTCTCAATGGCTTGGTAGCGCACCTCGGGCCCTTGTAACACCTTACTAACGAAATATACGGGCTTCTGGACATGATTTTGCTCCTGTACTATGACCGAGCTAATCGTTCGATCTGTAACTTCGAAGTAGAGACGAAGGGGAGTACCTAGTAGTAGCTTGCAAAGAACAGGCGAGCTAGCCAAGTACTCCTTAAGTTTGAGGAATGCCTCTTCACACTCGCTAGTCCATACGAAATGATTTTTCATCTTCAAGCACTGAATGTAAGGATACCCCCGGTCTCCTACAGGTGATAAGAACCGAGACAGGGCGTCCATTCGCCCAGATAACTATTGCACCTCCTTTATAGTGGCAGTGCTCCTCATTGCAATGATTGTCACACACTTCTCGTGGTTTGCTTCTATTCCCCACTCAGTTTCAAATTATATTGCTATTGTGGTGAATAGCTCCTTCAAATCAGCAACGTGTTGATCTCTTTCCTCGAGGTGACGACCATGTCGTCTACATACACTTCCACATTTCGCCCGATCATGGGGGCAGGAATCCTATCCATCAGCCTCTGATAGGTTGTGTCAGCGTTCTTAAGCCCAAAGGGCATTACCTTATAACAATAATTGGAGAGCTCTGTCATGAATGCAATCTTGCTCTCATCTCGGGGGTTCATACATATTTGGTTATACCTCGAGAAGGCATCCAAAAAGCTGAGAAGTCGGCAACCTGATGCGCTATCCACCAAGGCGTCAATGTTGGTAAGCGGATATGAATCCTTAGGACAAGCCTTGTTCAAATCCGTGAAATCAACGCACATTCTCCACTTCTTGTTGGCCTTCTAGACTAACACCACGTTTGCTAACCACTTAGGGTATTGGATTTCCCTTATGTGGCCAGCGCTTAGCAGCTTATTGGTTTCTTGCCTGATGACTAGGCATCTCTCTTCATTGAATTTCTTTCGTCTCTATATTACAGGTCTGACCTTCAGGTCCATCATGAGTCGATGGCACAGAAAATCAGGGTCGATGTCGGGCATGTTTGAAGGCGTTTAAATGCCATGTTATCATCTCGGCGATCTGGTTTTGCATTTCTTGGCTCAGAGACTTGCCAAGCTTAAACTTCTTTCCTCCGATCTCTCTTTCCTGAACCCTACAAGCAGGCTCAATTCGCCACTCTCTGGCGATCTCTACACGAGTGGCCTCTTCAATTTCTTGAGGCTGGGCAGCGACCACGCATACTCCTCTTTTATTTTTTAAGCTATTCTCATAGCACTTCCTTGCTGCCTTCTGGTCAAACTTGATAACGATTACCCCTCCCCTAAGGGAGGGCAATTTCATATTCATGTGCCTCGTCGAGGCCACCGCACCTAACCTGTTCAGGGCAGGCCTTTCCAAAAGGATGTTGTAAGCTGAAGCAACATTAACGACTAAGTACTTGATATTAATAGTGCGAGATGAGGTGCCATTTGAGAATGTCGTCCTCAACTCCACATGCCCCTCACCTCTACTTGGTCTCCAGCGAAACCAAACAGACAGTCGTCGTATAGTCTCAGCTAGTCTATGCAATTCTCCACATCATGCCTAAAGGCCTTGTGGAACTCGCACCAAGTATCTTTACTTGGCCCAAAATTCCTATCAGTCTTTGGGGGGAACCTCAACTTATCCGCCATGCCTGGTATGGTGAGCAACTCCTTGTAGGTCATTTTGAACTTAGGTCGAAAAGGCAGGCCACCCTTTGCTTTTGACTTGGATTGGCCCCTTCTTGGCGCATAAGGTGGACGCCGAGTTGGCGACCTCTTCTCCGTCGCAACTTCGTGCACTCTCACGGGTTGAGCACGAATTCTCTCACGGGGCTTGGTCTGCCCAGTGCTCGTGCTCCCACGCTTCATCGTTATAACTTCTTCTGCGTCGACGTGGGAAATAGCCCGTCGTCGAATCTCGCCAAACGTCTTCGCCTGATTCCTTATCAAGGAATCGTTGAACGACCCTGACATGACCCCCCCGCCCAAAGGCATAGACTATCAAAGCCTCGTCCTGGGTGTGGAGCTTCACCAGAAACGCCCCAAACTGGTCTAGGAAATCCTTCAAGGACTCTCCCTGGTGTTGCTTCACCCCGAAGAGGTCAAAAGGGACAGGGGGTGGAGCTCGGTTGACTATGAATTGTTCCCTGAACAACGCAGAGAACTGACCGAATGAGGTTATGTGGCCATCTGGAAGGCCAATGAACCAATGCAGTGTTGTGCCTGCGAACGTACCCATGAACAACTTGCAATGTATGGCATCCGTTCCTCCTGAAATCATCATCTGAGTATGGAAAGCCGTGAGGTGGGCCTCCGGGTCTTCGATGTAAAAGTAATTTTGGGTGTCATGAAATTTGTTGGTATAACAACATCCATGATCGCCTATAAAAACGGCTAGGGGCGAGCCCTAACTGGGATAGGTAGGTCCGCTCTCCTGTAGTGTGCTCCCCCAAACGTTGTAGATCTCTACACAATTCCTCATTGGCCCTGTATAACTCTTCGTTGCTTGTTCGCAATGCGTCCAACTCGACTCTGAATTGGTCTTGTCTGAGGACCTGCTTGGCTCGGACCTCAGCTAAAAGCCTCTCCTGGTCAGCCCTGGATGATGCCACTATCTCCTGAAGAGTGTTGACAGTCTCCATGAGTTGTTGTATGGTGAGGTTTTCACCTCCCTCCTTTCCAGATGGACCTTATCTTGGATTCCTCATATCGCCTGATAGCTTAATCACAACTGTGGATGGGACTTAGTTTTATCGGGCCCCACGGTGGACATCAAATGTTCTTGCCGGTTGACCTGCTCACCGGTTAACCCTAGAGAAAAGCTTTGGCTCCATCTATCTTTGCTGGAATCTGTTCCTCCCTTTTGTTGTATTGGAACGCGGCTCCGTTGAGACAGAAGGGGCCCTACCTATTGATTGCACTCTGACGATCAAGTCAATACATGGCTTAAGAAACAAGAAGTAGTAAGTCTCAGTCTTAGAAACAACGTACCTTCACTTGGGATCTCAAGTCCCTTTTATAGACTATCTCTAGGCTACCTCTTGTAACAACCTTCTCTCACAAGAATCTTATCATGAGTGAAAGCATGTTTAATGGGAGAAGAGTCTGTTGCAATGCGCACAATCTTAGCGCTGCAATTGCACAAAATCTTATCTCCTTGGAGTGCATAAAATCTTAACAGAATAACCACCGGGGTACCGACTCATGTACCAGCATCAGGGGTCCAATCTGTTTTACATAAGCATACATGCCCTTACGTATCATGCATGCAACCTGTCTTACCAAACCCTAGCGCTTTTGGGGTTAGGCTTTATAGAGAATGTTTTACTTGTACTAGACCCGAATGCACTAAACGCACCCCTAGACCCATTAACATTCTTTGTTGACCGACCAGGCCTTATACGCAAAGAATTACATTAAGTATATGAATGAGAGTCAATATACACATACCTAGAACCCACTCATGTGACCATCAACTCGACCCGATGACCGAGCTGACGTATTTAATGCAGACGTTGATGTCGGATTACCAAGCCCTGAGCAGCACTTCTAGTCCAATATAATAATTATAGTTATCTTTCAACAACATGGTAATTGACTTCAGTTTCTTAATAGGTTAAACTCTTCTTATATATTAGCAACGATATTTTTGGGGTACCTACTTATACTCGATCATAGACCGATGACCTCGTGATGAGCGTACTTTTCAACCATGTCAACTCTAACATCGAGTGGAAACTATGTACATGTCATCTAAAACCCGATAGCCTATTATATACGATCCACAAGCCTCTCAGGCTCGAATCGAGACGGTGTAAAGCATAGTCGATCTCTTACCTCCGAAGCGAAACATTGTTCCCTTTGGCAGGAGAATTCCAAACATTTTTTTATCCCATGCGACGTTTGAAGTGACTTTTGAATAGTCACACATAATCATTCAATGTCTCCCCTTGAATATTCTTCTAACACCTAATTAAGGTTTTACTATCCTTTCAAAGCTTCATGAAGTTCGATCATCATTCTCTTTTCACTACTCTCCTTCTCTGCACCCCTTCATTCATAATTCTCTAGTTATGTCCTGACTTTCCATTGGTTACTTCTTAACATACTGGTACTTCTACACGCTTAATATTTTCCATGTGCATGTATTTTACTTCAAAGTACCATATGTTCCTTTCTGGACTTTTTGGCTTTCTCTGAGTTTCCTTTCGTTTCTAGGTTTTTCTGGCTTTCTTCGCATTTTTGGGTTTTTTTTTTATGATTGAGGTTTTGTTGGTTTCTTTTCTAGTATAAGTTTTGTTTTGTTTGGATTCTTCTCGGTTTCGTTTTCGGGACTTTAAGTAGCTATGGGTTTCTCTCTAGGTTCCTTTTGTGTTTTTGGATTTTTTTTCCTAGGTTTTCTGCAAAACTATAGTTGATTCTCGAATATTTTGTATTTTTAGATGTCATCCCAATGTATAGATAGGAAGCATGGATTGTCAATCCCTCTACCGTAGGGCCAAATTAATATTTGAAAACATTGGTTACACCTCGATTCAAGTTCTAAATAAATTACAAGCTTATTAACCATTAGGTAAGTCAAGAAACGAGAAGGAAATTGTCCTCGAGGCGCACTAAAGACGAATCTGTTTGCAAGGATGACAAGGTTGACGAAGGAGACCCCTTCCTTTCCTTTGTATTGGACGTCTAATCCCATCGCTCAATCATTGAGGCAACTTACCGACCTAAATGAGGACGAGGCTCGACATTGCCGAGTACTCGAAGGAAACTTTTATATGGTTACCCTAATAAAACTTTTAATTCCATTTAAATGCTTACCTCTGTTATACTTAATTGTGTCTTTTATATGCGGATTGAAAAATGACAGTGTCTCGAAAGGAAATGGCACAACTCATGAAAGAGATGGAATTAAGAAGGTGGTTGCGACGTTGGGATGAGTGTGGCAAAGAACCAAGTTGATGGTTTAGCGAACACCGACCAAAGGAAACAATTCGGAATGAAGGCACACACCATCAAATGCTCTTCTGAACAAATATCCATCCACATAGTAAACAAAGATGCATTCTTTAGAAACGATGTCTTATCTGAAACATCTTCTTGTACTATCTCATTGGCTAACAACTGAATATATATGGTCATCCAAGACTACTTAACTTCCACGGATGAGAACAATTTGATAAGGAACCCTAAATTTACACTTGGTAAGATCAAGGTTTCTTGAATGCCTGTCTGACTAATGTTGCTGATCGCAAGTTTTTATAAGAAAAATGATGCTTGAACAACCGCAAATGCGTTGCTCCAGCATACAACCGTTGATGTGGCAAGGATAATAATATTTTGGGTCCCGATTTTTGGACAACCCTAAATGTGTGCTCCACCATACAACTGCCTACGTGGCACAAGAAAATATTATTTTATTTGGATTGTGGGGTCTACGAAAAATCTGAAATTGAGTGTTTAGCAGTACAATGTGAAATTAGTAGAATGTGAAATTAGGTTTTTAGAAAGGGGCTGAATTTAGGTTTCTTCTCCACGAACTCGTCTTCTCCACCACTTTGTCTTCTCCAGCACATCGTCTTCTCCACCACATCGTCTTCTCCACCACATCGTCCTCTTTGCAAGGTATTTGTTCGAAGTTCTACGCAACCTTTATGTTCAAGGACGTTCGTGGTCGTTATAGGTGCATCTACTTTTAGGGTGGTTTGGCGGTGGTGTCGTCTTCGACATCCTCCTTTGACGGTGGTTGGGTGGCGGTGTCGTCTTGGACATCTTGTTTTCACGGTGGTTGGGTGGCGTTCTCCTCTTGGACATCTTGTTTTCAAAGGTAATACATTTATTTTTTTCATTTGTTTATTAAGTGAAACCTTGATGTTGTGTGATTTTTGTTGTTGGGTCATTCATGTTATTTGTCCTGTGGTCACCCTTGTGTGAGCCAAAGCTGAATTTGATATTCGTATTTCATGTTGGGTTTACTTTGTGGGTCTGTATTTCACTATTATTGTAGTATTTTATTTCATAGTTCCATGTTAGGATACACAAAGAAAAGGGATTGGTGGAGCAACTCAGTTAGAGTTGTCCAAAAATCGTGACCCATTTTTCTGGAATATGACTTCATTTTTTGTGGAAAGTATTGTTGTTGGAAATATGTGTCTTGGTGTATAAATAATGCAGAATGATTGTTTGAAATGTTAGGTTCATGAGGTACAAAAATTTTTAAGGAAATCCTGTAATGTTGACATGGATAAAAAAGGTTAAAAGAGAGTATTAGTGTTATTGTTGACGTTGGTTGGGGAGGGGCAGAGGTGGGGAGAAAGTGGGTTAAATCAGGTTTTTATAGGCCATCAAAGTAGGATAGTGTGAAGTAACCACAATGTTCACAGTTCACAGTATATGGTGACCCTAATAGGAGTATGTGGTGACCCACATTAGAATTCCTGCACAGTCCTAACAGGGGAACTTTTTTTTAAATGTCAATTGTGTTCGTGTTGGTTAGGGAGGGACAAGAGGTGGGGAGAAAGTGGGTTAAATGAGTTATTTAGAGGTTGTGAGAGTAGGACGTTGTGAATTAACCACAAAATTTAGTCAAGTTAGAGAGTGACAGTATGTGGTGACCCTTCAGGGAATATGTGGTGATCCAGTTTACACTTCCTGCACAAACCCAGTGAAACTTGTTATGGAAATATGAACTGAGTGTTCATGTTTGTTGGGATGCGCATGATGTGGGGAGAAAGTGTGTTAGATCAGAACTTTAGAGGGCATGAGTGTAAGACAGTGTGAAGTGAGCAGAAATCCAGTAAACTTAGAGGGTTGCAGTATGTCGTGACCCCAGTAGCAGTATGTGGTGACCCACATTACACTTCCTGCATAGACCTAAAAGAGGAACTTTTTCTTGAAATGTCAATTGTGTTCGTGTTGGTTAGGGAGGGACAGAAGGTGGGGAGAAAGTGGGTTAAATGAGTTATTTAGAGGTTGTGAGAGTATGATCATGTGAATTAACCACAAAATTCACTCAGTTAGAGAGTGACAGTATGTAGTGACCCTTCAGGGAATATGTGGTGACCCACTTTACATTTCCTGTACAAACCCAGTGAAACTTGTTATGAAAATATGAAGTCAGTGTTCATGTTTGTTCGGATGGCCATGACGTGGGGAAACTTTTTGTAAAAATGGGAAGTGAGTGTTCATGTTGGTTGTAGTGGGGCATGAAGTGTTTAATTGAAGTGTTTAGAGGCCATGAGTGTAGACCAGTGTGAACTGTGCAAAAAATTCATTCAACTAAGTGAATATATGAAATGGTGACCCTATAGGGAATATGTGGTGACCCTAATGGGAATTGAGTGTTCGTCTTGGTTGTAGTGGAGCATGTGCTGGGGATAAAGTGGTTTAGTTGAGGTCTTTAAAGGCCATGAGTTTAGAGCATTGTGAAGTGGGCACAAAATTCACTCAACTAAGAATATCATGAAATGGTGACCCTATAGGGAAGATGTGGTGACCCACATTACACTTAGTGCACATACCTAGTCAAACTTTTTCCTGGATATGAGAAGTGAGTGTTCGTGTTGGTGAAGGGTAGGCTTCTTTAGAACCCATGAGAGTAGGAAAGTGCCAACTAACCACAAAATTCACTCAACTTAGACAGTTGCAGAATGTGGTGACCCTAGAGGGAATATCTGGTGACCCAATTATAGTTGTATGACAGAGGCAGGGTAACTTTTTCTTAAAATCTGAGGTTTGTTCTGTTATTAGTTAGGGTGGGGAAGGGGAATAATGTAAGGTTTTTGCCCTTCTCATGTTCTTTGTGTTGACCCAAAGTCAGTTGATTGCATAAGCACATTTACAGAATACAGTATCTGTGAATTGTTTGATTTTATAAACATTGATGTTCTTTCATTGTTGTTTGGTTTTGAGTAACGTATTCATTGTGGATTTTTTTTGTTTTGTAGGATATAATGACAACTCAAGAAAGTAGTCATGCAAAATCTTTTGTGGATGATAAGGTTTGATTTAGAATATGCTTAATTTTGTTAGGCATACGATGACATGACATTCTTAGTAAAGTGTACATGTTTTTATAAATGCAGGTGTTTAGGCATTATTGCAGGCCTAAATTTTTGGGAAGTTTGAACAAAACCTTAAGTGTTGAAGAAAAGTTTATTATTGAGTCAACCCCCTTTGGTTGGCTAATTGTGTTGGATGGGAAGCTGAAATTGAGTCACTGCCTTTTAAGGGAGTTATGTAGCAGGTGGATGGAGAGAAGTCATGGTTTTGTAGTCAGCTCTAGAGTTGTCCCATTTAGTTTGTTAGATGTTTGTTTAGGTATAGGTCTTAGAGTTGTGGGAGACAAATTTGACTTAGAAAAAATAGAAAACAATTGTAAGAGTAGGAGTTTTTTCAAAAGTAGTCATGTAACTGTGAAAATGATTTATGATGAAATTGTTAAACGTCGCAACGAATGTTCCATAGATGACTTTTGCAGGTTGTACATCTTGTTAGGAATGTTAGAGTTTTTATTTCCAAGTAGAATGAGTTTAGTTCCTGGTGGGTTGTTTAGGGTTGTGGATGATCTGGGCGAATTGGGTAGGTTTAATTGGGGAGGTTTAGTTTATGACTTTTTGGTTCAGATTTTGTGTTCAGCTTCAATGTGTATGAGGAGGAAAACTAATGCTACATATATCCATGTTCGTGGTTGTGTGTACTTAATGCAGGTAATTTAAAATGTTTACTTCGTATGTGTAATGATTCCCATACATTTTCTGGTTACTGACATTAATTTGACATGAATTGTGTAGATATGGGCTCTTGAACATTTGTTCTCTTACAAGCGACAAATGTCGAGGATTGGAAATAGATATCCTTGTATCAGACATTGGATGGCTGTTAGGCTGGGTGACATTGAAATTGCATCTGGACTGCAACAGAATGTGGTGTGTTCAATACATAGAAATTTTTTATTTAATGTACAATACTTATTTTTTTTTTCATTTATGTTGGTATTTGTTGTCTGCCTGAACAGGTTATTGTGGACTTATCTGCGTCCAATGAAGAGTTAGAAAAAGAATTTGTTGTTCAAGCATTTGAGGTAGTTCGACATGGATTTACATCTGACATGTCAAAAAAAAAGGATTATGATAAAATGAAGGTCAAAGTAGTTGATATGCTTCGCCAAGCAAAGGAACAAGAGGTTGTCATCAACAATTTGGAGGAGTTGAAAGAGTTACAAGAATTTTTAAGTGCACGTGCAAAATCTTATGTGCGTGATAGTCCTTTTGTAGATGATGACGAACATCTGCAGACGTCTTATGTTGATGATAAAGATGAACCCGATGAGGAAGGCATACCTGAAGGGCAAGGGTTACCCGAAGAGCAAGGCATACCTGATGACCAAGGCTTACCCGAAGAGCAAGACGTAGTTGAAGAGCAAGATGTATCCCAAGAGCAAGACGTACCTGAAGACCAAGATGAGGGAGAAGAAAAAAGTAACATATTCACCCGAGTGAAGCATAGAGCAAGGAAACGTGTGAAGTCGGCTGTGATGAAATCACCATGGACTAGGTATGGTAGGGGAAAAAATGATTTTGTTAGTCATAATTGAACCAGGGTTCGTATATGATGTGTTTAGGACTTAAGTATGTTTATTACGAAGTAGTTGTTATGAATGATACATGTTTATTTCATTGGGTGTAATGTTGTTAGAGAATTTAACACATGTATTTAGCAACTGTGTTGTAATTTTAGTAACTGTAATTTAGTTGGACTTTTTGAAGTTTTTATTTTAATTTTAATTGTCTTCCATTTATGTTGTTGAATTGAAGATATTTTTTAAATTTGAATGTATGGCAGTGTGAACACACATAAACTAAGTTCATAGAAGCTAAGAAGGACAAGTAACCAAACAATTCACTTAACACATGTAATAAGCATTGTTCAAACATGTGCTTATAAATTATAAATAGAATTTTGTATCCTCAATTATACAATAATAGTCTTCATTGTGCATATAGGCATGCTTGTAAGATATGGAAGTTTAAACCATCTTAGAACGTCGGATTCTATCTTCCTCCATGTTATTCAATAACTCCAATTGCTTTCCATCTGAATATATTTTGGATATTGAAATGTGAATTACAATATTGGATATAGGACATTGTTTTTTAAGTATAGAAATTTTTTGAAAGTGTACCTAAAGTCGGTGGATCGCGTATTACTGGATGACAAGAACGAACTTCCTCTTCAGATGGTGGACATATGACAAATTTGAAAACCTATAGGCATGAATTAGATGGTGTACATATGTCAAATTTTAAAACGTATAGGCATGAATATTGTAACGAAAGACACACTTCTTTGTACTATAGTTATAATGAAAGCCACATACCTTAACAATGTTTTTTACGGTTATATTAAGGTAGAATGCTCTTTGATTTGGACTAAATATGGCTACCTATAACAACATCAATGCTTTAATGAAATATGATATGGACTTATTTGAAAGAAAAGTTTTAAGAAAGATAAATACATTCTTTAGCACCAAGACTGATCCTACTGCAATTTGTGATCCAAATTCCGAATCTTTTAGGTTGCACGAAAATAACTTGGGTTGAGCGAAAATAGGACAGTGCTGAAATGGGCCATTTTAGCTTGCACGAAAATAACTTCGGTTGAGCGAAAATGGGACAGTGGTGAAAGGTCAATTTTAGGTTGCACGAAAATAACATGGGTTGAGCGAAAATAGGACAGTGCTGAAAGGGCCATTTTAGCTTGCACGAAAATAACTTCGGTTGAGCGAAAATGGGACAGTGGTGAAGGGCCAATTTTAGCTTGCATGAAAATAACATGGGTTGAGCGAAAATTGGACAGTGCTGAAAGGGCCATTTTAGCTTGCACGAAAAAAACTTGGGTTGAGCGAAAATGGGACAGTGCTGAAATGGGCCAATTTTAGGTTGCACGAAAATAACTTGGGTTGAGCGAAAATGGGACAGTGGTGAAGGGCCAATTTTAGCTTGCACGAAAATAACATGGGTTGAGCGAAAATAGGACAGTGCTAAAAGGGCCATTTTAGCTTGCACGAAAAAAACTTGGGTTGAGCGAAAATGGGACAGTGCTGAAATGGGCCAATTTTAGGTTGCACGAAAATAACTTGGGTTGAGCGAAAATAGGACAATGCTGAAAGGGCCATTTTAGCTTGCACGAAAAAAATTTGGGTTGAGCGAAAATGCGCCAGTGCTGAAATGGGCCAATTTTAGGTTGCACGAAAAATATTTGGATTGACCTTAAATGGGCCAGTGCACTTATGATTCTTTATTACACTTTGTACTTGTGGTTATTTATTAACATGAATTACTTGAATTGATACTTTGAGGTATGTTTACTCCTCCATATTCTTCAATTCAAAACACTCTTGAATTGAGTGAGTGTTAAATTTCTAAATTTATTTACTATAGGTGGCCTCGTCCTCACTTACTTCACACGAACATCATCACATTTTTATTGTAGTTTGTGTGCAGAAACTTTGTTACAGTTGACCACATTTTCCTTCATGGATCACCACTTATTCTGTAACACTTGACCACAATTTTCTTGTGTTTGCTATTTTAAAATTGTATCATAAATTTTTCACAAACATTGACTACAAAGACTTGGTAAAAAAATTGTTAAAATAGAATGTTTGCTGCATCATATGGTACAACAATATTCATAAATTCTCAGCATTAAAAAGTTCGCACATTCTTCAAGTCAATGGAAATGTATGTAATCCATTATGTTTCTACACTTATCAATGCTCGTAGGATACACTAAAAGATGTAATGAATAACTACACAATTGCAGAACATGCAGCTTCACATCCAACGCACTTTCAACCACCATCATTCTGAAGTTCCACGAAAGTTGAACTCCCTCAACACATTTTCTCGTTCTGCATTTCGTGCATCAAGGACCCAATTACAAACCATTTCCTGACGGAATGTTTGAAGCTCCTCCTGAAATTATTTTTGAAAATCAGTTTTGAGTGCAAAATAAAACTCATAACGTGTACTCTACTACTCAAAGGAACAAATACGTACACTGTTGTATTCAGGCATCGTCTTCCCCTCATGTTGCATACTATGATTTCGGTATATAGATGGATAAAAACAGCTCAACACAAAGGATATGGTGCAAACTATGTTTCTTCATATTTATTGGGTATTGCTAGAATAAAGTATTGCTAGAAATAATGAACCGTTAAATTGGAAACAAAAACATTTTATTGTAGTATGACAGTTTACCCCATGGGCATGTTTGGTTGCATTCTGGTGCCTTGCTTCAAAGAAATAACATGTTTTATACATACACAGATGCAAAGTCACACATTCATATTTTTACAATGATGCTATACAAAATTAAGACCATGTCATGGTAATTTCTTAAATATACAAATTATTCTCATTCCTTTTTGTCAACCACACTCTCTTTTTTAGCATTTTATAACAATGATTGCTTAAAAAGTATTTGTTGCTTAGAACAGTCTATATCACATCTAGGTAACAAACAATTACAATTACACTAGACTCAAGCTTCAAAGCCTAATGTAATGTTTATTTTGCATCAGGGTATTGACAGCATGGTGGTAGCTTCCACAGATTTTGGAGTTGCAATCGCTTAATCACTTGGGTTTTTCTAAAAGATATGTGAGATGTTTGCAGGCATGATATTAAATACTACCTCAAAGTGTATGTACAGTGTTCAGTACTATAGATAAAACCTCTTATTTCATATGCTATGTATTTTCTCAACCAATATATTACTTACTACAAACCTTGACAGATTTCGGAGGTTGTCAACAACATGAAAGACATAATACATATCTGTGCACAACACAAAGTTGGGGTAATAAGTAATTTGCATGTAGTTTTTCTGATGAGGTTACCCTATTGTGTTCTGTTTTCAATTAATCTACTTGTACGAAGCTGTTTGGAATTATATTCTTACATTGCCCATTGGCCTTGCCTGCAAAGTCTTTCAAACAATTATCCTCTACTAATAATAGCTTCAAAGCTCAAGATGCAATACATGAAGGAAATGGAGCACATGGCAAATGTTGATGGTCTACCAACTTATACAATCACACTCAATAACCTGATGGACTATAACCACCCCAACCACATATTCCTACTAAACCCTAAACCAACAAATACAAAACTCATTTGTTCAACAATTACACCATACAATTTATATGCTCTAACTTCATCATTGTGAAAAACATTTAACAATTTTATATCAATGTCTCTACTAATAACACAAAAAAACCAACCGTTCAACATTCAAGGAAGAAAAGCTTCAAGAAACTCAAACTAAAATTGAATCATCAATTTTAATTAAAACCCAGTTGATCAAAAATATATTACCTTTATCACCTAACCACCGTGAAAAGAGATGTAGGACGTCCACCGAGCTCACACCGAATGACGACGACGACGAACAACACTACGAAACCACTGCAGAACCACGACACCTTTGCGAAGAAGAAATTGAAAGAGGGAGACTTCGGGTAACCCTAAACCCTTTATCACCTAACCACCGTGAAAAGAGATGGAGGGAGTCCACCGAGCTCACACCGAATGACGACGCCGACGACGAACAACACCACAAAACAGCTGCAGAACATCCACAACTTTGCGAAGAAGAAATTGAAAGAGGGAACGGTGTCGTCTTGAACCATGACACCAAAACAAGAAGAAAATGAAAGAGAGACAGTTCAGGTAGACCAAAACAAGAAGAAATTGAAAGAGGGACAGTTCAGGTAAACCAAAAGAAGAAGAAATTGATAGAGGGAGACTTTGGGTAAATGTAAATCCTAACCCTAATGAAAATTTTAACCAAATATTAAACATTTTAAAAAAATAGTGGGCCCCGCACAACATTTTAATATTAGTTTTTTTGCCACCTGGGCAGTTGTACACTGGAGCAATTGCATAACCGGTTGTTCAACCAACATTTTCCTAATATTTTATTTATGTTGTGGGCCCAGTAAAAATTTATGAAAAGATAATATTTGAGTGCCCTTAGTCACATTGTAAAATTAGGTTAGAAATTGGGGCTCCTTTCACTTTCTTTTTGAGTTTGTTGCCGTTTTCCCTCTTCTCCTCCACAACCTCTTTTCACCTTCTCCTCAAGCTTTCTCTTCCAACGTTTGTGGTGGTCGTGGTGGGTGTGCCTCTTTTCACGGTGGTTGGTCATCGTCGTGGGTGTGACTGTTTTGACAGTGGTTGGTCTTGGTGGTGGGTGAACGTGTTTTCACAGTGGTTGGTCGTCGTAGTGCGTGCGGCTATTTTGACGGTGGTTGGTCGTGGCGGTGAGTGTGCATGTTTTCAAAGTGGTTGGTCGTGGTGGTGGGTGCAGTTGTTTTGACGGTGGTTTGTCGTGGTATGAAGGAACTATTTAGGTGAGTTTTGGTTCTTACAAATGAGTTGAAGATTGGGAAGATAACAAAACTATTATTTGTAACATGTTTTCTCTTTTTTTTTTCATATTCTTTTGCCTTAACTTTTGGAATTTTTGGGTTGTCTAATGTTTTATTTCAAATTTATTAGGCTTTGAAGGAAGTGATTTACACATGTTCACTTGTTTATTGTGCAGATGCCAAATAATAGTCCACCAAGAGTGCTATGGGGCAAAACATGTCAAGGATTTAAATTCTTGGGTTAGCAGAGTATGTGAAACTTCTGATGTTGAGAGAAAGTGTTTCCTCTTCCCAGTAAAAGGCATGTCACATTAGTATATTTGGAAGTTTGAAGAATTTTATTTGCTTTTGTGTCTATTTTTTGCGATGTTAAATTATTTATGAATGTAGTACACAGTGGATTCAACACTCTTAAAGATGAGACCCTTTGCATTTATATGTATTGAACCAACCTTAATTATATTTAAAAAAAAACATTTTACTTTGGTGGATAATCAATAACAATATCTAATGTTTTGCCATTCTTGTCCATTTTCACATTGTTAATAAATCCTCTTGTAACTTTATAACTATAATCCTGATACAAATGCTATAATGGTTATCTAGGAGTCCTAGTGTTATGAATTTGCAATTTGCACTAACCTTGTTTTGTCTTTCATAGTTTTTATCTTTAATGATCAGTGTTGTGATAAAATGCTAATATGCTTTAACTATATCGGAAACACTTGCTCTTCAGGTGGTGCTTTAAAGCCAACTAATGTTGAAATGTTGTGGGTTCATGTAATATGTGCTTGGTTTCGATCTCAAGTTGTTTTCCAAAAACATGAGGTCGTGGAACCTGCTGTAGGAATCCTTAAAATTTATCTTAATTCATTTATGAAGGTAAGATGGCTAAATGGTGATCTTGTTTTTATACAGTTGGTTTCAGCTAAATATTGTCTGAAATAATGATTGAATGATTCTAAATTTTATTTGACTGGGAAACCAAAATGAACCCAAATACATTTTGTTGTGTAAATTTAATAATTTATTTATATGCTTATTCTGAAATTGCTTTTGGATGATTTGTCTGTAAAAAGAAATTTCATTCTTCCAAATTACTTTTTGTGAAAAAGTAAACTTTTGCCTTTTTTTTTTTTTTTGCTATACTATAATAATGAACTTATGTATGGTTCTTATCCCTGAGACTGCAGAGTTGTGTGATTTGTAAACAGAGTCGTGGTTCATGTATAACTTGTTACAAGTGTGCTACATATTTTCATGTGATGTATGCATAAGCGTCACATACATAATGCAAGTAACTTTTTCTATTAAATGTAAATCATGATCTGCTATGACCTAACTTCTTTTCCTGTAAGCAATTGGAATGAATAGAACAAAATTTTGCTTCAGTCAACTTACCATTTAAGCATCATTTGCATTGATGATGAAACACATTATTTGTTATGACACTAAATATGAAGCACATTAATTGGTTGCATTGTAATATGGTTTTCATAAGATAAATTCTATTGTAGTTATTTTCACATTATTAGCAAGTATATATCTTGATTTTTCATCTTTTATATATATATATATATATATATATATATCTTTTATCAAAATTTATAATAATGTTCACAAAATTTAACACTATATTTTGTATTTTTTTTTGCAGCTTGTGGACAATGAAGACAACAATGATAATATTGCAGATGAATGAAGTTATATATTTTATGTACAAAAGAAAAAAATTTAGACATGACATGATGTGACTTGCACTTTTAAATTTGATGGCTTGATCACATTCTTGAAGATAATGTTTTTTATTATGTAATTTGAACACCATTGAAATATATTCTTGAAGATAATGTTTTTTATTATGTAATTTGAACACCATTGAAATATATCAAATTTGTGACTTATGGATTCAAGAACATGCAAATAAATTCTTGGATGATAATTGGACTGTGCATAAAATTATGAAGAGGTCACCACATAAAACGGCAGGGGTCACCCTTTACCTTCACACAGTAAATTTCAAACTCCTCTTACAATATTTAATTACCTAATCTCTAATGACCTCACTTTACTCCCATCTCAACCCTCACAACACCAAAGAAGATGATGCAAATAATTTCTTGGATTGTGCATAAAGTTCTTAACAGGTCACCATATAAAATTACAGAGATCACCATATAAAACTATACAGGTCACCACTTACCTTCACATACTACATTTGAAGGTCGTCTTAAAATATTTAATTACCTAACCTCTAATGACCTTCACTTTACTTCCATCTCAACCCTCAAAACACCAAAGGAGAAGATGCAAATAATTTCTTCGACTATGCATAAAGTTTTAGAGAGGTCACCACATAAAACTGCAAGGGTCACCACTTACCTTAACACACTACATTTGAGGGTCGTCTTAAAATATTTAATTACCTAACCTCCAATGACCTCACTTTACTTCCATCTCAACCCTCACAACACCTAAGAAGAAGATGCAAATAATTTCTTAGATTGTGCATGAAGTTCTGAAAAGGTCACTACATAAAACTGTAGGGGTCACCACTTACTTTCACACACTACATTTCAAGCTCCTCTTACAATATTTAATTACCTATCCTCCAATGACCTCACTTTACTCCCATCTCAACCCTTACAACACCAAAGAAGAACATGCAAATAATTTCTTAGACTGTGCATAAAAGTTATGAAGAGGGCACCGCATAAAACTACAGGGGGCATCACTTACCTTAACACACTACAGTAAGTGGTGATCTTTGTAGGAATAAGTGGTGATCTACTACCAACATTTTGCACAGTGATGTAATTTTAGAATTTTGAAGTTGTGTTGTTCTTGTGTGGTGTGGTGCAGTGCATGAGATGTGTGTAAAGTAACCCCAATGGAGGACACGGAGGTCAAGTTCTATAATATCACTGTTAATGTAGTTATTTAGTTAGTGATAGTCACATTAAGTGGTGACCTATTTAGAAATAAGTAGTTACCTGCTACCAACTTTATGCACAGTGAAGTAATTTTCGAAATTTTGAGTTGTCTTATTCTTAGGTGGGGTGGTGCAGTGCATAAGCTATGTGTAAAGTAATCCTAGTGGAGGAAACGAAGGTCAAATTCTATAATATCACGATTAATCTAGTTAGTTAGACGCAGTCACATTAAGTGGTGACTTGTGTAAGAATAAGTGGTGACCTGCTATTAAGTTTTTGCACACCTAAGTAAGTTCAGAAAATTTTTTCTTTGTTCTTGTGTGGGGTGGTGCATGAGGTGTGTGCAAATTGTAAGGATTGAGAAAATAGTCTTAGAGTAGAAGTGGTAAAATTAAAATGACACGTGAATATTTTATTTTTAAATTTAAAAGAGCATATAAATAGAAATTCTGTTATTCAGGTTTCATTTTAAAAAGAATCACCATCTCTCTAGAAAGTTCTTTTTCCTTTCCTCTCCCTTCTCTCTAAGATTCTGACTTTCTCGCTCATCAGTTCGATGATCGGAGTTCACCATCAGACTCCTGGTAGTGAATACAACAAGACTACCCTATCAGAAACTCTGATAGATTAAGTTCATTTTTGCTCTTCAATTTGAGTCAAATTTTGAACTTGTTAGGTTGTTTTTGTCTTTGCTTTGCATGTGATCCTTTTAGCTTCAGGGTTAATCTCTATTAGCTCAGGGTGTTAATGATATAGTTAAATTTTTTTATTAGGACTCTCTGGTGCACTTTGGTGTCATTTAGATCAAACTAAACTATTTTCGATCAATCCAAAATTTCTGGGTGCTCTCTGATGTCATTTACATCAAACTAAACTATTTTCGATCAATCCAAAAATTTTGGGTGCTCTCTGGTGTCATCTAGATCAAACTAAACTATTTTCGATCAATCCAAAAATTTATGGGTGCTCTCTGGTGTCATTTACATCAAACTAAACTATTTTCGATCAATCCAAAATTTTTAGGTGCTCTCTGGTGTTATTTAGATCAAACTAAACTATTTTCGATCAATCCAAAATTTATGGGTGTTTTCTGGTGTCATTTAGATCAAACTAAACTATTTTCGATCAATCCAAAATTTCAGGGTACTCTTTGGTGTCATTTAGATCAAACTAAACTATTTTCGATCAATCCAAAAAATTATGGGTGCTCTCTGGTGTCATTTAGATCAAACTAAACTATTTTCGATCAATCCAAAATTTCTGGGTGCTCTCTGGTGTCATCTAGATCAAACTAAACTATTTTCGATCAATCCAAAAATTTATGGGTGCTCTCTGGTGTCATTTAGATCAAACTAAACTATTTTCGATCAATCCAAAAATTTATGGGTGTTCTCTGGTGTAATTTAGATCAAACTAAACTATTTTCGATCAATCCAAAATTTCTGGGTGCTCTCTGGTGTCATTTAGATCAAACTAAACTATTTTCGATCAATCCAAAAATTTATGGGTGCTCTCTGGTGTCATTTAGCTCACACTAAAATATTTTCGATCAATCCAAAAGTATTGGGTGCACTCTGGTGTCATTTAGCTCACACTAAAATATTTTCGTTCAAGCCAAAAGTCTTGGGTGCACTCTGGTGTAAATTTTTAGCTTACACTAAAATTTTTAGCTCAAGCCAATTAATATATATATAATATTACTGTTATTATTTTAGCATAGTTTATTTTTTATTATTATTTTTAAATGACTTTTTGGATATATTTGGATTGTTAGAAAGTTTAAATTATATGTTATGATTGAATGGTGTATTGATGTGTTAAATGAAGTGTGCAATGATGTGAAAGTAAGATTAAGACATAGTATTTTCAGGAAAGAAAATACCGTGTTAAGATTGTTTAGGATGTGCATTGACTAGGGATTCGTCTAAAAGGAGATATCCTGACTCTACTGAGATAATGATATAGATGAAGTTATTCAGGTGGTGAGAGTCGAAGGAGGTTCATATGAATGGGTAAGTTGTTTGAAAGATAACTAACTTGACCTGTTATATGAGTTAACCCTGTCATACTAGGAGAGAGATGATATTGAGATTATTTATGCGCATAGCAGTGTGAACCACAATGATATAGTATGACAGGTGCAGATCTCTGAGTCTAAGTCAACGCACGAGTCTTCTGGAAGTAGAGTCAAGTGTCTATGTGATATGAGTCAGTGGAAGTCTGACATATTTGAGAATTTGTATGAGACTTGATGATTTATGTTTATTAATTTCAAATTGAAATTTTATAGAATTTTGTTTTATATAGCTTACCCTGTTATTTGTTTGTGTTGTTTCTTTATTTGTAATGATCGTGTATTTACACAAAAACAAATGATGTTACAGGTGATAGAGCTCCTCAATGAGAAGTTGGATGATGAAAATATTTTATTTATTTTTGAACATTTTTTTTAATGTGTTTTTTTGTAAATATTTAAAATCTTATGAAACGAGATATGTTTTGAAACATTTTAAGAAAGAGTTGTGGACATTTTTTTTTTGTATTATGTTTATATATTCATTTTAATATTTTATACAGATTTTTTTTAGACCAAAGTACAGTTGTCTAATCTCAATGTCAATGTCAATTAGAAAAGTTTACCTTGGCAACCTCCATTGTTCATTCATTCATTCAAAGTAGATCAAAACTCACATTGTTCAAAAGTATACCAAATTCAAGTACATCAAATGAGAACTTAACATCAGAGGAAATAAACAACACATTTTAATGTTCATCTCAATGTTCAAACAATTTTACAAGACATCTCAATCAATATTGCTTCCTTCGCTTGATCCTCTTACTTGATTTGACGATGGAGCGTCATTTCCAACAACCGATACCAGAAATAAATAAAGAATGATTGTAAGTTATTCAATTTCAATTTCAACCAAAATAAGCAAAAACATAACAGACAAGGTTTCCAACCTTTTGAGAATTTTTTGGAAACCATTATAGAATGATCAACATTTTTCTCAGTTAAATTTCTTGACTCTTGACTCATGTTCAATTATTGTAACCTTATTTTCTTTGGTCACAACTTCCATGATTGATTATCTCCTACAGGCTATAACCTCCCTGCAATCAATCAAGTCTAGAAAATTAATAAAGACAATTTCAACTCAACAAATTGATATAATAAAACTACCAAAAGCACACTCACAACACTCGAAGCATGGTAGCTAGACTGCAAACTAAAAAGGAAAAATTTGAGCCTCTCGATCCTCTTCCTTAACTAAAATTCAATAAGCAAGGATGGGAGTAGGTTGGTCAGAGAATATGCACTAACAGAGAATAATCAAGTTCCCATTCTCTGAAGCCTCTATAAACTTTTCTCCTTCCTCAACTGAGCCTCTATAAACTTTGCTCCTTCCTCAACTGAAAAAGTAGTATGTACACATTTAGTCCAATATTAAAAAAAATGATCAATAATAACTGAAGAACAATTAACCAAATGTTCATGAATAGAAGCCCTAAAGTTATCTAAAATCCCTTCATTAATCTAAAATCAATCAAACATAATTCATCTTCATATGAATTTTAGATAACATTAGCATGTATAGACTCTTTTAAGAGGAAGATACCACTTGGGAACTAATTGAAGATACAACTAATTAAAATTAGAGTTTCATGTTAGTAATTTATATATAAAAAGAAAAGCTTAAATTAAAAAATAGTATAGATTACTTATGTGAAAATCCAATTCATATCAGAAACAATATTAAAAAAAAATCTAAAAAACTACATTAAATTTTTGTTCAAATTTTTTTCTAAGAAAATTTACTGGTGCATATGCCTCTCTTATAAGGACTTGTTATGCTATTTCTTGTAAAATTCAATTACATTTTTCAGGGCATGGGAAGTAGAAAAATGTGGTCTCAACGAGGAGTATTGGAAGTAGAAAATATGCCTAATCTATTTGGAGTTTATTTTGGAAAATTATTAGATTAATGAAAAATAAGAAGAGAAATACCTATATAAAAAAAATTAAAGTGAAACAAGATTTAGTACGGGAATATATTAATTTATTGAAAATTGACATTAACTTAAGAATTAGGAAATCCTATTTATGCATAGCAGCCAACCTGCGACTTATTTTTCGGAGGCATTGCTCATTATTATACCTCTAATGAATTAATGGATATAAAGTAATATGAATTATCACTGCACATAAATTGAAGGAAAGTTTAGCTAGGTGTCTTTGTTCCCTTGGTACTAAAAAAAGATCTTTGGTTCTATCATTGTAGAGCCATGACACTTTAACCTATACATAATTGACACAATTTTTATGTATGAGATTTAGTCAAAGAAACTAATTAATAGGCCACATTTTTAAAGAAGTCCCTTCTAGTTGCTTCCAAGTCATCATTAGTTTTCTTGTTTATTTCTATATTGCTTAGATAAAGACTGAAGTTGGTTTCATTGTCAAAAAGTAATTTCATCATCCTCGCCATAAAAACTTGTTGCCTCTATTAATTCAACTTTTTCCTCTTTTTCTACTTCATGGGACCAAAAAAAAGTACACATACACCTCTCCTCATTGCCAATGTAATATAATTCCAAGGACAAGTAAAAAAGGATAACATTTATAATTAGAAAAAAAAAAGATTAAGAACATGATGTGCCACATCCTCCACCATCATCAACATTAAATCGATTTGTGCAAATTTGTCAAGTTAACAACTATAACGTAATATAACCGAGTAAAGAATGTATTTTGGGATTTTAAATATCTTTAGAATTTGAATTTCAATTCAAACTCACTCAGCTAGTAGAACATTTTAGGGCACCAAATGTATTAAATTCAGCAAAAGAACCAGCAAATAAGAATCTTTTGACTTCCCAGACAATATCGTAAGCACCTCTATCCACATGTCAAATAACAAGGATAAACTTTACATTATTCATCATCCAACAAAAATCAAACCACATTAATCTTTTAAAAGTAAACAATGAAGAGAAAATGTATTCTGTAAATGTGTGAGTGCAAGAATTTCACTTCGGGTCATCACATATTATTACAAGAGTCACCACGTGGCAAATAACAGGGACAAACTTTACATTATTCATCATCCAACAAAAATCAAACAACATCAATCTTTCAAAAATAAACCAATAAAGAGAAAATGTATTACCTTTGGTGAAACGAAATACATCACTTCCAATGTAATGTCACCGCGCCACCCAACCACTGTCAAAACCCTAAACCCTAAACCCTAAACCAATACCACCACCCAATCACCGTCAAAATAGCCGCACCACCACCACGACCAACCACCGTCAAAATAGCCGCACCACCACCACGACCAACCACCATCAAAACAGCCGCACCCACCACCACGACCAACCACCGTCAAAACAGTCGTACCCACCACGACGACCAACCACCGTGAAAAGAGGCGCACCCACCACGATCACCACCAACGTTCGAAGAGAATGCTTGAGGAGAAGGTGGAAAGAATGTGGAGGAGAAGATGGGAAATGGGAACTGAGAGGTGGAACCCCAATTTCTAACCTAATTTCACAATGTCACCAAGAACACCCAAATGTCCTCTTTTCAAAAAATTTAATTAGGTCCCATAATAGAAATAAAATATTATTTTCTTTGTCACGTCGGCAGTTGTATGCTGGAGCAACGAATTTGGGGTTGTTCAAAAATCAGGACTCTTTTTATAATAAGTTGACCCTCACATTTCGGTCACAAAGAACGTATGTAAGAGTAAAAATATTAAATTCTAGAGTAATAAATCGAACCTTTTTCAAGTAATTAATCATCTGAAGGTCACAAACTTGATAAGTTCCCTATAAGAAAGAACAATAGAGGTATAGAGGAAAGATAAGACTGAAAAGTATTATTAAAGAAAAGTATTGTATTTTACAATCAAACATAGTAGAGTATGTATATATAGAGAGGATATATGAGAAATTATAACTAAGTGACAGTAACTAATGTGTTATTATCTCCCCTTAAACTTATAGTGATATTGATTTCCATCTTAAGTTTATTCCTAAATTGATTGAAAGATTTATTTGAAATAGGCTTAATGAATATATATATATATATATATATATATATGCTACTTGAAGTCGTCTAGGTAGATGAATATGGCGAGCTTGTTTTTGTTGACTTTATCTCAGATAAAATGAATGTCAAGTGCAAAATGTTTAATGCAAGAGTGCATAATAGGATTTTTTTTTTGCTAGAATAACTGCTCCTAGATTGTCAGAGTAAATTGTAGGAATATCAGACCTTATATTGAGCTTGTTGAGAATATGTGATTTCAGAGAGTACTACATCTATACTGCAATACTCAACTTTAGTGATGCTGGGAGAGACAACTCTTTGTTTTGTGTGAAACCCAAGAGATAAGATTGGGCCCAAGATATACACAGAATCCAGTGGTATACTTGTGATCATCTAAGTCTGAAACCCAATCAGCATTACTAAATCCTTTAATGGAGTATATATGAAGATAAAGACCATGATAAATTTTGTTCCAATAAAATATCGCAAGATCCATTTGACAACTTTCCAATGGTGCTCCTTTAGTTGGTGTATGTACTGACAAACTTTGTTAACAGAGAAAGTTAGGTCGACACGTGTTATGATGGCATATTGCAGAGCTCCAACCATGAATCCAACCATGAATCTATATAACTTGGGATCTTCAAATGTTGATGAACCATCTTGAGTTAATCTAAGAGATGATATCATATGAGTAGGTTGAGAATTGGCCCATGCATATTGGCACGTTGGAGTAACTTGCAGATGTATTTTGTTTGTGACAAATATAATATCTCAACTTTTAAATAACTATATTAATTATTTTATCCTTATATTAATAAGAGTTACCAAATCTTACACTATAATTTATAATTTATGTGATTATATTCTCATTTTAAAAGTACTTTGTATTTTTTATAAAGTTTAAACGTCAGAAAAAATTAAGTACCTTTCAAAAAATTTGTGACTAAATAGAATAAAAATCATAATAAAAATAAATAATAATAATAATAATATTATTCAAAATACCATCGAAAATATTATCAAAAAATTGTAAAAAAAATTATCCAAAACATTAACAAAATTTAAAAGTTAAACTATTTTTTTTCTTATATATAGAAGTGTGGGGCGAAAGCTACCTAGAGTGAAAGAAGAAGAAAACAAAAGGAGAGAAAGAGTATATATATATATATATATATATATATATATATATATACTCTTATATATATAATTTAGGGCTCTACTTTTAGAGTCTTTTCTCCAATTAAAATAAGAAGATTGAGATTAAGTTGTTTTTATATTAATCTTAATAAATTTATAGTATTTTCTTAATCTTTTATTAATTTTGAATTATATGTTATTTTACTTTCTTTCTTCTTTTATATATTATTTAGTTTAATATCTAGTATTTATTTTTTTATTTATACTTATATAATTTAATTTATCTTCATTTATGCATTAGTCTTATTTATTTATTTATTTATTTATCATCATTATTTATGTCCTTTAATTTATCTTCAGTTATATTGATCCTTGTTCTTACCGGTTGACCTGGTCGCCGGTTGACTTCAAAGGCAAGTAGTGGCTCCTCATATTCCTGGTGGATTCTATGCCTGACTTGGATGTTGAAAGGCGGTTCCGTTTAAACAGAGGGGGTCCTACCTATTGATTGCACTCCAACGATCAAGTCAATTCAGGGTTTATAGAAACAATAAGTAAGTAAGCAGTTTCAGTCTTAGAAACAATGTACCTTTACTAGAGATCTCAGCTCCCTCTTAGGTTACCTCATTGTAACAACCCCTTCTCTCACGAGAACTCTATCTCGAGTGAAAGTGGGCTTGAAAGGAAGCATTTTGTTACGTTGTTACACAATCTTAGTGTAACAACCGCAAAAATCTTTCTCTTTGGAGTGCACAATCTTAAAAGCATAGTCGCCAAGGGTACCAACTAATGTACCAGCATTATGGGGCTCATCTGTTATTGTGGGCGCCCTAGTCCTTTACGTATCATGCATGCAGGTTTCCCCTGAAAACCCTAGCGCCTTTGGGCCTTGGCGTCTTCAGGGGATATTTATTTGTGCTAGACCCGAATGTACTATACACACCACATGCATTTTCTTGCTGACTAGGTCTTTCATATATACGAGTTTCAACCCACACATCTCTGGGGACCCACTTATGTGGCCCACTATCTTGACCAGATCACCGAGCCGACTTGATGCCTAACGATGCTGATGTCCGATGTCTGGTCCAGTACAGTCCTATTTATTTATTTATATTTATGTCATTTAATTTACCTTCAGTCCTTCCCTTACACACTAGTTCTATTATTTATTTATTTATTTACATTTATGTCATTTAACTTACCTTCATTTATGCATTTGTCCTATTTATTTATTTATATTTATGCATTTAATTTACCTTCAATTACGCATCCATCTTGTTTATTTATTTATATTTATATTTATATAATTTAATTTACCTTCGGTTACACATTGATCCTATTTATTTATATTTACCTCCAATTATGCATTAACCATATTTATTTATTTATTTATTTTTATCTTCATATACACAGGTCCTTTTTATTTACTTTTACCTCCAATTACAAACTGGTCCTATTTATTTATTTTTATCACCAATTATGCATTGATTCTATTTATTAGTTCTTATTTTTGTTATTTTATTTTCTTATAATATATTGATTCATTTCTAATTATTTAAAATTCTTGATTTACTTCTTATTTTATTTTATTTCATATTATTTAAAAAATATTTTTTATAATTCAAAGAAGTATATAAAGTAATAATTAAAATAAAGTTAAAGTAATTATTATTTTTATTTAATGAGTTTGTATAAAAGAAACTTACTTATATGCTTTATTATTTGTTTCTCGAGAAAAGAAGCATTGTATTTGTTCGAATGTTTGTATAAATTATTGATAAGAAAAATATGACATATCTTAATAATTATCATGTTATGGGATTTTTGAAAGTGTCAGTTGAGAAAAAGTCACTAAATTCGCTGCATTGAGTTTAGATCATGTTAATATATGAGTCTAAGGAAGTTACCAAGTAAGTGAATATTTGGATAGTTCATAATAGCGACAAGTACTAATTCATAGACTAAACTTTGGATTGTCTAATACCTGCTAAGCATCGCCAAGGTTGTTTAGTGAGTATATATTTCTTTCATGAGCAGATGAATGACTAATATTCTCGAGAAAAATAAATACAATTGTACAAATATTTTTAATGAGAAGTACTCAAATACCTAATAACTTCTCAAGCAATTTTTTATGTTTATGGTTATAGCTCAAATAAAATTAAGTCTTATGATATAGGTCAAGACAAATGAGTGATAAATTAAGATAAAGTCTTATAGTTATTGGTCAAATCATAAACCTCTATTATTATAGTTATAAGTCAAGTCATAGGCTCTTATTGTTTGTATTTTATGTTAAGATTGATATTTAAGGCTTATATAGACCTAACTCCTTTTTGTGTTTTTATTTTATATGTACCTGTACAAGTATAAGAAAAACATGCTCACTAAGAGTTGTTTAGAAAGATTTCATACAATGCACTCTGGTTGGGGCCAAATTGTTTATCTGTTCTTCACAAGACCTCTAATAATTTGGTGGCATTGACCTTCGTGACAATTTCTTCTTGGACACATTAAAAGGAGTAGGCTAGAAGTTTGGTCTATCTTTGTGTTTGTTAAAAAAGGTAGGTTGCTTAAAAGAATTGGGATCATTTTTGTTAATTGGTCGCCTCCATTGCCCTTCATCTCATCATGGTGGTTTGTTGTACTCACCATTATGTCTTTCCTCAACCCTTTTGTGTGCTTAACGCTCCTTAGCTTCAATAACCCGATAAGCCTTTAACAAATTTGAACTTAAAATAAAAAATAAAAACAAAAGAAACTCTGATGGAGATCAAGCTCAAGAGAACATGGAGGCCAATCAACAAGATCAAGAAGAGGTAGAGGCACAAATGGAGGACGCCCATGGAGGTCAAAGCCCACCTCAAAGGCTTACAAGAAGCATGTTCAAAGATTTAGGAGCTAGGGGACATTTATTTTCTCTTTTTGTAATTTCTTTAGTTGAAGGTGCTTAGAGGGAAACATTAGAAACCTCTATTGTTATAGCATCTTTTAGTCTTTAGTTAGGAGCTTTAGGGGGGGTGTGTTAGTAGATAGGTGTAGAAGTAGAATAGGAGGTGCCAAAGTGAAGGAAGGAGTCACACCTTCCTCATGCTTGGGTTTTGGCGCCAACTCTAGATGATTCTTAGGAGGGAATTTTTGAATTTGTGTTGCTTACATTTCAGCACCTTAGGCTATAAATAGAGGTGCTCTCTTTGTAAAATTCAGATTTGAAATTTAGAGAAAAGAAACTATACTCAAATTTTGAGTGATCATTGGAGAGTTTTTGAGTCTTCTTCTCTAGTCTCATCTTGAAGGATCCTTGGTTTCCTCAAGTGGCGGCAGCACACTCATCTAGGAGCATCCATCCTTCTAGTGGCGTGATCATCCAACCATTCTTCCATCTTCATGAGCACTCTCTTCTCCTTCCTTTCTTCTCTTTCAATTGTTCATGTTGTCTTGTTTTCTTGGTTTTTGGTTCTGTTCTTTGGTTTTTTTTCCAGCAGCTGTTCTTGTTTTTCTTGTGTTTTGGTTCGGTGCCTTTCATTTTCCAGCTTTCCTTTATAGTTTGGTTGCCTTTTACTTCATTTTGTTCGGTTCAAATGTGTTCTTATTCAATTCTATTCGGTGCTTTTTAGTTTTACCTCTTTTTGTTGGTTCAATTTGACAATATGAGGAACTTCCATGTGAGTTTGGATTTGGTGCTAGTTTTGGTGAGTTCTTGTTCATAGAACCTTGATCCAATTCTATGAAAAAGTTCCTAACATTTGTCCAACTCAAGTTGATTCCCAAGAATGTCAAGAATCATTCTCTTCTATGCTAGTGGAATCACATCATGTGGTATCATGAGTTTAGGTGTGTTCTTGTTTAATTGTTGAGTTGAGTAGCACTTTATTTCAAGAGCTCTTTTAATTTCTTGAAATTTAAGTTTCTTTTTTAGGCTTATTTTGAGTTTGCTTGCTGTTTTAATTCTTTTGCCTATCATATGTTTGAGTATTTTCCTTTTTGAATCATTTCAAGTTTTGTCTTAGTCATGTTATTCCATAATTGTCATTACTTCTAGTAGTACTTTTATTGTTTTTTATTGTTTCTTGCTTTATTGTCATATAATTTTCTGAATTGATGTTGATCCTTTGTGCATTTTCTTTTTTGAATTGAGTTCATACTTGTATTCTAGATCTATACAAGTTCCAATACATCATTTTCCATTATGTCTTTGCTAGTTCATAATTCTGTTTTTTATTCCTATTAGGATTCCTCTGTTTCTGAAAAAAAGTGCTTACTGTTTTTCCTTATTGAAATTGATTTACTCACTGGAAAATTCTGAAATTCTGGATTTGTGATATTCAAAGTGTTAGAAAAGAGTAGAAAAAATAATCATTTAAAAATTCAAAGTACACAAAAAATGATAAATAAAATAAAAAAAGTGTACAATTCTGCCGAAAAGAATACGGTAATCTGGCAGCGATTTTAAAAAATTTATCTCAATTAATTGGCTTACTGTTTTTATTTGATTCCAGTGCCATTATTGAGTTAACATCTTGAAGTTTCTGTGGTTTAAATTTCATAATCCAGTTCGCTCTACATCATTCCAGTTAAATCAGTGAATATCAAGCACAGTTTGCATTTAAAAAAAAAAATTCCAGTAGCTAATTTTTTTGTTTTCTTCATCTACTCTAGTGCTTTTCCTTAAGTATTCTTTTGTGTGCCTACTTTCTCATTGAGTTCTTTATTTTCTTGATTGTCTTTCATTCTTTACTCTTTGAGTTTGTCTTACATATAGTTTTCCTTTTGCAATTACCTTTCCTTGCTTATACCTTTTCTTGTTTGTCTTTATTGTTTCATTGGTTTTGTGGTGGTTGCTTTTTGAGATTGGTGTGCTTGCTTTGACATCTTTCATTTGAGGATTCCAATGCCTCAAGATCAGATTGGTGCAAGGAGATTATTTCTTTGAGAGTGACCTATTTTTCTGCCTCAATTCCCTTCGGCAATTTCATTGCCAAGCTCACTGTTTTTGCTAATTTTTGTTTCTTAACTTGTTTGCTGTTTTTGTGTGTTTGCTGTTTTTTATTTCCAAAATGGCTGGATTTTCAAGTGATGCATCATACAAGCAGAATTCTCCTTCCAAAGCTTCAATCCTTGGTGAATTACATGAAGCTCAAAGAACCATTAGACGGTTGGATGAGAAATTGCAAAAGATGGAGGTGCAACAAGCTAGACCATCTCCTTCAATTCATGATGAGCATCATAGACCTTCAACAAGAGCTTCTTCCAATGATTTTGGCCGTGAAGATGAGCATAGGAGAAGGAGAACTCCACCCCAAGTCCATGGACAAAGACATCATCACCAAGGGGAAAGAACTCACTACGGCAATGGCTTCTATCATGATGCAAAGTCAAGGCTTCCTTCGGTCAAGCTACCTTGTTTTAATGGCTCTAGTGATCCTAATGTATATTTAGATTGGGAGGCTAAGTGTGAACAAATATTTGAGATCCATGAGATCCAAGATGAGCATAAGCTTAAGCTAGCCACCCTAGAGTTTAGTGATTATGCCATGAAATGGTGGCATGGAATTGTAAAGGACATTATCTATCACAAGGGTCCTCCCGTGGACTCTTGAAACTCTTTAAAGGATCATATGTGCGCTAGGTTTGTGCCCCCACATTTTAGGAAAGACCTCATGTTGAGACTCCAACGGTTTCAACAAGGCACGCTAAATGTGGATGAATATTATAAGGAGCTTGAGACGTTTGTGCTTAAAATTGAATTAGAAGAAAGTGAGGAAGCTATGATTGCTAGGTTTGTGAGTGGTCTTAGGAAGGATATTCAAGACATTGTTGAGTTACAAGAGTATTCATCATTGGGCTCTTTAGTTCATCTTGCAATGAAGATGGAAGCCCAACTTGCTAAGAAAAACTCTTTCAAAAATGCTTCCAATGATGGATACTACTCCAAGTCTTGGAGAAACAAAAATTCTTTTTCTAAACATCCTTCCAAATATTCTTCTTTCAAACCCAAGGAAACTAAGTCATCTACTTCTAGACCTAAGTCTCCCACTAAAACATCTAATACTAAATGCTTTAAATGTATGGGTTATGGTCATATAGCTGCAAATTGTCCTTCCAAACGAAGTATGTACATGCATGAGGGCATTGTAGTTAGTGAGCATGATTCGGATTCTCCTAAGCATTCATTGCATTCTCATGCATCTAGTGAGGAAGAGAGCGAATGTCCACTTGAAGGGGACTTGTTAGTTGTGAGAAGACTTCTTGGACAAGTTTCACAACCTTTTGATGAAAGTCAAAGGGAAAATATTTTCCATACAAGATGTCTTATTCAAAACAACATTTGTTCCTTGATAGTGGATGGGAGTAGTTGTGCAAATGTGGCTAGTACAAGAGTAGTAGATAAGCTTGGATTGCCTACTATCTCTCATACAAAGCCCTACAAATTACAATGGCTTAGTGAAGTAGGAGAAATAATTGTCAATAAACAAGTCCTCATCCATTTCTCCATTGGAAAATACAAAGATGAGGTATTATGTGATGTTGTGCCCATGGAAGCCACTCATGTTCTTTTGGGAAGGCCTTGGCAATTTGATAGAAAAGTTTTACATGATGGCTTTACCAACAAACTATCTTTTGAATTCCATGGTCACAAGGTTACTTTAAAATCTCTCTCTCCAAGAGAAGTCCATGAGGACCAAGTTATCATGAAGAAAAAGAGGGAGAGTGAAAAAGATAAAAAAGATAAAAAAAGATAAGAGTTCTAAGCCTACACTCCTTGTGTCTAGGCGTGACATTGAAAGGGAAATAGTGGCTCATCATCCTCTTTTCTTAGCCATCCCTAGAACTCTTAGAGTAGAATCACTTGTTGATAGTCCTCATTGCTTGGAAAATTTGGTAGAAGAGTTCCAAGATGTGTTTCAAGATCCTCCAAATGGACTTCCACCTTTGAGAGGGATTGAACACCAAATTGATTTGATACCGGGCTCTTCTTTACCAAATCGTCCAGCATATAGGACCAATCCAAGTGAAACCAAGAAAATTCGCCAACAAGTTGAGGCTTTGATTGAGAAAGGGTGGGTGCAAGATAGCATGAGTCCTTGTGCTATGCCTATCATCTTAGTGCCAAAAAAGGATGGCACATGGCGAATGTGTTCGGATTGTAGGGCCATCAATAACATAACAATTAAGTATAGGCATCCCATACCTAGACTAGATGATTTGTTGGATGAATTACATGGTTCCAAAATCTTTTCAAAGATTGATCTTAAAAGTGGCTACAATCAAATCCGTATCAAACCGGGTGATGAATGGAAGACGGCTTTTAAGACCAACTTTGGTTTATATGAGTGGTTAGTCATGCCTTTTGGCCTAACTAATGCACCAAGTACTTTCATGCGCCTCATGCATCATGTTCTTAGACCTTTCATTGGTAAGTTTGTTGTTGTTTACTTTGATGACATTCTCATTTATAGCTTATCTTTGAATGACCATAGGTTGCATGTTAGGCAAGTTTTAGAAACCCTTAGGAAGGAACATTTGTATGCTAACCTTGCTAAATGTATGTTTGCTCTTGATCATATAGAATTCCTAGGGTTTGTTGTGAGTTGTAAAGGGGTCCATGTGGACAAAACAAAGGTGGTGACCATTCAAAATTGGCCCACACCGAAATCTTTAAATGAGGTCCGAAGTTTTCATGGACTTGCTTCTTTCTATAGAAGATTTGTCCCAAACTTTGGTACCATTGCCGCACCCCTCAATGACATAGTGAAAAAGGATGTGGTCTTTCATTGGGGAGAAGCACAACAAAATGCTTTTGACACTTTGAAAGAAAAATTGACTAATGCTCCCATCTTGGCCCTTCCTAATTTCACTAAGACATTTGAGATTGAGTGTGATGCTTCAAGCATAGGAATTGGGGCTGTTCTCCTTCAAGAGGGCCACCCCATAGCCTATTTTAGTGAGAAATTGAAGGGAAGTCATCTCAATTATTCCACCTATGATAAGGAATTATATGCACTTGTTAGGGCTTTGTTTACTTGGCAACACTATCTTTTTCCCAAAGAGTTTGTGATACATAGTGATCATGAATCTCTTAAATATTTGAAAAGCCAAAACAAACTTAACAAGAGGCATGCTAAGTGGGTGGAATTCATTGAGCAATTTTCTTATGTGATCAAACACAAGCAAGGCAAAGTAAATATTGTGGCGGATGCTCTTTTTAGAAGATACACTTTGCTAAATCTTTTAACCTCTCAATATCTTGGTTTTGATCACATTAAGGAACTTTATCATGACGACCTTGATTTTTCTCTC
Source organism: Phaseolus vulgaris (assembly GCF_051622355.1). Lineage (NCBI taxonomy): Eukaryota > Viridiplantae > Streptophyta > Magnoliopsida > Fabales > Fabaceae > Phaseolus > Phaseolus vulgaris. Next base: position 22,408,856 of record NC_143508.1, on the reverse strand, counting down.
ATCTATCAAGAGTGTCTTAAGGGAGGACACAAAGACTTTTTTATACAAGATGGCTTTCTTTTTAAGGGAAAACGTCTTTGTGTTCCTCAATGCTCTATTAGATTATCTCTTGTTAGAGAAGCTCATGAGGGGGGTTTAATGGGACATTTTGGGGTTGCTAAAACTTTGGATGTGTTGCATGAAAATTTCTTTTGGCCTCATATGCATAAACATGTTCATAGTTTGTGTGATAAATGCATAGCTTGCCGCAAAGCTAAATCTAAAATGCATCCCCATGGTCTATATACTCCTCTTCCTATCCCTTCAATGCCTTGGGTAGATATATCTATGGATTTCATCTTAGGCTTACCCAAGACATCAAAGGGAAAGGACTCCATTTTTGTGGTAGTGGATCGTTTTTCAAAGATGGCTCACTTTATTCCTTGCCACAAAGTGGATGATGCATGCCACATTGCAAACCTCTTCTTCCAAGAAGTGGTTCGCCTACATGGGATTGCTAGGTCTATAGTGTCCGATAGAGATCCCAAGTTCTTGAGTCACTTTTGGAAGACCTTGTGGGGCAAGCTTGGGACTAAGCTTTTATTTTCTACCACTAGCCACCCACAAACTGATGGTCAAACCGAGGTGGTGAATAGAACTTTGGGACAACTATTGAGATGTTTTATTTCGGGGAATCCTAGAGTGTGGGAGAATTTACTACCCCATGTTGAGTTTGCATATAATCGTGTAGTAAATTCTACCACCTCACATTCTCCTTTTGAGGTGGTCTATGGGTTTAATCCCCTAACACCTCTTGATCTTCTTCCTATTCCCCTTCTTGGAGATGTCTTGTGCAAAGATGGGGATGAAAAGGCTTCTTTTGTGAAAACTTTGCATAAAGACATCAAGAAGAGAATTGAGAAGAAGGTTGGCAAGTATGCTGAACTTGCCAATAAGAGGAGAAAAGCATTGTTGTTTAATGAGGGCGATTGGGTTTGGCTTCACTTGAGGAAGGATCACTTTCCTACTCAAAGGAAGTCCAAACTAATGCCTCGAGGGGATGGACCTTTCCAAATCCTCAAGAGGATTAATGACAATGCTTATGAGTTAGATATGCCTGATACATTCTTAGTTAGTCATACTTTTAATGTCAGCGATCTAACTCCTTTTTCTGTAGGTCTCCAGAATTCGTGGTCGAATTCTCTCCAACTCGGGGAGTATGATGGAGATCAATCTCAAGAGAACATGGAGGCCAATCAACAAGATCAAGAAGAGGTAGAGGCACAAATGGAGGATGCCCATGGAGGTCAAAGCCCACCTCAAAGGCTTACAAGAAGCATGTTCAAAGCTTTAGGAGCTAGGGGACATTTATTTTCTCTTTTTGTAATTTCTTTAGTTGAAGGTGCTTAGAGGGAAACATTAGAAACCTCTATTGTTATAGCATCTTTTAGTCTTTAGTTAGGAGCTTTCGGGGGGGGGGGGGGGGGGGGGGGTGTTAGTAGATAGGTGTAGAAGTAGAATAGGAGGTGCCAAAGTGAAGGAAGGAGTCACACCTTCCTCATGCTTGGGTTTTGGCGCCGATTCTAGATGATTCTTAGGAGGGAATTTTTGAATTTGTGTTGCTTACATTTCAGCACCTTAGGCTATAAATAGAGGTGCTCTCTTTGTAAAATTCAGATTTGAAATTTAGAGAAAAGAAACTATACTCAAATTTTGAGTGATCATTGGAGAGTTTTTGAGTCTTCTTCTCTAGTCTCATCTTGAAGGATCCTTGGTTTCCTCAAGTGGAGGCAGCACACTCATCTAGGAGCATCCATCCTTCTAGTGGCGTGATCATCCAACCATTCTTCCGTCTTCATGAGCACTCTCTTCTCCTTCCTTTCTTCTCTTTCAATTGTTCATGTTGTCTTGTTTTCTTGAGTTTTTGGTTCGGTTCTTTGGTTTTTTTTCCAGCAGCTGTTCTTGTTTTTCTTGTGTTTTGGTTCGGTGCCTTTCATTTTCCAGCTTTCCTTTATAGTTTGGTTGCCTTTTACTTCATTTTGTTCGGTTCAAATGTGATCTTATTCAATTCTATTCGGTGCTTTTTAGTTTTACCTCTTTTTGTTGGTTCAATTTGACAATATGAGGAACTTCCATGTGAGTTTGGATTTGGTGCTAGTTTTGGTGAGTTCTTGTTCATAGAACCTTGATCCAATTCTATGAAAAAGTGCCTAACATTTGTCCAACTCAAGTTGATTTCCAAGAATGTCAAGAATCATTCTCTTCTATGCTAGTGGAATCACATCAAACTTTAAAAAAACATAATTAGCCTAAAAAAGTATGACAAAATCAAGAGTAATCACTCATGAGCCGCTGAATAAGGGGTTTGCCTAAGGGTCCTACTCTCAATCCTTCGACAAAGGCATCTATAAACATAGCTTCGTTCGATTATAGGGTTTTTAGCCTGACTTACAAAATCTTTTCAAATATTCCTTCAATGACTCTAAACTCTAAACTTTGTTATCTTACATTGAATATATCACTCATCTTTTGTGGTTTCGTTGTTGTAAAGGTGAACTGAGCAGCAAAAAATTAAACAAAGTCATCAAGACATCATATTTCCCCTCATAAAAGCTATTGAATTAGTCTAACATTGTGTTGGCCAATGTGTTCACAAACATTTCACATTGTACTTCATCGGACCCCATTGATCAATATTTAAGCTTCAATAGTTTTAACTTGAGAATTGAGATTCTAACTTCCTATGAATTGGACAATCTTAGGCACCATGTAGTGAATTGGTATAGGCTCTTTCATTATTTCCCAAGAAAATGGTTGGAAAACTTGTGCAGCTACTACATGAGTCTCATCTCAAGAAAGGGTGTGTCTCAATGCTCCTTGTAGATCTTCGTTATGCTTTTGTAATTCTTCTTAAACCTAAAATGTTTCATCTACTCGTTGTGTTGTTTCAGCATGTCGCCTTAATTCATCTACCACTTGCATGATATCTTGTAGTTCCATATATTCTCCCTCCTCTAACACCTAGGTTCTAGATCCTTTCAAGATGTATATTAGATGTTATATAGTGGAAAGGATTAAGTTAAAATTTTTCCACAAACAGCTTCAAATGTGTTGAACCAAGTGGTGTTCAACCTTTGAAGAATCCAAACCCTTTGAAGGATGTTGAAGCCTTGGTTGTGCTTGGTGTTGCTGTGCTGGTTTAGTATAGTTCTGGGGTAGTTTGAGTATTGTAATCCACCCCTTGATCGAATCTAAAGCATAAGCATCTCAATCTTTGTGAAAGTAAAATGTTTTCAAACTAAGTTAAAACAACCGATTGTTTTGTCGAAACAACCGATTGTTTATACTTAGATGTTTTGAGAAAAAGATTGAAAACTGTTTTTAAAATGGTTGAACTATTAAGAACCAAAACAACCGATTGATTCGAAGAAACAACCGATTGTTTGTTTTGGGACCATAACAGAAAAACTGTTTTATCTTTGACTGAGCTTTAAATGATTTAACTGATTACGCTCCAGTCATTAAATGCTTTGACCAATCTTTTAATGCAATTTAAGAGTTTGTTAAGATTTGATAACAAACTACATCTTTGAATAAATTCAGAAAAACAGATTTGAGAATTAATCTTTGACAAGTTTTTTGCTAAGAGTTTTTGAGTTTTTCAAAGAGCTGAGATTGGTGAAAGTTTGTGATTGATCAAAGTTGTGGAATAGGATTATGCTTGTATTGATTTCAGATTATCTTCTGTAACAAGTTTAATCCTTGTACTCTGTGAAACAAGTTTCGTTTCTGTGTTTGTTGATTGGCTGTGTGTTCTTGAGGGGATCAAGATCAGCAATCTTGGTGTTGGTGTGTTTGCCAAGAAGAGTGTGTGTCTTGAGGTGTTCAAGGTCATTTATTCTCTTGGTTGTTGTGTAAGTGATCAAGTTGTGATTGCTTAGTGGATTTCCTCAAGGTTTCTGAGAAGACTAGATGTAGGTCTGGACTTGGAGTGAACCAGTATAAACATCTGTGTGAAATCTCTCTATCCTTAATTCTTTAATTTCAGCTTTGTTTGTTGTTTGCTGGTATAAACAACCAATTGTTTATGTGAAACAACCGATTGTTTTTCTGGTTATGCTGTTTTGTTTGTTGTTTTTTGGTAAACTGAATTTCTTATCAATTGTTTCCTGAGATAAATTCATTCTTGTTTCAAAAGTTTGCAAAAATCTTCTTTAAACAATCCCCTCTAGTTTAAAGCCATCCATTCTAACAATTGGCATCAGAGCTTGGTTCTTGAAAGTTATTCAAGTTGATTCTAAAAACCTTTTTTAATGGCTGATAGACTACCTTTTGGGGAAGGTGCTTGAATTAACAGACCACCTCTGTTTTGTGGTTTGAATTACCAATTTTGGAAAGTAAGAATGAAAATATTTATGGAATCACTTGACAAAGGAATTTGGGATGCAATTGAAAATGGTCTTTTTGTCCCAAAGTTTGAAAAAGATGGATCTGTTATTGAGAAGCCATGGTCTCAATGGACTGATGCAGAAAGTAAAAAGGCCAAATTTGATTGCATTGCCAAAAATATTATAACCTCTGCTTTAAATTCTGATGAGTTTTTCAGGATCTCGCAATGCAAATCATCAAAAGAAATGTGGGACACCTTGGAAGTCACTCATGAAGGAACAAATGAGGTAAAGAAAGCTAGAAAGCATGCTCTAATCCAAGAGTATGAGATGTTTAGAATGCTTAAAGGAGAAACAATTGTTGAGGTGCAAAAAAGATTCACGCACATCATCAATCACCTTATGAGCCTTGACAAGACCTTTGATAAAGAAGAGCTGAACATCAAGATCTTGAAATGTCTTGATAGAGCATGGCAACCAAAGGTAACTGCTATTTCCGAATTTAAAGATCTAACATCATTAAGTGTTGCTTCTTTCTTTGGAAAGCTTAGGGAACATGAGCTAGAGATGAATAGACTCAATGTTCAAGAGAGTGAAGATAAGCACACAAGGAGCATAGCCTTAAAAGCATCCAAGCACAAAGGGAAACAGGATTCTAGTGATGAAAGTGATGAGGAAAACCTTAGCTTGCTGTCAAGAAAGTTCAGCAAATTCCTAAAAAGAAACCGCAACAAAGACAACAACAAAGATAGGTATGGAAACAAGAAATCCAATGATTTTAATTCCAATAACTATACTTGTTTTGGTTGTGGTGAGCAAGGTCATATAAAGGCAGATTGTCCAAACAAAAGCAAGGAGAAAAAGCCCAGTTATAAGGAAAATAAAGGCAAGACAAAAAGGGCATACATAGCTTGGGATGAAAATGAGATATCATCATCAAGTTCTTCATCAAGTGAAGATGAGAAAGCAAACATCTGCTTGGTTGCTGAAAATGATGATGAATCTTGCAGCTCAAGTGAGGTAAGTTCATGTGCTTCCTTAAATGAACAAAATTACAGTGAATTACTTGAAGCTTTTCAAGAAACACATGATGAAGCTAATAGATTGGTTCTTTCAAACAACCGATTGAAAGATCTTAACATTTGGCTTGAAAAGAGAGTTAAATCACTTGAAGAAGATCTGGAAAAAGCAAAAAGTGATTTTGAAAAATTAGAAATACATTTCAAAAACTCTTCTTGCAAGTGTGATACTCTTATTTGTGAAAATTGTGAAAATCTTGAAAAGAAAGTGCACTATCTTGTAAGTACTGTGGATAAGCTTTCGAAAGGAAAATCTAACTTTGAGAATGTCTTGGCATCTCAAATCTGTGTTTTTGGAAGGGCTAGTTTAGGCTTTAATCCACAAAACAAACAAGATAAGTTTTCAAAAAAAAATTTAAGAAAGCCAGAAAAATAACTGATTGTTAAGACGAAACAACCGGTTGTTACATGCTTTTACTGCATGAAGAAAGGCCACTCTGTTAGGTTCTGCAAAATAAGGAAATATTCAGTTTCAAGAGGTTTTATAAAGTGGATTCCTAAGGGATGTGAAGTTTCTAACTGCAAAGAAAAGCCAAAAGGACCCAAATTTGTAAGGGGACCAAATCTTGTTGCTTGAAATCTTTTTATGCAGGAAAACTAAAGAAAAAGGAGGGACTAAGTCATCTAATCAAGTTCTTGAAGAAAAAGACAGTCATTGAAGCTGAATCAATGCTATGTAAAAGACCTCAACAATGAAAAGAGGCTTCTTGATCATAAAGCACATGGCTCATGGAAGATTTAACATAAGGATAAGACTTTCCTTTATTTGTTCTTAATTTGTGTTGTAAAAGTCCTCTCTCTTGGTTAAAAATCTTTTTAATACGCTTAGTATCATCTGCTTTGAACTCTTTCTGCTCATGGTTAAAATTCAAAAACAGTTTTAACTGCTACAGAAAAAATACCGATTGTTTCTTCGAAACAACCGATTGTTTTGAGTCTGACAGCACTGTGAAGAAATCTTTTTAATTGCTATTTTGAATTTCTATCCGTTGCAGATCAATTCAAAGAGAAAATCTTGGTCAAAGAATCTGTGTTGAAAGTTGATCATGTTCAGAGAGAAGTTACAACAGTCATAAAGGAAAATATTCCAAAATCTTGGAAATTCAAGAGCCTTAATGACTAGTCAAAGATCACATGTGAAGGCCATGTGATTCTTAGCTTTTTCTGACATTTTCTGTGCAGAGCAGAGTCAAGTCCTCTCTCTCTGAAAATCAGGTACCCACTAAATAAAATTGAATGCTAATTGATTCTTTTTCTGCTATAAAATTTGGTACAGCTGATCTCTTCCACAAGAACAACCAATTGCAACATCTCTTGCAAAAATCTGTGAAGAGAGCTCTTCTCTGTTTTATTCTCTGCCATCATGGAATCAACTCCTCCCACCTCAAAGAGAGTAAAATTCAGGGTTGTAAGGTCTGGAGGAAGGCTAGAAGGCTGGTTTTCTGGAGACAATGATCTTATTGAGAAGTATAGGTATGAAACAAGTATTAAGAAGATAAACAACCCCAAGGTTGTATGCTTTGATTGGCTGAAAAGTCAAAAGCTTGATAATGTGAGAAGGCTGCTCAAGGATCAATCTCTCAGAAAGTTCCTGAAGATGAAGCGAAATATATATCCAGATTTGGTGAGGGTGTTCTACACAAACCTAAAGTTTGAGGGAAACAATCTAGTTTCTCATGTGAAAGGTGTAGAAATGGAGATAACTCATGAAGTATGGACTGCTGTTGCTGGTCTCAAGTTCTCTGGCCTTAGAATCAACAAAGGAAATCTTGGAGTAGTGGAGGATTTTAACAAAATCCAATACTACAAGAGTTGCTTGAAGAATCAACATGCTCAAGTGAGAACATGCTCGGTTGGAGGTCTAAAGCTTGATGAAAGATTGCTTGCTCTTATTGTGACTTAGATTCTAACTCCAAGGGGGAGTAATCATTCTGTTCTTACTGAGGAAGATCTGGTATACATTTTCTGCATCATGAAGAAGATCAAAATCAATTGGATTCACATCATCAAAGAGCACATGCAAAAGGCTATTAGGTTAAGTGACTATCACTATCTATATGTTGTTTTAGTATCTAAATTTCTACTCTATTTTGAAGTGAACCTTGAAGATGAAACTTCTGAGTTGGTCAAGTCAACTCAAGAGTTGAACAATGGATCACTCAGCAAGATGGGTTTTACCAAAGTAGGTGGAAAATGGATTAGTAAGGATGGTGACCTTGGTGCCTCATCTAGTGGTGTTGCTGATCTTGAACAAGATGAACCTGATGATATGGATGTTCAACATGAAGATCCACCTAAAGATTATCAAGATGCTGGACCAAGTGTTGGTGCTGGAAATCAAGAAGAAAGGATGCAAACAATATCTCCTTTTGAAAGACTAATGATGAATAGGTTTGATAGCTTCGCTGAAAATCAAAGAAACCTCCATGATCTCTGTGTTAGTAATTTCCAGAGGATTGACAACAGGTTTGACAACATGGATGCACGCTTCATGACTCTAGATGAACGGGTTGAAGCTGTCCATAACAAAATCTTTGATCTTCAGTTTGTTGATGATGATGAATGAAGAAAAACAACCGGTTGAATTATCGGAACAACCGATTGTTTTTGGTGGTTATATCTGGTGTTTTAAATTTTCTTTCCTTCTTCTGTTACTGCTTTAATTATGATGTAATCAAAACAATATCTTGTTTTATCTCTTCTCTTTGTCTATTTGTGAAGACAAATAGGGGAAGATATATATGCTGTGTTTAAATTATTCATATCAGATGCAAACAATATCTCCTTTTGAAAGACTAATGATGAATAGGTTTGATAGCTTCGCTGAAAATCAAAGGAGCCTTCATGATCTCTGTGTTCGTAATTTCCAGAGGATTGACACCAGGTTTGACAACATGGATGCAAGATTCATGACTCTAGATGAACAGATTGAAGTTGTCCAGAACCAAATTTTTGATCTTCAGTTTGCTGATAATGAAGAATGAAAGAAAAACAACCGATTGGTGTATCGAAACAATCGATTGTTTTTGGTGCTTATATCTGCTTTTTAAATTTTCTTTCTTTCTGCTGTTGCTGCTTTAATTCTGATGTAATCGATTGTTTTATTTCTTCTTTTTGTCTATTTGTGAAGACAAATAGGGGGAGAAATATGTTGTGTATAATTTTCTGTTTTTTTTTTATTGTTAAAACAATTTGGATGAGTAATATTTTCTGATATTTAAATCTGAAGTTTATTACTGTTTATCTGTGTTAACCAAATATCAGAAGTTCTATGCTTTGTTCAAAACTGTATCTTGCAGGAACTGCTTCAGATTCAATCAGGTACAACACAACCATCAGGGATTTGTCTTCATCAAATAGGGGGAGATTGTTGAACCAAGTGGTGTTCAAGCTTTGAAGAATCCAAACCCTTTGAAGGATGTTGAAGCCTTGGCTGTGCTTGGTGTTGCTGTGCTGGTCTAAAGCATAAGCATCTCAATCTTTGTGAAAGTAAAATGTTTTCAAACTAAGTTAAAACAACCGATTGTTTTTTCGAAACAACCGATTGTTTATACTTAGATGTTTTGAGAAAAAGATTGAAAACTGTTTTTAAAATGGTTGAACTGTTAAGAACCAAAACAACCGATTGATTCGAAGAAACAACCGATTGTTTGTTTTGGGACCATAACAGAAAAACTGTTTTATCTTTGACTAAGCTTTAAATGATTTAACTGATTACGCTCCAGTTATTAAATGCTTTGACCAATCTTTTAATGCAATTTAAGAGTTTGTTAAGATTTGATAACAAACTACATCTTTGAATAAATTCAGAAAAACAGATTTGAGAATTAATCTTTGACAAGTTTTTTGCTAAGAGTTTTTTAGTTTTTCAAAGAGCTGAGATTGGTGAAAGTTTGTGATTGATCAAAGTTGTAGAATAGGATTCTGCTTGTATTGATTTAAGATTATCTTCTGTTACAAGTTTAATCCTTGTACTCTGTGAAACAAGTTTCGTTTTTGTGTTTGCTGAGATTGGTTGTGTGTTCTTGAGGGGATCAAGATCAGCAATCTTGGTGTTGGTGTGTTTGCCAAGAAGAGTGTGTGTCTTGAGGTGTTCAAGGTCATTCTCTTGGTTGTTGTGTAAGTGACCAAGTTGTGATTGCTTAGTGGATTTCCTCAAGGTTTTTGAGAAGACTGGATGTAGCTCTGGATTTGTAGTGAACCAGTATAAACATCTGTGTGAAATCTCTTTATCCTTAACTCTTTAATTTCAGCTTTGTTTGTTGTTTGCTGGAATAAACAACCGATTGTTTCTGTGAAACCGAGTGTTTTTCTGGTTATGCTGTTTTGTTTGTTGTTTTTTGGTAAACTGAATTTCTTATCAATTGTTTCCTGAGATAAATTCATTCTTGTTTTAAAAGTTTGCGAAAATCCTCTTTAAACAATTCACCCCCCTCTAGTTTAAAGCCATCCATTCTAACAAAATGTTCCAACAAAAATATATTTTGGACCACTCTTAACTTAGAACCAAAATATCCTCTAAAGTTATTGTTTTGAGTAATGTGGAAAACATGGTGATCCTCACACCCTGAGGTCTCATAATGTATTTATAGGAGGAAAGACCCCATTCAACCTTCTTACTTTCCTAAATATTTGAAGTTTGATATTTTTCCATGCAAAATTATAGTTATCCTTCAACAATCGAGTCAATTACTTAGTTAGTTAAAGTCTTCCTATTTTCACATTGATATTCTTGGAGATAGCTGCTTATACTCAATCATAAACTGATGTACTCAGGACAAACATACCTTTCAACCATGTCAACTTTTAAATCTAATGGAAAACTATGTACCTGTCATCTAAAATCCAATAGTCTAGGACATACAATCCAATTTTGAATATGTTTATTTTATTAACTAATTTATTAACTAAAGATAACAACTTTTTATAACTCAAACATAGTGAATTTTAACTTAACTAATGATAGGAAATTTGCTAACCTGTCTCAACTTTCTTTAAGTAGATTATTCCTACACCATATCATTTGTGATTGGCATCCAACATGTCAATGTAAAATTACTATTTTATTCTTAATGAAATAGAAATTAGGTTAAAATTTAAACCCAGTAAAACAGTAAATTTTCATAAAAAAATTTACTTCAGGATATATATATCCGTAATTGTGTTATTGTGTTTCGGATATATATATCTGAAATAGTTCTGGATAATTATGTTCGAAAGAATATTTTGCTTGATTTGTTCCAGATGAAAAAATCTGAAATATGCCTCTACCATTCCCTTTAACTTTTTCTTTGAATCTCATGTGGCCCCTGCCAACACATCTCACTCTCTTGGTCCAATTAATTTGAGGAATGCAACCATTTCTTTCCATTGCACTTCCGCCCAAGAATTTTCGGAGTGTTTCACCAAACTATTAGTTTGCTACTTCAATGGCAATAAGGCACATGGTTTCACAATGTTAATTTTATTGTCTTTTCTAGGTGCTTTTGGATTAAAGTCCATAACATTAATTCTTTAAATTTGTTTAGTTGAGTAGGTTTTAATCCATTAAAAATACCAAAATTATCATACTACCAAAAAAGAGTTGAGGATGATTGGCTTCTGGATATGTATATCCAGAAGCATGCATGATATGTCTTCCGATAAAGATATCCATAGTTAAAGAGTACAATTCTGGATGATAATATACGTAGACAAACATGACACTTCTGGATATTAATATCCGTAGGCAAAACTGACACTTCCGGATGTAAATATCCATAGGCAAAACTGACATGTTCGGATGTCAATATCCATAAGCAAATTTGTGACTTCCAGATATTGATATTCATAAGCAAATTTGTGACAAGAGCAAAGTTGAGTTTCAAAGATTACGTTGGGTGCATATAAAAAGTAATATGTTGCAAGAAGAAATTGCCCTTTCTTTAAGATTCAATACTTGCAGTAATGTGACTTTGAATTTCTAACCAGGCTGCAATATTTAATATCAGCACCCAATCTACTATTGAAAATGATAAAAATACTTATCTAAAATAACAAAAGTAACCTTAAACAAAAGAAGGGTGTGAGTTAGATTACCTCCAAAATCCTTTATCCGAAAATATTCTAATTTTTTTAATTTGAAACTTTTTCATCTGAAATGCATTTTTAATTGTGTTACAAATTTTTATTTTCAAAATGTATTTTGAATTATATTCATTATTCCAGATTTAAAAATCCAAAATAAGGATAATTTTGGAAATTTAAAAAAAATATAGGGTACAGGTTAATGAACCTATAATACACGTTGCATTGAAGCATTTGGCCCTCACGCAAAACTCATTCACTTTAGTTTAATAAAATAGTAGATATAATCTTGACTAGTTATAGACATTAATATTCTTAAAAGATAGACTATATGAAAAAACTTCTTCAAATTAATTTATACATGAACTACTTTTAACATAGGAAAAAATCTCATTTTATTTTTCCTTAGAAGTTCTTAGTCCAGACGTCCTCTAAAAAGGTAGTAAACATTGGCATCAAGTGCCAACAACATGAAATATAAATGTTTTATTTTGGGTAAAAGGAAATCTCAGCAAACCCTTATTAACTGGTGAGCAAATAAAATGGCCTTTCGTAGCAGTTACAGTTATAATCTTGTGAACAAACGTTTTTTATATTGCATCATCACAATGAGCAACTTGTTCCATGGCCAATTATTAACCTCTACTGAGCAAATACAAAATTGAATTAACTTACTTATCACTACCAAAGAATATTTCTTTCTGCGGTACCTGTAATACAATCAATACTTTAATTATGGCAAAACCTGGTAAGAAAAATTGCTTGTAAAGACTATATCATACACTGAATGTTACAAAATTTAATCGAGGATAAACTCCTCATTCCTCTGGCCTTTTACTTGTCGCTTTATGTCCTCTTTTCATTCCTTTGGTCTTTTACTCATGGCTTTCCGCTTGTTAACATCAAGGTATTTCTTGCGTAAACGAATGGCTTTTGGTGTAACCTTCACGAACAAAAAGTAAAACGTACGAGAATATATAAGTGAGAAAATCAACAAAAGTCATTGATGTCAAATGAATATCACCCATTTACGTTAAAACTTTAACAAAAAAGTAACAATGTAAGTAAACAAGGCAATTGTCGTGTAAATTGCATGCAGAAATTTACCTCAATAAGCTCATCGGAAGCTACATAACCTATAGCTTCTTCAAGTGTCATCTGCAACCATATACCACCATCAAATGTTACAACCATCACAGTATAGCTGCCTTTTTGCTAACTACTTTTCAATTACATACTAAATACAGCCTGAAAGTGATGCCAAGTCTAAAACATAAATGCACGGTGGAATCCAAGAAGCGAAAGGACACAGTTTATTGAATATTGATAGTCACCATTTGATATTAGACTTCACATGCTTCATAAACTTTTGACAACAAAAAGTTAAGAAAATATTTTGCTTATGAACCATTATCTAAAACAATTATTGTGTATGATCTCTGACAATCAACAAACAACAGCTTCAAGAAATTTCATAGTTCAGGCGAGGTAAATATTTATTTGAATTTTCGTACTTCAAAAAAAAAATTTGTAGGAGGATACCTAAAAATACCAGGGCATGTGAACTCTTCACTAGATCTAATCAAATGATAAGTCCTAAAACTAATTGCTGGATATCATATGCATGAATGAATTGATACCATGAACCCTACTTGGTAATGTAGTTATTAGTATTAGAAATCTAATTGTCTAAAAATAAGCAAGTTGTAACAGCGTAATTTTGCCAGACAAACTACATACCAGACGAGGGGGAGTCAGCCTAACATTCTCATCTTTGGAAGCAGAACGTATATTTGTAAGTTCTTTGGACCTCACTGGATTCACCTGAAATATCAGTATTTCTCAGCGAGACACCTTTGAAATAGAACTAGCATTTTAAGTTAAGAATGCTTCTTACATCAAGATCTGTATCCCGTGAATGTTCTCCAACAATCATTCCATCATACGACTGGAAACCAAAAATCAGTAAGTACTGTAGCTAGCAGAGCTTATATATGCAATAAAAGAAAAAAAGCTATGTTACTTGAAAATCCTCTTAATTTTTCTTTAGCAGTCACAAACTCCCTAAATGAAAAAACACAATCAAAACAAAAAGATTTCTAACTACATGGACTCGAGCAATTAATGCAATGTATTCACTATTCAAATAAATGGTAAATAAGTATAGGCAAGAAAAACACATGGACAAAATGATTGCTATCAGAAAGTCATATTGAATATTTGAACAACAAACTCATCATTAATCCATAGGCAAAACAGTATGTGAAGGTCTAACAGACTAATTTATTTTTTTTAGACGAACTAGGAGGCTTAAAAAAATGAAAACTGCAATGGAGACACTAGCAGCATATTTACAAAGATAAGAACTTACGTTACATATAATTATAATTCATGAAAGAGATACGAAATTCTAACCTCCATTCCAGGATTTACAAAAAGAGTCCCTCGAGCTTCTAAGCTCATCAATGCATGAGCTGTAATAGTACCAAAACCCATGGACACCTGTTCAATTAAGTAAACAACATTGGATAACCACAGGAGATAAAAACCACACAACTGAGACAGAGCAAAGCGTATCATGTGAGTAGTAACTAAGTGTAGTTTAATTATTGTCTTTAAGGACAGGGGCAGCCAAACATACCAGTACTCCTTTCCTGACATTTCCAAGAGGACCTCGAAATTGTTCATATGCTGCAACATTTCAATAAAATGCATATTATGAAAAAATAAAATAATTAAAAGACATGATACTACAGTAAGCCACACTGCAAGAAGGGGAGTCAAACAAAGTGTGGAGAGTTAGTAAAATAAGACTAAGCATAATAGCCTGTGTTGACATTTAATAAGCAAAACCTCGTGGGAGCAATTAAACAACATGATTTGCAAAACATAAAGCAAATAAATTAAAAACTCACATCATTACGTGCAAGTTCAAAGAAAAAGATATTAATTTATGCAGAGAATGGATACCATGGAAAGCACGATGCATGAATCCAGTTCCACGTGTGTCACTGCTGAACACACTCCTGTACCCAACCAGACCCCTGAACAAACAAATTCAAGAAGTTATTAAAGTTCTTGCATGCTTCATAAGATCTGATATCACTAGAACCGTGATACCAAAGAAGTTATATCTCCATTGATGACAAACATCCATGAACATAATTTCAGAAATTATTCAAGTGGCTCCCTGGGATCCAACCACAATAGGGAAGCAACCAGAAATCTGGACTATTATTAATCAGTGAGAAATGCCTTCTGGATTCAACCATGATACCAGAAACTATTTATAACGGATAAAAATTATAGAAAAACTATACTTGAGTGTATAACTGATGTCCAATAATTCAAAACGCATTTACTCAAAGATTCATTCCTTTTTTTCTCTTTCCTAGTCTCTAGGCCCAAGGTTATTTTGGAAAGCCACTAGGATCACAACAAGTGGTAATTATCTCCCCTAAAAGGGCAAAGGAGATAATAAGAAAGAAACAGGAGACCTGAGAATGCAATTTCTTCAAAACCATGCATCTATAGTATTTCCATTAAATAGAAATATATTTTACCTATGATAATACAATACGAAAACTACCATTTAAGTGTGGGGTGAAAACAGATCAAAAAGAAAAATTCAGAGAGAAAGGTAACTCAGCTAACCTTGATGGACAAGTCAAAGACAATCTAGTTCGACCAACAGTTCCGGGGACAGGACCCATGTCATTAACCTCAGCTCGTCTATGAGATAAGGCCTCCATTACCAAGCCAACATGCTCATCATTTACCTGGAATAGATCCATTATCTTGTTAGAACATAGAATAGATCCCCAAACTCTTGGACAAGCATACTATGAATGGCAAGTTGAATTATTACCTCAATTGTAACTTCTTCTACGGGCTCAAGCTTATGACTCTTTTCAGTTTTATACCTAATAAATCCATAGAAAAGTTCACTAAACCAGTATACAGAAACATAAAAAGACACACGAGCTCAGACGACGTATAATGTATCACTTCAGATCAGAACCACTAAACCACCAAAAAGTACAAAAAATGTCTAGGTCGAATATTTTAAATGGGTAGAACTTTTACAAGATCTATTAGATGAGAAGAAAAACCCATACAATATCAGCCTTTAAAACTATGTTATGCAAGCTCCGTGCTTCTTGGATGTTATTCATGAACTTCAGTATTTTGTTAATAGAAATTAAAATCTTGCTGTTTCAGGAATCTTACTAGCATTGTTATGTGGAAGGGACTTGTACAAGACCTAAAATAGCAGTGGAAACAGGGAGTATTAGCGTTTTGTATCACATTACTACTATATCTCTAATATCCTTTTTTATCTTTTCCTATAGTTTCGGTTAGATACAAAACCATTCCTGAGGCTTCAATTATTTCAAAGACAGGGTATTAGACTTCTATAACTAAGAACTAAAGAATTTAATTCTTTCAGATATACAGTAAATACAAAGCTTCCAGCATTTACTCAATATTTAAAATTTAGTGCTAGGCAAGCAAAACAAAATCGTGTCAAAGCTGATATCACAAATAATTTGGAGCTTATTCAGTCCTTGGAAACTCACATGACTTTAGGTGGAGACACAGATAACTCAAATCCTTCACGTCTCATATTCTCAATTAAAATACCTATTAACAAAGATGACATAAGAAGCTGTGTAAGCACAGCAAATCATGGAGTTTTTGTAAGAATACAACAGAGTATCATGCAATCTCAGAGAAACAGGAACAAACCTAGCTGTAGCTCTCCTCTTCCCTGAACTTCAAATGATTCTGATAAGCCAGGAAGCACATTAATGGCAAGGTTGGTTTCAGCTTCAGCCGCTAGTCGATCACCAATTCTTCCCCCAGTCAACTACAAAAAAGTTCATCATCAGTCTATACTCAATAAAGTTACCAACAAGTACAAACATGTCATAAATTTTTATGCAAAAGCTAGAAAATACTGCTTTAATTCAAAGATAACAAAGGGTATGATGGAGGAAGAGTTGCTCCATGTAATTCCAAGCTGAATTAATGGAAGGAAGCTTGGAGGATTTGCAGCGGAAGATATGAATTGAAGGAAGAATGATTTCTGAATTGGAGGAAGTGCAAGAGTTGCATGTTCAAGCTTGAAGAAGAAGAAGCTTCTTCAAAGGTTTCCTTAGCTCTAGGTTCTTGGAACTCTAGAAAAGTGAGTGAGACAAGAGAGTAAGAATTCTGAATTTGCAGAGTTTCTATACTCATTTACCAAGTATGAATATACAATGAGGCAGCCCTATTTATAGGAATTGGGAAGGGAAGGTAGCTTGCAAGTGAAGCTACACTAACCTTAGCTTGCATGACAAGTTAGGGTTAGGGTTAGCATAGCCACCCATGCTTCTTGGAAACCCTAGCTTGCTTCCCAAGTTAGGTTTTCTAGAAGCCTCTCCTTCCTTTTGATGAGTTTTACACATGCCTCAAAAACAAAGGAAAACTGTGGCTCAGAATACAAAGCCAGAGAAAGGAAACCTATTCTATTTCGTACAAAATTATACAAGGCTTAAGAAAGAAATATATTCTTCTGTGTCTCTGCTCTTGGCCTGAATTGTGGTGGCTGGCTTTGGCTAGATGGATCTCCATCTGGGTAGGTGTGTGTTGGGAACTTGGGATTTGAGAAGAATGCCCAAAGCTTTTTACACAACAACAGAAGGAAGAAAATGAAAGTAAAAGTAAGATAAACAGCAAACACCACTTACATGAGTGCCATCACGACCAGCCAATGGGGAGTCATTCACACCAAAAGTCATGGAAATTGTTGGAGGGTCCAATTCAACTGTTGGCAAAGCAGACATAATCTGGAACATAAAACCGTTTTCAAATTACGAATTACATGCTAGAAAGGTTCACGAAATATAAGACAATAAGTTCATAATGAATTGAATATAAATTTAATAAAACATCACCCAGTAAACATTTTGTCAGGAAAATTATTGAAAAAAAAACTCAACTTGAAGTAAATGCCCAATTAAATATCAAAGTAAATACATAATTAAACTTTAAATTGCCATACGGAGATTAAGTTAGCAGAGATTATATTTTATAAAAATTAAGAACAAATAAATTTTATAAAATACAAATAAATTTATCTATTCATTAGCTTACAACAATTTAAAATAAAAAATATATATTGGCAACATCAAATATCCATAAAAAATAAGGAGCCAAACCATATGTATCTACTGAAAAATTAAATACCTCCACAGTTGCCACTGTATGGCCTATTGACGGACTGGATAGGCCAGCAAATGATATTATATCACCAGCTCCAGCACAATCAGTTAGAACCATGTTTGTACCCTTCTTTTTCATCAGTTTCACCACCTAAAAAATGAAAAATCGTATAAAACTAAAGCTTCCAGTAGAAGGTCAAGATATCTTAATCTAATAGAAGCTATTACCTTTTAGAAAAAAACTACACTAAGCACTTCAACATTTCAGTTCAAGCCATCTGTAAATAATTAGTACTTTCAGGAATCTCTTAGTTCTTATGATTCCACTACATTTTGAATATAACTAAATGACTTTTATCTACCCTACATGTTTAAAAATCGCATATTATGTTCCATAAAGAGTTGATTAAGGACATGATTGATATCTAAGCATGAAAATATACTGCCCTTTTCAGAGACACTAACAGTGATGCCAATATGGTTTTACTGTTGATTTCCCAGCTAGTCGTAAATTCAATGTCAATATAATGTTTCGATACAAATATTAGACATATATAATATAAAGGTTACTTGCTTATTACGCACTTTATTTACCAGTAAAAACGAAGTATGTATGAAATATTTGGCAATATAAGAATATATGAAAACATTCTTCCCTAACACTAAATCTTGTTGCAATGCATAAGTGCAATATGTCAAATATTCTCTTCATGGATAACAGACAAACTTTTAAAATGTATATCATAATACCACCACCAAGTTCTACACAACACACCAATAGAATGCAAAAAATAAGAGAGAAATTACAGGGTAACTTCATAAATTACAGATTAGCTGAAAAATTACCAACCATAATATTAATAGTACCAGTCTACCCCTCTACAATAGCAATTCCAAGTTTATACACCCACAAACCTTTCCCTCTTCAATCTTTTCAGCGCCAGAATCTTTATTCCGTAGCCCATGAACCCGGTCACCTACACGAACAACCCCAGATGATATGCGTCCAGTCAAAATCCGCCCAAGATAAAAATCACGTTCCATCATTGAAACCTGAAAAGCACTATTAAGCATTGTTTTTGACTGATCCCAAGTATACAGACAAAAAGTAAAAGAACCAATAATTCAAAGAGGATATACAAGAGAAAGAAAATAAAACCACAGCTTGCTAAAGCTATTATGCTTTTGACATGTGGGCTCCTACAAGGCTAAAATTAACTGTAGCTTGTATTATTTGTATAAAGTAGATTTTCTGAGTGATGAACTAAGGACCATTTGTAATGTTCACAATAGTTTGTGATCCACCGACAAGTGTATCCATGTTGAAGACGTATCAAGCTCGGATACGTCTAAAATTAATAAAAAAAATATATATGCAAATATCAGGCACAGATACACATAACAGCTTTAGAATCAGAATAAATAGCCACGGTTTTGAAGGATATATTTTCTAATTTCTGAGATTGAGAGGATATAATATAGCACGCAGATACTCTAAAATACATATATGCAGTGTCAATAATAAAAAAAAAAAGATATGCAAATATCAGACACAGATACACGTAACAGCTTTAAAATCAGAATAAATAGCTACAGTTTTGAAGGATATATTTTCTAATTTCTGAGATTGAGAGGATAAATATAGCGGGCAGATATGCATAACAGAAATTGATAAACTAAGTTTTCTATCACGCACAGATACGATAACAACTTTTAAAGGATACACGTAAAATATCACTTTTAATTTTCTATGAAATGGTGCAGCAAATGAAAATTATTTGATGCGATGCATCCATGAAAACTATTTGAAGAAGGCGGAAAACTATTTGAAGCAGTGCTCATGTTCAATTTTTTTTATTCTTGTCAATGTTTACAGGGAATGCTTGACACAGTACATCTTGTCTCTTTTTTTGTCTTCTTCCAAAGGTATTTATTTTTCTTTCCTTTATATACTAATTTTTTTTCATTCTTTGATCACCACCGCCACCAACTCTTCAAGTATATAGTCGTAGTCAAACGTCAAATCGTTCATCAGATGACTCTCTTCTAGTGCCAACACCTCCACCCCCTCCGACTCCGATAGTTGAACCTCCGACAGTTGAACCTAATCCTCCTATTGCCATCCGTAAAGGTATAGTTCTACCTGTAATCCCTCTCCATATTATACTGTTTTGAGTTACCATAGACTATTTCAACTTTTTTATACTTATCTTCGTCTATTTCTTCTGTATCCATTCCAAAATCTGTATGTGATGTCTTAGTCCATCTTGGTTGGCGTCATGCCATGCTTGATGAAATGAATCTGCTTCAGAAGAATGGAACTTGTTTCTTTGCCATCTAGGAAATTTTTTGCTGGTTGTAGGTGAATTTTTGCTATCAAAGTTGGTCATGATGGTACTATTGATCGTCTCAAAGCTCATCTCGTGACTGAGGGATATACCCAAATTTTTTGTTTAGACTATGGTTATTACAAAGTGGACTTTAAGCCTAACTCAACCCCATAAAACCGGCTCATGAAGTTGAGGTTTGCACCCACTTATATACAATGAAAGGCTCTAATCTCTAGTCGATGTGGGATCTCCAACACACCCCCCTCACGCCGAGAGGGCCAACTCGTGTGTGGGACTATATATTATGGGTGATCCGACATGGCCATAGCGGCCGCCATGCAAAATCCAATTCGTCACCGCCTTGTTGTGGCGATGGTCAGGAAAACCGCTACCGAAATCCGCCATGGCCGATAAGTGATAACACTGATTAGATATTTGTGAACTTAATTGTTTTCTGTATGAACAATTTATGATTTATGAAACTATTTCCAGTAGTGTTATGTATTGAATATTATTTTTCATATGTTAGTAACTCTTACGAGTCGAGTTACGATCCTCAAGTTACGGTCTTTTAGCTCCTTCCCGATCCTCGTACAAGTTACTAGTTTGACTACATTGATTTTAGGGCCACTATGAGAGGGTTCCTAGTTTTTTTAAAAGTTGGCTAACAAAATGATTGACGTTATTAATTAAGTACAGGAAGAAAATATTGTGCAAGTTATAACAAATAATGCTCATATGTTCAAAGGTGCTGGAATGATCATTGTTGGTTCATCTCCTAAAGTTTTTGGACACCTTGTTTGTGCACACACTGAATATTTCCTAGAAGAACGTATGTGCAGCAGAGATCACTGAAGGAAACCAAGTAAGCTATGGTGAATGCAGTTGGATTACAAAAATTGTTGATGATGTTTTTTCTATTAGGAACTTTGTCATGAAACACTCAATGAGATTGGCCATTTCTAATCATTTCTCCCATTTGAAGTTTCTTCTTGTTGTGATACATGTTTTGATTATGTTATAATGATGAGAAGATTTAAAAAAATTGTATACATTCTTTGCAATCCATGGTTGTAAGCGAAGAATGGAGTTCTTATAAAGAGGATGATGTGGGCAAGACTCAACCTATTAAAGATTTTGTTTTGAATAATAACATATGGTGGGACAAAATTGCATATATCTTAGCTTTGAGTGAGCCTATCTATAACATGCTCAGAGCTTGTAATATAGATAGCCTCATGCTTCATTTGGTCTATGAGATGTGGGATACTATGATAGAAAAGTGAAGACATATATATGCAAAAAGAAAAAGAAGAAAATGATACATTAATATTTTAAGTTGTTTATAATGTACTAATTGCTAGATGGACTAAAAGTTGTAGTCCTCTCTATTGCATGGCTCGCTCTCTAAATCCTATGTAAATTTATCCTATCTATAATCATTTTTTTCATAATGTATATGTAAACAATTAGACAATTACTAGTTTTTATAAAAAAAAAATCTGAATTAGTATTTATAGGTATTATAGTGAAAAACGGCTTCAAGAGACTTCAAATAGGATCCCCCACACAAGGATGAAGAGATTTCTTGGGAGAGGAATAAGTGTTTGAAAAAGTTTTTTCACAACTAGTGAGGATAGAAGAAAAGTTGCACTTGAATATGTTGACTTCTCATCAAAGTCAAACAACTTTGCTTCTTTTGACTCAATTGAAGATAGGTGACATTGGATTCTAAATCTTTGTGCGTGAAGCATCTTTTGCTCCTCTCCTTCAAAAGCTAGCATTGAAGCTTCTTGTGCAACCTTGCTCATCATCTTGTTGTGAAAGAAAATGAGGTACCTATTCATTCATTCACTCATTAAAAAGAAATAAGTTCAATCCTGAAAGAGTTGAAAACTTGGTTTACATGCATACTAATGTACATACAAATTAGAGGCTTTTGGCTAGTAAAAGTGAATATCACCAAGAGAGCACTAAGATGTGGGACATTAGTGCAGATGCATGGGATGACTTTGATGATGTTGGAAACCTTTGAGTAGTAACATTATCTATTGATGAACCAAATATGGATGTTGTCTCATTTACAGCTGATACTCAAGAAAGGAAAGAAATTGATACTAATCCTATTGCTAGGCAATAGGCAATAAGTAAGTGATTTACAATTTCTATTTTATATTTACCAATGTTTAAAACTATAATGTCTCATTTCTAGTTCACATGTACATTTGACTTTAGTATGTCCAATCTGGATAATATTTAATAATGATTTTCAAGTTTAGTATGGTTTTTAAAAAAAAATTACAATAGCATTTATTTTATTTTGTGAATTATATATATGCAGAAATACATAATCCAAATATAGCTGAATGCATCATATCCTATATTTCGCAAGACTAGACAAAGCAACGTAAAGTATCGGATATCTGATAGTCGTATAGTATCCGTGCATGATAGACAATGGTAAATAAAATTTAGTAGTTCAAATCCTCAGTAAAAATTGGCCTTGATAAAAGAAATCAGTTCGTTGGAAACAAAAGGAAAGATACACTGCATTAACAAGACAACTTCTCCAAAGGAAAACTCCTCATACAAAAAGAACTTATTAAATTTCTAAATACTAACCAGCATTTGGAAAGGCGCGTCAATGTTTGCAGTTGGTGCTGGGACATGTGTTACAACTGCATCAAGCAACTGTGACATATCTTTGGTCTCTGCAGGAGGATCCTTGGTAAATGTTGTGGATGCCCATCCTTCTTTAGCAGAAGCATAAAGAACAGGAAAGTCTAGTTGCTCCTCTATACACACAAGTAAAATAATAATAAAATCCCAGAGAACAGAGTTTAGACTACATAACATTCAAGTATAAATAGATATAATTGTAAGATATTTCCATTTTTGTACCTGTAGCACCCAGGTTGGCAAATAGATCGAATACCAGACTCTCAACTTCATCACATGTCTCTTCAGTAACTGTATAAAAAAATAAAATTACAAGAGTTAATCACAAACAATTCACAACCAGAAGCAACCAATAGATACAAATAAGAAATATCTAACCATCAAGATAAATTTTATTGGCTTAAGTGTATTTTAGTCTACATATCATCTTCATTTCTTGATTGCACACCCCTATTTTTTCCTGAATTTGATCCCCTTATTAAAATCACATCCAATACATAACATAAAAGCTAATGTATATCAGCACTCTAATGCCATGCCAAAATTTCCATTAAATATCAGATGTCAAGTTTATAAAGGTCCAAATTAAACAATTCAAATTGTGGGAGATCAAATTTTGCGAAAAAAAGGGGACTAAATTCGAGAAATTGATAGTAAGGGTCCAATTGGACAATTAAGCCAATTCTATTTCATGTAGCAGCCAAGAATCATGCGATGACTACCTGAAGGACGATCAACTTTGTTTAAAAGAAGAATAGGTCGCAACCCATACTTCAAGGCCTTTGCAAGAACAAACTTTGTTTGTGCAAGTGGACCTTCACCAGCATCAACAACCAAAATTGCTCCCTCCACCATACCAACAACACGCTCAACCTATACATCAACCAACCATAAAAATAAGATAAGCAACCAGATTGCACAACAACCAGTCAACCAACAACTGCCCAATACTTCAAAATTCACATTCACGAAAAACTTGAAACAAAAAAGGCATCTTCAGTGACAATGACAAGCTTGGTTCAAATCACCACCTCTTTATAACAGTTTTGAAATAAAAGAAGCACTCTCCATTTTTGCAATCAAACATGCTGGACCAAGGACATGTTTTGATGAATTTCACATTCAATAAGATAAAACTAACTCATACATGTTTGATTTTGAAGAAGCAGATACAATAAAACCTTCACAAGTTAGAATATGCATAAGATAATTTTAATTTATAGAACACACTTATTATATTTTGGACATGTGTGGACAAGCTTCTTCATAAGCACCTTTAGGAGAGAGAAAAATATGAAATAAGTTTTTCCATAAACTAAATTTAGCTTATACACAAGTTAATAAAAATTTAAAACTGAAAAGAAGCTATATGAAATAGTTTTTACAAATTAGCTTCTAGCTTATGGAAAAGCTGGTTTAATTTTTCCTTCTTATTTTTCTCCACTAGAAGTGCTTCCAGAGAAACTGTCCTAAACAGCCTATTTCTTTTTATTTTCTTCTCCTACAAGGGTTTATGAAAAAATCATCAAATCATGTCCTTAGTGACCATATGTAGTTCCAGATTAAATGGGGCAATTTCCGCTGAAAGCCTCACCTCGCCACCAAAATCAGCGTGTCCGGGAGTATCAACCATGTTCAGCTCGTTCTCCTTCCACGTAACAGATGTAACCTGTAAAACCAACCACACGTCGTTAGCGTTCTCGAATTTAAATCGATCTATCCGATTCGATTGAAAACGAGGTCGAGGCCTTGAATAATTGAAATTATGTCGCGAACCTTAGAAGCGATGGTGATGCCGCGCTCGCGCTCGAGCGAGTTAGAGTCCATGGCGCGCTCGTGGGGGATGTCGGCGCCGCACTGGCGGAGGAGGCGGTCCATGAGCGTAGTCTTGCCGTGGTCTACATGGGCGATCACGGCCACGTTGCGGAGGCGGGTGGGGTCGATAGAGGAGGCTGTGGTTGCGGCGGCGGGGTCGACGGCGGGAGCGGCGGCGAAGGCACGTGAGAAGAAGCGCGAGTGGGATAAAGGAGGGGAGGAAGAGGTGAAGGATTTTCTGGTAGATGACCAGAGAGAACGAAGAATGGGACCCACCATGGTTTAGGTCTGAGCTACGACGATGCAGCAAACACCATGGAAGGTTTTAGCTTCTTCCAACACAGGAACAACCACTCCAAGGTTTAGCGAGTACCACAAGTTGAACAACGATAATTATTTTTTATTAATTTAATAATACCTAACTAACGAAAACATTTATTCTGCTTTTATATCTTTGAAATTTAAAATAAATATGAAGTATTATTAAATATTATAATTAGAAAATATAAAAGATTATTTTTTTAAAATATACATATTGGTTTATTTTCTCCATGTTTAACATATTAAAAAGATATTATTAACGAGACAAGAAGTTGCAAAAAGAGGAATAACTTATATTTAAGAATAATTTTAAAAAAATTATATATAATATATATACATATGTATGTGTGTATATTATTTTTCATTATAATTTTTAATTTATGTAAACATAACTTATTTATTTTCTTCTATCTTATTTCCTGGACAATCATATAATTTTTTTTTATAATTTCTTATTATTTTCCCAAATTTAAATTTCTTAATCAATATCTCAAATCTTAACACAACACCGTAAAAGTAAGTAAATTATATATATATATATAAATATATATTAAAAATATATTAAATTTAAATCTAATATATATATATATATATTAATATGTAAAATAATAAAAATTATTATAATAATTGAATTTTAACTCAATAAAATAAATTGTAAATGATAATAATAATAACTAGAAAAAAATCATGTGTTCTTATGTCTATATTTTTATCATATTAAAATAATATAATTTTAAAATATTAAAAAAACAAATTACTTTATAAAGATGAAATTAAAAGGATAAATTATTTAATTAAAATTACATAAAAGGATATGAAAAATAATAGATTTTTATATAGCTGTATAGATAACAAAACTATTTTAATTTAATAAAGGATAAAAGTTTTTGTTCTCGCCCGCTGACCTGGATCGGACTTTGGTGGTGAATTCTGGATCGACTTTTCTTTTCTGATGTTGTTGGTTTGAGATGCTTTTAATTCACAATGAGGAGAGCTCCACCTGTTGACGAGACTCTAACGATCAAGTCAGTGAGAGCATATAAGTATCAGAATATAATGTATGAGTATGGGTGTAGTATCTCCAAATCGAACTTTCCTTTGTTCAGGGTCTCGTGGCCCTTTTATAGCATTCGTAGATCTCCCTTTAGAAGTTAATAACATAAAAATATTATGTGAATATATCCCTTTTATTTTAGGGGTGCAGGTAGAACATTATCTCTAACTATTTATTTTCATTGAATCTCAGAGTAAATATTTGTGTCTAGCTAATTCATTTCTTCATTCGATTGTATTTATTTTAGTTATCTTATTAAAATGCCTTGTCAACTGTTTGGGTCAACTACTCGACGTGTCACTGGACCTATGATTGTTTTGGGTCGAGTTAAGCATTTTTACTTTATAGACTAGGCAGGTCATGATAGTGCGCTTAAGTGCTCGGGTTGGGCTCCAAGCACGTCCGACCAGTACACAGCCCCCCAGCCTCAAGCGAAGCATGGCGAGGCAAAGAAGTTTAATTGTTTGACAAGACTTTGAGTCAAAGGATGGTTGTCTCACGGTTTTCGAGGCATCACTGGACGGGACAGTTTCATGATAGCCTTAATGATGTACACGTGTGTCCCCTAATCAACGGTTGAGGAGGAGTATCGTTTCAATACTCTCTTTTCAAAGTTTTCAATACCTCGGAACCCCCTCTTCTTCTCTTACTATTCCTTTGTTCATTGAGACTTAAAAGAGACAAAAAAGAAAACCTTTCCTCCCCTGCGTCGTCGTGCTCCTCCGCGAACCGCCGTGAACCAGGTACATTCTTTTCGCTCATGTCCCTCAAATAGTAGAACTTATACCATGCTTCCTCATGCGCTGTTTGTTTACTTTACACGATGCCCATCTTAAACTACTTTTCGTATTTGTATGTCTTTTGTTTTAGTCGTCTTTAAAGATGGATTATGCCTCTACTTACCCTTGAGCCAAAAAAGAATTGCATAAGGAAACCTCTATTTATACTGCTCGTTTAAAAGTTAGGAGTTGAAGGAATCGGGGGGTGGTCTAAGCAAAAAAGATTAAAGTTTAGTGAAAGTTGTAGTATGTAAAGAGGGCGAGTCGATATGTAGTTGTTCCTTCTAGGGAGATGAGACCTAAAGAACTATTGATTGGCTTCGTCTTCTTTCCTCCTATCGGTTGGTTAGCTCGCACTTCAACCTACTCCTTCAATCTTCGTGCTACTCTTTTAGGTATTGGTCACCTGATCGCTCAGTCTCTGAGGAAAATGTCAAATCGGGGGTACCTGCAAAGGCACTCTGACGCTCAAGTCAGCAAAGGGCGTTTGACACTCGAAGGTGTACAGTAATTAATGACGTACCTGCTCCTTGGAATGTGTGCTATATTATATTACCTGTAATGGGCTTTCCTTATTGGGTCAGGTTAAGGAGTTGGTCCGCGTTTAGGGCTGCATTACCTAGATGCTAACTGCGGATTTGGTTTGCTGACTCCCAGTGGACCGACCGGTGGTATGAATCTTATCACGCCTAAGCGATGAGTATAATGATACGTAGAAGATGTTCGTCCCCGAGTCAATCTGACCTTAGGGTACGACCAATCGGGGTGTAATGTAATTGTACCGAGTTAGTTTGACCTTAGGATTCGGTTAATCAGGGTAATTGTTCCGAATTAATCTGACCTTAGGGTTCGGTTACTCGGGGTAACTGTTCCGAATTAGTCTGACCTTAGGGTGCGGTTAATCAAGGTAACTATTCCAAATTAGTTCGACCTTAGGGTGCGGTTAATCGAGGGGTAACTGTAACTGTTCCGAATTAGTCTAATCTTAGGGCGTGGTTAATTGGGGTAACTGTTTTTAATTAGTTTCACCTTAGGGTGCGGCTAATCGAGGGCTAACTATAATTGTTCCAAGTTAGTCTGACCTTTGACATGGTTAATCAGGGTAACTATTCTGAATTAGTCTGACCATAGGGTGGGGTTAATCGGGAGGTAACTGTAACAATGTGTAGATTTCCAAAAAAAAAATATTTTAGGGCGACCGTATTAAAAATCCCTTTTAAAGGAAAAATAGTGTCACCCAAAACAGAACATAAAATGTTTAAGAAACACTAGAAATAAACATCTTAACTGAAATAGAATTTGAGACTTGTCACATTCCATGTTCGCGGGATGGTTCCCCCATCCAAAGTTCCCAACCTATAAGCTTCGTTATCGAGCACCACGGTTACTCAATATGGGTCGGTCCATTTTGGGACCATAACAGGAAAACTGTTTTATCTTTGACTGAGCTTTAAATGATTTAACTGATTACGCTCCAGTCATTAAATGCTTTGACCAATCTTTTAATGCAATTTAAGAGTTTGTTAAGATTTCATAACAAACTACATCTTTGAATAAATTCAGAAAAACAAATTTGAAGATTAATCTTTGACAAGTTTTTGCTAAGAGTTTTTGAGTTTTTCAAAGAGCTGAGATTGCTGAAAGTTTGTGATTAATCAAAGTTCTGGAATAGGATTCTGCTTGTATTGATTTCAGATTATCTTTTGTAACAAGTGTAATCCTTGTACTCTGTGAAACAAGTTTCGTTTCTGTGTTTGCTGAGATTGAATGTGTGTTCTTGAGGGGATCAAGATCAGCAATCTTAGTGTTGGTGTGTTGGCCAAGAAGAGTGTGTGTCTTGAGGTGTTCAAGGTCACTTTCTTGGTTGTGGTGTAAGTGATCAAAGTTGTGATTGCTCAGTGGATTTCCTCAGGGTTTCTGAGAAGACTGGATGTAGCTCTGGGTTTGGAGTGAACCAATATAAACATCTGTGTACAATCTCTCTATCCTTAACTCTTTAAATTCAGTTTTGTTTGTTGTTTACTGGTATAAACACCGATTGTTTTTGTGAAACAACCGATTGTTTTTCTAGTACTGCTGTTTTTAATTGCTGTTTTGGCAAACTGAATTTCTTATCAATTGTTTCTTGTAATAATTTCATTCTTGTTTTAAAAGTTTGCGAAAATCCTCTTTAAACAATTCACCCCCTCTAGTTTAAAGCCATCCATTCTAACAATTGGTATCAAAGTTTGGTTCTTGAAAGTTATTCAAGTTGATCCTAAATCTGTTTTTAAAATGGCTGATAGACTACCTTTTGGGGAAGGTGCTTCAATTAACAGACCACCTCTGTTTTGTGGTACCAATTTTGGAAAGTGAGAATGAAAATATTTATGGAATCACTTGATAAAGGAATTTGGGATGCAATTGAAAATGGTCCTTTTGTCCCAAAGTTTGAAAAAGATGGATCTGTCATTGAGAAGCCATGGTCTCAATGGACTGATGCAGAAAGCAAAAAGGCCAAATTCGATTGCATTGCCAAAAATATTATAACCTCTGCTTTAAATTCTGATGAGTTTTTCAGGGTCTCTCAATGCAAATCATCAAAAGAAATGTGGGACACCTTGGAAGTCACTCATGAAGGAACAAATGAGGTGAAGAGAGCTAGGAAGCATGCTTTAATCCAAGAGTATGAGATGTTTAGAATGCTTAAAGGAGAAACAATTGCTGAGGTGCAGAAAAGATTCACGCACATCATCAATCATCTCATGAGTCTTGACAAGACCTTTGATAAAGAAGAGCTAAACATCAAGATCTTGAAATGTCTTGATAGAGCATGGCAACCCAAGGTAACTGCTATTTCCGAATCTAAAGATCTAACATCATTAAGTGTTGCTTCTTTGTTTGGAAAGCTTAAGGAACATGAGTTAGAGATAAATAGACTCAATGTTCAAGAGAGTGAAGACAAGCACACAAGGAGCATAGCCTTAAAAGCTTCCAAGCACAAAGGAAAACAAGAATCCAGTGATGAAAGTGATGAGGAAAACCTTAGCTTGCTGTCAAGAAAGTTCAGCAAATTCCTAAAGAGAAACCGCAACAAAGACAACAACAAAGAAAGGTATGGAAACAAGAAATCCAATGATTTTAATTCCAATAACTATACTTGTTTTGGTTGTGGTGAGCAAGGTCATATAAAGGCAGACAGTCCAAACAAAAGCAAGGAGAAAAAGTCTAGCTACAAGGAAAAGAAAGGCAAGACCAAAAGAGCCTACATAGCTTGGGATGAAAATGAGGTGTCATCATCAAGTTTTTCATCAAGTGAAGATGAGAAAGCAAACATCTGCTTGGTTGCTAAAGATGATGATGAATCTTGCAGCTCAAGTGAGGTAAGTTCATGTGCTTCCTTGAATGAACAAAATTACAGTGAATTAATTGAAGCTTTTCAAGAAACTCATGATGAAGCTAATCGATTGGTTCTTTCAAACAACCGATTGAAAGATCTTAACAGCTGGCTAGAAAAGAGAGTGAAATCACTTGAAGATGAGATTGAAAAATCTAAAAATGATTTCAAAAATCTGGAAAACCATTTCAAAAATGCTTCTTGCAAGTGTGACACTCTCATTTGCGAAAATTGTGAAAATCTTGAGGAAAAGGTTCACTACCTTGTTGAAACTGTGGACAAGCTTTCAAAGGGAAAATCTAACTTCGAGAATGTCTTGACATCTCAAAACTGTGTTTTTGGAAAGGCTGGTTTGGGTTTCAATCCACAGAACCAACAAGATAAGTTTTCAAATTTTTTTTAAGAAAGCAGTGAAACAACCTATTGTTAAATCGAAACAACCGGTTGTTACATGCTTTTATTGCATGAAAAAGGGCCATTCGGTTAGATTCTGCAATATAAGAAAACTCTATGTTCCTAGAGGCTACATGAAATGGATTCCGAAAGGATGTGAGGTTCCAAGTGAGAAAAATAAGTCTATTGGACCCACATTTGTGAAGGGACCAAATCTTGTTGCTTGAATTCATGTTTTTGCAGGAATTCTAAAGAAGTGTGAAGGACTAAGTCATGTGATCAAGTTCTTGGAAGAAAAAGACAATCATTGAAGCTGGATCAATGTTATGCATCTGTCCAAAGAACCTCAATAGTGAAAAGAGGCTTCTTGATCATAAAGCACATGGCTCATTGAAGAATTAACATAAGGATAAAACTTTCCTTTACTTGTTCTTAATTTGTGTTTTATAAGTCTTTCTCACATAATAAAAATCTTTTTAATATGCTTAGTGTCATCTGCTTTGAACTCTTTCTGCTCATAGTTAAAATTCAAAAACAGTTTAAATTGCTGCAGAAAAACAACCGATTGTTTCTTCGAAACAACCGATTGTTTTGGGTCTGACAGCACTGTGAAGAAATCGTTTTAATTGATATTTTGAATTTCTATCTGTTGCAGATCAATTCAAAGAGAGAATCTTGGTCAAAGAATTTGTGTTGAAAGCTGATCACGTTCAGAGAGAAGTTACAACAGTCATAAAGGAAAATATTCCAAAATCTTGGAAATTCAAGAGCCTTAATGACTAGTCAAAGATCACATGTGAAGACCATGTGATTCTCAGCTTTTTCTGACGTTTTCTGTGCAGAACAGAGTCAAGTCCTCTCTCTCTGAAAATTAGGTACCCACTAAATAAAATTGAATGCTAATTGATTTTTTTTCTATAAAATTTGGTGCAGCTGATCTCTTTCACAAGAACAACCAATTGCAACATCTCTTGCAAAAATCTGTGAAGTGAGATCTTCTCTGTTTTCTTCTCTGCCATCATGGAATCAACTCCTCCCACCTCAAAGAGAGTCTAAACCAGGGCTGTAAGGTCTGGAGGAAGGCTAGAAGACTGGTTTTCTAGAGACAATGATCTTATTGAGAGGTATAGGTATGAAACAAGTATCAAAAAGCTAAACAACCCCAAGGTTGTATGCTTTGATTGGCTGAAAAGTCAAAAGCTTGACAATGTAAGAAGGCTGCTCAAGGATCAATCTCTCAGAAAGTTCCCGGAGATAAAGGGAAACATTTATCCAGATTTGGTAAGGGTGTTCTACACAAATTTAAAGTTTGAGGGAAACAATCTAGTTTCTCAAGTGAAAGGTGTAGAAATGGAGATAACTCATGAAGTATGGACTGCTGTTGTTGGTCTCAAGTTCTTTGGCCTTAGAATCAACAAAGGAAATCTTGGAGTAGTGGAGGATTTTAACAAAATCCAATACTACAAAAGTTGCTTGAAGAATCAACATGCTCAAGTGAGAACATGCTCGGTTGGAGGTCTAAAGCTTGATGAAAGATTGCTTGCTCTCATTGTGACTTGGATTCTAACTCCAAGGGGGAGTAATCATTCTGTTCTTACTGAGGAAGATCTGGTATACATTTTATGCATCATGAAGAAGATCAAAATCAATTGGATTCACATCATCAAAGAGCACATGCAAAAGGCTATGAGGTTAAGTGACTATCACTATCCATATGTTGTTTTAGTATCTAAATTTCTACTCTATTTTGAAGTGAACCTTGAAGATGAAACTTCTGAGTTGGTCAAGTCAACTCAAGAGTTGAACAATGGATCACTTAGCAACATGGGTTTTACCAAAGTAGGTGGAAAATGGATTAGTAAGGATGGTGACCTTGGTGCCTCATCTAGTGGTGTTGCTGATCTTGAACAAGATGAACCTGCTGATATGGATGTTCAATATGAAGATCCACCTGCAGATTATCAAGATGCTGGACCAAGTGCTGGTGCTGGAAATCAAGAAGAAAGGATGCAAACCATGTCTCCTTTTGAAAGACTAATGATGAATAGGCTTGATAACTTTGCTGAAAATCAAAGAAACCTCCATGATCTCTGTGTTAGTAATTTCCAGAGGATTGACAACAGGTTTGACAACATGGATGCACGCTTCATGACTCTAGATGAACAGGTTGAAGCTGTCCATAACAAAATCTTTGATCTTCAGTTTGCTGATGATGATGAATGAAGAAAAACAACCGGTTGAATTATCGGAACAACCGATTGTTTTTGGTGGTTATATCTGGTGTTTTAAATTTTCTTTCCTTCTTCTGTTACTGCTTTAATTATGATGTAATCAAAACAATATCTTGTTTTATCTCTTCTCTTTGTCTATTTGTGAAGACAAATAGGGGAAGATATATATGCTGTGTTTAAATTTCTGTCTTTTTAGTTGTTAAAACAATTTGGATGAGTAATTTTTTTGTTTCTAATATTTAGGTCTGATCTTTAAATCTTATATCTTTGCTAACCAAATATTAGAAGTTCTATGCTTTGTTCAAAACTGTATCTTGTAGGAACTGCTTCAGATTCAATCAGGTACAACACAAGCATCAGGGATTTGTCTTCATCAAATAGGGGGAGATTGTTGAACCAAGTGGTGTTCAAGATTTGAAGAATCCAAACCCTTTGAAGGATGATGAAGCCTGGTTGTGCTTGCTGTTGCTGTGCTGTTATAGTCTAGTTCTGGGGTAGTTTGAGTGTTGTAATCCACCCCTTGATCGAATCTAAAGCATAGGCATTCTCAATCTTTGTGAAAGTAAAATGTTTTCAAACTAAGTTAAAACAACCGATTGTTTTGTCGAAACAACCGATTGTTTACACTTAGATGTTTTAAGAAAAGATTTGAAAACTGTTTTTCAAATGGTTAAGCTGTTAAAACCAAAACAATCGATTGATTCGAGGAAACAACCGATTGTTTGTTTTGGGACCATAACAGAAAAACTGTTTTATCTTTGACTGAGCTTTAAATGATTTAACTAATTACGCTCCAGTCATTAAATGTTTTGACCAATCTTTTAATGCAATTTAAGAGTTTGTTAAGATTTGATAACAAACTACATCTTTGAATAAATTCAGAAAAACAAATTTGAAGATTAATCTTTGACAAGTTTTTGCTAAGAGTTTTTGAGTTTTTCAAAGAGCTGAGATTGCTGAAAGTTTGTGATTAATCAAAGTTCTGGAATAGGATTCTGCTTGTATTGATTTCAGATTATCTTTTGTAACAAGTGTAATCCTTGTACTCTGTGAAACAAGTTTCGTTTCTGTGTTTGCTGAGATTGGCTGTGTGTTCTTGAGGGGATCAAGATCAGCAATCTTAGTGTTGGTGTGTTGGCCAAGAAGAGTGTGTGTCTTGAGGTGTTCAAGGTCACTTTCTTGGTTGTGGTGTAAGTGATCAAAGTTGTGATTGCTCAATGGATTTCCTCAGGGTTTCTGAGAAGACTGGATGTAGCTCTGGGTTTGGAGTGAACCAGTATAAACATCTGTGTACAATCTCTCTATCCTTAACTCTTTAAATTCAGTTTTGTTTGTTGTTTACTGGTATAAACAACCGATTGTTTCTGTAAAACAACCGATTGTTTTTCTGGTACTGCTGTTTTTTATTGCTGTTTTGGCAAACTGAATTTCTTATCAATTGTTTCTTGTAATAATTTCATTCTTGTTTTAAAAGTTTGCGAAAATCCTCTTTAAACAATTCACCCCCCCTCTAGTTTAAAGCCATCCATTCTATCAATTTATATGCATTGGTCCCCACTTACGCATGTGATGAATGGATGAGTATAACCATAACGGAGGAGATGACCATCCATCAGGATGTACCCGCTTGCGTTCTTCTTGATAATGTTGGCTAGAGAGATATCAAACGTATGGTGTTAGCCAAGAGTCTACCGAGCTGATCTGCATGATCTCAAGGTGGTCATCTTCGGGAGGCCCCTGGACGGTCGTCCTTGGCATCCATGGTAAGTCAATGGCACAGAAAGTATGGGTAAATCCTAAGCATATCGATAGACGACCATGCAGAAATGTTCATAACTTTTATATGACTTCAGCAAATTTATCCTCCAACTCCTTGCAAAGTGAGGCCCCAATCTTGAACCTTTATCGTTTATCTCCAATTCCCGAACTTCACAGCGGGTCCGGGTCGCCTTTTGTCGCAAGAGTTTGCCTCGACCACCCAACTTGATTCTCCCAACTAGGTGGTGATTGTGTAGGTTTCCCTACGTTTGTTTAGACTGCTCTCGTAACATTTTCGCGCCATCTTTTGGTTTACCCTCATCGGGATTACCTTTCCTTCGAGTGAGAACAACTTCATCTTCATGTGGGTGGTAAAGCAGGTTATACGCGGAAGAGGTATTAACAATGTATTTTAGCATGATCATTCTGCCTGCGTTTTCATCAACGAAGGTTGTCTTTAACTCGACATACCCTTGCACCTCCACTTGATCGCCTGCGAAACTCACAAGGCAACCGTCGTAAGGCCTCAATTGGTTAGGGGAGATTTGTAAATTTACAAATTTTCCCAAAACATTACGTCAGTCGAGCTTCCTTGATCGATGAGGACCTTGTGTACATTTTGTCCCACGGTGATGACTGATATTACTATAGGATCATCTTCGTGGGTGAACACGTCCTCCAAGTCAAACGTTGTGAAGCAAAGAGAGGAAAGTTATCACTTTAGCATAATAAGGGGGATGTAGTTATCATTTTAGCTTGTGCCTAGCCCTTAGGAAGGAAAATTGACCTAACTTCTAGAAGAACAAGCCTAAGGTGCAGTTTTGACTTAATCAAACCCTAAAGGCAGCCCCTCACACATTTACTATCCTATCCTTGCTCATCTTGTTTTCCAAGGCACCCATTCCTATAAACAGGGTGCCTTACTCCATGTATTCTCATGTTGAATTTTGATATAGAAGGAAAACTCTACACAATTTGTGTGAGACTTGTGTTCTTTTAGCTTAGGTCTTATCTTGTGAGGGTTGAGAGCTCTTCAAGTGGCGACCCTCCACACTTATCTTGGAGAATCCACACTCCAAGTGGTGTGTTCTTCTCTTGTCCATCACCATAAGCTTTCTTTCCTTCATCTCTTCTTCCATTTTCCATTACATCATTGTTCACTATGTTTATGTTCTTGTTTTGTTCTTTCTTTTTCCCTTTCGGTTTTCTCCATTACATTTGTTTCTTTCCATGAGTTTCAATTCCGCAATATGCATCATCATCACCATATAATGTGTTTTTCCTTTTACCTCTAGAAGTGGACCTTCACACTTACTTAACCACTTGGTTGAGTTCGTGTCCAGTGGAGATCTTCCCTAGGTCTCACCTTATATTTGCTAAAATCCAAATCATAAACAAAGTGTCACCCTTAAAATGGATAAATCTAAACTCACATCATGTGGTATTCAGAGCAAGATTATTTTATGCTTATTTGCTTTGAGTTGAATTCGACACTTTACTTTCTTGCACCTTTAAATTCTTGCTTTTACTTTCAACCAATTTTCAATTCAACCTTTACTTTCTTGTCTTTACATTTTGACACTTTTTATTCATTAGCTTTTCTTTTTTACTTTTGAATGTTTATTTTGTGTCCATTTTTTTGTTCTTACCTCTTTTTGCTTGAGTTGTATGTTCTTAGTTTTTTTAGGAGTCTTTTATTTCTTATACTTACTTTGTTTTTAATTGTGAAGGTATAAAAGTAACTAGAAATTTGTTTGAGTAGAAGTTGAGTGAGTTCCAAACATAGATTTCAAGTGTTCATTTAATTTGAATCCCAAACTTTTTTGTGACAATTGGAAGTGAATGAAAATATGCATGACAAGATTATGGACACATTTAACTCCATAAACAAAAAATAAGGATAAAAAAACAGTTTGCGCCATTTCACTTTCCTTTTTTTCAAGTTCAACAATTCTAAAAAGAAGATTCATTTTATTTGGCAAATTGATTTCATTGTGGAATTTTATCCTTTTGCTTTTACAATTTCTAAAGAGACTAAAACTTCATAGTTGAAAGTTAAGTAAGTATCTTTGAGTCTTTTTTTTGTGCTTTTCTTGCTTGTCTTTTTAAATGTTTTGTCATTATCTCATTTCCAATTGTTGGGTCTATTAGTGTCTAAGTTCAAGAGGGGAGGGATGAATTGAGCTTATAAAATTTTCGCAAGAACACACAATTTTTCAGTATTCCAGAGGCAAAAAGAACAGATTGTTTTTACATGAAACAGATTGATTCTTCAGAGCAGTCTTGACACAATTTGAATTTTGTTCAATGTAAAATTGTGTTCAACAAAGAATTATACCAGAACCTGATCAGCTTAATATTGTGAGGATGAAAGATACAGCTATGCTTAGAAATCAATCAAAAGTTACACAACACAAGCTTTCAAGAAGTATGATCCTTTCTCAGGTTTTAATGAATGATCAGTTTGTTCACAATTCACTTAAACCATTATATGCAGCAACCTTGTTTATGATCAGAAAACTTCAACAAATCAGGAAGAACAGTTTTCACTTAACCCAGAATTAACAGATTCAATTTAAAAAGAACAGATTTAGTTCTTGACAGAATTAAGCAAAAAACCAGAAAAGAGTGCAGGGATGGGAATACAAGATACACACGTTTTTATACTGGTTCACTCATACAGAGCTACATCCAGTCTCACCTTACCCCAAGGTGGAATTCACTAAAAGCAGTACCAATCACTTACAAAACCAGCAGTTCTTGAACACTACAAGAACAACACACACAATGCTGAAAAACCCTATTTCAGCACACCTTGCACTCCAAGAAACCCTATCAAGGAGTGACTAACACTTACACCTTTACAAAACAGAATAAAGGAAAGATTACACCTGAAAAGAAGATGCAAGAACTCAAAACCAGTAGTTCAATTTGCTGCAGAACTGCACCAGCACCTTCACCAAGATTCAAGGTTTCCTAGAACAAGCACACTTGAAAATCTCTTTGGAAAACCTTTCAAAAACTCTTTCAATCCTTCTTCTCACATGGAAATTGTTTGATCTCTGTCAAAAGCGTAATTCCTCAGCACTAATTCATGTGAGATAGACTTTTCTTTATATAGAAAACAGTTTCTAACTTCTTTTCAAAAAACAGTTGAAAAGCAGTTAAGAAAACAACAGATTCATTTTTGAACTTAACAGATTTATTTTGTGAAAACTGCCAACTCAGCTTAACAGAAATAACTGTCTGAGTGGTACCTTTGGTGCCCTAACTAACTTGTGAAAAACCTTTCAGCAGACCAAAGAATAAATCTGTTCTTTCACAGTAAAACAGATTAAAGTATAACACACAGGCCAGCTCAGCTTAACTGAAATAACGAACTGAGCTTTCCCTTGGTGCCCTAACAGAAATTTAGAAA
The DNA here is from genome assembly GCF_051622355.1 of Phaseolus vulgaris. NCBI lineage: Eukaryota > Viridiplantae > Streptophyta > Magnoliopsida > Fabales > Fabaceae > Phaseolus > Phaseolus vulgaris. The sequence goes on along the minus strand of NC_143508.1, from coordinate 22,370,984 downwards.
AGCCTTTTAACAGAGAAGAAATAAACAGATTCTTTCTCCATAAAACAGATTTATATGTGTACTGTTTTAAAAATGTTAAAACCATTTTAAAAAGCTTTTCAAAAACCATTTAACCACATCATGTGCTTGATCTAGACTTGGTTAGGCATCTAGGATAGGTTACACAGCAAAAGGCAATCATACACACTTACAAGCCTAATTACAAATGAATCTAAAAATCTATTACAATCTTCAAAGCACTTAAGCCATTTTCTTCATCAAACACACATCAAGCCTTGTCATTTTTCATTTGAAGAGCTTGCAACCCAAGATAAACCTTTGTTTGAGAGAAATTTTGTTCTTTAGTGCTTTTCTTCTTCTCCTCTTTGCTATATAAATGAGATATACAACAGAGGAGGGAATTATTAATCTTTTTCACTAATTGTTGTTTCTTTTTGTGCAAAATATTATGGCTCCAAACCACAATCTCCCCAAAAGGATTTTCTTTTGGGTGAGCTTGCGGAAGATAAGAGATCATTAGCCCAAAAGGATGAAGAGATGCGACACTTAGTGGAGAGATTACAAAGGCTTGAAACGACACAAGAAAGGAAACCTAGAGGAAGGAGGTGAGATCAAAGGAGAGCTTCAAGAAGTTACACCCATTATGGTAGCCAACCAAGAGGCAGCCAACACTGGATAATACTCGAACCCAAGCCCCCAATTAATATTGCAAGGAAACTACAGCAGTCAGGACTCAAACCCAAGTCCTTCCAATGACCAGGGAAGCATTAACCACTAGACCAGACAAGTTCTTTGGTCATATTATCATTTTTATTGTACTTATTATTATTAATATAATTTATACATATTAATATAATTATTAATAATAATAATAATAAAATAAATTATATTCATATTATTAATATTTATTAATATTATTCATATTATATTCATATTATTAATATTATATTAATATTATTGTACCGTCCCGTTTTCGGGCGTTGAACAAAGTCAAAGTCAACGATTAAGTCAAAGTCAAAATATAGTGGGACCACTTGAGGAGTCCAAGGAAGGAAATCAACAGACTGACCGCTTGAGGCGTCGCCAAGATAAGGCGTCGCCAAGATGGGGCGTCGCCAAGAGAAGGCGTCACCAAGGGGAGGCGTCGTCAAGATGGGGCGTCGCCAAGAGAAGGCGTCGCCAAAGTAAGGCGTCGCCAGGTTGAAGCATCGCCAGGTTAAGACGTAGCCCATAACAGTAACAAAGAGAAGAGAAAGGTGGCTTCAAGGCCATAGTTCTAGTACCAGTAGGGAGTAACCTGACTCGAGAAGTACTCATACCACCGCTGGGAGGCACCTGGGATAGATACAACCTGTGAGAGGGCCATGCCCAGGGGTAAACCACGTGCGTAGTGCGAGAGGAAGGTAGATACACTCCCAGGGGAGTGACTAGAGGTTGGGGGGTCTGAGTTGGCACCCAGAAAGTCACCCCACGCGCCAGGTGCACTTCGAGGAAAGAAGGCTCGCACAATGGAATAACCCTATGTTGGGTTACGACGCTGTGAGGTTCTCTGCGTAGAATAAACGATCAAGTCAGAAGAACATGTGGCAATAAGCACTGGAATATCAATATTCTCCTGAAAGTTCGCTAAGGTACGCGTTAGTTTAGTTCACGTATCAAATGTTTCAAGGCATATTTTTATACATTTTCAATGCGCTTTAACGCGCTTTAAATGGGGGAGGTGTATAAAAAGGGGCCTTGGGACGTTTGAAAGGGGGCCAGAGTTTTGACCAAATTCTCACAGTTTACACAGAGAAGAAAAACCCTAGTTGTTTCACGGCGCACCCACTGTACGCACGGACAATTAGGGCAACACAACATTAGTTACTCAGTATTTTCGACCACCTTCAGAGCATCCAGTCACGGTGTTCGATACGGAGGTGTGTCACCTTTGATGTTTCTCACTAGCTGACTTGATCGTCGGAATGCAAATGGCCGCGAGGGCACCCCTTTGTTCACTTCTTTTCAGGTACTCACAGATGGAGCAGAACGAAGGTGTCCTAGCTCGTGAGGATAAGCCACGCATAAAGACGACCCTGGTCAACCGGCGGGAACATTTGGCGCCCACTGTGGGGCCGATATAAAACATCCGTCCCATCACACAGTTTTCCAGTCCTAGTTGCAGTTTCCAACCTTGTTTCCAACCTAGTTTCCTCACGATTTTTCCAAAGAAAAATTGGTGCAGTTTTTACCAATTGCTTTGGTTGAGTTGCTGTACGATCACGTTCGTTCGAAGCTCAAGTTCCTCTACCCTTTGGAATTGCACGACAGCTAGGAGTGGTTCCAGATGATAAAATCCACGAGACAAGGTTCGACGTGCGCTGAGAGTGAAGAGATGACCATGCAGCAACTCATGGGTATGATGCAGGGATTGAAAAAAGCAATGGCGGCGTCGAAAGCGGAGCAAGTGCGCATGCAAGCGGATCTCGCGGCATCTCAAGCGAGAAACGATGAGCTCCACCGTACCAACGAGGAGCTGCGCCGCGGATTACGCGACGCAGACGAGCCTGAGGCTGTCACCCCACCAAGAGAATTCTCCACGCCGTTCTCACAGGCAATCCTAGAGACAGTGATCCCCAACACATTCACGGGACCCAAAGTAACCTTCACAGGGATAGAGGTCCCTGAGGCGCACCTCACTGGGTTCCACACGCAGATGATGCTGGTAGGCGGTTCTTATGCCGTAAGGTGCAAGCTCTTCATGAGCACCTTGACTGGGATGGCCATGGACTGGTTCGTCAGCCTACTAGAGGGTCATATCACGTCCTTCACACAGCTGTCACAGTTATTCAGAGAGCAGTATCTAGCCAACAGGGCTCCACCCCCAGTTTCATACGACCTGTTCGACGTGAAGCAGTATCAAGGTGAGACTTTGAAGGAGTACATAAGCCGCTTTGGGGCACATGTGGTGAAGGTTGGCACCAAGGAGGAGCCCATGATCGTGTACGCATTCAGAAAGGGGGTGTGTCCTGGGCCTTTCTGTGAATCACTCATTCGCAATCGCCCCAAGACTTTTGCTGAAATAAGGCGTCATGCAGTAGAGCACATTGCCTCAGAGGGGGAGGTGTATGAGAAACGCACAACTGTCGCACCCGCACGCCCGAGAGCGCATATGCGCACACAACCCGCTAGGGTCCACGAAGCCGCCACAGAGAGAAAGAACCAAGACAGGAAGCGCCCCTACGAAGCAAGAAGGACCCAACCTAGGGGCCGAGCAGAGGGAAGGAGAGAAGGAAATAGACCCCTGAAGCACAATTTCGTGGTGGAGCTTAAAGACCTCATCGTTGTGCCCAACATAGCAGACAGGTTGAGACCACCGGTGAAGACTGGCAAGGTGCTGGGACCCCACAAAGAGTCGTGGTGCGAATTTCACGAGGCATTCGGGCACCATATTAACAACTGCTTAGCGCTGGGCTATCAGTTGGATGAGCTTGTGAAGAATAGTTTCCTAAAAGATTATCTCGCTGGGTCTACTACGACCACAGCCATGGCGATACCAGAGGAGGGTCAAGCACACAAAATAACGACTCACAGAGAAGTACACACCATTTATGGAGGATTTTCGGGAGGGGGACCCATTGCCTCTCAGCGTAAGAAATATGTGAGGTCAGTGAGTTCAGTTGCTGAGGAGTTTCCAGATGACCCGTGGGAGTCGAATCTCGTTTTCACAAGGGCTGACCTGCGAGATATCGTCCCACACGATAATGACCCCATGGTCATCTCAGTAGTCACAGTAGGAAGAAAAGTATACATGGTTCTCGTCGACCAGCGCAGTTCTGCAGACGTCATGTTTTGGTCGACCTTCAACAAGCTACAGTTATCCCCTGACCTGCTGAGACCTTATACTGGATGCTTGTATGGGTTTGCAGATAACCCGGTGGAGGTACGTGGCTATTTGGAGCTGAGGACGATGTTCACTGATGGAGCAGCGTCCCGTACCGAGAGCATTCGGTACTTGGTGGTAAACGCCAATTCAGCCTACAATATCTTGTTAGGTAGACCAACGCTGAATAGGTTAAGGGCAGTATCCTCCACACGCCACATGAAGATGAAGCTACCAGATCTTAGTGGCAAAGTAATCGTAATCAAGTCAGATCAGGAAGAGGCTCGAAAGTGCTATGAAAATAGCCTGAAGACAAAGAGAGGCGTGGTCATGGTGCTTGAACGACCGCCCGTTTCATATTCGCAAATGGAGTTAGAACCATTGGAAGAGGCGACTCCCGCGGAGTCCACGCCTGTCGAGGCCACACCTGCAGGGGCGACGCCTATAAAAGACGCACGCACAGAAGGAAGATGCGGTGACGCCTCGCCAATGAAGGAAGTATACGGAGAGGCCTTGCCCATGGAAGAAGAGTCAGAGGAGGCGATGCCCGATGCATCCGATAGAGCGACGCCTATAGAAGAGGACCACATGAATGAGTCTCGTGCAGAGAACGTGCAGAGTGAGCAACCCCAACCAGTAGACAACGTAGTGAAAAGACAGATAGGGGGTAAGGTGTTCAAATTAGGACGCTTCTTGAGCCAGGAAGAACAAGAAGAGGTAGCTGAAGTGATATCGCGCCACCTAGATGCATTCGCGTGGACTGCGGCGGACATGCCGGGCATCGACCCAGACTTCTTGTGCCACCATCTTACCATGGACGCCAAGGTTCGCCCTGTGCGGCAGAGAAGGAGAAATTTCAACGAAGAACGATGCCTCGTCGTGAAAGAAGAGACGCAGAAGCTATTAAGTGCCGGACACATCAGGGAAATACAATACCCTGAGTGGCTGGCCAACATAGTTCTGGTAAAGAAGGCGAATGGGAAGTGGAGGATGTGCGTTGACTTCACAGATTTGAACAAGGCATGCCCGAAAGATTCTTATCCGCTGCCCAACATTGACGCATTGGTGGATAGCGCCTCGGGCTGTAAGATGCTGAGTTTCTTGGACGCATTCTCAGGTTACAATCAGATCAAGATGCATCCAAGGGATGAGAGTAAAACAACGTTCATGACGGAGACATGCAGTTACTGTTATAAGGTGATGCCATTTGGGCTGAAGAATGCAGGCGCCACCTACCAGAGGCTAATGGACAAGGTCCTTGCACCTATGCTGGGAAGGAACGTGCAGGCCTACGTAGATGACATGGTGGTGACTTCGCACGAGAGAGGGCAGCACGCAACGGATCTGGAAGAGCTGTTTGCTACCATATCAAAGTACCGCCTCAAATTAAACCCAGAAAAGTGCGTTTTTGGCGTGGAGGCAGGGAAGTTCTTGGGGTTTATGCTCACCGAGAGGGGAATAGAGGCGAACCCCGATAAGTGTGCAACTATCATCGCCATGAGAAGCCCAACATCAGTTAAAGAAGTTCAGCAATTGACTAGGAGGATGGCAGCTTTGTCAAGGTTTGTGTCTGCTGGAGGGGAGAAGGGTCACCCTTACTTCCAATGCCTCAAGAGGAATAGCCGTTTTGCATGGATAGATGAGTGTGAAACAACGTTCCTCAAGTTGAAGGAGTACTTGGCGACGCCACCTATGCTTTGCAAGCCACAAGTAGGCGTCCCCCTCCGATTATATTTTGTGGTAACAGAGTGGGCCATTAGCTCTGTGTTGGTCCAAGAGCAAGACCAAGTGCAGAAGCCCATTTACTTCGTAAACAAGGCCTTGCAAGGCCCAGAATTGAGGTACCAGTCACTGGAGAAGGCGGCGCTAGCAGTGGTGTTCTCAGCCGAAGGCTTCGCCACTACTTCCACAGTTTCACAGTGGTGGTGATGACGAACCTCCCCATCCAGAAGGTACTTCAGAAGCCATATGTAGCAGGGAGGATGGTTCGCTGGGCGGTGGAGCTGTCGGAGTTTGATATCCAGTATGAACCCAGGGGATCCATCAAGGGGCAAGTCTATGCAAATTTTGTGGCAGAACTCTCACCAGGAGGAGATCCTCAAGAAGTAGAGTTGGGGTCAAAGTGGATGCTCTCAGTGGATGGCTCCTCCAACCAGCAGGGGAGTGGCGCTGGAATAATCTTGGAGGGGCCTAACGGAGTGTTGATCGAGCAAGCTTTACGCTTCGCCTTCAAAGCAAGCAATAACCAAGCGGAGTACGAGGCGTTGATTGCTAGGATGCTTTTGGCTAAAGAAATGGGCGCTCAAAGCCTTTTGGCCAAGAGTGACTCACAATTGGTCACAGGGCAAGTAACATGGGAGTATCAGGCAAAGGATCCACAGATGGCCGCATACTTGAGGTATGTCGAGGTGTTGAAGGGAGCCTTCGCCGCGTTTGAGCTGGTGCATGTCTCTACGGAGCAAAATGCCAGAGCTGACTTGCTTGCCAAGCTGGCCAGCTCCGGTAAGGGGGGAAGGCAGAGGACTGTCATCCAAGAGACGCTCAAAACGCCGCGAAAGTTTGTGGCGGACTACAGAGTGGATGTCCTTCACATTAGTACAACAAGAGGAAAGCCAAGGAGCCACCGCTCTTTGAGTCAAGGTACGGCGAGGGCACCCTGCATCAGTGCCTACGCGACCTCGCCGGAGGAAGAGAAGGGCGTACAGGCATGCGCCTTGGAGGAAGGGGACACCTGGATGACCCCTTACAGGTGATACCTCACAGATGGGATCCTCCCAGCGGAACCAGAAGAAGGCAAGAAGGTCAAGAGGAACGCCGCAAGGTACACCTTAGTGGATGGGATATTATTCAGACATGGGTTTACGCACCCTATCTTGACGTGCGTAAATGACGACGAGTGTACCAGGATAATGGCTGAACTCCACGAAGGTATTTGTGGGAGCCACGTGGGAGGAAGATCCTTGGCATCCAAGGTAATACGTGCAGGTTTTTTTTGGCCAACGGTAAGAGAAGACTGCGTGCGATACGCCAGTGTTGCAAGCAGTGCCAGATGCACGCTGATTCGCACAAGGCGCCGTCAGAGGAACTGAGATCCATATACAGCCCATGACCTTTCCATACTTGGGGAATCGATATCCTAGTCCCGCTCCCACTGGCGATAAGGCAGATGAAGTACTTGATCGTTGCCATCGAGTACTTCACCAAGTGGATAGAGGCAGAACTAGTGGCACAGATCACTGCGCACAAGGTACAACACTTTGTTTGGAAGAACATTGTGTGTCGTTTTGGGGTGCCGAGGCGTCTCATTTCAGACAATGGCACCCAGTTCGCGAGCCAACAGTTGGGAAAACTGTGTACAGAAGTAGGAATCAAGCAGGTGTTTGCATCAGTCGAACACCCCCAGACGAATGGGCAGGTCGAGTCAGCGAATAGAGTTTTGTTGAGGGGTTTGAAACGCATATTAGAGAAGGCTAAAGGGGTAAGGGCAAAAGAAGTACCAAGGATCGTATGGGCTTACCACACCACGCCTCAATCTTCCACCATGAAGACGCCTTTCAGCCTAGTGTATGGGTCGGACGCCATGATCCCAGTGGAGATCCACGAAAGCTCGCCTCGTTTCCTAGGTTTCGTGGCAGAAGAATCCAACGAAGAAAGGAAAGTGAACCTGGATCTGATAGACGAGGCTAGAGAAGAGGCGAGAGTAAAGGCTGAGGCTGTGAGTGGAGCGTCAGTACAACTCTAAGGTGAAGCTGCGACAATTCCAGGTTGGTGATCTGGTCATGAGGAAGGCTCACCCTTACGAGTTGGAAATCAAGTTGTCTTCCAAGTGGACTGGACCATTCAGAGTAATCAAAGCCAAGGGGAATGGTTCATATAAGTTAGAGACTCTAGAAGGAGGCCCCATCCCACGTAGTTGGAATGCGGCAAATTTAAAGTTTTATTTCAGTTGAAATTTTGTAAAGAGGACACTTTTTTTCCCTCCGGGGGTTTTTTAATGAGGTTACCCAAATAAAGAAAAGAGAAGTTTAAGATATTTCTGCCTTAGTTTTTCCCTCTCGTGTAAGATCAAAGATTAAAGAAACATAGACAAAGATTTAAGGCGTCGCCAAGATAAGGCGTCGCCAAGATAAGGTGTCGCCGGGACAAGGCGTCGCCAGAAGTAGGCATCGCCAGATAAAGGAGCGGAGGTCAGATGCAAAGCAAGATAACAGGTATGTTCAGTATAAGTTAAAAATCTGGATGCCTAGTCCTTGAGCAGGGGTTAAGGGATTCCTACGGGACACCCCCTCCTCAGGTATGAATAGCTAGCCCCGGTATCAAACGTTAGACGTAGGCTAAAAACTAGGTGCCTAGTCCCTGAGCAGGGGTTAAGGGATTCCTTCAGGACGCCCCCTTCTCTGGTAGGAACAACTAGCCCCAGCGCCTGATGGTTAGACACTTCGCCTTGGTGTTTTCAGACACCCTGAGGACGATATGACGCTGCTGTAGTAGGCCTCTCCTCAGGCGTGGGCACCAAGCGCAAAAAGATAAGGGCTAAGTTGCCTTGGCGTTTTAGACACCCTATGCTATTGTGTAAGGCTCTCCATGGGCGTGGGCACCAGAGCGCGACTTTTTCCCCAAGTGTTTAGACACGCTGAGGACACCCAGAGCAGGTCTCTCCTCGAGCGTGAACACCCAGTACAGGTAAGATAAGTCCTCCACGTCCTCGAGCGATATCGAGGCCACAGAAGAATAGATAAGTCCTCCTCGCCCTTGAGCGATGTCGAGGCTAGAAAGGAGATGAGGCCCCTATGCATCTTAAGCGATGATAAGGCCAGCAATGCCTTTGGTAGTAAGCGCCTTGGGGCTCAAGACAAGTAAGTAAGTAAAGAGCAAGGAGAGGATGAAGCGTGAAGGCACGAGCTACCAAAGACAAGAAAAATGCGCGAAGTTAAATCCTCCTTTACCTTTGGGCGATAACGAGGTAGGCGACGCCTTCACGAGGAAGATTCCTCACAGATACGAAGGCTAGGCAAGGTTCTGAGTGAAAGATTAAGAGAAGGATATGCGTCACGACTTAGAAGGAAAGGATGAGAAAGAAAGTCACGTGCTACCTAAAAGAGGTAAAGGTGAAGCGATGAAGAGATACATCGGTGAATACCCGTAGTGCCTTTGATAAAATAACAGAAGCAGGTAAAAGGTGCAAGAGAAGTTAAAGCAAACAAGGATGTAAAGACAAAAGTCGAATAAGCATTTAAACAGAGCCAATTGTCAGAGTTACAAATAAATTCAAATATATATACCAAGTTACAGGGAAAAGGTTCAAACTATGCATCAGTTCACTCCCCAAGGTCGAGGGGAATGACCTTCCCATCGACGATATGGTTGAAGGGGTTGCAGTTGGAAGTGTCAATCCCCTGGTTTTCACAGGCGACTTGAGCTAGGGCCTCCTTGAATCCCTCTGCAAAGGTGTCGGCCATGTCGTCAATGAGTTTCCCTTTGGCCTTTTCCAGTTTTTCAATTATGGAGTCCCAGATTTCCCTCTCCACAATGAGCTCCTTCTTGGCCCTCTCCAGCTCGGAGTCCCCAGAGGCTAGCTGCTTCTCGAGAACTTCCTTCTCCACCTGAAGCCTGTTCAATTCGGCCTGGAACGTACCATGCTCAGTTTGGAGAAGGTTGAGCGCTTCCATCTGTGCAGCTAGCTCCCCTTCAGTCTTTTCCACCGATTGCTCCTGGTCAGCGCACTGGTCAGCAAGTTGTTTCTGTTGTGCCTCGGAAGTTTTCACCGCCGTTTCAAGATCGACAATTCTAGATTGCAGAGACGCCACCTGGTTGAGAAGCTCCGCGTTAGCTTGCCCTGCACCATGTAGTCGTTTGCGGGCTTCCTCATTGGCCTCTTGGGCCCTCTTCAGAGAGGCCTTGTAAACCTCCTCTTGGCACGCCCAACCACGACACAGGCTCTCCTTCTCCTCTTTCAGGGTAGCCACTTCCTATTGGAGGGTTTGGAGGGTGCGTGCCTCATCAGCCTTGGACTTTGCTTGGGCGCGCCATTCAAGGGCGACGACCAAGAAGGCCCCAGATAGTAGGGCATGCCCTCTGACCGTCTCACTCCAGAGGGCTCACCTGGCGACAGCCTCTCGTTGAAACCCCTCATCAGCTGCCTGATGGGAGGGGGAATCTCCATGAGCTCTGGAGTAGGTGTTGGGGCGGCAGGCGCAGGTGTTGGTGTTGGTGTTGGTAGAGGCACAGACTCTACCACCCCCTCCTCCTGGACTGTTTGTGGCGAGGGAGATGTGGCGCTGGGAGGGTTGTTCATTAAAGACCCCCCATGTGGAGGTGAAGGGGAGCGTGAGTAAAAAATGCGGTTGGTCCTCCTCCTCTTATAGGTAGGCCCCACGTCCGAGTCTTCATCCTCGGAGGAGATGGTGAGCACCCTTTTGCCTTTGTCAAGAGGGGTTGTGGGAGGAGTGCCAGCTACAGCCAGTGGGACTGCAGCAATGGGAAGGTGAGAGTTGGATGTTTGGAGTGTGGAAGGCGCTTGGAGCATGAGGGGGGAGTTTGGTGTTTGGAGGGAATAGGGAGACCTGGGTGTTTCGGCAGTGTGGTGTGGAGGTGATGGTGGCAGTGGGTTGGACTCGGTAGTGGGGGTAGGGGAGGCGCCAACCTTTGCAGGTGATGCATCAAGCGAGCCTTCAAGGACTTGGCCAGTTCGACTCACCTTGAGGAGTCCATCACTGATGCTGCACCAAGACAAACCAAGCAACAAAGGTTAGTTAAGCATGAAGTGTCAAATACATATGGCGATGCATAGAAATTTAGAGTTAAGATTTGAACTTAGGGCCAAGTACAAAATATCAACTCTACTACTGAGGCAAATTCACAGATCAACAGCACGTATGGAAATTAGAGCAGATAAACATTGCTCACGATAATAAGAGAAAGCACGATCAAGAATCAGATATGGAGAAGACAAGCAAGGGGCGAGATTCCCTACCCAAATACGCAGAAATGGCGTTGGCATCAAATTCGCGAGCTATAAGTGTTGAGGTGTGGAGAACGATCTTCAAGCCAGCTAAGGCCACACACACCTCCCTATCAGCGGAGGATAGCTCGTCCAAAGATTTGGGCTTGGTCGGATTGGGCTTCTCCATCCAGTACAGAGGAAAGCCATCCAAGGCTGCAGGGTCGTGTTTGGCACAACACACCCTGAAGAAATTACCCTTCCAACCTTTGAAAGAGTTATGGAAGAGGGTGAGGAGAATTCTGCTAGCAACTCCGAAAAAGCTCACCCAGAGGCTTTTCCCTTGCTTTTTCACTTCAAAGAAATGAAGGAAAACGTCCACTGAGGGTGGGATGCCCAGGTACCCACACAGGATCTGGAAAGCCCTGACGAATGCCCAGCCATTGGGGTGTAGTTGGGCGGGGGCTATATTGATCTCCGTGAGCAGCTCCCTCTCGAAGGGCGTGAAGGGGAGGCGCAGGCCGACGCGCTTAAATACCGTTGGTAAAATAAGAAGAAGGGTTTCCCCCCATTGGACCTATTGTCCACGCAAATTGGCTCCCCAGGGGTGCCATGACGGATGGAGATGTGAGAATCATGGGTTCTGCAAAAGGCGTTGAAATTATACAATCGTAAGTCACCCAAATGCTTCTCTATGTCTTCGACAGTGGTTAAGGTGGTGCATTCGTTCAAGAGTTCGTCGGAAGCCCATGAATAAAGGGCCTTGTAGTGGACCGTTGGGGGAGGAGGATTCGACGTTGTTTTTGACGCGCCATAGATTGATAAAAAAGCTGAAGAAGGAAAGAAAAGAAAAGGCTTAGTGAAGGAGTTTGAAGAAGCAAATGGGACGAAACCCTAAGAAAACCCCCACCCACGCGAGAAATCCAGAAAAAAGGGGAGAGTGAAGAAATGTGGAGAAAATGAGAAGAATACAGAAATACAAGAAAGATAAACAGTCCCAGACAGTTATATCAGGCACGATAAGCAGAAAGAGGGTCATCGAATGAGAAAGTTCATACCTTTAAGTGTTATGAGTTGGTGAAGATGGAAAGGGCAAAGAGAGAACAAAGAGCGCAGAAGGAGCTTTGAGAAGATGAACAGTGAGGAATGTGAAGAGAGCGAATGGAACAGTGCCTTGAGCGCGCGATTTTGAAAGGTTATAACGTTAACTTGGAAGCGCTAACGACGCTCGTCCCCAGCCGTAGGATCGAGCCACGTGTCGAAGGAGTAAAACGCAACTTAAGGCGTCACATCTATGGCGTAGAGAATATCACATCTCTGGCGCAGAGAATGTCACGTCAGGTGCTCAAGAGAATGTCACGTCAGCTGCTCAACGAAATGCCACGTCATCAGGATGCCACGTGGACGATGGGACGAGGCCCTAGTCTTTTCGTTGAAAAGAAGCATCAGCTCAAGACTGGGGGGCTTGAGTACCGTCCCGTTTCCGGGCGTTGACCAAAGTCAAAGTCAACATATAGTGGGACCACTCGAGGAGTCCAAGGAAGGAAATCAACAGACTGACTGCTTGAGGCGTCGCCAAGATGGGGCGTCGCCAAGAGAAGGCGTCGCCAAGGGGAGGCGTCGTCAAGATGAGGCGTCGCCAAGAGAAGGCGTCGCCAAAGTAAGGCGTCACCAGGTTGAAGCATTGCCAGGTTAAGAAGTAGCCCAAAACAGTAACAAAGAGAAGAGAAAGGTGGCTTCAAGGCCATAGTTCTAGTACCAGTAGGGAGTAACCTGACTCGAGAAGTACTCATACCACCGCTGGGAGGCACCTGGGATAGATACGACCTATGAGAGGGCCATGCCCAGGGGTAAACCACGTGCTTAGTGCGAGAGAAAGGTATATACACTCCCAGGGGGAGTGACTAGAGGTTGGGGGGTCTGAGTTGGCACCCAGAAAGTTACCCCATGCGCCAGGTGCACTTCGAGGAAAGAAGACTCGCACAATGGAATAACCCTAAGTTGGGTTACGACGCTGTGAGGTTCTCTGCGTAGAATAAATGATCAAGTCAGAAGAACACGTGGCAATAAGCACTGGAATATCAATATTCTCCTGAAAGTTCGCTAAGGTACGCGTTAGTTTAGTTCACGTATCAAATGTTTCAAGGCATATTTTTATACACTTTCAATGCGCTTTAACGCACTTTAAATGCGGGAGGTGTATAAAAAGGGGCCTTGGGACGTTTGAAAGGGGGCCAAAGTTTTGACCTATTTCTCACAGTTTACACAAAGAAGAAAAACCCTAGTTGTTTCACGGCGCACCCACTGTACGCACGAACAATTAGGGCAACACAACATTAATTACTCAGTATTTTCTACCACCTTCAGAGCATCCAGTCACGGTGATCGATACGGAGGTGTGTCATCTTTGATGTTTCTCGCTAGCTGACTTGATCGTCGGAGTGCAAACGGCCGCGAGGGCGCCCCTTTGTTCACTTCTTTTTAGGTACTCACAGACGGAGCAGAACGAAGGTGCCCTAGCTCGTGAGGATAAGCCACGCATAAAGATGATCCTGGTCAACCGGCAGGAACAATTATTAATATTATATTCATATTATTAATATTATATTCATAGTATTAATATTATATTCATATTATTAATATTATATTCATATTATTAATATTATATTCATATTATTAATATTATATTCATATTGTTAATATTATTAATATTATTATTAATAATAAAAATCATAATATTACTATAGAATTTGCTTGGTGTAGTGGTTAAATTTTCTTTGATTATTGAAGGAATCTGGCTTCGAATCCCATTCACTGCAAATTTTATTTTATGGTGCCAAAATTTACATACAGAGGGCCCTGGAATGGTATTCAGATCACCAAGGATTGGAGTTTCATGGTTTAGGTTTTGGGGTATGACCTCCCCCTTTAGTTCCTTTTGGCCGTCCTCAAGGTACTTTGTCAAAAACCCCTCTTTGATTGGCTTTGAGAGTTGATAGCCTGGGGTAAGGCATCATTCGACATTGTGACTTCACGCCCTGTGAAATTCACACTAGCTCTCCTTTCACGACCCCAAAAAATTGATTTGTCTTTTATGGAAAGTTTAACTTATCTACCACGTTGGCCATGCCCATGAGTTCTTTGTAGGATACTCAGAGCTTTGGCCTGATTATCTTCTCTTCGCTAGCCTGATTCTTCAGGTCGTCTTTCTTTGCAATGTAAGGGACATACCTCTGGTCGCTTTGCTTACTTGTGGACACTTCATCGCTCCTCGAGGAGCGATCACGACCATTCACCTTATACCTAGGTTGTTTTGAACGTGAATTGTTGTTTTTCCTGAGCACGACTTATTCTGCCTCGATATGAGTTGTAGCTTGTTCCCTTACTTCAGATAACGATTCCTCCCTATATCGGATTAACTAGTTGCTTAAGGGGCTCGTCGTCATCCCTTTAACAAAAGCGGCGACCACCATTTCCTCGTTCGGAGTTTGAAGCCTTACCGAGACTGCGTAGAAACGATTTAGGTATTCTTTAAGCAACTCTCCTTCCCTTTGTTTGATGTCAAATAGATCGGGCAGCCACGGGGTCAACTTTATTAGCCAAGAACTGCTCCTTAAACATTATGGAGAATTGATAACAAAATTTTAACTGGTTAAAACTGCATTTTAATCAATTGTTTATAGCAGCAACAAAAATGAATTAACACAAACAGTTTATAGAGAGTTTGAGAGAAGAAAGATTTTACACAAAAGGTTTATAGTGGTTCACTCAATCACTGAGCTACATCCAGTTCTCAAACAATCTTCCTTCATAACTTAATAACATAAAAATATTATGTGAATATATCCCCTTTATTTTAGGGGTGCAAGTAGAATATTATCTCTAACTATTTATTTTCATCGAATCTCAGAGTAAATATATGTGCCTAGCTAATTCAGTTCTTCATTCAATTGTTTGGGCTGACTACTCGACGCGTCACTGGGCCTATAATTGTTTTGGGTCGAGTTTAGCATTTGGCCTTTATATTATGGAAATTAAATTTTGAAATTGATGAGATGTAGGAAGAAATTTGATGGGGTGCAGAATGAAACATCCTAATAAAAAATAGATTTTTTTCTTATGTCGGCTGGCCCGCAGGCTCGCAGGGCAACAAATTCAGCTTCCATCACTTTTGTGAGGAACTCGCATGAAGCGGGCTAACCTAACTCGCATGAAGCGGGCTGAATGTTGGGCAGGTCAACCCGTATTGTCACCCCTAACTTTAAGAAGAGTAGTTATTATGCTAAAAGTGACTAAGAAATTTGGAATCTTTGTAATTTTGGGTCAATATGATTTTAAGTTTTCTTTATGATTTTAATTATATATGTATTTTAATTAAGATGCTACATTATCACCTAGGAAGATCGAAAACCACAAGAGAAGTGAACCATTCATGTTCTCATGGGTAGTGGACATTTAAGACTACTTAGTTGTAATTGATTTGGAATTTAGTGGACCTTACTATGGTTGTTTAAAGTGACACATAATTTAGCCTATAAAAAAATCACCTGTAATGCAATGAAAGGAGATATCAACTCTAAAAGAAAATTATTATTTTCTTTATGAGAACTCTATGGAATTTTGAGTTAGAAGAACCCAATTATTTATCTTATGAGGGTAACTTATGACGGTCAATCACAAGACTTATTATCACTCGCCTTCTCATCTTTTTTGAGTCTTACGTTAGTATCCTTTCCCAAGCTAAATATCAGAATGGTCTCCCTTCTATTTTCTTATCAATTTTAGCGATAGATTGTGTAAGCCTAAGGTAAGTGATTTAATTTGTTTTGAAAAACAATAGTTCAAATACATGGTGGAAAGGCTTTGAATTGGTTAACATGTTTAAGTAAGTTTATGAAATATTAGCATTTAAAGTTGGATTCGATATGTTAAACTGGAGAAATATTAATTATTATATATAATATTTGCCTTATATTAGTTATTTAGTACAATTTAGACTTGTTAGAGCCAATATGGTGTAATTTTAGAAATGGAATTGGTTTCGGCAAATTAATCTTGCATAATCTGCTCAACGGATGAGATTTGACTAATCTGATTTTATCTCGCAATTGAAGTCAATTGAAGTCACGAAGGACGACAAAAAGAACTTTAAAAATCAGGAGTCGTCACTATAATTTTATCGAAAAAAACTATGGAAAAACCTTTAAAAAAAATAGTATGTGAAACCAAATTTTCACAACCTTTCGAACAATTTTTAAATGTTGACAAGGTGTTCTTCTTCAGATCTAGATTGTGAACATATTGTTGATGCAAACCTCAATCTCTTTGTGTATCATGTCATGAGAAAGAGTCATCATTATCCTTTGATTCGATGTTCCAGACCTTTTTAAGCTCAAAAGACATCACCATATAACACAATTTATAATACAATGTACCCCGTAATGTGATAAATGTAATCTTTTCTATGTCTTTAAGCATACATTTTTAATTTGATTGTACCCGAGAATCCATCCATAAATGAGAACAGTGAAAACTTAGTTGTGTTGTCTACTAGGGTATCAATATATATGGTAATGGAAAGTTATCCTGTTTTAGGGCTAGCCCGATTTAGATCTCGATAACGACAGAGTTCAAACTTCTCCATCTTCTTTCGGCACTAGCACCACATTTGACACCCATTGAGGATATTTTTCTACTGCTAGAAATCTATCGTCAAACTGCCTTTTTACATCCTCTTTTATTTTCAAGGACACCTCTAGCATCATTCTTTTAAACGTTTGCTTGATCGGGGGGTAGCTTATGCTACACTATGTCAGGGTCTAATCTGGGTGTCTTTCTAGGAACAAAAAAAAAATATCCTGAACTTTTTCAAAAGAGTATATAACTTCCTCCATGTTTCTTCAATCATACTTGTGCCAATTTTGACCTCCTTTTTGTCATCTTCTTCCCCCAAATTAGTTATATCTACATATCTTGATGCAATTTTATCTTTTTAGCTTATTTTTCTACTAACCTCAACAATTTCAAAGAGGGTTCGTAATCTACTTCATAATCATCTTCTATATTATCGGTTGGGAGTGCAAAATTTGGGCATGCAATATTGACATTGTTATTTTCAAAAAATTCACTGACATATTTGTGTTATTCAAGTTTATAAAAAAAATAAATAGGAAAGAAGAAAAAAAAGGTTTAAAGAACAAGGTGGAGACAATAATTAATTCATAATGGGTGAATACGTTTTTATGACAACAATGAGTTTTTCAAAAAAGTCATCTCATACAAACAGTGAATCCTAAAGCTTTGGGCAAAGCATAAGGATTAGTTATAAAATATTACATTTTATAAAAATTAAACACCATGGGAAAATTCGCGATTTCCCAGTTGCTGAGTTGCATGCTTGGAGGGCAAGGATGCACAAAATTCAGGCCTCTGACCTTATGTTCTTTCTCAATTGTTGCCACTTGGTCAATGTTTATCCAGTGTGCACTTTAGAAGCTCTATTTTATGTTGCATATGGGAATTCTTCTAACCCTGCAACTCTCTAAATGAGCCATATTCTTTTCTCTTTTTCCTTCGAACGTTTTTCCCTTGTTTGCCTTATTAGGTTTATATCTGATGCCATATCTTCCTTTGTTCTCAGTCACTTCCAGAGGGAATATTGGTCATTTACCATCTTTGCCTAACATGTTGATACTGCCTGTTGACCAGAACGCTGGAAACTGCCTCGTCAAAGGATCGACGTGTGCACCGCTTCACACCTCCGTTCCTCTTCGAGATCCACCTCAAGAACCTGCAAAGAAACAGAGCGGCGCCGCTGCGGCCGATCGCACTCCAACGCCCAAGTCAGTGACCGAATCACCAAATACTAAGAGAACAAGAACCGTGCAAATCCTCTCTCACAGTAAGCTCTATAACTCGCAAGCGTAAAGAATGTATTCTGAACGTGCGTACCTCAGAAAGTTCGTTGAGAACTCTTATATACCTGGTTACTTTCTCTCTCCTGGCAGTTACAGACTTGGACACGTGGCTCGCATCCAACTGTACACGTGCCATCATCTGGAGCCTCCTTGACTTGGGCGCTGCTCCTGACTCTCTCTTTGGCTAAGTTACCTATGCATGGTACTGCCCAATACATAGCTAACTTGGGAGTGCGATCTCTACTGGAACTGGCGAGTTAGGGTGCCTTCGTACACCTTCTCTGTGGTCTCGCTGGCCGCCTTCATAATCTGCACCACCTTCATCTCTGGCGATGTGCTTTCTCTGGCGATCTCCAATCTCAAGGTCGCCTGAGTTTACATCTGGCGACTTCATCTCCAACCTGGTGATCGCCGGTTCTGGTATGCTGGAGATCGGAACACGCCAACTTAATAACTGGCGACTTCACGAGCCCCCCGACTTCCTTCCCTTCTGCCAACCTGGCGCCTTGTCAACACGCCTATACTGTAGCGGGATGCCACGTCATCACTTCCGACTACCAGGGCGGTACACAAGCCCCCCAGTCTTAAGCGAAGACTTGTCCAGCGAAAAGACTAGAAGAGTCACGTCAACACCGGTCTACATGGCACTGACGCAGAATTCCAAGCGGTTGTACCTTCTGCTTCTCTGACGCTCCACCAAACCCCTCACCCATCGTTCGACACGTGGCTTCATCAACGGTCACCTTCAGTTACCGTTTGCGCTTCCCAAACCCATTTCGAAAAAACTCTTAAACCCATTTTCACTCCACACTGTTCCATCACTTTCCTTCGTATTCACAAACGCTCTAACTTCCTTCTGCAAAAAACTCTCAGCGCTCTCCAACATTCTGGATCACCATCATCCTTCGTCGTCTTCCTGATCATCGAAAGGTACCTACCTTCCTTCTTCTGCTGGTTTTCCTTGCATTTTAACCGATTTGCATCATCCTGTAACTGCCTGGTGCATACGCTGTGGGTTGCTTTTTCCATTTCTCCTTCTACGTAACTTAGGGCTTCGTCAATCATCGCAACGAACCTACGTTCGTTCGTTTTTCACCTTCCTTCCACGATCGAGTCAGCCTCTGTAACCCCTGATCATTTTTCCTTTTCTTCTTCCTTTGCAGCTGCAACAATGACTCGCACAAAGATCACCCCGAATCCTCCTCCTTCATCACGAAACCCCCCTTCACAAGCACACCACCCACCACGAGTTCGTGGCGCTTCATCTTCCCAGGCTGAGAGGCCTGCGTCTTCCCGCCCTAACCTGGCCCAGGCGACTCCACCTATCGCCGGAGGAGCCCCCATTCCCTTGCCAGACTTCAAAACCCTGTATCCCTGGGCCAACTCGACCCTTCTGAGGGAGACATCTTCTGTGAACACTGCTGGAGCAGTTTTGCGGCTAACAAAGGGGGATGAGCCCAACCAAACGTTTCATAAGGAGCACGATGAGAAAATGATAGTGCTACCTTGCCCCCCCGATCTGCCCGTTTGTGCTGATGACAAGGTGAGTGCTGACGGGCCCTTCTGCTTCGTCTACACAATACTATTCAAGAAGGTGAAACTGAAGTTCCCTTTCACCCGTTTCGAAAGGGAGCTCCTCACCGAGCTCAACATTGCCGCCGCCCAGCTTCACCCCAACAGTTGGGCGTTCGTGCGAGCATTCCAAGTGATGTGCGACCACCTGGGGCTGCCCGCATCCGTGGACGTATTTTTGTTTCTCTTCGAAGCCAAGCACCCAGGAGACCGCCTGTGGGTTAGCTTGAATGCAATTGCTGGGAGGTCAATCTTCTCCATCTTCCAGCAATCCTATAAGGACTGGAAAGGGAAGTTCGTCCAAGTGCGCCCTAACGACAAAGACGCCTCCCTACTCGACGGTTTCCCCTTGTACTGGGTGGACAAGGGGAAGAAAGAGTCCAAGAGCTGCTTCAGGAGACCCAGAAGTCCTGACAGCATGGGAGCGTTGGACCGAGATCTCTGCCTTTTCTGGGAAAGGGTCGCGGATGCCAACATCACTTTCCTTACCACCACCCTGATCTGCTTCGAATTCTACGAGGACCAACTCGAAATTCGAATAGGTTAGAACATTTAAATTGTTGTTTTAATACTGCTTCTATTTGACTGTTTCTGGGCGTCTTGTGCGTTATGCGCAAGACTTTGGTTTTATTTTTCCTGCACCGATCATCTGCTTTGCTGCATACTGCCTTATGCACTTATTTTCTTTCTGAGTTAACCCATGCATTTTCGTTCTATGCAGATAACATGCTGGGCAAGGGTATGCTCGCTGAGTTGAGGGCGCTCGCCCGAACCCACGGGTTGGCGACGGGCTCTCAAACAGTGCCAAATTCTATGGTGGAGATCGCCGCCACTCGGGGCCGATCGCCACCTAAGGGCCCAGCACCCTCCGACGTCCAACCCGCCGCCCAGCGGAAGAAACTTGTCCTCAAGAGGGCTAAGAGGAAAGCTCCCCAGATAGTCCAAGAGGATGAGGAAGAAGATGACGAGGTCACCGAAGATGGCCTCATTACAAAGAGGAAGAGGGTGGCACCTTCTTCACCACCTGCCCCGCCCCCTCTTCCAACCTCAACACCGCCATCAACACCTGCTCCGCCTCCAACAATGTCATCTCCACCAGCTCCCGCCTCCCCAGTCCAAGCGATCCCGCTGGCCACTGCGCCACCCGCGGTTGAGGTCCAAGAGCCAAACTTCATGGAGGACCCCCCGAGCGCCTCCACGCCACATGTATCAGCTGGAGGGGGTCCCCCTTCAAATGCCTCAGCCGCAGAGGTTGCTCCAATCGGGGATGAGGTCGCTCATACCTCACCGATTCTGATCACTGAATCCCCGATGTCGTCACCACGCTGAGAAGTGCCCACTGAAGAACCAGCTAAGGAAGGTGGCGACGAAAACCCATAACAGGCCCCCACAGCGCCTCTAGTGCCTTTACAAGCAGCAAACCTCCCCCTTGAGGTCACGAGGATGTGGGAGCCTCTATCTGCTAAGCTAAAGACGATAGCAAAAGACATCCCTGCCATCATCACCAGAGCTGTGGAGAGCTCCACCAGGAGGCTCCAAGACGACCTCTTCAACCTCAAGACAGAGAACAGCACCATGAAGGTTGAGGTGGAGAAGTTGTCCTTCAACTTGACGCTCGCGGAGATTGAACACTCCCGAGTGGAGGACGCAATGAGCACCGAGCTCAGGTTGGCGCGCAAAGAGGCCACTGATCTCCGCCACAAAGTGCAACAACTTGCTCAAGAAAAGATCGAACTAGAGAGCAAGATCGTGCCTTACCGCGTCAGGGTGGCTGACCTGGAGGCTCTCATAAAGGCCGACGCCGTCAAGGTGCAGAAATTAGAGAAAAGGTCAGCCGAGCGAGAGACCCTCCTAGGGCAGGTGGAAAAGGCAAGGGACGACGCCATAGCTGATCTCGCCGAGGCCAACGAAGAGAAGGGAAAGGTAGCTGCTGAATTGGCCCAAGTGCAAGCGGAATCCAAGAAGGTTGCTGAAGACCTTCTCCAGGCTCAAGAGACCAATGAACAACTCAAGAAGCAGGTTGAAGAGCTGGAGCAACAGAATAAGGAGCTGAAAGAGCAAACTGAAGATCTCAAGAAGCGGATTGAGGAACTTCAGAAGCAGATTGAAGAACTCAAGCTGAACTCTGCTCAAATTCTGGCTGCTGGATTCGAAGCCGCACGGGAACAATTTGCCTGCTTGTTCCCCGACCTGGATCTCAGCATGGTGTCACTAAATAATGAAGTGGTGGATGGAAAAGTGGTGCCCGCCGAAGACTAATCAATTTAATCCATCCATTGCTTTTATACTTTCCCTTGTATACAACTTGCAACAGACTTTATGCCTTTTCGTATATATGTTTTGAACTGATATTAACTGTTAATGACAAAGGTCTACGTTCTTCCTCTTATAACTTCTTTAATTGCTTCAACTTTCCTTGCTTGTTTAATTCCAAAGAAAAGACTTAGGAAAACTATAGGCACGACCTTTGACTTAACTGCTTCGAATCACTTCAGCCCTTATCGTAAAAAGATTCCTCAAGCAACAAACTTTGACTCAGCTACTGGCTTAAACACTGCTTCACCCGATCTGCTCCATCAAAACGGGTCTTTTAACTTTTTCGCCACTGTTTGAACTTTTCCTGGTCGCTAGAAACTCTTGGCGATCAGCTTCTTTCTGGCTTCACGCCTTGGCCATTGTTCTTTGATCTGGGGGTAGAGACGCCTTTCAGATCCTTCTCTACCTCCTTGTGCTTCAGAGCAAGAGACCGGGTGGCTAGGCGTTCTCTTCGAACCTACCTTAGCCACCCTCAGAACTTCTTCCACCCTCTACACCGTACCTGAACTCGTTCGAGACGAGAAGGATTTTATCTTGCCTGAACTCGCTCATAGGCGGGAAGGTCTTTAACTCGCCTGAACTCGCTCATAGGCGAGGAGGTCTTTTACTCGCCTGAACTCGCTCACAGGCGAGAAGGTCTTTGAATCATGCCTCTACATTGCCCCAGGGGTTACATCTTCTCGCCCCCAGAAACACTGAGGACTTTTACTTGCCTCTACATTGCCCCGGGGGTTACATCTTCTCGCCCCCAGAAACACTGAGGACTTTCACTTGCCTCTACATTGCCCCGGGGGTTACATCTTCTCGCCCCCAAAAACACTGAGGACTTTCACTTGCCTCTACATTGCCCCAGGGGTTACATCTTCTCGCCCCCAGAAACACTGAGGACTTTCACTCTTTCTCGCCTGCACTCGCTCGACGGCGAGGAGGTCTTTTACTTGCCTCGGAACGCGCGCGGGCGTCGAGGTCTTTTAACTGGTGCCTCCGATCGCTGACAAACGATGAGGACTTTAGCTTTTTTAGAAAGCGTACAATATATCTTTACTCGCCTTAAATCACGTATAAGTGACAAGGTCTTTCTTCAAAACTTTTTGGAAAATAGCAAGCATGCAATCTGAAAACGCCTTATACTTCGAAAACTCTTCTTTTATTGGGTGGCCTCATTAAAAACCCTCCTTAGGGAAAAAAGAGTGCCCCCTTCAAACTGTTTCATTAGAGACCTTGTAATATAACTTTTGTGTTTGTCTTTACTTACAAAGCTCTTAACTATAGTACAACTTCAGGTGCGTGGCGTTCCAGGTGTGAGGAATCGCCCCTCCTTCCAGCGTCTCTAAGCGGTAGGCGCCGTTCCCGAGCGCCTCGGTTATTCTGAACGGTCCAGTCCACATGGGCGACAGTTTATTCTCCATCTCGTACTGGTGGGCCTTCCTCATCACCAGGTCGCCTTCTCTAAACTGCCTTGGCATCACCTTCGAGTTATATCTTCGTTCAATCCTCCTCTTCACCGCCTCAGCCTTCAATCTCGCTTCCTCTCTAACCTCATCCAGTAGATCCAGGTTCAGCCTTCTCTCTTCATTCGAGTCTTCCTCTACAAAGTTCTGGAATCTCGGCGAGCTCTCCTGAGTCTCTACTGGAATCATCGCATCACACCCATAGACTAGGCTGAACGGGGTCTCATGGGTTCCTGACTGCTCGGTGGTATGGTATGCCCAAACTATACGGGGCACCTCCTCAGCCCAGCTTCCCTTGGCTTTTTCTAGCCTTCTCTTCAAACCTCTCAACAACACCCGATTAGCTGACTCCACCTGGCCATTTGTCTGAGGGTGCTCGACGGATGCAAACACTTGTTGAATTCCCACCCCTTCGCAAAGCTTCTTCAACAGGTGGCTTGCAAACTGAGTCCCATTATCCGACACCAGGCGTTTAGGCACTCCAAACCGGCACACGATGTTCTTCCACACGAAACCTTCGATCTTGTGTGCGGTGATCTGGGCCACTGGTTCTGCTTCGATCCACTTGGTGAAATATTCAATCGCCACCACCAAGTACTTCATCTGCCTGATCGCCAGCGGGAAAGGTCCCAGGATGTCGATTCCCCAGGTATGAAACGGCCAAGGGCTATAGATCGACTTCAACTCCTCGGGAGGCGCCTTATGCCAATCGGCGTGCTGTTGGCATTGTTTGCAACATTGGGCATATTTCTTGCAATCTTCTCTCATCGATGGCCAGTAGTATCCTGCACGGAGAGTCCTCGCGGCCAGAGCTCGACCCCCGACGTGGCTTCCGCATATACCTTCGTGGAGCTCCGCCATGATTCTCGTGCACTTCTCGCCATGTATACATTCCAGGAGCGGGTGAGTGAACCCAAACCTGTACAGATCGCCATCAATCAGGGTGTACTTGCTAGAATTCTTCTTTACCTTCCTAGCCTCAGTCGGATCCAGCGGGAGAAGGCCATCCGCCAGGCACCGCTTGTACTGTGTTATCCAAGTGTCTGGCTCATGGGTAGCGCAGACCTGCATCACGTTCACCTTCTCTCCCCGACATGCTCTAATTCTTGGCGATCTCAGAGTTTCTTGCGTCAGGGACTTATGGCTTCTCGCGGCTTTCTCCGTCGACTTGCTTATCCGAAGGACCAGGTGATCTGCCACAAATGCTCTCGGCGTTTTCAGAGTTTCTTGAATCACCGTCCTCTGCCTACCCCCCTTGCCTGAACTGGCGAGCTTAGCTAGCAAGTCAGCTCGGGCATTCTGCTCTCTGGGCACATGCACTACTTCAAAGGAGGCAAAAGAACTCTTCAAATCCTGCACATATTCCAGATAGGCCGCCATTTGTGGATCTTTAGCCTGGAACTCGCCTGTTACTTGCCCTGTGACTAGCAGCGAGTCACTCTTAGCCATCAGCACCCTAGCTCCCATCTCCTTGGCCAGCAAAATTCCGGCGATCAGCGCCTCATACTCTGCTTGATTGTTACTGGCTTTGAAGGCAAACCTCAGAGATTGTTCGATCAGCACGCCGTTGGGTCCTTCCAATATGACTCCAGCACCGCTGCCCTGCTGGTTCGACGATCCATCCACCGAAAGTACCCAACGGAAATCGTCCCCTTCAACTCGCATTGCCTCAGATGAGAGCTCGACCACGAAATCTGCAAAGATTTGCCCCTTAATCGGGCCTCGGGGCTCATATTTGATATCAAACTCTGACAATTCTACTGCCCACTTCACCATCCTTCCTGCAACGTCAGGCTTCTTCAAGACCTTCTGGATGGGCAGGTCAGTCATCACCAGTATTGTGAAGCTATGGAAGTAGTGGCGCAACCTCCTCGCCGAAAATACCACAGCTAGCGCAGCCTTCTCCAGGGCCTGATATCTCGTTTCGGGGCCCTGCAACACCTTGCTCACAAAATAAATAGGCTTCTGAGCCTGACCTTGATCCTGGGCGAGCACCGCACTCACCGCCCTCTCAGTTACAGCAAAATACAACCTGAGAGGGGTTCCCACCAGCGGTTTGCACAGAACCGGCGGGCTCGCCAGATACTCCTTCAGCTTGACGAAAGCTTCCTTGCACTCTTTCGTCCAAAGAAACTTATTGTTGCGCCTCAGGCACTGAAAATAGGGATGGCCCTTTTCTCCGCTAGCGGACACGAAGCGGGACAGGGCTGCCATCCGACCTGTTAGCTGTTGAACCTCCTTCATCGTAGCTGGGCTCCTCATCGCCAAGATGGCGGCACACTTATCAGGGTTGGCCTCTATGCCTCTTTCAGTCAAGAGGAAACCCAAAAACTTCCCAGCTTCCACGCCGAAAATACATTTCTCTGGATTCAGCTTCAATTTGAACTTGGCGATCGTCGTGAACAATTCCTCCAAGTCGGCAACGTGCTTGCTCTTTTCCGGCGAGGTCACGACCATGTCATCGACGTACGCTTGCACGTTCCTTCCCAGCATTGGTGCCAGTACTCGATCCATCAGCCTCTGGTACGTGGCCCCCGCGTTCTTCAGCCCAAACGGCATCACCTTGTAGCAATAGCACGACCTCTCCGTCATGAAGGCTGTCTTCTCTTCATCCATGGGATGCATCTTGATCTGATTATACCCCGAGAAGGCATCCAAGAAACTCAGCAACTTACACCCTGCAGCACTGTCAACCAGGGCGTCTATACTTGGTAAAGGATACGAATCCTTTGGGCAAGCTTTGTTCAGGTCGGTGTTCCCGTTACTCTTCTTCACCAGCACGACATTCGCCAGCCATTCAGGGTACTGGACTTCCCTGATGTGGCCTGCAGCAAGGAGCTTCTGTGTTTCATCTCTAATCGCCTGCCTCCTCTCCTCGTTGAACTTTCTTCTTCTTTGTCGCACTGGTCTCACCAAGTTGTCCATCGCCAGATGATGGCACAAGAAGTCGGGATCAATCCCGGGCATGTCCGAGGCGGACCATGCAAACGCGTCCAGATGCCGCTCAATCACCTTGGCGATCTGGTCCTGGAGCTCGACCTCCAGAGATCTTCCCAGCTTGAAGATCTTTCCCCCGATCTCTTTCTCGAGCCACTGCTCGACAGGTTTTGGCCTGGATTCTCGGGCGATCACCGCCCTGGCGATTCCCTGCTCTCTCGCTTCCTCAGGGCGATTCCGCGCCTCTTCCTCCTCCAGACCAGTGTTTCCCTCCACTAGCTCAGCGTCCACCATCTCCACGTCCCTTCCGACGGTCTCTTCCGCTACCGTCGATCTGGGCTTCACACCGGGAGGTGGGGTGGTTGTTACATAACTCACTGATCTCTTGTTTTTCAGGCTATTCTCATA
This sequence comes from Phaseolus vulgaris, assembly GCF_051622355.1. Lineage (NCBI taxonomy): Eukaryota > Viridiplantae > Streptophyta > Magnoliopsida > Fabales > Fabaceae > Phaseolus > Phaseolus vulgaris. The sequence continues at coordinate 22,344,581 of NC_143508.1, read as the reverse complement.
GCACTTTTTCGCTTCTTTCTGATCAGACTTGATCGTGATCACCACCCCCTCCATAGACGGCAACTTTACCTTCATGTGCCGAGTCGACGGAATGGCGCCTATCCTGTTAAGCGTGGGCCTTCCCAACAGGATGTTGTATGCTGAAGGAGCGTTTACGATGAGGTACTTGATTTTCTCCATCCTCGAACCAGCCTCATCTGTAAACGTGGTTCTGAACTCAATATACCCCCTGACCTCCACCTGGTCACCAGCGAACCCATACAGGCACCCTCCATAGGGCCTTAGCTGGTCAAGGGGCAACTCCAGCTGCGTGAAAGTCGGCCAGAACATCACGTCTGCCGAACTTCCCTGGTCCACCAGAACTCTGTGGACCTTCCTTCCCGCCGTAACCAACGAAATGACTATGGGATCGTTGTCATGGGGCACAACGTCCCGAAGATCCTGCTTGGTGAACGTAATGTCTACCTCCGGCGAGTGATCTTCAAACATATCCACTGTCATCACCGACCGCGCGTACTTCCTCCTCTGCGATGCGGTGCATCCACCACCTGAGAAGCCTCCTGCAATGTTGTGGATTTCCCCGTGGATAGGCATCTCGTGTTGCTGGGCTTCTCCACCTGCTGGCTGGGAACTCGACGCTCCCCCCGTCCTCCTATCCAGCAGATAGTCATTTAGGAACCCGCTCTTAACCAGATCATCGAGCTGATACCCTAAGGACAAACACGAGTCCAAAGTGTGGCCAAAGCCCTGGTGAAACTCACACCAGGCGTCTGGCTTTGGTCCCAGCACCTTGTCGCCCACCTTCTCAGGCGCTTTCAACCTAGCAGATATATTGGGAATGACGATCAGGTCCGCCAATCCCATAACAAACTTGTGCTTAGGCGGGCGATTGTATTCCCGGCGTGCTGGCTGCTGGCGTCCCTGGCCCCTCCCCTTGTTCCTCCTATCATAAGGATGGCGAGCCCTCTGGTCCTTCCTGGCCGCCGCCGCTGTCTCCAGTACCCTTTGCGGCTGGATCCTGGTCTGGGCGCGTGGCCTAGCGGGAGCCACGCTCCCTCTCTTCTCGGCGACCTCACTCTCGTCGGCGATGTGAGCCACCGCAAGTCGCCTGACCTCAGCAAACGTTGCAGGGTGAGCCCTGATCAAGGCCTCGCAGAATGGTCCTGGCAGCACGCCCTTCTTGAATGCATAGACCAGCATTTCTTCATCTTTAGCCGGCGATCTGACCATCTGCGCTCCAAAGCGATTCAGGTAGTCTCTGAGGGACTCTCCCTAGTACTGCCTTATATCAAACAAATCATAAGACACCCTGGGCGGTGCCTTGTTCACGATGTATTGCTCGACGAAAACCTTCGAGAACTGCTGAAAATTGGTTATGTGACCGTTAGGTAGGCTCACAAACCACTCCAACGCCGTTCCCTGGAGCGTGCTCACAAACATCTTGCAATACACGGCGTCTGACCCTCCCGACAGCATCATCTGCGTATGGAATGTGGTTAGATGAGCCTCTGGATCCTCCACGCCGGTAAAGACAGCCTTGACAGGGACCACACTCGTAGGAATTGGCGTGTCAGTAATCGCCTGAACAAAAGGCATAGGGAAAACACGAGGTGGCGATGACGGCGCCACCTCTTCAGCAGAAGAACGCCCTTGCTGCTCCTGAAGAGCTTGACGCAGCTCCTCAGTCACCTTGCTGAGCTCCTCATTCCTGGCGCGAGAGGCGACCAGGTCCTCATGCATTCTCGCCTGCTCTATGCGTGAGGCTTCCACAGTTGCCTGCAACGAACGCATCATCTCTGCCATCTGCGCCATGGTCATGGCAGCGACGCCTTCAGCAGCGACGGGCGCAACTGGACTTGAGCGATTGCTTCTCATTTTTCTCATGAAACTCAGCGAATCACAGAATGCGGCGAACAACACTTACTTTAGCTACGATTGAGTCAGCGATCAATCGGAAAAACTGTGCGAAACTCCGCGAGAAAACTCAAGAACACCGCAAACCTTCAAAGAAACTTGCAACTCCACCAAAAACCACTGCTCTTCCCATGGACAACCAAACGAGCGAAAGAACTCAACTCCACCGAACAAATCGCGCGAAAACAGCAGAAAAAACCTCACTCCACCGATCAAAAACCCAAACGAACAGTGTAAAACGCGAATTCACCGAACGAATCTCAAGCAAACAGCGAACGATGGTTGCACCAGCACACAACCACGCAGAAAACTTCGAAAACCTCCAAGAACTCACGCTGTGGATGGGAGCAAGTTTTACACGGCCCCACGGTGGGCGCCTGATGATACTGCCTGTTGACCAGAACGCTGGAAACTGCCTCGTCAAAGGATCGACGTGTGCACCGCTTCACACCTCCGTTCCTCTTCGAGATCCACCTCAAGAACCTGCAAAGAAACAGAGCGGCGCCGCTGCGGCCGATCGCACTCCAACGCCCAAGTCAGTGACCGAATCACCAAATACTAAGAGAACAAGAACCGTGCAAATCCTCTCTCACAGTGTGCTCTAGAACTCGCAAGCGTAAAGTGTATAATCTGAACGTGCGTACCTCAGAAAGTTCGTTGAGAACTCTTATATACCTGGTTACTTTCTCTCTCCTGGCAGTTACAGACTTGGACACGTGGCTCGCATCTAGTCGTACACGTGCCTTCATCTGGAGCCTCCTTGACTTGGGCGCTGCTCCTGACTCTCTCTTTGGCTAAGTTATTTATGCATGGTGCTGCCCAGTACATAGCTAACTTGGGAGTGCGATCTCTACTGGAACTGGCGAGTTAGGGTGCCTTCATACACCTTCCCTGTGGTCTCGCCGGCCGCCTTCATAATCTGCACCACCTTCATCTCTGGCGATGTGCTTTCTCTGGCGATCTCCAATCACTAGGTCGCCTGAGTCTACATCTGGCGACTTCATCTCCAACCTGGTGATCGCCGGTTCTGGTATGCTGGAGATCGGAACACGCCAACTTAATAACTGGCGACTTCACGAGCCCCCCGACTTCCTTCCCTTCTGCCAACCTGGCGCCTTGTCAACACGCCTATATTGTAGCTTGATGCCACGTCATCACTTCCGACTACCAGGGCGGTACACATGTTAATAAAGATTTATCTGAAAGGTCTCAACATATGCAGTACCCACAAGTTCTAGAACTTGAAAAGATATTTCAGAGCCTTTTCAACCACCTTAATATATCGAGTGGACAATGGTTCACTCACTAGGAGATCTTCCTCCCCAAAGGCTATTATCAACTTGTCACCAATTATAAACTTCAGCTTTTGGTGTAGGGTTGAAGGTAACTTCAACATAATGGACCCTAGGTCGTATCAATAAACAAGTATATGTCAGTAGTATGTCCATTACCTGTAAGATGGATTGGGAGTTCGATTTCCTCCATCACTTCCCTTCTACTTCCATTGAAAGTTCTCACAACCATGGCACTTGGACACATATGAACTTCGTCACATGAGCCACTGTAAATGAACACCCATGTTGTAACATAGTCCATGCATTTTACAGATACACCAAAGCCTTGTTATGAGCTATTCCTTTAGCTGGAACCTCGTCATCAGTAAAAGTGAGGTAATTATTACTAACAATCCCTTCAAAGTTATCAAGTGATATATCCTGCTCTACATGGGCTCCGCTTACTATTTTCATAAGCAATGTCCTATGGGTGACTAAGTGCATCAACAACTCTAATAATAAGATATTGACTGTCATGCGATTCAATTGATCCACTACTTTGTATTCGCTATATAATAAAGGAATTTGAGGAACTCTTAAGAATTCTTACGTTTTTTGGGGTCACCTTGTAGCGAAGCCTTACTCTATAGTTCCCTTCCTTCCTTGAGTCTTGCTAGAGATGTGAGTACTAGGGGCTTCATTAGTTTGCTTTCCCTTTTGCTCTCCTTTTATCACATGGACATCATATTTCGAGGGAATTGCTTTTTCACTTTTGTAAGGAAAGGAGGATCATGTTTGTATCACAACAAGGTGTCATGCTTGCGACATATGCAAGGTTTTAGTGAAATGGATCACTAGTGATTTGGGCCCAGACAAACTTTGTTCCTCGCTTGCATAATATGTCTGTCAATTAAATCTTGCAATATACGCTTGAATTCGGAGCAATCATCAATAGAAAGCTTGGTGTCTCCTTGTTTGTATTTAAGCTTTAAAAGCTTGACTTGGAAAAGCGGAGTGAAGATGCATTTCATGGAACTCCGAATTTCGTCGACTTCTCTAATCAAATGATGTCCCTCCCCCTTCATGGTGATTTTTTTTTTTTTTAAGATTTTGCCTATGTCAAAAGAGGTTTTTTTTGACCATGATGGGTTTTTTTTTTTTTTTTTTTACCAAAATGGGGTTCGTTTAAAAAAAATTACAAATTTACGCAATTCGTGCCAATTCGACACGACTTCATATGCAGAAGTCGTCCCAATTAGGCACGACTTCTGTCATGTCATACTAAAGTCGTGCCAACTTGGCACGACTTCTGTCCTGTCATACTGAAGTCGTGCCAACTTGACACGACTTCTGCCCTGTCATGCTGAAGTCGTGCCAACTTGGCACGACTTCTGCTCATTCTCCACACCATCAGATTCCTTACACGTATAACTTTTTACCTTCTCCTTCTGGTACTTTTTCCACTCCACCAAATATATTTGGAATTTTGGCTTTCACCCCTCTTTCTGCATATAATCCAACATCATCCATGCACTATCGACCCACAATGCCCTCACCAACATCTCATAATGAAGCCAATAACAACGATGATGAACATGTCGTTGATGATCCTCTTCCACGAAGACCTCGACGACAAATACAATGACCACATTGTGTCACGTCTTCCCATATATAATTTACTTCTAGTTCAACTTTATAGTTTTATTTTATATCTTGTAATGAATCTTACTAATTTGTTTAGTTCTAATTAATCTCTTCTCATTATTACGTGTTCTGTAAAATCATTACTTCTCAAACTATTTATTTTGCAAATTCACAACAATAATTCTCTATTTATTTTCCAAATACAATAAATTTTCATTTATGTATTTATTTCCAAATTCAATAACAATTTTCTTCATTTTTTAATTAATCAAATAATCAAGTTATTGTATTACATTACCGTCAAACATGATCCATACACGATTATCCAATTTTTTGTTCCTTAAAACTAACACTCTTAGAAAATTATGTATCAAATTAATTTTTAACATTACATAACTTACTACCCAATATATAAACAATAAAATTAAAAAAAAATTATGATGTGGCAGAAGTCGTGCCAAGTTGGCAAGACTTCTGTATGACAGGGCAGAAGTCGTGCCAAGTTGACACGATTTCAATATGACGGGGCAGAAGTCGTGCCAAGTTGGCACGACTTCAGTATGTCAGGGTTGAAGTCGTGCCAAGTTGGCACGATTTTAGTATGACATGGCAAAAGTCGTGTCTAATTGGGACGACTTCTTCATATGAAGTCGTATCGAATTGGCACGACTTGCCTAAATTTGTAATTTTTTTTAAACGGACCCCATTTTGGTAAAAATCAACAAAAATAACCCCATCATGGTAAAAAAAACAGCCAAAAGATGATTGCCCTTACACTAGGTTTATCTTCTTGGAAGGTCAACCGTTCAGAATCAATCAAGGAGTGTACCTTGTGTCTGAAAGCTAAACACCTTTCAGTGAAATCACCAATAGTTCCTCCATCATAATCACATTTAGCATTTGTGTCATAGTTTTTAGGGTACAGTAGTTGTATAGACTTCATGGGACATACTGCGACTAAGGAATTACGAGGGAGGTTTGGTAGGATTTCTGTGTAAGTTACATGAATGAGAGTAAAATGGACAAAATTTATTTTTTGATTAAAATTGCTCTTTCAGTTTGAGCTATAACTTAGGCCTTTGTTGGAATTTAAAACCTACATCAGTTTTCCAACCTTGTTGGTGAGTCTACGAATGGTAAACAAGCTTGAAATTAGCAATGTATGAGAGTTTTGCTGCAGGTTGTTGATAATTCTATTAATAGCAGGGTTGAATGTGATGGAAGAGGCCCAAACTCAGGCCCTAGTTCAAGCCAACCAACTAGATGGCAGAGAAACGTTTCTTTATATGTTCAAGAGGACCACAAGAAGTAAAGCCCAAACCATGAGAACTAGTTTCTTTATTTGTAATTTTAGTAGAATAGGGTTCCTTTAGCATAATGGGGGTGGTGTGCTTATCACTGTAGCTTGAGTAAAGCCTTTTAGGGTAAGAAGTTAACCTAACTTCTAGAAGTTTGCTCTTAGGGTGCGACATTGACTTTAGTCAAAACCTTAGCAGCCGCTCTTTTGTGTATTTCCCATCCTACCCTTGCTCCTTGCTCTCCAAGCCACCATCTCCTATAAATATGGTGCTTTGACTCATGTTTTGTAATATCAATTTTATGAGTAAAATGCTACCAAATATTGCAAGCTTCTACTCCCTTGTCTAGTCTCTCTAGGTTAGACATTTTGATCTTCACCTCCACCTTTCTCCAAGTGATATGGCCCAACCAATCACTCTCCATACCTTTCATGCACCTACAAGGAACCCATAGATATATATGAGCCCTCCTTGATCCATCACATCCATTGCTTCTGCCACCCTTTTCAAATCTCCAAGAAGAAAAACCCATCATTTGGTATCAACCCATCATTTGGTATCTAGAGTCAAGGTTCTTCAAGAGATAAGTGTTATCTTCATTTTATTTTTGAGTTTTCTTCAAATCTGTGTTGTTCATCTTGCCTTGATTTTCTTGTTGTTTTTTTATGTCATTTTAATTGTGTTGCTGTTTTAAATTGTTGTACGGTTTTATTTTGGTTCAAATTGTTCTTGGAAAGTTATGTTCATCCTACAATGTCATAAATTCCTAGTGGTGCCTTTTATTGTTGATTTGGTTGCTTGATTTTGATTTTTAGTGCAGTTTATATTTCTGTTTTTGAAGCTTTGATGTCTTTTATATTTTCATATTTGAGTTCATACTTGTGTGTTAGTTCCCTACAAGTTCTTTTCCAATCATTTCCATTGTGTTTTTGAAGTTTCCTTGTTGCTTTCTAATTCCAGTTTAGAATTTTCCTTGTGGAGACAAATCAAGGGACAACAACAACCTCACTTGAACAATTCACAAATATACACAAAGGAACTACAAGTGAAGGAGTGCATAGAATAGAACTTGATTTTTTGTGCATAAAAATAAAATAAAATTATTGACCTAATTTCATTGTATTTCTTTGAGTTGTAATTTGCAAGAACTTTGATTAATTAGTGGATTAATACACTTTAGTCGGTGAGTGTGTCTTCAAGGTTCCAAAGTGCCAAGAAGCCTCACCTTAGGATTCGACTAATTTTTAAGCTTTCTAGATAGCAATTTTCTTGTGTGTTTTATTGCTTTACATTGTTTTCTTGCATAAAACTTTGTTTTCATATTTGATTGTGCTCTAAGTGAATTACTTAGAGAAGGGCTTGTGAAAGTATTATGGAATAGAATCTAGCTAGGAAAGGCTTGGTACTTAAGTGATCCAAGGGATCCACCTCCCTTTCCTGGGAATCTACCTTCGGTTCTCCACCTCCCTTTCCTGGGAATCTACCTTCGGTTCTCCACCTACCTTTCTTTTGGTAAATTGCTTCTAACACATAACTTTCAACATGTCTTCTCATTTTCTAATCCAAGTGAAAGTGATAGAAAGTCTATAAAATCTCTTTTAAAACAATTAGCCTAAGACTTTCAATCAATATCACATAGACAATTGCAAAATGAGGCCCAAATCATAGATGATAAAATAGAAAGGGATGCTCATCTTGCTATTTTAGAAGAGGAGTTGAAAATTGTGAAAGAAAAGGATGAATACATTAGAAACTTAAAAAATCACATCCATCACATGCATCTAGTTCTAGGTCGTGTGACTCGCATGCTGAGGGGAGTCTGAGAGTTAATGATTATTATCAACCTCCACCAACAAGAACTAGAAGAGAGAGCCACAAAGAGATTAGGGTAGACCTACCTCATTTTTGTGGAAAGGAAAATGTTGAAACATATATAGATTGGGAAATGAAAGTAGAACAACTTTTTTCTTGCCATCATGTTAGTGAGGAGACAAAAGTACCCTTAGCCACTTTAAGCTTTCAAGGAAACGCTATGTATTGGTGGACAACCCTAGAAAGAGATAGACGCCTCCACGGGGACCCTCCCATAGAATATTGGAATGACCTTAGGGGAGCCCTGAGACGCCGCCATATTCCTTCATACTACAATAGAGAGTTAATGGACAAGCTCCAAAGACTCCAACAAAAAACCATGAATGTAGAGGAGTATAGGCAAAAGATGAAGCTTTACATGATGAGAGCCTCTATTAGGGAGGAAGAAACCACCACCATAGCTAGGTTCCTCAATGGTCTCCATCTTGAGATAAGGGATAAAGTTGAACTTTTGCCCTATAGGGACTTGAATGACTTGATCCAACTTTGTATAAAAGTTGAACAACAAAATTTGAGAAAAAGATCAAGTCGCAAGGAGAGTTCTTACTCTAACTCTTATCCCAAGAAAGAGTATGAAAGACAAAGGGAGGATAGTCTTTCAAATGATAAACCCAAAGAAACTCCCAAAAGTGTAGGAAAAGATGTGTCTACCTCACAACTCCACAATAGAGATATCCAGTGCTTTAAGTGTCTTGGTAGAGGTCATATAGCATCCCAACGGCCAAATAAGATAACCATGGTCTGAAGAGAGAGGGGTGAGTATAGCAGCCAAGATGATGAGTCTAGTGGGGAAGAAGAGAAAGAAGATAGTGAGGGGGCATATCCTTGTGAAGGAGAATTAATGATGATCAGAAGAACCCTCAACAATCACCCTAGTGTGAACTATGAAACACAGAGAGGGAACATCTTTCATACAAGATGTAAAGTTTTGGAAAAAATTTGTTCTCTCATTGTGTTTAGTGGTTCTTGTTGTAGACAAGCGAGTAAATGTCAGTCTTTATGTGGGGAACTATATAGATGAGATTTTATGTGATGTAGTACCCATGGAAGCCTGTCATATCTTATTGGGAAGACCATGGCAATTTGATAAGAAAACTATGCATAATGGTCTTACCAGCGAGATTACTTTTATTCATAAGGAAAATAATTTTTTACTTTATCCTTTAACACCCTCACAAGTGGTAAAGGACCAAGTACAAATGAAACAAAAAAGAAAAAATGAGAGAAAAAAATAGAAAAAGCAAAAAAAGACCTTAGAGAGAAAGCTGAGGCGTGGGAGAAGAGTGTTCCTTTCCACAAGGTCATTCAGAAAGAAGAAAAATTTGAAAATAAAATTGAAAAGATACTTCTATCTGAACAACCTTCAGGCCTCCTTCTTTGTAAAGGAACACTTGCATGCACTGCCACACTTTCTAAAGTTTGTGAGCTACCTCCTCAAGTCCAAAAACTTTTAAAAGATTTTGGTGATATATTCCCTAAGGAAGGACCCATTGGACTTCATCTTGTTAGAGGTATAGAACACCAAATAGATTTAGTTCTGGGAGCTAGTCTACCAAATAGACCAACTTAAAGAACTAATCCTGGGGAGACTAAGGAGATAGAGTCACAAGTTCAAGAATTGTTGGAGAAAGGCTGGGTTCAAAAGAGTCTAAGTCCTAGTGTTGTACTTGTTTTGTTGGTGTCAAAGAAAGATGGCAAGTGGAGAATGTGTTGTGATTGTAGAGCCATCAACAATATCACCATCAAATACAGGCAACCAATTCCTAGACTTGATGATATGCTTGATGAATTGCATGGGTCCACTATATTTTCTAAAATTGATCTCAAAAGCGGATATCACCAAATAAGAATCAAAGAGGGTGATGAGTGGAAAACTGCTTTTAAGACCAAATTTGGATTATATGAGTGGTTAGTGATGCCTTTTGGACTCACTAATGCACCTAGCACTTTCATGAGGCTTATGAATCATGTAATTAGGGATTGCATAGGTAAATATGTAGTATTTTATTTTGATGATATATTAGTATATAGTCAAAGCCTAGAGTCACACCTAAGTCACCTTAGGGAGGTTCTTTTAGTGCTTAGGAAAAATAGTTTGTTTGCTAATATAGATAAGTGCACTTTTTGTGTAGATAGTGTAGTGTTTTAAGGTTTTATAGTAAACAAAAATGGGGTACATGTTGACCCCGAGAAAATCAAAGCCATCCAAGAGTGGCCAACCCCACAAAATGTAGGAGATGTTAGGAGCTTTCATGGTCTAGCAAGTTTCTTTAGGAGATTTGTTCCTAACTTCTCATGTCTAGCTTCACCACTCAATGAGTTAGTGAAGAAAGACAATCCATTTTGTTGGACGGAGAAGCATGAGCAAGCCTTTCAAAGGTTAAAAGCTCAACTCACTAATGCACCCATTCTAGCTTTACAAAACTTTTCAAAAACTTTTGAACTAGAATGTGATGCATCGAGAGTAGGAATATGTGTTGTGTTGTTGCAAGGTGGGCACCCAATTGCATATTTTAGTGAAAAACTTCATGGTGTCGCCCTCAACTATCCCACCTATGACAAAGAGCTCTATGCAAAGTGGATGGAATTTCTTGAACAATTTCCATATGTTATCAAATACAAGAAGGGCAGTACAAATATTGTGGCAGATGCTCTATCAAGGAGACATGCCCTATTTACTAAACTTGGAGCCCAAATTCTTGGATTTGAAAACATACCTGAACTTTATAAAGAAGATCATGATTTTGCACCCACTTTTGTTGAGTGTCAACATAAAGCACAAGGAGGTTTTTATGTTTCTGAGGGGTACTTATTTAAAGAAGGAAAACTTTGCATACCCCAAGAAACACATAGAAAACTCCTTGTAAAAGAAGCATATGAAGGAGGACTCATGGGCCATTTTGGAGTTGATAAAACTCTTGAACTTTTAAAAAGAAAATTCTTTTGGACACACATGAGGAAAGACGTCCAAAGACATTGTCGTAGATGCATTTCATGTTTAAAAGGTAAATCTAAGACAATGCCTTACGAACTCTACACTCATTTACCTTGTGCAAGTGCTCCTTGGGAAGATATAAGCATGAATTTCATATTAAGCTCTTCTTTAAAGAAGTGGTAAGTCTACATGGTTTACCTAAGACCATAGTTTCGGATAGAGATCCTAATTTTGTAAGCCATTTCTGGAGAACTCTTTGGGAAAGGCTTGGAACAAAGTTGAATTTCTCAACTTCTTGTCATCCTCAAATGGATGGACAAATTAAAGTTGTAAATAGATCTCTTTTCACTATGCTTAGGTCAATCATGAAAGGAAATCACAAATCATGGGATGAGTACCTTCCTCATATTGAGTTTGCATATAATAGAGTAGTTCATAAAACTACTAACATTTCTCCATTTGAGGTTGTGTATGGGTTCAATCCTCTTACTCCTTTGGTTTTGTTACCTCTACCTAATCCACAAGATTTTGTGCATAAGGAAGGAGTAACAAAGGCTAGATTTGTAAAGAAAATGCATGAGAAGATTAAGAACAAAATACAACAACAAATAGAGAAATACATGAAACATAACAATAAGCGGAAGAGAGAGGTGATTTTTGAGGAGGGAGATTGGGTTTGGCTTCACCTTAGAAAAGATAGATTCCCTAATCAGAGGAAGTCTAAACTTAGTCCCAGGGGTGATGGTCCCTTCCAAGTTCTCAAAAGAATCAATAATAATGCATATCAAATTGACCTGCCTGAAGAATATGGAGTACATACTACCTTCAATGTTATGGATCTAACACCTTTTGCAGGTAGTGAAGATGAAGAGACATAAGCATGTGATTTGAGGACAAATCCTCTTTAAGAGGGAGGGGATGATGGAAGAGGCCCAAGCTCAGGCTCTAGTTCAAGCCCAACAACTAGGTCCATGGCAAAGAGGATTCAAGAAGATTGGGACTCTACTACTGATGGCAGAGAAACGTTTCTTTATATGTTCAAAGAGGACCATAAGAAGTAAAGCCCAAGCCATGATAACTAGTTTCTTTATTTTTAATTTCAGTAGAATATGGTTCCTTTAGCATAATGGAAGAGGTGTGTTTATCATTGTAGCTTGAGTAAAGCCTTCTAGGGTAAGAAGTTAACCTAGCTTCTAGAAGTTTGCTCCTAGGGTGCGACATTGACTTTAGTCAAAACCCTAACAGCCGCTCTTTTGTGTATTTCCCATTCTACCATTGCTCCTTGCTCTCCAAGCCACCATCTCCTATAAATAGGGTGCTTTGGATCATGTTTTGTAAGATCAATTTTATGAGTAAAATGCTGGCAAATATTGCAAGTTTCTACTCCCTTGTCTAGTCTCGCTAGGTTAGAAATTTTGATCTTCACCTCAACCTTTCTCCAAGTGATATGGCCCAACCAATCACTCTCCATACCTTTCATGCACCTACAAGGAACCAATAGCTCTATATGAGCCCTCCTTGATCCATCACATCCATTGCTTCCACCACCCTTTTCAAATCTCCAAGAAGAACCCATCATTTGGTATCAACCCATCAGAATGGAAGATGTAGCATGGGCTTTTTCTTTTTCTTTCTTCTTTCCATAATTAAACCCATGTTTTTTAGCATTTGTGACCATGAGTGGGTTATGTTTAATTTTCCCACTTTTCAACTCGATTTCAATTCTTTGTTCGATGATGAAACAAAGTTGGAAGAGACACTGCCCACCATGTGTTCATAGAAAGGAGACTGCAATGTGTCTATAAACATAGCCACCATTTCCTTGTCGTGTAATGGTGGCTCTAGTTAGGCATCATCTCCCTCCACTTTTAAGCATATTCCTTGAAGTTTTCATATTCCTTGTTCTTCATACTTTGTAATTGTAGTTTTATACTTTGTATCATGTAAACATTGTATTTTCATTAATATGTCAATCTAGTCTTTCCAAGAATGGACATGAGTTGGCACAAGATGCTTTTCTATTTTACTGCAGTTCCATTTTAAATTCAGTTTACATTTCTTGCCATCTTCAATTCAGTCTTCACATTTATTTCCCCAAATCCTTAATTTGCCAAAAAAGAAACTCTTCAATGAACTCAATGTACTTATGTTCCTTAGATTGACCTAGGTTGACCCTATACAACATTTTAATTTTAGTTTACATTTCTTGTCATCTTCAATTCAGTCTTCACATTTCATTTCCCCAATCTTTAATTTGCTAAAAAAGAAACTCTTCAACAAACTCAATGTATTTATGTTCCTTGGATTGACTTAGGTTAACCCTATACCACATTCGGGGAAACTTAGTTTTGTTTGAAAAACTTGATGCAACTAAGATTTTATCACATACTAACGTTGCAAGATACAAACAGGTATTGTTTTAGCTCGTAGTCACTCATAACTAACCTGTGCAAGTATTGTTTGGGAATATAACCACTCTTGGCTAAACTGTCAAGTATTCTTTAACAATATGTCAATCATGGCTAAGACGAAGATTGATGTGATCAAAAGATCATAAGGTTGCTCACTAGAGAGAGGTTGTGTCTTTCAACTTTTACAAGGTTAAACACTCTTACTAGTTTGTTGGATGAACACAACAATGTTCCTACAAAGCTGTTTTAGGGCATAAAAAGCATATTGACAACGTTTCACCACTTTTGCAAATTGAACTCCTTGCTCTTCTTCATGAAAGATAACTTGATATAAGCTTTGAAGAAAATAGTCATTACAAATCATTTTCTAGTTGTTGAGTAGCTTGCAACTCACTCATTTTCCTTGTGTTTGAGTAGTTTGGATGTAGAAGATGTATTAAATGTGTTCTATGCATGCATGCATTAAATGTTTTTTTCTTCTTTAAGCAACATCCCGAAAGATGGATGCACTTATATTTCCTTGGACAAAATGTCTTTACTCTAAATTAATTACATAAAATATAGAGTCGTACGAAGCATATTAATCAATCCAGGTTTGACAATGCTAACACTGGGGAGTTATTGAAGCAAAACAACTATAACTCATTTTCCTAGAGTCCTTTGATGTGATATATGCTTTGTGTGTGGATCATCTTGGTCAGACACATAAAACAAACATTCCCGTGGAACATAAATTACGCATACAAATATTTTTGAAGTATTATATTAACTAAGACTATGTGCATATCGTTTAAGGAAACAAAACTTATCAAATATAAAACAAGACTACAATGTTGTATCATTTAACAGATAAACCACTTATATCTTATATAATATGATATGTTATTGTTCTCGCCGGCTGACTTCGGTCGGTCTTTGAGGTGAGCTTCACTTTGACTTGTCTCCACGTGATGCTCCGAGATGTTAATCCTTTGGAAATGAGGCTCTACCTGTTGATCACACTCCGACGATCAAGTCAGTGAGAGAATCCAAACTATCAATTTGTATCAGTTCAGGGTTCAGCAAAAAGCTTACCTTTACTTAGGGTCTTAAACCCCTTTTATAGACATTCCTTCAATGATTTTCATCAACCAGAATATTATTTCAATAACAAGAATACAATCTCAATAACAACAATATAATTTCAACAGTAAGTATATTCTGTTAACGTGTACCTTTTATTTTTGGGTACAATGCCACAACATCCTTAACAACTTTTATTTGCCTTTAAGTATATATATGCTTTAACTAATTCAGATATTTCTTCTATTGTTTTTACTTTAATTACTTTTTCCATATAGACTACCAAACCTCTGGACCAACCTTATAACGTGTCATTGGGCCCATACCTGCCCTAGGCTAAGTTGGGTATTTCTCACATAATTTGTCTAACCGAGCTTACTACACTTAAGTGCTTGGACTGAGGATTCGAGCACATCCGACTAGTACACAAGCCCCCAAGGCTCGAGCCGAGCTTGACAAGGCGAAGAGGCTCTCTAGTGTTGGTGGCTGACATGACGTTTTCTCAAGGGGTAGCTAGGGTGCGATGAAGTGTCTTGTGAAAGGACATTTCACCTTGCTTAATGTGGAGCGTACACGTGGCGCCTGCATCAACGGTGGGAAAATCCTACCATTTTAACTTCATCTTTTTCCGAAATAACCCTTTTGTTCTCCCTCTAAACACTCTTCACTCTTTCACCCCTGACTCACCGCTGCGCTCAAGTTCTCTCCCCTTTACAAAAGACTTCTCATTCCTCTTTAGCGCCATCACATACCGTCGTTGCTTACTGGAAAACCAGGTATGCTCTATCCATTTAACTTCACTAAATGATTGTTATTGATCTCACCTTGGAGAAATGCATCTTAGTTTACGCCGATTCTATTCATTCTATTTTGGCCTGAATTGCATTCGTATTTTGCCTTTGTTTTATGCTTTTAGTTGTTTTTGACAATGGATTATAGTTTTGCATACCATTGGGCTAAAAAGGAACTCCTTAAAGAGACCTCTTACTATACCACCCGTTTACGAATTAGAGAGTTAAGGGAAGCTAGGTGTTGTTTGAGTAAAAAACATGAGGGTTTCGTAAAAGTAGTAGAGTGTAAGGAAGGGGAACCGATATGCTGTGATGAGTCATCGGACTCTGATGGTCCATTTTGTTTTTTCTATGCTACGTTCTTAAAAAAGGTCTTACTTTGTCTACCTTTGTCTATTTTTTTAAAAGGAGTTGTTGATCGAGCTAAACGTAGCTCCCGCCCAGCTACATCCAAATAGATGGGCATTTATATGAGGTTTTATAATCATGTGTTCCTAGCTCGACATTTCACCGACTGTGCAGGTCTTCTTACACTTTTTTTAGGCCAAATACTTGGGCCGCCAACTGTGGGTTTCTCTTAATGGTGCCCCTGGGAGAGGTTTACTTATCCTCTTCCAGTTATCCTAGATAAATTTTAAAGGTCGATTCCTCAAGATCCGAGCTTCGGCAGGAGGTCCGTCCTTATTGGACAACTTTCCTTTTATTGGATGCCCAATCCTAGGTTCCAAAGTGCTCGACGCTTGGAAGACCTGCCTCCAAAGGACCAAGGAATTTGCGAATTTTTGACAAGTTTGAAAGTCATCTTTGATACCACAACATTGTTGACCAAAGAGTATCTTCCTGGTGCCCTATACCGGTACACCCCTTTCCTACCTTTGAAAAAAAAACCTAAATCACAACCACTAATCATTTATTTGTTTTTGTAGATAGCATGCTCTCCAACATCAGCAAGGCTGAGCTCACTAGGAAGATGAGAGCATCAACGAGCCTGCCCAAGGAGTCATTACCACAAAAAAGAAAGGCTCCAACTGTGGTTACACAAATTCAATCTGACCAAGACAAGCAGACTGCCTCAAGGCTTGTCTTCAAAAGGAAAAGACCAACGATCACTCCCCCTACTGAGCATTCACATTCAGATGGCCGAGCTCCACACCAAGAGGTCATCATAATTTTTAGGAGTGCGAGGCCGAGAGCTCGTGGGACCCCGACTTTGACGTCCCAACTCATGGTAAGTCATTCTTTTAGCCCAGTGAGGATAGAGCTAGGCTAATGGTTCATGACGAAGATCACCTTCGTCATGATACCTTGAAGCTACTCGAACAAGCATTTGCCATGCCTTGCCTAGTCGACGTTAAGGCAAAATATCGAAAAACATCTGAGGACCAAATGATCAAAGAGAACATGGAGCTTCGCAAAAAATGGAACACCTCCAGGCTGAGATTAACTGATTGGGTGGTCTGCATCAAGAAGTCGAACAACTCTAAGCTGAGAATACCCAAGAGGCATTAAGCTTGGCTGAAGAGAAAAACAAGTTTTTAACTAAAGTTGAAGAGGTGAAAAACGAGGTGACCCACAAAGGGATGACACTAGCTATCTTGTTCACGCAAAGGCGCTCATATTCTCCGAGATGAAACTAGCTATCTTGTCCTCTAGCTCCTTAGAAAGCGAGGTGCCGAGCTTGAATTTCTTTCCCTTTATCTCCCTCTCTCAAGTTTCTTCAGCTGGCCCAGGTTGCCTTTCGTCGCTGATGCCGGCCTTTGCCACCCATCCCGACTCTCTGTGTTGGATAGTAACTGTATAGGTTCCCCTGCGATTTTTTAAGCTACTTTCGTAACATTTTCGGGCCATCTTTTGGTCGGTCTTCATCGTGATCACCTTTCCTTCAGTCGAAGGCAACTTCATCTTCATGTGGGTGGTTGAGGCCACCGCACCTAGCCTATTCAAGGAAGGTCGGCCCAGGAGCAGGTTGTATGCAGAAGACGCGTTGACGACGATGTACTTGATGGTAATCGATCTGGCCGTGCTTTCATCAGAAAAGGTCGTCCTCAATTCGACATATCCTCGCACCTCCACCTGGTTGCCTGTGAAACCTACCAGACAACCATCATATGGCCTTAACTGGTCAGGCATATTATTTGCGCTTAGAGGCTGAGCTCCCCCCTCCGGAGAACCCTCCTTCGATGGTGCTTAACTCTTCGAGGACTAGAGCTTCGTGCTTTTGCTCTGAGGATGTGATTTCCGCCTTCGACCCCTCTTGGTCGACCTCGAGATATTCTGTCAAGAGGCCCTCTTTGACTAAATTTGCTAGCTGGTAACTTAGGGCGATGCATCGCTCGATTCCATGCCCATAAGCTCGGTGAAAATGACACCAAATATCCCTTTCAGCCCCCAAAATTGGTTTGTCTTTTTGGGAAACTTCAATTTTTCTGACACCCCGAGCATGCCTATGAGTTCCTTGCAAGATACTCGAAATCTAGGTTTGATTGTTCTTTCTTCCCTAGGCTTTGCCTTAGGTTCATCCTTCTTGGCGACATACGGGACGTACCTCTGGTCCGCTCTTTTCTTGGTAGATACTTCATTGCTTTTGATAGAACGATTTCAGTTGTTCTCCTTGTACCTAGGTTGTTTAAAATGTGAGCTACCGTTTTTCCTGAGTACGACCTCGATATGGGCTATAACTCGTTGACACACCTCAGATAACGACTCCACCGAACTCCTGATTAAGGAATCACTGAACGGGTTGGCTGTTATCCCTTGTACAAAAGCAGCAACTACCATCTCTTCATCTTGAGTTTGCAGTTTTACTGAGACTGCACAGTATCTATTCAAATGTTCTTTAAGCGACTCCCCTTCCCTCTGTTTGTCATTGAAAAGATCATACAATATTAGGGATTGACCTTATTAGCCGAAAATTGTTCGTTACACATTCTAGAGAATTGAGGGAAAGAGGTGATGTTTCCATCCGGGATTCCGCTAAACCATTGTAGAGTTGTTCCTGTGAATGTTCTCATGAGCATCTTACATCGGATTGCATCCGACCCCGCAAAGATGATCATTTGAGCCCGAAACGCCTTTAGATGACTTTCAGGGTCCTCTACCCCAGAGAAAAGGGCGATCTTGGGTGTGCTATAATGGAGCGACATGGGCTCTTCCATAATTTGCTGAGAGAACGGCTTGGGTCATCCCTTGATGACAAGTATGGGGAACGTTCCTGGGTGGGACGTAGGCTCTGTCGTTGCAAGTTCCTCCACAGCTCCTCGTTGGTTTTGCGCAACTCCTCATTGGCTTGTGTGTGTTCATCCAAGCTATTCAGGAGGCCTCAATCTCTACCATGAGGCGAGCCAGGCTTAAACGCGTTTCCTCTCGAAGGCGTTCTTGGTCGGCTTGGGCTTCTGCTCGTAGTCATTATTGCTTGGCCTTGGCTTCCTCCTAAATTCGCCTTGCTCGCGTCGATATTCTTTGTTTGCCTCCTGGAGAACCCTCATGACCTCCATAATTTGTTGCTAGGCGGGGGCCTTGCTACCTTCAGATCCCAGCGGTTCTTGCCTTGTGTTTCTCATCACGGCAGAAGGCTCAGTCGCAAATGTGGATGGGATCAGGTTTTATCGGACCCCATGGTGGGGGCCAAATGTTCTCGTCGGCTGACTTTGGTCGGTCTCTGAGGCGAGCTCCGCTTTGACTTGTCTCCATGTGATGCTCCAAGATGTTGATCTTTTGGGACAAATGGGACTTTACTTGTTGATCACACTTCGACGATCATGTCAGTGAGAGTAGTCAAACTATCAATTTGTATCAATGTAGGGTTCAATAAAAAAATTACCTTTACTCGGGGTTTTAAACCCCTTTTATAGACATTTCTTCAACGATTTTCATCAACCAAAATATTATTTCAACAACAAGAATATAATCTCAATAACAATAATATAATTTCAACAGTAAGCATATTTTGTTAACATGTACCTTTTATTTTCGGGTACAATATCACATCATGTCTAACAACTTTTATTTGCATTTAAATAATTCAGTTATTTCTTCTGTTGTTTTTACTTTAACTACTTTTTCCATATAGACTACCAAATCTCTAGACCGACCTCATAATGTGTCATTGGGCCCATACCTACCTAGACTGAGCTCGGTATTTCTCACATAATTTGGCTAACCGAACTTACTACACTTAAGTGTTTGGACTTAAGATCCAAACACGTCCGACCAGTACAGTTATTAAACAAATACTTAATGATAAAACGTGTCCATGTTTTATATTTGTAACACGTAATCAAAATTATGAATATTTGACTTTTCTAAAACAAAATCAATCAAAATGCTTAAATTAGACACTACAAACTTTTACAAAGTGTGATATTCCTCCAAATCTATATCTGTAACTATTTTTCATCCTTTTATATTTTAAAAGATACTACATTTCCATTTATTAAACTGTCTTCTCCTCGTAAAGACAAAAGAAGTAAAACCTAATTTCACAAATTTCTTCCTTTAGAATAGATAAAAGTATAAATTCTCTTACTTTTTGAACTTTTTCTTCATGAATTAGGATTTTCTTTGAACTATTTCCAATATTAAAATAGTAGTTTTCTCCTTAAACATTTGGCATATTGAAAAATGTTTTATATAGTGCAATTGATCATAATATGATGAAGAATGGAATTCAAGATCATGCCTTATAACAAAATTAAACATAGCACTTAATTTAAATTTGTTTAACCATTATTCCAATTATTTCTGAAACTAAACAACAAAAAGCATAAAAGAATCTAAATTTGTTTAACCATTATTCCAATTATTTCTGAAACTAAACAACAAAAAGCATAAAAGAAATCTTGAAAAATGTGCGCGCCAGGTAGGGGTCAGGGTCGAACCTACGACCTTCTGCTTAGGAAACAGACGCTCTATCCACTGAGCTACAGGCGCTTTTAACATTACTTGATCGCAGTTTTACCAATATATATTTAAAACTATTATTGAAATTCCTTTTACTTAAACTTCTTGCGGCAATTCACATTTTTTTTTCTTCATTCGAAAACAAGAAAAATGGAAACTACCCAAAGTCTCCCCTCACCAAAAAATCATCAATATAGGAAAAGGAACATACTCAAGGTTTTCATTTTGGTGGCACTAAAATTAACAAGATGAGAGTAACAACACAATCGATTGCCCCCCTTTAAGTTGTGAAGTGTTTGGAATACACTTAATATGAAATTAGAAAAAAAAAGTGTAAACAAGCATTCTTTATAATATTCATTTAGGCTTAATTATAATTATTGTAATTTTGATCCTCATGTATTGTAAAATCAATTCCTACTTTTTTTTGTAATTTTAGTTTTTTTTTTAAAATTATTCATAACTTTTATTTTTATTTTTTTACACAAATTGAGTACTTTAATTTTTAATTATCCATCACCTTATTTAGTTTTTATTTTTAAAAAATATATTGAGGCACTACTAAATTATGTTTAGTAGCAACTCCTTATAATTTCTATCCTATTAAATTTTGTCAAAAATAAAACCACTAAATATTATACGTTTTTTTTCTCAATTTCAGTGTCATCTCCCTAAAATAGAGGTTTTTCTCTCAAATAACATTTTTTTCAATATTATTCCCCAATAGCACTAATCTGTGTCAAGGAAGAATTCGGTTCCCATGAAATCGAATTCTCACTTTCAATTTTTATTTTGAAAAATAATTCCCCTTAGAATTTAGTTTCCAGGTTCTGAGAATATTTTTTATTGAATTTAGTTTCCACATTCTGAGAGTATTTTTTTTTCCTGCTTTGTGAAAAATATAATTTCCACTTTTGATTTATGAATGTTCATCTAAAATTAATTATACGATAACGGAATGTTTTTGAGAATTGGTTACTGATGGGCTAAATTCCGTGGAAGTTTTCGATTTTTATTTCTTATTTTCGGTATTGGAGTGAAAGAGAATTTGGTTTTCCAGTGGATGATCAAAATCTGGTTTCCAATTTTTGACTTTGGTGTATGAATGTTTCATCTGACCGAATGTCGAGATGGTGTTTTGATTTTTTTTTTTCCTGATAATGAAAAGGATCGAAAAAAGATCGTTCGATGGATGATCGAAATCCAGTTTTTGAAAAATATAATTTTAGATTTGACGTATGAATGTTTATCCAAAATTAATTATACAGTAATCGAATTTCGAGATTGTGTTTTAGAATTTTTTTTTGCTTTGTGCATAATGAATGAAAAAGAAGAAAAGAAATATAAAATAAATTTAAGAAGAAATAAAATGATATAAATTTTGAATAAATTTTTTGTTAGTAAGAAATGTTTTGAAAATTTTAATTAAAAATGGGGAAAATAAATTTTAACTCAGAGGCAAAAATTATTTAATTATATAAGGTTAAATTATTAAATTTTGTTTTGTAGTGAATTTAAATATTTATAAAACTGAAATAGAAAGAAATTTAAAATTTGAAAATTAAAAATAAAAAATATAAAAATTTATAAAGGATAATATCAATACGAAGAGAAATTTTTTTTGTTTTTTTTTTAATTTTTATAATAAATTTGAATTGTGGAGAATAAATTATAATAAATTTGTAAATATATTTTATAATAAAATTAAAATTATAATAAATTATAATATTGTTACCAAATTAAATGTTGTTATTTTTGTTAGATATCAAAATAAAAATTAAATAAAATTATTTGGATATTTTATAAAAAATATTACTGAATGGTTTAAAAAATTATAAATAAAAATTAAGTTATTCATTGATGATATGTATTTATTCATAAATAAAATTAAGTGAATAAGTTCACTATTGGGTTTAAAAAAAATAAGTGTATACATTATAATTTTAAAATAAAAAAAGTAAATAATATTTAAATTGATAAATTATGTAAATAATGAGTTATATATTGTACCGTCCAGGTCATCGGGTGTGATGACGTAGGCAAGAGAAAGGTAGGTGGTCAAGAAGTCAACATAGTCGTCGTATAGTCAACATAGTCAACGTAGTCGCCGTATGTAGAAACGGCGTTCTTCAGTATAAATAATCAGTTATCACCGAGATGTGTCACCGCCAAGATGGATCACCGCCCATCGCCCAAGAGAAGCATCGCGCAAAGTAAGACATCGCCCTAAAGTTGGGTGGCGGCACTGTGGGACCCTCCGCACAGAATAAATGATCGAGTCAAAGGGGCACGTGGCAATGCCCACGTGCTCATTAAAGATATCCAGGGAAGGCTGCATGCATGACGCGTGATTAGTTAGGGCACCCACAGAGTATGATGGTGCGAGAGATACAACGCTCAAGTTAGAGCCCAAGTGGCCATAAGGTTATACATTGCACTCCAGATAAGGGAAGTCCATGGGCCGGATACGCTAAGATCCTAAAGATAGCGGCGCAAGGACCTTCTCCAAGGAACCCTAGATAATAGCAAGCAACGCAGAGGTAAACCCTAGTTTTTCACCTATATAAAGGGCACAAAGAGCCCTAGTAAGGTACGCTTTCATAATTACACAGAGCACTAAACCCTAGTTGTTCTTGACGACACACCCAGCTGTGAGCACAAGGCAATTAGGGCAACACAGTTCCAGTCATTGAGATACTCATACAGTCTTTAGTCACTTTGGTGTTTCTCGCTAGCTGACTTGATCGTCGGAGTGCAAACGGCCGCGAGGGCGCCCCTTTGTTCTTCTTTTTCAGGTACTCATAGACGAGGCAGAACGAAGGTGCCCTAGCTCGTTAGAACAAGCCACGCATAAAGACGACCCAGGTCAACCGGCCGGAACATTTGGCGCCCACCGTGGGACTCGATATAAAACATCAGTCCCACCACACAAGTTTTTCAGTTCCAGTTACAGTTTCCAACCTAGTTCCAGCCCTCAAATCGCAGATAGTCAAGGGGGGCTTCCAGAAACCACGAACATGAGACCCGCACGCACTAGGAGCGAAAGATAAAGAAATATTTTATTTGTTGTGATATTATATTTGTTGTGATATTATTATAGATAAAAGATAAAGAAATATTTTATTTGTTGTGATATTATATTTGTTATGATATTATTATGAAGATAAAAGATAATGGAATATTTTATTTGTTGTGATATTATATTTGTCATGATATTATTATAAAGATAAAAGATAATGAAATATTATATTTGTTGTGATATTACTATAGATAAAAGATAAAGAAATATTTTATTTGTTGTGATATTATATTTGTTATGATATTATTATGAAGATAAAAGATAATGGAATATTTTATCTGTTGCGATATTACTCCGAAGATAAAAGATAATGAAATATTTTATCTGTTGCGATATTATTCCAAAGATAAAAGATAATCTAGAGATAAAAGATAAAGAAATATTTTGTTTACTGTGATATTATTCCAAAGATAAAAGATAATCTAGAGATAAAAGATAAAAAAATATTTTGTTTGTTGTGATATTATTCTGGAGATAAAAGATAAATGAATATTTTATTTGTTGTGATATTATATTTATTATGATATTATTATGAAGATAAAAGATAAAGAGATATTTTGTTTGTTGTGATATTATTCTAGAGATAAAAGATAAATAAATATTTTATTTGTTGTGATATTATATTTGTTATGATATTATTATGAAGATAAAAGATAATGGAATATTTTATTTGTTGTGATATTATTTTGGAGATATAGGATAAAGAGATATTTTGTTTGTTGTGATATTATTTTGGAGATAAAAGATAAAGAGATATTTTATTTGTTGTGATATTATTCTAGAAATAAAAGATAAAGAAATATATTATTTTGGAGATAAAAGATAAAGAAATATATTATTCTGGAGATAAAAGATAAAGAAATATTTTATCTGTTGAGATATTATTTTAGAGATAAAAGATAAAGAAATATATTATTCTGGAGATAAAAGATAAAGAGATATTTTATCTGTTGAGGTATTATGCTGGAGATAAAAGATAAAAAGATATTTTATCTGTTGTGATATTATTGTGAAAATATTGTGATATTATTCTGGGGATAAAAGATAAAGAGAAATCTTATCTGTTGTAATATTATATCTGTTGCTATATTAAATTTTATCTGTTGTAATATTATATCTGTTGCGATATTAAATTTTATTTGTTGTGATATTATTATGAAGATATTGTGATATTATTTTGGAAATAAAAGATAAATAAATATTTTATCTGTTGTAATGTTATTCCCAAAGATAAATGATTATTATTTTTATCATGTTATTCTGAAGATGACGTGAACGATTAATTATCATTTAAATTTGTTGTGATATTGTTATCATGATCATGATCTCTCACAGTAGAGAAGTTATTCTTGTTGCTGGTCATAGAGCATAGTAGTGAAAAAGTACATGTCTAGGAAAGTTTTGGCGAGGAAAGACTTGGTATTTAAGCATGTCCGTTGGTGACCCACCTCTCTTTCCTGGGAACTTACCTGGTGTACTAGTTCACGATCTACAACATGCAAAAAAGATCAACTTTGACAAATTTTGCAGAACTCGTGTGTCGAGAATGACAAATTATTATGTCCTACCGTAGCTCGACGGTAAAGGGCAGTACAACATCAAACTTTTACACCATGCAGGGTCATAGAAGTGTTGGACGACAAAGCCTGTCGATGAAAAGTCAAGCCATCAGGACAACTCCTCTAACAGGTACATTACGACTCATGTGCACTGACCCTTGGCTCGGAGACAATCTGGACATGGGCACCCTTGATCGCAACTCGCCACCGTTGTGGTTCGAGCCTTTGAACAGGTCCGTAGCGACTCTCAAGTCGCCGCTCGCCACCGTTTTGGTTTGCCCCTTTGTCTTTGCAGGTGAGAGGTTTCTTGATCAAGGAAATACGATTCTCAGACGGAGATAGAAGGGCTAAAGTCTACCGTTGGAGTTAACCAACGAGAAGAGGCCTCAGCCAGTCGAGGAGTGACTTGAGAAGAAGATCAACGGCAAGACGTTTAAGCTGGGGAAAACTTTAGACGGCGAGACACAAGACCAGATTGCCAAGGTAATAATTAGAAGTAGTTTCAGTTAAAGCAGTTTTTCAAGGGGCACTCTTTAAGAAGTAGTTTCAGTTAAAACAGTTTTATCAAAGTTTCCAAGTTATTTAAGTTCGCATGCTTACCGTTTTAAGTTTTCAGAAAAAAGACCTTATCGCTTTTATGAGATTTAAGGCAGCAGTTTAAAGATTATGGCATGCATTTAGTACAAGGTTTTAAAGCATAATGTTTTAACTCCTCATCGCTATATGGCGATCGGAGGCACAAGTGTGAAGTTTTTTAGTCCTCCTCGCCGTGAGCGAGCGCAGGGGAGAAGAGTTTGGAAAGACCTTCCTCGCTGTAAGCGAGTGTAGGCGAGAAAAGTTGAGAAAGACCTTCCTCGCCGTAAGCGAGTGTAGGCGAGAAAATTTCAAAAAGACCTTCCTCGCCGTAAGCGAGTGTAGGCGAGAAGAGTTTAAAGAAGACCTTCCTCGCCGTAAGCGAG
Source organism: Phaseolus vulgaris (assembly GCF_051622355.1). Lineage (NCBI taxonomy): Eukaryota > Viridiplantae > Streptophyta > Magnoliopsida > Fabales > Fabaceae > Phaseolus > Phaseolus vulgaris. The sequence continues at coordinate 22,318,884 of NC_143508.1, read as the reverse complement.
TGTAGGTGAGAAGAGTTTAAAAAGACCTTCCTCGCCGTGAGCGGGTGTAGGCGAGAAGAGATTAAGATACATTTGCCTTAGTTTTTTTTCTTCCATGTAAAATCAAAGATCAAAGAAGAGAACCAAGATGGCGTCGCCAGAACAAGGCATTGCCAAGACAAGGCGTCGCCAGAACAAGGCATTGCCAAGACAAGGCGTCGCCGAGATAGCGATACCAAGAACATGTATCACTAGAACAAAGCATCGCCAGAAGTAGACGTTGCAGCCAGATAATCAATCAGAAGTCAAGTTTAGAGCAAGATAACAGGTATGTTCATCATAAGTCAAAATCCAATTTATCGAAGTTTCCCAGTTATTGAGTTTGCATGATTGTCATTTTAAGTTTTCAAAGAAAAGACTTTGTCGTCCTTGTGTAATTTAGGGCAGATTCAGATCGCATGCATTCAGTCCAAAGTTTTAAGACCTCATCGCCACCTCGCGATCGGAGGCAAAAGTATAAAGTTTTAAGCCCTCATCGCCAGTTGGCGATCGGAGGTAAAGGTTAAGTTTTAAGTCCTCATCGCTGCTTGGCGATTGGAGGCACAAGTCAAGTTTTAAGTCCTCACCGCCACTCGGCGATTGGAGGCACAAATTAAGTTTTTAAGTCCTCATCGCCACCTAGCGATCGGAGGCACAAGTATAAAGTTTTTAAGTTCTTGTCGCCACCTGGCAATCGGAGGTGAAAGTTAAGTTTTAAGTCCTACTCGCCTAGAACGAGTATAGGCGATAATAGAATAAAAAGTCCTACTCGCCTAGAGCGAGTATAGGCGAGAACAGATCAGAAGTCCTACTCGCCTAGAACGAGTTTAGGCGAGAACAGATTAAGAAGTCCTACTCGCCAAGAACGAGTATAGGCGAGAGTTCAGAGCAAGATGACAGATATGTACAGTATGAGTTAAAATCCGGGCGCCTAGTCCTTGAGCAGGGGTTAAGGGATTCCTTTCGGACGCCCCCTCCTCAAGTATGAATAGCTAGCCTCGGTACCAGATAACAGTTCAAACCCGGGCGCCTAGTCCTTGAGCAGGGGTTAAGGGATTCCTTCGGGACGCCCCCTCCTCAAGTATGAATAGCTAGCCCCGGTACCAGAGAAAGTCCTCCTCACCCTCGAGTGAGTTCAGGCAAGATGAGATTGAAAGTCTTCAGTGCATCCAGGGGAAAGGTAGCCCTGGGCAAGTTGAGGCACCAGAGAAAGTCCTTCTTACCCTCGAGTGAGTTCAGGAAAGATGAGACTGAAAGTCCTCAGTGCATCCAGGCAGACCCCTGGGCAAGTTGAGGCACCAGAGAAAGTCCTTCTCGCCGTCGAGCGAGTTCAGGCCAGATAAAGTCCTTCTCACCGTCGAGCGAGTTCAGGCCAGATAAAGTTCTTCTCGTCGTCGAGCGAGTTCAGGCCAGATAAAGTCATTCTCGCCGTCGAGCGAGTTCAGGCCAGATAAAGTCCTTCTCACCGTCGAGCGAGTTCAGGCTAGATAAAGTCCTTCTCGCCGTCGAGTGAGTTCAGGCCAGATAAAGTCCTTCTCACCTCAGAGTGAGTTCAGGCAAGAACAGAGTACAAGACCTCTTTGCTTAAGCAAATTGAGGCAAGTTCGAAAGTCCTCAGTGCAGAACCAGGCCGACAAAGTTTTAGGCGATGACCTAGAAATACACATGTCACTTGGCAGATCAGGCAAGCGAGATTTCAGATACTAAAAATGACTCCCGCCTACTGCTCAGTAAGTAATTTCGTGCCAAATGTTATTGCTATAGATTAACCGTTTGTTTAAGATAAGTGGATTGCCAGAAAATTAAGCATCAGTATGTGCCAAGTTAATTGGGTTGAGAGAATCCAACCAAGTTATCAGGTGATCACACAACAGATAAGTTATCAGGGGGTAAGAAGTCACAGGGTGACTGAGGTAGGTCCGTAAAAGACACCTCACTACCCAGATCAAGTCATTTCAGATTAAAGGCTCAAGGAAGGCAGAGGGGGTCCGAGATTGATAGTTCAAGATATGAAGCCGCTCCCCAGAGGACGCCTTGGCAGATAAAAAGGAAAATAGCAACCAAAGAAGCCCGCGACTTTGTGATTGAAGCTCGAAAGAAGAAGTACACGGCGAGAACTAAGTTAGCAGAGTTTGAGGCGATGACATAGAAATGCGCATGGCATTTGGCAGATCAGGCGAGCTAGATTTCAGATACTAAGAATGACCCACACCTACTGCCCAGTAAGTGATTTTGCGTTAAATGTTATTGTTATAAACTAATAGTTTGTCCAGTTAAGTTGATTTTCACAAAGCTAACACCAGTTGGCGCTAAGTCGATTTCTTTAAAGCAAGAGTTAGTCAGTTATATCAGATGATTACACAGCAGATAAAGCGAAACCATGTGCACACTTATATGTATTGAAGAAGAAAATGGAACAGTGAACTTCTTAGTCTTTTTGCTAAAAACAAGTTATCAGCTCAAGACTGGGGGGCTTGTGTACCGTCCAGGTCATCGGGTGTGATGACGTGGACAAGAGAAAGGTAGGTGGTCAAGAAGTCAACATAGTCGTCGTATAGTCAACATAGTCAACGTAGTCGCCGTATGTAGAAGCGGCGTTCTTCAGTATAAATAATCGGTTATCGCCGAGATGTGTCACCGCCAAGATGGATCATCGCCCATCGCCCAAGAGAAGCATCGCGCAAAGTAAGACATCGCCCTAAAGTTGGGTGGCGGCACTGTGGGACCCTTCGCACAGAATAAATGATCGAGTCAAAGGGGCACGTGGCAATGCCCACGTGCTCATTAAAGATATCCAGGGAAGGCTGCATGCATGACGCGTGATTAGTTAGGGCACCCATAGAGTATGATGGTGCGAGAGATACAACGCTCAAGTTAGAGCCCAAGTGGCCATAAGGTTATACATTGCACTCCAGATAAGGGAAGTCCATGGGCCGGATACGCTAAGATCCTAAAGATAGCGGCGCAAGGACCTTCTCCAAGGAACCCTAGATAATAGCAAGCAACGCAGAGGTAAACCCTAGTTTTTCACCTATATAAAGGGCACGAAGAGCCCTAGTAAGGTACGCTTTCATAATTACACAGAGCACTAAACCCTAGTTGTTCTTGACGGCACACCCAGCTGTGAGCACAAGGCAATTAGGGCAACACAGTTCCAGTCATTGAGATAATCATACAGTCTTTAGTCACTTTGGTGTTTCTCGCTAGTTGACTTGATCGTCGGAGTGCAAACGGCCGCGAGGGCGCCCCTTTGTTATTCTTTTTCAGGTACTCATAGACGAGGCAGAACGAAGGTGCCCTAGCTCGTTAGAACAAGCCAGGTCAACCCAGGTCAACCGGCCGGAACATATATAAATATATATTATAAAGTATAATAAGAACTATTATATAATCATATTTAATTATAAATAATTATAAGAAAATATAAAGAGAAATGAAATATGTGGTGACAACTAATTAAAATACAATTTATATATTAGTTAAAGGTGGATGAACGGCAATACATGACAATAATGAAATCATTACTAATTTAGAAAAGTGTAGGTATTGATTTGCTATGATGGTTGATGTAGGTACTATCCTCAAAATCCTAAGCAACTTCTTATGGTGTTGCACAACATAAATTTTTAGTTTGGACAAACAATTCAACTGTTGTAGTTGAATATTCACGTTGCACACTTTGGGTTAAGAAGTTGAGTAGTTTTCCAACGATTAATCATTTGTTGGACGTCAACATGATTTTGTATTTGTACTATTTCGTGTACAAGTTTTTTATTGACAACTCTAAATGGATGATAGTAATTTATTTCTCTAACCTGTTTTCGGTCTCCATATTGTAATATCTCTAATATGTTGTGAAATAGTTTATTAAAAGAGCAGTTATTTGGGATTGACATTCTATTAGGATTGACACATTTGTAGGTTAGACCATAACCATTTCTACTTTCTATTATGGTGGCCCGTTGGATAGGTCCTCCACAGTAGATTATTGCTTCAGTTGAAGTGATTGAGTCTTGAATTGTAATTGCAATCAGTGTGTTTAGAAGACATAAAATTTCCTTTTCAGATCTTGTTAACTTGACATACACTTCAATCATTGTAGGAAATGGAAATTGAGACTTCCAAGTTAACAATTCTGAAACATTTTCATCAGTTACTATCTGAACAACATCGTACCCCATTTGCCCTTGTGTGGTTAGTTAAGGTCGGTAGTAGTACAACTTCATCAACAATGTTTGATCTTGTAGTCCCAAAGCGTCGCACACTTTCTCCTTTAAATGGGAGAAGGTACAATTATGAGGGATGCGAAAAAATTTAGCAGACGAACATTCAAAGTGCCTTCATCATTTTCTATTATCCAACCATTTGCAAAGACAACAAGATCAGAATTGTAAAAATTCTCATTGTTATGTAAAAATGGTCCATCTGAAGATGAAATCAAAAGTTTTGGAAAAAGGGAAGAATTTGTACATATTTTGTGTTAGTTGAATGGTTTCAAAGTGGTGTAAGGGTGAAAGCGTGAATTTATAGCTGAAGAATGATTGAGATAAAAATAAATATGGTTGTTTATGACGTGTGCAATGAACTGTGTGTATTAGATGATAAATTTATTACACGTATTATCATGTGCACATTAAAAGAGAATCTGAGGTTGGTACATTAGTGTTGTTGAAATCTATCTTTTGAGGCATGTGACATGAGGAAAAGCAATTGTGGAGAAAAGATGTAACGATTCACATTATTGTGTTGTGTGGCCTTAGGAAAAGCAATAATGGAGGAGTGATGTGACCGTTCACATTATGAGTTGTTTGGCCTGAGGAAAGAACCTATGAAGAGTGATGTGACTATGAATTTTATTGTGTTGTACAACCTAAGGAAAAATAAATTATGGATGAGTGATGGGACGATGTACATTATTATGTTTTGTGACTTTGAGCAAAATCAATTATGAAGAAGTGATGTAACGATGCACATTATTGTCATGTGTCACACGAGGAAAAATAATTATGGAGGAATGATGTGACAATGTGCATAATTGTCTTGTGCATCAATTTTTAACACATTTTGTATCATTACTAATATTGTGAATTGTTTTTAAATGTTTTCATGTTTATTAGTTGAAAATTGTTGTTAGTTATTGAAATGATGTAGTATATGTTGAACATAAAAAAGAAAATAAATGGAAAATGCATATTAATTTAATATTTTATTGAATGGTACATTAAATAGTTTGTATGAAATGAAGCATAATTAATGACGAGAAGTGGACGCTTAAGTAATGTTGGGAAACGTTCTTTTTGCGTGTCCTGACGCCTGACAAGATGACCATTTTTTGATCCAACCATGTTGTTCTCTTACGTCCATATTAGTCCTTATTCAACTTGACATAGGCCTTCCCTTTGAGGTTCTTTTCATATGGGGACTTGGGCATACTATTTAACCAATGTATGCAGACCAATACTCTTCCTTTTGAGTTCACCAAATAGTCTTTCATAAACATGAAAGAACTATTACAATGTGTACACAAGTGAAATGTACCTAGCACAATTGTGGTAAGCATGCTTGTATGCAACAAGCACATGAGAGCCTAGTAGGTGTAGCTTTTGGAATTTCCCACAATCACACCACAATTCGTTCAAGCGAACTGTAAATCGGCCTGGTGATTATACTTCTCTTGAATTTTGTCTTTCTTCTACAAAAAATATGGTATTCCTCCTATAAAAGGAAAACATTGTATTAATGTTTGCCTTTGATTGTGCATCTTCCAATGCTTTTGCTACAACTTCAAAGTATACATATCCAAAAATCACCATGACTTCCACTTGCCTGCCTCTATCAGTGAATAATTTATTGCAACGGGTGTATCTTGCCATCACCATGGAAGATATTGGAAGGTTTCTTGTTTTCTTCAAAACAGAGTTCATCGACTAAGCCATATTTGTTATCATATGTCCCCACCTTTGACCGTTGTCCCATTCAAGAGTCCACTTCTCTTTTAGGATATCATTCAGCCATTGATCTGCCTCAGGGTTTTCTTGTCTAACTATGTTGTAGTAGTAGAAAAAGTGGCTCTGTCATTCCATATGCTGTAATTATTTGTTGCAAATGTAGTTAGTAAACAAAATTGACAAAAACAATATGTATAATTTGAAAGAACTCATTAACTTAATGGATGAGAACAATTACCCATGTTGACAACATCTTTCTTTAGTGTTGTATTTCTAAACTGCCTCATGAAGTTATGTGCTATGTGCCAAATGTAGTACACATGCCAAAATTATTGTTGTTCCAACCAATACCATATTTAGAGTATGCGCTCTTTATTGATTCGTGGTAGTCAGAAATGAGATAGAGACCATCTTGCGGAGTGATATATCTTCGTATGTTTCGCAAGAAAAAGAACCAAACCTCAACAGTTTCACCCTCTACGATGGCAAAGGAAATTGGTAATATGTTGTTGCGACCATCTTGCGCAACTACGACCAATAATGTCCCTCCACATTTCCCATACAAGAAAGTTCCATCAACTTGGACCACATGCTTGCAAAATTTGAAACCATCAATGCATGGTTTGAAACATCCAAAATACACACTTGAAGATGATGTGGTCTGCATCCAAATGGTGTTATTCATTAGCAGGTTGAATCTTTAATTTCCAAATAAACCCAGGAACATAAAGTTGCATTGCATTTAAGAGTGTTGACAATTTTTGGTATGACTCTCCCAATTGCCATATACCTTTTCTATGGCCAGGTGTTTTCTTGGTCATGCCTTTTATAGGTGACTTCATGTGTGCTACTATGGTTTACACTGGTGTGGAAGTGATACAAACCAAGTAGCCAAGCAAATGACCAAGGATACAAAAGACACTTCACACTTTGATCAATCATCTTAGCATACAAGACAAGGCCCCACCAAATATCAGAAGAACAACTGGGCATAGACCAGAGCATCAAATGTTCTCTCTTCTAGTCTTCTTACAAGACAAAAATGTGTGTAAATAAATTGGGCTCACTTTGGGAGTTCCAAATAGAAGAATAAACTAGAGTATGGTGTGCTTAGTAATTTGAGCTTGTGTCAAGCCCACCTTTCCTGAAAAGTGCTTTTAGGTTTAGGGTTTATTTGACCTACCTTCTAGAAGGCTTCTCACAAATGACACCCCTACCCCTCTATCTTGTTCTTCAAGACACTCTCCTATAAATAGAGTGCATTGCCTCATGTATTTCACACATTGAATTTTGAATAGGAAAGAAACTCTGCAGGAGTGTTTAGTGAGTCTGAGCACTCTAGAATTTCGGGTCTTATCGTGGGTGTTTGTGCACTTCAAGTGGCGGCTCTTCACCACTTATCTTGCAGTCTCCTCCCCCTCCAAATGGCGTGATTCATATTCCCATAAGCATCTCTTAATCTTTTTTTGTTTTTATTTCCTTTTCTATGCGCCATTCTTCCATACTTTTATTCATTTATGTTTGGCTTTCTTCATACATTTAAAACATTCATACATCATTTGGCGCCATTTTAAATGTTTAGGTTTTGGGCATATAACTGCCAATTGTCCAACCAAAAGAACCATGATGGTAAAGGGGGGTCTAGTAGTAGTGACCACATTGATCAATCTTCTAGGTATACCTCTCCTACCTCTTCAAAAACCCCTAGTGAAGATGAATGTGAGATACCTTGTGAAGGTGACTTATTGATGGTAAGGCGAATGTTGGGAATAATTCAAAAACCTTTGGACGAAACCCAAAGAGAAAATATTTTCCACACCCACTGCCTTATCAACAACAAGTTATGTTCCATGATAATAAATGGGGGTAGTTGTGCTAATGTGGCAAGTACAAGAGTAGTGGAAATGCTTGGATTACCCACTATCTCTCATAAAAAAACCCTATGAACTACAATGACTTAGTGAAGAGGGTGAAATCATGGTTAATAAACAAGTCCTCATAAATTTTGCTATAGGAAAGTATAAAGATGAAGTTTTAGGTGATGTTGTGCCAATGGAAGCAACACATATTCTATTGGGAAGACTTTGACAATATGATAGACAAGTTTTACATGATGGTCATACCAATAAAATGTCTTTCAACTTCCAAGAGTATAAGGTTATCTTAAAACCCCTCTCTCCCAAAGAAGTTCACGAGGACCAAATAAAAATGAAAACCAAAAGAGAAAATGAAAAAATAGAGGAAAGTAAAATGGGTCTCATCATCTCATCTCACGCAATCAAAACAATAATGTTGACCCATACGAAACTAACTGCACCTCTTAGGTATACTTCTTCCTTCCGTTTTTCATTACCAAAACATTCTAAATACTTGACATCTTTGATAAAGAAGTTTAGGGATGATCTTCAAAAACCTCCTAAAGGTTCTCACATTCTAAGAGGATTTTCACAAACAAATCATTTATCCCCTAAACATTCTCTACAAACATGGCATGTATCTAGAACTCAACCATATGAACTCCCAAAGCTTCATGAACATACATTTACTTCACAACTCACATCTCACAATATCTTATATGTGAACGAACTATGTTACTTTTAGGAGTTCTAAATTTGAGGTCGAATTCTTTTTAACTTGAGGGGCATGATATAAACCAAATAGCTAAGCTGATCACCAAGGATACAAAAGACACTTCACACTTTGATCAGTCATCCCAGCATACAAGACAAAGCCCTACCAAATATCAGAAGGACCTCAGCAGAAGAAGAATTGGGCATAGACCAAAGTGTCAAATGTTGTTTCTTATAATCTTCTTACAAGACAAAAATGTTTGTAAATAAATTGGGCTCACTTTGTGGGTTCCAAATAGAAGAATAAACTAGAGTAGGGTGTGCTTAGTAATTTGAGTAGGGTGTGCTTAGTAATTTGGGTTTGTGTCAAGCCCACCTTTCTTGTCAAATGCTTTTAGGTTTAGGGTTTCTTTGACCTACCTTCTAGAAGGCTTCTCACAAATGACACCCCTAGCCCTCTATTTTATTCTCCAAGACACTCTCTACTTCAAATAGAGTGTCTTACCTCATGTATTTCACACATTGAATTTTGAATAGAAAAGAAACTTTGTAGAAGTGTTTAGTGAGTCTGAGTACTCTAGAGTTTTGGGTCTTATCTTGGGTGTTTATGCACTTCAAGTGGTTGCAGTCTCCTCCCCTTCTAAGTGGCATGATTTATATTCCCATAAGCATCTCTTAATCTTATTTTTTTTTTATTTTTCTTTCCTTTTCCATGCGCTATTCTTCCATACTTTTATTCATTTGTGTTTGGATTTTTTCATCATATTATGCTTCTTTTCATGTCTTTCATTTCCACACCTTCATCATCATAATAACCATACTTGTGTTTTCTCTTTACCCTCTAGAAGTGCACCTTCTCACTTACTTAACCACTTGGTTAAGTTCGTGTCAAGTGGGAATCTTCTTTGGGTTTCTCACCATACTCTGTTTAAAACAAAAACTCATAAACAAAGTGCAACCCTTAAAATGTGCAAATCTAAAATCAACTCACATCAGGAAGGGTCAACATGGACGATTTCATGAATGCTTTGTGCAATCATTCGATACCCCAACTTATTGTGGTCATGTGAGATCATAGGGGGTGTACATCTTCCAACTTCATAATTTCCCACAATTGGTTCTTGGTTTGCAAAATCGCTCTACACCTCTGTGCACAATCATCATGAACACATTGAACTAAAAGGCTTGATTGATTTGATGATGACACCTTGTACGTGCAATGATTGATAATATGGAAACGATTGATGACATCTTGAGCTTCTTCTTTTGTGTTGAATCGTTGCCCAACAAAAGGTGTCTCTGGAGGATACACTATTGTGTCACAATAAAAAAACATTACCAAAATTTGGGTAATACATAGGTTATTTAGGTGGAAAGTGGAAGAAATGCTCTGGTGGGATCTTATGTTCATGTTGTTGATTGTTTGTATGGTGCACACATGGTTCTTCTGCCTCGTCACCATCAACAGGTACAAGAATGTCAACTTCATCCTCACTAAAAGGATCGAAGACTTCATCGGGAAGAGCAACAACCCCATGCTCTTGTGGTGGTTGTTGAGGGAGTTGTTGGTTTTCGTGTTTGCCTAAGTTGATATATGGACCACTTAACGGTTGGGTATATGACTGCATATGTTCTTCCCAGTCCCCAACATTTTATGGGAGGGTCCATTCAAATCTAATGAGAAAGAGTGTGGTGCTTCATGGGACAATAGTTGTGATGGGTGGTGGTATGAAGGTTGAACTTCTTGTGATTGTTCAAAATGATTGTTTAGTGAAGGAGAGCAATGTGTGGGTAGACATTGTGTTGATGAAGATGAAAACCTTTCAAATGTGACATACATTTCGGGTCTGGTTTGTTGAACCTTGTGATGTTCAATGTTTTGAAGAATCCAAATCCTTTGAAGGATGTTGAAGCCTCTACTTTGCTTGTTGTTGTTGTGCTGGTTTAAGCTTTGTTCTGGGGTAGTTTATATGTTGTATCCACCCTTGTATTAAATCTCAAGCAATTAGCATCTCAATCCTTATAAAAGTAAAATGTTTTTCAAACTAAGTTGAAACAACCGATTGTTTTGTCGAAACAACCGATTGTTTATACTTAGGTGTTTTGAGAAAGATTGAAAACTGTTTTTGAATGGTTGAAACTGTTAAGTACCAAAACAACCGATTGATTCGAGGAAACAACCGATTGTTTGTTTTGGAACCATAACAGAAAAACTGTTTTGTGTTTGACTGAGCTTTAAATGATTTAACTGAATACGCTCCAGTCATTAAATGCTTTGACCAATCTTTTAAAGCAATTTAAAAGTTTGTTAAGATTTGATAACAAACTATATCTTGGTATAAATTCAGAAAAACAGATTTGAGAATTAAGAATCTTTTGACAAAGTTTTTCTAAAGAGTTTTTCAAAGTGCTGAGATTGCTTAAGAGTTTGTGATTGATCAAGGTGCTGGAATAGGATTCTACTTGTATTGATTTCAGATATTCATCTGTAACAAGTGTAATCTTTGTAATTTGTTGAACAATTCGTTTCTGTGTTTGTTGAGATTGGCTGTGTGTTCTTGAGGTGTTCAAGATCAACAATCTTAGTGTTGGCCAAGGAGAGTGTGTTTCTTGAGGTGTTCAAGGTCATTCTCTTGGTTGTTGTGTAAGTGATCAAGGTGTGATTACTTAGTGGATTTCCTCAGGGTTCTGAGAAGACTGGATGTAGCTCTGGATTTGGAGTGAACCAGTATAAACAACTGTGTACAATTTCTCTATCCCTATCTCTTTAAATTCAGTTTTGTCATTTTGAAACTGGTATAAACAACCGATTGTTTCGCTAAAACAACCGATTGTTTTTCCAGCTTTGTGCTTTTGCTGTTTGTTTTGAAAAATTGAATCCTTAATCAAGGTTCTTTTGAAGAATTTTCATTCTAAGGTTAAAAGTTTACTAAAATCTTTCTTAAACAATTCACCCCCCCTCTCGTTTAAGGCCATATATTCTAACATGGTTTTTAGTTCAATGGAGTCGTAGATGCCGAAGAACGCCTCAACATCATCATCCTCGGTCATCTCAATGGCGGTGTAATGACTTACCCCTCCGCAAAGTCTAGTTGTGTAGCAGAAGTGAATTGTCACGAACCTTTCTTGTGCTTCCCTATAAAGTTTTCTGAGGGTGACTTCTTTTATTCTTTGTAGAGTCATTCCCCTTTTGAGAGCAACAACTTTTGGTGTTGTAGAAGTGAACGCAAATCCTTCAATGGGACATTCTTTCATTGATCTATCTAGTGAACAACATATATTGAATCCATTTGTTGACAACAAACAAAATGTTGGGTGTGTAATAGAAAAGGAAAAATGAGAAATGAAAAGTGGGAATTGGTTGTAAGTAAGTTTCATATAAGAACACATAGGTTGTATATATAATTGCATGCGTGATTCAATCTTCAAAGCAAAGCAACATTCTATCCCTTACCTTACTTGTCCTTCAATTCATACTCCTAACACATTTGTCAATAAAGTCGCACAGTCACATTCTATCACTAAACTTGTCACACAGTCACATTTCATCAAAGCACTATTGATATAATCAAACGTTGTGTAACGATGTTGATGGTTCTTTCACACATGTTAGTGGGCTAGGGTCAAAGGCTAACATGTCCGCAAAGCAAGCCTAAGGAATAAATTTGTGACATGGTCACGTCTCATTCAAGCACTTGTCACAATTTATCTTAGTATAATGAAAAATATGTGAATGTATTCGTGTTCTTAAAAAAAGACATTAAAAATAAATGAACATCTTTAAAATAAAATTCCAACACCTTCATATGGAATTCCTTTTTCTTACAGTTGAAGAATAAGTTGTCATCCACAAACTATATTCAATTCATGAAGTAATGAATAGTATCCCAAAACAATCTTTCCAGCAAAGCAATGTTGTATCCCTTACCTTACTTGTCCTCTAGTTGATACCTCTTGTATTACAACACATAAAAAAACATAAAAATAAGCAAACATAAAAATTAAATATATTAAAAACAAGATACAAAATTGAATATTATTTGTCGGATAACTTTGTTAGTGTTATGTTTTAGTGGGAAAATTACCCGTTTTTCCCAACAAGTGGTATTAGAGCCGAAGGTTCGCCCTTAGGTTGTTCTTAATATTGAATACTATATTTTGAGTTTGTAATGGAAAATCAAGAAGAAGAAGTGAATGATGTATCCAGAGTGTCGGGCTCCTCGTCATCATGGTCGAGGTTCCCGGTGTCCACTTTGAAATTGGCGGTGGAAATATTTGATGGCACTAGACATTTCAACATGTGGCAAGGAGAGGTCGGACTCTCTTTTTCAGTAGGGTCTTGATATTGCTATTGAAGGAGAGAAACCAGAAGAGGTAGAGGAGAAAGACTGAAGCATCATCAACTGGTTAGCATGCGGAACTATTCGATCCTGCCTGTCTAGAGAGAAGAAGTATGTTGTAAAAAACGAGACTTCTGCACACAAACTGTGGAAGGCATTGGAGGACAAGTTTCTAAAGAAGAGTGGTCAAAACAAGCTCATGATGAAGAAAAGGTTGTTCCGATTTGACTACCAACAAGGTACTACTATGAATGCACACATCACTGTGTTTAATCAATTAGTAGCATACCTATTGAATTTAGATTTGAAGTTTGAGGATGAAGATTTGGCTTTGATGTTGTTATCATCTCTTCCCGATGCATTTGAACATTTGGAGACTACGCTCCTTCACGAGAAAGAGAATGTGTCGTTAGATGTTGTTTGTTCTGATTTATACATGAATTTGAGAAAGCAGGATAAGATGAAAACCAAATCAACGACATCAGAAGAAGCATTGGTGGCAAGAGGTCGTCAACAAATCCAGGCAAAGGGGAGAAGAGGGAGGTCTAAGTCTAAAGGTCGAGCCGTTGCCAAAGATGAGTGTGCTTTCTGTATGAGAAAGGACACTGGAAGAAAGACAGTCCAAAACTACAGAAGAAAGGGAAGGCTCCGCAAGATGCAAATGTTGCAAAATGCAAAAGTGATGTGGAATCAAATATCTCTTTAATTGTCTCGCTTTCAGCATCATCGTATCCAGATGAGTGGATATTGGATTCAGGTTGTACCTATCATATGTGTCCCATTCGAGAATGGTTCTTTGAATTTCAAGAACTTGATGACGGGGTTGTTTACATGGGTAATGATAATCCATGTAAGACAACTGGGATAGGTTCAATCAAGTTGCGAAATCATGATGGATCCATCAGAATTTTGCGGGATGTACGGTACGTGCCAAAGTTGAAGAAGAATCTCATCTCATTGGGGGATTTAGAATCTAAAGGCCTAGTTGTGACAATGCGGGATGAAATTCTTAAAGCAACTTCAGGAGCACTGGTGATGTTGAAAGGCGCGAGGAAGAACAATCTGTATTACTATCAAGGTAGTACAGTGGTGGGGACAGTAGCGACAACAACTTCTAGCTCTAAGAAAGATGTTGAGGCAACGAAGTTGTGGCATATGAGGTTGGGACATGCTGAAGAGAAATCCTCGCAAATTCTTACCAAGCAGGGATTGTTGAAAGGTACGAAGGCTTGCAAACTTGAATTTTGTGAGCATTGTGTTCTGGGAAAACAACGAAGAGTGAAGTTTGGCACTGCAATTCACAATACCAAGGGTATTCTGGATTATGTGCATTCAGATGTGTGGGGACCTGCCAAGACTCCGTGAATTAGAGGTAGGCATTATTTTGTCACTTTTGTGGATGATTTTTCCAGGAGAGTTTGGGTGTTTACTATGAAGAACAAAAATGATGTGCTTGAAATTTTCTTTAAATGGAAAACTCAAGTTGAAAACCAGACAGGAAGGAAGATTAAGGTTCTCCAAACAAACAATGGAGGAGAATACAAGAGTGATCCGTTCCTGAAGGTATGTCAAGATTGTGGCATAGTTCGACACTTCACTGTTAGAAAAACACCACAGCAGAATGGGGTGTCGAAGCGTATGAACAAGACACTTGTGGAGAAAGTTCGTTGTATGTTGTCTAATGTTGAGTTAGGAAGAGAGTTTTGGGATGAGGCTGTGACATACGCTCAACATCTCGTCAATCATTTGCCATCATCTGCTATAGATGGCAAAACCCCGTTAGAGGTATGGTCTGGAAAACCTACAACTGATTATGATTTTTGCATGTTTTTGGTTCTATTGCATATTATCATGTGATTGAATCAAAGTTGGATCCACGGGCAAAGAAGGCTCTTTTCATGGGCTTTAGTCCTGGAGTGAAAGGATACCATTTGTGGTGTCTAGAGGAAAAGAAGACGATTATCAGCAGAGATGTTACCTTTGATGAATCTGCCATGTTAAAGAAGGTAAATCCAGAAGGAGTTGATAGTACTCTGCGATAGGTGGAGTGTGCCCAGAAGCAGTTGGAGTTTGAGCAGACAGTGGTGATCCCAACACGAAATACTACAAGTGACTCTCCTATGGCAGAAGAAGAGATAGATGAGGAAGAGGTTCCTACCCAAGAATCTCAACAGCAATCAACGCCAATTGATGTTAGAAGATAGAGACGAGATATTCAGAAGCCTGCTCGTTTCATGGATATGGTTGCCTATGCACTTTCAGTTGTTGATGACATTCCATCCACTTACCCAGAAGCCATTCTGAGTTTAGAGAGTGGTAATTGGGCAGGTGCGATGGAAGAGGAGATGCAGTCTTTGAAGAAGAACAAAATGTGGAAGCTGACACAATTACCAAAAGGTAAGAAGGCAATTGGGTGCAAATGGGTATTTGCAAAGAAAGAAGGATTTCCTAATAAAGAAGATGTTTGCTACAAGGCAAGGTTGGTTGCTAAAGGTTTTGCTCAGAGGGAGGGAATTGATTATAATGAGGTATTTTCTCCAGTTGTTAAACATTCCTCCTTTCGAATTTTGTTGGCCTTGGTAGCACAGTTGAATTTGGAGCTAGCTCAACTTGATGTAAAGACCGCGTTCCTACACGGTGATTTGAAGGAGGAAATCTATATGAGTCAACCAGAAGGATACAAGGTTGTTGGTAAAGAAGATTGGGTTTGTAAACTTAGCAAATCGTTGTACGAACTGAAACAATCTCCGAGACAGTGGTACAAACAATTTGATAAGTTCATGAAGGATCAGAAGTACAAGAGAAGCAAATATGATCACTGTGTGTATTTGCGCAAAATTCAAGATGGTTCCTACATTTACTTACTCTTATATGTTGATGATATGCTGATTGCAGCAAAGAGCCAAGTTGAGATTGACAGGTTAAAGGCTCAGTTGAGTAAAGAGTTCAAGGTGAAGGATTTGGGGGAAGCCAAGAAGATTCTCGGCATGGAGATAAACAGGGACATAGAGAGGGGAAAACTTTGGCTGTCACAGAAGCAGTATTTGCAGAAGGTACTACAACGTTTTGGTATACACGAAGATACAAAATTTGTAAGTACCCCACTTGCTCCTCATTTAAAATTGAGTAGCCGTTTATATCCGACGACTGATGAAGAACAAGAGTACATGGCGAAAGTCCCATATGCAAATGCAGTTGGAAGCTTGATGTATGCAATGGTGTGTACGAGACCAGATATTTCACAGGCTGTGAGTGTCGTTAGCAGGTACATGCATGATCTGGGCAAGGTTCATTGGCAAGCTGTGAGATGGATTCTACGGTACCTCCAAAATACCTTAGATGTTGGATTGACATTTGAGCAAGATGAATCACTTGGTCAATGCATAGTTGGATATTGTGATTCTGATTATGCAGGTGATTTGGATAAGCGACGGTCTACAACTGGCTATTTTTTCACTTTAGCAAAAGCGTCAGTTAGTTGGAAGTCTACCTTGCAGTCTACAGTGGCTTTGTCTATGACAGAGGCAAAGTATATGGCGATTACAGAGGTTGTGAAGGAAGCAATTTGGCTTTATGGGTTGCTTAAAGACTTGGGAGTTGGTCAGAAACAACTTGAGTTATATTTTAATAGTCAGAGTGTTATTCATTTAGCAAAGAATCAAGTCTTTCATGCACTGACGAAGCACATTGATGTTCGCTATCACTTTGTGCGTGAGATTCTCGAAGAAGAGGAGATTGTTCCCCAGAAGATTCACACTACGGAGAATCCTGCAGATATGCTCACCAAGGTGGTTACAAGGGCCAAGTTTGAACATTGTTTAGACTTGATTAATATCTTGCACATTTGAAGTTGGCGTCCGGAGGCGCATATTTGAAGCACTGCAAAATTTGATTTTGTTATATTTTGAGAAGATTTGTATTAGGTGAGACTTGAAATTAAGCCAAGGTGAAGATTTGTTGATTTTGGCTTAATCCCGAGTCCCACATCGGTGGGTTCATTGTTTGGGAAGGAGGTTTGAGGGTTATAAATTAACCTCTCCTCCTTCACTGTAATATATCCCAATTTGTAATATCTTCTCCCATAATAATAAAAGCGGGTTGTTTCTGCTGTGCTCGGAAATTAGGCTAAATTGGCCGATCTCCGTTAACAATTTTCTAGTGTGTTTTTGTTTCTCTTTATCTCTTTTATTATTCCGCTCTATTTATTAGTATTAGGTTGCTTTCTCTTTTGTTATGGTATTCAATATTATTTGTCGGGTAGCTCTGTTAGTGTTTTGTTTTAGTGGAGAAATTACCTGTTTTTCCCAACAGTTCATACATCATTATGTTTCATATAAAGGAATCCAATGCAAACCCATTATTATAACACCTACATATTCCTATATGCATAATAAAAAGAATCTATGTTGAATAGTATATATTAAATATGTTAGAATTTTTTGCTTTGACAATTGATGTCATTTCTTATCAACTATAAATGTAGGTCATCATTACCTACACCTACATGAAACATCCAATCAATTGTCGCATGTTTGTGATTATCACAAAATTACTTCATCAAGTATCATTGCTTTGGTGCATTGCAATGACCACATCATCATTGATGAGCTTCACTCCACCATCTTTATCAGTCAATTAACTGCTTTAGTTGAGGTTTATCAATACATGCCTCTATCAGGTCTTAAAAGCCTCATTCTACATTTGTTTGTTCCAAATGATGACAAGTCATATTATGTTGATTTATTTTATCGGTGTCTAGTGTATATCAATGAAATTAGGAATTCATATTGATGTGTCCAGATTCAAGATGACGACGACATGCAATGTGTCATTAGTTTTGGAAAAAGATATGAACCTTATGCAAGGTTTGAACTTATGGTATTTATCCAGCAACATGATGATTTAGGGAATCAAATTACTTCCAACATGTGAGAGGGCATTGAAAAGCAATTGAACGACTCTTTAAGGATCAAGTGAGTGTATGTTCGTCGTTGTTACCTTCTTCAACGTTTGTGCTTTTGTTTTATTATGATTGAGTATTGTATTACGATTGAGTGTTGTATGTTTGGTATTGTATGTGTTTTATTCCTACAATGATAATTTTGTAGAGCATTAATTCATTACTTGAAAAAAAAAAACACATTGAAAACAAATTCACACCCATTAAATGAAACAAAGGCACAACTAAACAAAAACTGGACATTAATAACCCACAAATTATTGAGCAGTGTCAAGCCAAAAAAATGTCCCAAATTGAATCTAACCCCATCAACCATCCATAATGAACCACACAAAGCACGAGGCATTGTGCCACAAATTCTGGAGCATAATGCCAAGTCAAAAGAAACATCCCATATTGAATCTTACCCCATCAACCATCTACAATGAACCACATAAAGCACGAGGCATTGTTCACTCATATTATTTCCTGAAAAAGCCACAAATTATTTAGCAGAGTTCAAGCCAAAAGCAATGTCTCACATTCAATTTGACCCCATAAACCATCCACAATGAATCACAAAAAGCACGAGGAACTGTTCTCGCACATTATTTTCTGAATAAGCCACATTCTTCAGTAGAGTATATTGTCAAAAGCAACATCGCAGATTGAATCTCACCCCATCAACTATCCATAATGGACCACACAAAGCACGAGACATTGTTCACCTACATTGTTTCCCGAACAAGTTATACATTATTGAGCTATAAATATAACTTCAACACATTTAACCATTCATGACATTTTAGAGAATATTGCTTGTTAATACTTTTTTGACTTTTTTTTTATTACAAACTAAGTTTTAGTCGAGCAATATGTTATTGTGGAATCAACAAAAATATAGTTCTGCTTATATTGTTACTATGGTAAGTTCATTTAAATTATTTTGAAAAACCCATTTTTGTGGGAACCTTTTTATGTTGTATTCAATTTGGCAGGACCCCAAAAATGATGTTGTGGAGTCTGCTTTTCATTCAATGCCAAAGCCACATCCTTTGACAATTCCAATCTTGGAACAAGCAGGATTTACTAACATTGCAAAACTAAGACATTTAAAAGTGGATCATGCCTCAGTAACTTCGTTGGTTGAGAGGTGGAGACCTGAAACTCACACATTTCACCTTGCAAAATGCGAGTGTACCATCACATTACAAGACATTTCACTTCAACTAGGTCTCAGAGTAGATGGAGCACCGATTGTTGAGGAAAAAATGTTTGATTGGGAGGAAATGTGTGATACCTATTTGGGTGTTGCACCAATGAAAGGTTAATCACTCATTGGTTCACAAGTAAAACTCAAATGGCTAAGAGAAAATATGATCCCATTGGGTCAAGATACAACAGAAGAGCAACTACACACCCATTGTAGGGCGTACATACTAGGTTTGATTGGAGGAGTTTTAATGCCAGATAAACAGGAAAAAAGTTCATATTATGTACTTACCATTTTTAACTAACCTACGTAGAACAAGTCGATACAATTGGGATTTGTTTGGCAGTCATGTACAATAAATTGTGTAGGGTAACAAATGCCACATTAAAAACAATGGCAGGATGTGCATTACTTCTGCAATGGGCATGGTATCGCATGCCATACATCGCGCCTCTTTCCAGACAACAACTTCGTACCCCCTAATTTGTAAATGGAGTGGTAGCAAGGTTCTTAACTTCAGAAACGTCCCTCACACTAATCTATTGGGGTACAAGTCTATGATTGAACACATACAAGTTGATCAAATAATGGAAAAAAATATTAATTCCAATTTCATTTAAAATTTAAAAATTTAACACTAATCTTCTAATAATTATAATGACTTACTGTAGTTTAAATGAAATCCATAAAAGGACACTAAGGCATCCACCCCGCTAGAAGCATACAGGGATACTGAACTTTGGACAATATGCACTCCTATCCTTTGCTTTGCAATAGTGGAATAATCTAACAGAGTTCGTTTGCAATTTGGTCTGTTTCAAGAGGTCTTAACATCGCCTAATAATAAACTACACAAAATTGATATGTGGGGACGATCTGATGAAAATTGGCACACTAAACATGCAAAGTGGATCAACATGTGCAACAACCGTCACAAACTAATGTTAATTGGTCGACCAATGCATGGACCTTTGTTCCATAGTAGAGAATACATGAAATGGTACATCGCTAATTCTATATATTTATTGTTAGTGCTACAATTACTAAATGATTCATGCACACATAGAAAACCACCACCGGATCCGACATTCCTAGCTGCAGCTAATTACAACAATGAACAACATGATCCTTATTGACATATTTGCAGTTGCAACAGATTATTATCAATCACAACAAGAAACTTACCGACATTCGTTCGCAACTGAAGAATTCAATACACCTCAACAACAACCTACAATGGACGATAGAAAACAATCATTTGCGTCTAATTTAGTTGATTTCTTATATAACTTGTTTGGAGAGAATATAAATACACCACCTTATACTAATGATTACATGCAATATATGCATCCAACACACTTGTACAATGAAGCAAGAAGTTCTTTCAATTTATTCAAAATGAATACAACACCTCCACAATTTGAATCCAATGATCAACCACAACTACAATCACCACAATGCAACCCACCATGTAACAAACGTCGTCGTCACTGTAGAACTGGACACCATTATGGAGACTAACAATTCTCATGTCACAAAACAACTTCAAAAATTGACTTTATTAATAAACAACTTCAACTTCCCATTCCAATATTATCTGTATGTCCATTACTAATTAATACTAATTGTCTTTGTTTTTTTTATAATTATGTATTGTATCTTTTACTTGAAATTAACATGAGATCATTAATAAAAATAAAAATTAAATATTAGTAACATCTATTTACTTTAACTTTACATCTGATTTATTGTTATATATAGCTTTATTATTATTTTATTTTATTTTAGTTCCATACAACAATTTTTATTTTCAATTTATGTTTACAGATTCAACTTTATGTTGTAGGTTTTTAAATCCTATGTTAATTTAGTGTCATCAATATTATTATTATTATTTTTTTTTTATTTATTTTTTAATAATAATATTAATATTTATTTTCTTCATTCTCATAAAAAATTAAATTTTAAAATAAACATTTTTAATTCATTATTTTCTATTTATTTTGTAAAAACCATTTCTTTCTTCAATAATTATATTTCTAAGTTTTTAAACATTACAAATATTTCTATTTTTTATACAACCAATACATTTATTTTTTAATTCATCCTAAATTAAAATTATCAATTCTTTTTAATTTATGAATTTCTTTTCATTTTTAACCACATAATAATGATAACTTTAATTTTAAAAAATATAACAAATTAACAATTTTCTAATTCCGGATAATGCGTCCACTAGAGAGTTCATCTTGGATAAAGTCTTACACTAAAAAAAAAAAAAAATACATATCTAAATTATGATGACTTATTGGACCACACTCATACACTCTCTTCTACCCAATGCTGAAAATAAAGAAATTAAGTTCGTAAAAGTCACCCACCGGAAAACCCACATCTCTTTTACTCCAACACCAGAAATAAGAAATAAAAATTGAAAACCAACCCCAAATTTTGGGTCATGGGTAACCAATTCTCACGAACATTTGGTCATCGCATAATTAACTAAGGATGAATATTCATACGCCAAAGTTGAAAATCGGAAACCGGATTTTGATCATCCACCGGAAAGCCAAAATCTCTTTCACTCCAATACTGGAAATAAGAAATAAGAAATAAAAATTGAAAATCGCCCTAGAATTTGGCTCATCAGTAACCAATTCCTAGGAAAATTTGGTTATCGCATAATTAATTTTGGATGAACATTCATACGCCAAAGTCGAAATTATATTTTTAGAAACCGGATTTCGATTATCCACCGAATGACCTGTTTCCGCTCCTTTTCATTATTGAAAAAAAAAATTTCAAACCATCTCAACATTCGGTTACCACATAATTAATTCCGAATGAACATTCATATGTCAAAGTCGAAAATTGGAAACCTAATTTTGATCATCCAACGGAAGATTAAAATATATTTCACTCCAATACTGGAAATAAGAAATAAAAATCGAAAACATCCCAAAATTTGGCCCATTAGTAACCAATTCTATGAAACATTCGGTTATCACATAATTAATTTTGGATGAACATTCATACGCCAAAATCGAAATTATATATTTCAAAAATCACATTTCGATGATCCTCCAAACAACCTTTTTCCGCTCCTGTTCTTTATCATAGGAAAAAAATATTCTTAGAATTCGGCTCCCCAGATACCAAACCCTATGAGCAATTTTTTTCCAAAAATAAAAAATAAAATGGAATTCTTACGATATATATTAGTGTTATTGGGGGAAATAAATTCTAAAAGATGCTATTGGGGGAAATAATGTTGAAAAGAGTGTTATTGGGGAAAAAACTCTCTAAAATATAGTAAGCTACATATATAAGTGAATTGAAAATTGAATGGATAATTAGAAATTACTGATTTTTTTTATAAAATTAGATAAAGGATTAAAAATTACAAAAAAAAAATAAAAATTATAAACGCGCCAGGTAGGGGTCGAACCTACGACTTTCTGCTTAGGAAACAGACGCTCTATCCACTGAGCTACAAGCGCTGTGTAATTTTGTATTTTCATTTAAAATTATTTCTTACAATTCTCCACATTTAAAATTACGAGGTACATGTTGTCTAATTTTACGTTGTAGAATTGAGTTTTGGTTTAAAATGAATTGTCAGTAAAAGTAATTTTAAGTAACTTTTATGTTGGATAACTAAAAGTTATTATTTTTATTATAAATAAAATGATCTAAGATTTTAATTAAAATAAACTCTCAGCACATACTTAATAGAAAAATGATACATTGAGAACCTTATTCCACTCTACAACATTCTTTCTTTACTTAAAATTTCAAATTTTACATGAAATGACAAAAATATCATTTTTTTATATTATTGATAAGAAGTTGTATAATGGAACAAGATGTCAAGATATTATTGCTCTTATATAGTTATACAAATCCTTGCATCACACTGTTATTTTGTAGTAGTATTCACTTTTACATTTCATAGAGTAAATCAAAACAATGATAACAGAACAATTCTATGGCCTTATTATATCTGACTTCAAATTCCAACATGACTTGTTTTGCGCAGTTTTTTTGCTGCTGTATTTAATCACTCCAAAGTACCAATCACTAGCCATTAGATTTGGTCAGCATTTATGACACTAAGACCTTATCATTGCAATATAGGTGGGTTCATTGAAAACAGAAGAACTATGCGATTTGGATTTGTGATGTGCTTTATATGATTGATAATCTTAGCATTGTTAGAGAATCCTAACACAACTTAATGGGGAGGTTTTTGGAGCTAAAAGATTAACATCAAAATGTTAACTAATTATATTTTTCGTATCATAATCTGGAGTTCAGTATACTTTTACAAGTAGACATACTGTAGAACAATATAGTATAGAATTTGCAGTGCTATTTAAGAAATCAAATAAAAGGAAAAACAGATCTGGAAGAAGGATCTGAATGTTATAGGGTGAGAATTTAACTTGAACACTATCACTGCAACTGCAATTCAACAACTTGAATCAGAGGAAAACACAAGGAGTGTTCTTCTTCTTTCCTTTTTTCTTGGACTTAGGTGGCTGCAAAACAACCTTGATGGCAGCATCAAACACAGCCTTTACATTCTGAAATATTGCAGCAAAAGCATAACTTAGGCCATGACTCCATGTAAAGCACACACACATATATAACAAAGTCTAATGCTCTCACAAATTTATGCTTCTAATTTTAAATATTTAATTATTATGATTTTTTTAAAATAGGTATATAATTATAACATAATCTTGAGGTCCAGGGTTTGATTGGTATTTTTCTCATATTTTTCTATGATAATTTCTTTAGCCGGAAAACAATAAAGTTAGTCAAGTTCGGCTACATGCATCTTAACAAAAAAAAAATTGAACCTGCTGAGTCTTCGAGCTGCATTCTATGTACACAGCAGCACCAATTGCCTTCTTCAGTTCTTCTCCCTACACAATATTTTATGGCATTTAGGGGCTTTTTAAAATGGTACCAAAAATATTCTATCCTCAATGGTTCCAACAAGAAAATATGTCAGTTACAAATTATTTGCCTGGGCAGTAGTTATAGCTGTGGCACCAGGATGATCAATCAAATACTGTTTGTCTTCCCTCAAATCTGTGGTCAACCAATGTGAAATGACAATGCAGTTAAAGTACTAGCTTAAGTAAGTGAGGCAAAGTCATTAAGTAAAGTTTAAGATGATACCAAGTTTGGTTCCCACAAGTACAACTGGCACAGTTGGGGCATAGTGTGTCAGTTCAGGAATCCACTGTATAAAATTGGCCTAATGTCAGTTTTTGTGGGCTGAAATTTGTACTAAACAACATATCCTTTGTGCCTTAGAAAAGACTTTGGTGATTAGAAGAACCTTTTTAGATATATTCTCATAGCTGGCTTTGCTGATTAGAGAAAAGGCCAGCAAGAACACATCTGCTCCTCTGTAACTCAATGGCCTAAGCCTGTTGTAATCTTCCTGTCCTGAATTGATGAAGCAAAAACACATGAAGTATTACTTATTGATATTCTACATGAAGAATAACCAAGGAGTATGATTTCCCAAGTAAACATTTTAGTTGCAGAAAGTCTAATAGTTTTCAGTCATAATCACTTTGGTAATTGGCTGAAGGTAACCATATATAGCAAGCACAAATTTCATCAAATATCATATGTAATACTTACCAGCAGTGTCCCACAATCCCAGGTTAACTATGCTGCCATCTACCACAACATTTGCACTGAAATTGTCGAAAACTGTAGGAACATAATCCTTGTTTATTTTTTTAACAAGAAGAACAAGTTAATGTGATGTTGTCAAAGTTCAAAACACTAAAACATTGTGACTACGCCTTGTCATACCGTGGGGAATGTGTTGCTGGTGTAAGAGATAAGCATGCACGTCTTTCCCACAGCTCCATCACCAACTGTAACACACTTAATGAACCTTGCTGTGCTCATCTTTCAGAAATGTTTGATCTACTACTTCCTCCCTTCCATCCCTGCAAGCTCCTGTTCTTTGTTTCACTTTAAAGTTTGGAACCAAAACAAAAGGGACAATTTGAATTTTGAATAGAAATGGAGGGGAGAGTAGCATTTAATAAGTGAAGCCTCTTGGCACCAACTTCAGTGTCCTTTTTTATCTTTACCATTATTGCCTTTGTCTTTCTGTTTCTTTAAGGGGAAGGCCAAAAGCATTAGATCATTGATCAAAGGATGGTGCGTTTGGTGATGGAACTGTGCTAGTTAAGTATAGCACAAGGGAGATCAAGGTGAATAATGAGTATTTAGTGAACTTTGCTTGGTTAAATTGGCAACCTAAAACTGATGCCATAAATGATAACCAAAAGGGTCAGAACCGTTAATTACGCAAGGCCAACAACAACAAAAGCTGATGCTGCTGCTGTCA
Organism: Phaseolus vulgaris; assembly: GCF_051622355.1. Classification (NCBI taxonomy): domain Eukaryota; kingdom Viridiplantae; phylum Streptophyta; class Magnoliopsida; order Fabales; family Fabaceae; genus Phaseolus; species Phaseolus vulgaris. The sequence goes on along the minus strand of NC_143508.1, from coordinate 22,293,468 downwards.
CTCTCAGTGAATGGACACCTCTAAAGTCGCCACTTTAACTCACTTTAGAATGTTTAGCAACTACCTTAAAAAACTCACCACTTCAAATCTTTAAAACACGTATTTAGTGAATACCTTGTGTTAAATACTCACCTATGTTTCTATAGTTAAATTATTCAAATTAGGTGGATGAATTTTGAAAAATTTAATTAAAATTTAGACACTGAAAAAATAATTCAATCTTATATGTTGACAATCCTACTTGAATTTCTACATAAAAATAACATTTTATTGAAATGTCATATGAAGAGAGAGAATTTTTTTGAAAGAATGTAAATTGATCTTTTAAGTATTTAATTGTTAAAATAACATTTTTCAAACTAATTTTTTGTTTTGTGATTAATGTCATTGAAGACATATTAACTTCGTTCTTCACTTCAAAACGAATAATAATTTTGTATGTTTTGATAATATACGAGACATTATTATCATAATATGCGCTGATACTATTATATGCTTTTTTGCGTTTTGCATTCTTTAAATAAATAAACAACGAACTATTATTAAATATTATAATTCAAAATTTGTAATTTTTTTTAAAAGATGTTTATATTTTTAAAATAATTCAAATATAAGGTGAAATATTAACAGATATCAAATAGAGGGTCACGGAAAGTCAGAAATTATATGTTTTATATATGAAGGAAACATTTATATTTAAGTATAATTTTGAAAAAAAAAATATACTAAACAAGAATTTACCCATTAAATATTGATCCTGCCTGTTGACCAGAACGTTAGAACCTGCCTCGTCAAAGGATCGACGTGTGCACCGCTTCAAACCTCCGTCCTTCCTCAAGATCCACCTCAAGAACCTGCAAAAGAACAGAGCGGCGCCGCTGCGACCGATCGCACTCCAACGCCCAAGTCAGTGACCGAACCACCAAATACTAAGAGCAAGAACACTCTAGAACTCTCAAGGAACCGTGCAATGTTCTCTCTCACAGTATGCTCAAGAACTCGCAAGCGTAAAGAGTATAATCTGAACGTGCGTACCTCAGAAGTTCGTTGGGGAACCCTTAAATACCTGATTACTTTCTCTCTCCTGGCAGTTACAGACCTGGACACGTGGCTCGCATCCAGTCGTACACGTGCCATCATCTGGAGCCTCCTTGACTTGGGCGCTCCTTCTGACTCTCTTTTTGACTAAGTTACTTATGCATGGTACTGCCCAGTGCATAGCTAACTTGGGAGTGCAATCTCTACTGGAACTGGCGAGTTAGGGTGCCTTCGTATACCTTCCCTGTGGTCTCGCCGGCCGCCTTCATAATCTGCACCACCTTCATCTCTGGCAATGTGCTTGCTCTGGCGATCTCCAATCACTTGGTCGCCTGGGTTTACATCTGGTGACTTCATCTTTAACTCGGTGATCGCCGGTTCTGGTATGCTGGAGATCGGAACACGCCAACTTAATAACTGGCGACTTCACGAGCCCCCCGACTTCCTCCCCTTCTGCCAACCTGGCGCCTTGTCAACACGCCTATACTGTAGCTGGATGCCACGTCACCACTTCCGACTACCAGGGCGGTACACAAGCCCCCCAGTCTTAAGCGAAGACTTGTCTAGCGAAAAGACTAAAAGAGTCACGTCATCTACGTGGCACTGGCGCAGAATTCCAAGTGGTTGCACTTTCTGCTCCTCTGACGCTCCACCAAACATTCCCCATCGTTCGACACGTGGCTTCATCAACGGTTACCTTCAGTTAACGTTTGCGCTTCCCAAACCCATTTCGAAAAACCCTTAAACCCATTTTCGCTCCACTGTTCCATCACTTTTTTTCGTATCCTCAAACGCTCCAACTCTCTTCTGCAAAAAAAAAAACTCTCAGCGTTCTTCAACACTCTGAATCACCAACATTCTTCATCGCCTTCCTGATTATAAAAAGGTACTTCCTTTCCTTCTTCTACTGGTTTTTCCTGCATTTTAATCGATTCGCATAATCCTTTAACTGTCTGGTGCATACGTTGTGGGTTGTTTTTGCGATTTCTCCTTCTTCGTAACTTAGGGCTCTGTCAACGTCACAACGAACCTACGTTCGTTCGTTTTTCACCTTTCTTCCATGATTGAGTCAGCCACTGTGAACCCTGATCATTTTTCCTTTTCTTCTTCCTTTGCAGCTTCAACAATGACTCGCTCAAAGATCACCCCAAATCCTCCTCCTTCATCACGAAACCCTTCCTCACGAGCACACGACCCACCGCGAGCACGCGGCGCTTCGTCTTCTCAGGCTGAGAGGCCTGCACCTTCCCGTCCCAACCTGGCCCAGGCTACTCCACCTGTCACCGGAGGAGCCTCCGTTCCCCCACCAGACTTCAAAAAACTATATCCCTGGGCCAACTCGACCCTGTTGGGGGAAACATCTTCTGTGAACACTGCTGGGGCAGTTCTGCGACTGACGAAGGGGGATGAACCTCACCAATCATTCCACAAGGAGCACGACGAGAAGATGACAGTGCTACCTTGCCCCCCTGGCCTACCAGTTTGTGCTGACGACAAGGCAAACAACGGTGGACCCTTCTGCTTTGTCTACACAACCCTGTTCAAGAAGGTGAAACTCAGGTTTCCCTTCACCCGCTTTGAGAGGGAGCTTCTCACCGAGCTCAACATCGCCGCCGCCCAGCTTCATCCCAACAGCTGGGCATTCGTGCGAGCGTTCCAAGTCATGTGCGACCACCTGGGGTTGCCAGCATCGGTGGATGTCTTCTTATTTCTCTTCGAAGCCAAGCACCCAGGAGACCGCCTGTGCGTAAGCTTGAATGGGATTGCTGGGAGATCGATCCTCTCCATCTTCCAGCAATCCTATAAAGACTGGAAGGGCAAATTCGTCCAGGTGCGTCCCAATGACAAAGACGCTTCCTTGCTCGACGGTTTCCCCTTGTATTGGGTAAACAAGGGGAACAAAGAGTCCAAAAGCTGCTTCAGGAGACCCAGAAACCCTGATAGCATGGGCGCTTTGGACAGAGATCTCTGTTTCTTCTGGAAGAGTGTGGCGGACGCCAACATCACCTTCCTCACCACCACACTTATCTGCTTCGAGTTCTTCGAGGACCAACTCGAAATTCGAATAGGTTAGAACGTTCAAGCTTTTGTTCTAATACTACTTCTGTTAACTGTTTCTGGGCGTCTTGTGCGTTGTGCGCAAGACTTTGGCTTTACTTTTCTGCACCCTTTATCTGCTTTGCTGCATATTGCCTTATGCATTTATTTTCTTCTCTGAACTAACCCACGCACTTTTGCTCTATGCAGATAATATGTTGGGCCAGGGCAAGCTCGCTGAGCTGAGGGCGCTCGCCCGAACCCACGGGTTGGCATCGGGTTCCCAAACCGTGCCAAACTCTGTGGTGGAGATCGCCGCTGCTCAAGGCAGATCGCCACCCAGGGGCCCAACTTCTTCTGAGGCCCAACCCGCCAACCAACGGAAAAAACTTGTCCTCAGGAGGCCCAAAGGAAAACTCCCCAAGTAGTCCGCGAGGAGGAGGAGGAAAGCGACGAGGCAACTGAAGATGGCCTTGTCACGAAGAGGAAGAGGGTGGCACCTTCTTCTCCACCTGCTCCACCCCCACTTCCAACATCAACACCGCCGTCAACGCCCGCTCCTCCTCCATCATTGCCACCTCCACCAGCTCCTGCTTCACCAGTCCAAGCCATTCCATTGGCATCCGCGCCACCTGCGGTTGAGGCCCCCGAGCCAAACTTCATGGAGGACCCCCCGAGCGCCTCCACACCTTGTGCAACAGTTGGAGGGGGTCCTCCTTCAAATGCCTCAGCCGCAGATGTTGCTCCAACCGGGGATGAAGTTGCTCATGACTCTTCAATCTTAATTACTGAGTCCCCGACGTCGCCACCTCGCCAAGAAGCACCTGCTGATCAACCTACTAAAGAAGGTGGCGGCGAGAGCCAACAACAGGCCCAACCGGCGCCTCCACATGCAGGTCTCTCCACCGAGGTTAAGAGGATGTGGGAGCCTTTCTCTGCTAAACTGAAGATGATGGCAGAAGACTTCCCCACCATCATCTCTAGAGCTGTGGAGAGCTCCACCAGGAAGCTCCAGGACGACCTCTTCAACCTTCGAACTGAGAATAGCACTATGAGGGTTGAGGTGGAGAAGTTGTCCTTCAATCTGACACTCGCGGAGGTTGAACACTCCCGAGTAGAAGATGCGATGAGCACTGAGCTCCGGTTGGCGCGCAAGGAAGCTACCGACCTCCGCCATAAGGTACAACTCTTGGCTCAAGAAAAAATCGAGCTGGAGAGCAAGATTGTGCCTTATCGCGTCAAGGTGGCTGACCTGGAGGCTCTCATAAAAACTGACACCGCCAAGGTGAAGAAACTGGAGCAAAGGTCAGCCGACCGGGAGGTCTTCCTTGGGAAAGTGGAGAAGGCGAGGGACGACGCCATGGCTGAGCTTGCCGAAGCCAACAAAGAAAAGGGGAAGATCGCTGCTGAATTGGGCCAAGTGCAAGCAGAATCCAAGAAGGTTGCTGAAGACCTTCTCCAGGCTCAAGAAACCAACGAAAAACTCAAGAAGCAAGTTGAAGAGCTGAAGCAGCAGAACAAGGGGCTGAAGGAACAAACTGAAGAACTTAAGAAACAGATTGAAGAGCTTAATCTGAGTTCTGCCCAAATTCTGGCTGCTGGATTCGAAGCTGCACGGGAACAGTTCGCATGCTTATTCCCTGATCTGGATCTCAGCATGGTGTCCCTCAACAACGAGGTGGTGGATGGGAAGGTGGTTCCCGCTGAAGACTGATCAATTTCCTCCATCCACCACCTTTATGCTTTCTCTTTGCATATAATTTGTAATAAACTTCATATCTTCTTTTTCTGTATACGTGTTCTGAACTTGATATTTACTTAATGAAATTACCTTTGCATTTCCTCTTGTAACTTCTTTGGTTGCTTTAGCTTCCCTTGCGCAATTTACTTCAGAGAAATGACTTAGTAATTTCGTAGGCACGATCTTGTACTTAACTGTTTCGAACCATTTCAACTTCGACTAATAATCACTTTAACAACTTGTAATCTTAAGGCAATCAACCTTAGCACAAAATTACTCTTCAAGCGACGAACTTTAACTCCACTATTGGCTTAAAGCATTGCTTCACCCGATCTGCTTCATCAAAACAGGTTTTTAACTTCCTCGCCCCTGTTTGGACTTTTTCCGGTCGCCAAAGACTCCTGGCGATATCAGCTTCTTTCTGGCTTCATACCTTGGCCATTGTTCTTCATCTGGGGTAGAGGCGCCTTTCGGATCCTTCTCTACCCTCCTGAACTTCAGAACAAAAGACCGGGTGGCTAGGTGTTCTCTTCGAACCTACCTTAACCACCTTCCAAACTTCGTCCACCCTTAACACCATACCTGAACTCGTTCGAGACGAGAAGGATTTTACCTTGCCTGAACTCGCTCATCGGCGAGAAGGTCTTTTACTTGCCTCTACATTGCCCCGGGGGTTACATCTTCTCGCCCCCAGAAACACTGAGGACTTTTCACTGGTGCCTCTACATTGCCCCAGGGGTTACATCTCCTCGCCCCCAGAAACACTGAGGACTTTTCGCTCTTCCTCGCCTGCACTCGCTCGACGGCGAGGAGGTCTCTAACTCGCCTCAGGACGCGCGAGGGCGTTGAGGTCTTTTAGCTGGTGCCTCCGATCGCCGAAAGACGATGAGGACTTTAACTTTAACTTGTGCCTCCGATCGCCGAAAGACGATGAGGACTTAAAACTTTAACTGGTGCCTCCGATCGCCGAAAGACGATGAGGACTTAAAACTCTTTAGAAAGCATGCAATATATCTTTAACTTGCCTTAAGCCACATACAAGTGACAAGGTCTTTCTTCAAAACTTTCTGAAAACAACAGGCACGCAATCTAAAACAACTTGTACTTTGAAAACTTCTCTTTATTGGGTGGCCTCATTAAAAACCCTCCTTAGGAAAAAAAGAGTGCCCCCTTCAAACTGTTTTAACAGAGACATTGTAATATAACTTCGTGTTTGTCTTTACTTACAAGGCTTCTTAACTGTAATACAACTTCAGGTGCGTGGCGTTCCAAGTGCGAGGAATCGCCCCTCCTTCCAATGTCTCTAAGCGGTAGGCGCCGTTCCCGAGCGCCTCGGTTATTCTGAACGGCCCCGTCCACTTGGGGGACAGTTTATTTTCCATCTCGTACTGGTGGGCTTTCCTCATCACCAGGTCGCCTTCTCTAAACTATCTTGGCATCACCTTCGAGTTGTATCTTCGTTCAATCCTTCTCTTCACCGCTTCAGCCTTCAATCTCGCCTCTTCCCTGACCTCATCCAGCAGATCCAGGTTCAGCCTTCTCTCTTCATTCGAGTCTTCCTCTACGAAGTTCTGGAATCTCGACGAGTTCTCCTGGATCTCCACTGGAATCATTGCGTCGCATCCATAGACCAAGCTGAACGGGGTCTCATGGGTTCCTGACTGCTCAGTGGTATGGTACGCCCAGACTATACGGGGTACCTCCTCAGCCCAGCTTCCTTTGGCTTTCTCTAGCCTTCTCTTCAAACCTCTCAGCAACACCCGATTAGCTGACTCTACTTGGCCATTTGTCTGAGGGTGCTCGACGGATGCAAACACTTGTTGAATTCCCACCCCTTCGCACAACTTCTTCAACAAGTGGCTTGCAAACTGAGTCCCATTGTCCGACACCAGGCGCTTGGGCACTCCAAACCGGCACACAATATTCTTCCACACGAAACCTTCGATCTTGTGTGCGGTGATCTGGGCCACTGGTTCTGCTTCGATCCACTTGGTGAAATACTCAATCGCCACCACCAAGTACTTCATCTGCCTGATCGCCAGCGGGAATGGTCCCAGGATGTCGATTCCCCAAGTATGAAACGGCCAAGGGCTGTAGATCGACTTCAACTCCTCGGGAGGCGCCTTGTGCCAATCGGCGTGCTGTTGGCATTGTTTGCAACATTGGGCATACTTCTTGCAGTCTTCTCTCATCGATGGCCAGTAGTAACCTGCACGCAGAGTCCTCGCGGCCAGAGCTCGACCCCCGACGTGGCTTCCGCATATTCCTTCGTGGAGCTCTGCCATGATTCTCGTGCACTTCTCGCCATGTACGCATTCCAGGAGTGGGTGAGTGAACCCAAACCTGTACAGATCGCCATCAATCAATGTGTACTTGCTAGAATTTTTCTTTACCTTCCTAGCCTCTGTCGGATCCAGCGGGAGAAGGCCATCTGCCAGGCATCGCTTGTACTGTGTTATCCAAGTGTCTGGCTCATGGGTAGCGCAGACCTGTGTCATGTTCACCCTCTCTCCTCGACACGCTCTAATTCTCGGCGATCTCAACGTTTCTTGCGTTAAAGACTTGTGACTTCTTGCCACTTTTTCCGTCGACCTGCTTATCTGAAGAACCAGGTGATCTGCTACAAATGCCCTCGGCGTCTTCAGAGTTTCTTGAATCACGGTCCTCTGCCTACCCCCCTTGCCTGAACTGGCGAGCTTGGCCAGCAAGTCAGCTCGGGCATTCTGCTCTCTGGGCACATGCACCACTTCAAAAGAGGCAAAGGAACTCTTCAATTCCAGCACATACTCCAAGTAAGCCGCCATTTGTGGATCTTTAGCCTAGAACTCGCCTGTTACTTGTCCCGTGACTAGCAGCGAGTCACTCTTAGCCATCGACACCCTGGCTCCCATCTCTTTGGCCAGCAAAATCCCGGCGATCAGCGCCTCATATTCTGCTTGATTGTTGCTGGCTTTGAAGGCAAACCTCAAAGATTGTTCGATCAACACGCCGTTGGGTCCTTCCAAGATGACTCCAGCACCGCTACCCTGCTGGTTCAACGATCCATCCACCGAGAGTACCCAACGAAAGTCGTCCCCTTTAACTCGTGTCGCCTAAGATGAGAGCTCAACCACGAAATCTGCAAAGATTTGCCCCTTGATCGGGCCTCGGGGCTCATACTTAATATGAAACTCTGACAGTTCGACTGCCCACTTCACCATCCTCCCAGCGACGTCAGGCTTCTTCAACACCTTCTGGATGGGCAAGTCAGTCATCACCAGAATCGTGAAGCTGTGGAAATAGTGGCGCAACCTCCTCGCCGAAAAAACCACAGCCAGCGCAGCCTTTTCCAGGGCCTGATATCTCGTTTTGGGGCCCTGCAACACCTTACTAACAAAATAAATAGGCTTCTGAGCTTGATCTTGATCCTGGGCGAGCTCCGCACTCACCGCCCTCTCAGTTACAGCAAAATACAACCTGAAAGGGGTTCCCACCAGCGGTTTACACAGGACCGACGGGCTCGCCAGATATTCCTTCAGCTTGACGAAGGCTTCCTCGCACTCCTTCGTCCAAGCAAACTTGTTATTCCTCCTTAGGCACTGAAAATAGGGATGGCCCTTTTCTCCGCTAGCTGACACGAAGCGAGACAGGGCTGCCATCTGACCTGTTAGCTGTTGAACCTCCTTCACCGTGGCTGGGCTCCTCATTGCCAAGATGGCGGCACACTTATCAGGGTTGGCCTCTATGCCTCTTTCGGTTAAGAGGAAACCCAAAAACTTTCCAGCCTCCACACCGAAAATGCATTTCTCTGGATTCAGCTTCAATTTGAACTTGGCGATCGTCGTGAACAACTCTTCCAAGTCTGCAACGTGCTTGCCTTTCTCTGGCGAGGTCACGACCATGTCATCGACGTACGCTTGCACATTCCTTCCCAGCATCGGCGCAAGTACTCGATCCATCAACCTCTGGTACGTGGCCCCCGCGTTCTTCAGCCCAAACGGCATCACCTTATAGCAGTAGCACGATCTCTCGGTCATGAAGGCGGTCTTCTCTTCATCCATGGGATGCATCTTGATCTGATTATACCCCGAGAAGGCATCCAGGAAGCTCAACAACTTACACCCTGCAGCACTGCCCACCAGGGCATCAATGCTTGGCAAAGGGTATGAGTTCTTCGGACAAGCTTTATTCAGATCGGTGAAATCGACGCACATGCGCCATTTCCCATTACTCTTCTTCACCAGCACGACATTTGCCAGCCATTCAGGGTACTGGACTTCCCTGATGTGGCCTGCAGCGAGGAGTTTTTGTGTTTCGTCCCTAATCGCCTGCCTCCTCTCCTCGTTGAACTTTCTTCTTCTTTGTCGCACTGGTCTTACCAAGTTGTCCATCGCTAGATGATGGCACAAGAAGTCGGGATCGATCCCGGGCATGTCCGAAGCGGACCATGCAAACGCATCCAGATGCCGTTCTATCACCTCGACGATCTGGTCCTGGAGCTCATCCTCCAGGGATCTTCCTAGCTTGAAGATCTTTCCCCCGATTTCTCTCTCGAGCCACTGCTCGACGGGTTTTGGTCTGGTCTCTCTGGCGATCACCGCCCTGGCGATTCCCAGTTCTCTCGCTTCCTCAGGGCGATCCCTGGCCTCTTCCTCCTCCAGACCAACGTTCCCCTCCCCTAGCTCAGCATCCACCATCTCCACGTCTCTTCTGGCGGTCTCTTCTATTTCCGTCGACCTGGGCTTCATACCGGGAGGCGGGGTGGTTGTCACGTAACTCACCGATCTTTTGTTTTTCAGGCTATTCTCATAGCACTTCTTCGCTTCTTTCTGATCGGATTTGATGGTGATCACCACCCCCTCCATAGATGGCAACTTCACCTTCATGTGCCGAGTTGACGGTATGGCACCTATCCTGTTGAGCGTGGGTCTTCCCAACAGGATGTTGTATGCTGAAGGAGCGTTTACAACAAGATATTTGATTTTTTCCGTTCTTGAACCCGCCACATCTGTAAACATTGTCCTCAACTCTATGTACCCCCTGACCTCCACCTGGTCACCAGCGAAACCATACAAGCACCCTCCATAGGGCCTCAGCTGGTCAAGGGGCAACTCCAGCTGCGTGAAAGTCCGCCAAAACATCACGTCTGTCGAGCTTCCTTGGTCCACCAGCACCCTGTGGACCTTTCTTCCTGCTGTTATCAGCGAAATTACTATGGGATCGTTGTCGTGAGGCACAACATCCCTAAGATCTTGCTTGGTGAAGGTAATATCCACTTCCGGCGAGTGGTCTTCAAACATATCCACCGTCATTACAGACCTCGCGTACCTCTTCCTCTGTGATGCAGTGCATCCACCTCCTGAGAAACCCCCTGCAATGGTGTGGATCTCTCCGTGCGTAGGCATCTCGTGCTGCTGAGCCTCAGCACCTGCTGGTTGGGAGCTCGACGCGCCCCCCATCCTTCTATCCAGCAAATAGTCGTTTAGGAACCTGCTCTTAACCAGATCGTTGAGTTGGTATCCTAATGCCAAACACGAGTCCACTGTATGGCCAAAGCCCTGGTGAAACTCACACCAGGCGTCTGGCTTTGGTCCCAGCACCTTGTCGCCCACCTTTTCTGGCGCCTTCAACCTAGCAGATATATTGGGAATGGCGATCAGGTCCGCCAAACCCATGACAAACTTGTGCTTAGGCGGGCGATTGTATTCCCGGCGTGCTGGTTGCTGGCGTCCTTGGCCCCTACCCTTGTTCTTCCTTGGATCATAAGGATGGCGAGTCCTCTGATCCCTTCTGGCCGCCGCTGTCTCCAGCACCCTCTGTGGCTGGATCCTGGTCTGGGCGCGTGGCCTAGCGGGAGCCACGCTTCCTCTCTTCTCGGCGACTTCGCTCTCGTCGGCGATGTGGGCCACCGCAAGTCGCCTAACCTCAGCAAACGTGGCGGGGTGAGCCCTGATCAATGCCTCGCAGAATGGTCCCGGCAGCACGCCCTTCTTAAACGCGTAGACCAACATTTCTTCATCTTTGGCCGGCGATCTGACCATCTGCGCCCCAAAACGATTTAGGTAGTCCCTGAGGGACTCTCCCTGATATTGCCTTATATCAAACAAATCATAAGACACCCTGGGCAGTGCCTTATTCACGACGTACTGCTCGACGAAAATCTTCGAGAACTGTTGGAAATTGGTAATGTGACCATTAGGCAGGCTCACAAACCATTCCAGCGCCGTTCCCTGGAGTGTGCTCACGAACATCTTGCAGTATACGGCGTCTGATCCTCCTGACAACATCATCTGCGAATGGAACGTGGTGAGATGAGCCTCAGGATCCTCCACGCCGGTGAAAACAGCCTTAACAGGAACCACACTCGCAGGAATAGGCATGTCAGTAATCGCCTGAGCGAAAGGCATAGGAAAAACACGAGGTGGCGACGACGGCGCAACCTCTTCAGCAGTAGAACGCCCTTGCTGCTCCTGAAGGGCTTGACGCAGCTCCTCAGTCACCTTGCTAAAATCATCATTCCTGGCGCGAGAGGCGACCAGGTCCTCATGCATTCTCGCCTGTTCTATGCGCGAGGCTTCCACAGTTGCCTGCAACGAACGCATCATCTCTGCCATCTGCGCCATGGTCATGGCGGCGGCGCCTTCAGCAGCGACGGGCGCAACCGGACTTGAACGATTGCTTCTCATTTTTCTCATGAAACTTGGCGAATCACAGAATGCAGCGAGCAACACTTACTTCAGCTACGATTGATTTAGCGATCAATCGGTCAGAACCTCGCAAAACTTCGCAAAAACTCAAGAACACCGCGAATCCTCCAAAGAAACCTGCAACTCCACCGGAAACCACCGCTTCTCCTACGGATAACACAACGAGCCAAAGAACTCAAACTTCACCGAACAAATCTCGCGTAAACAGCAGAAAACCTCACTTCACTGAACAAAAACCCGAACGAACGGTGGAAAACGCGAAATCACCGAACAAATCTCAAACGAACAGCGAACAGTGGTTGCACCAGCACACAACCACGCAGAAAACTACGAAAACCTCCAAGAACTCACGCTGTGGATGAGAACAAGTTTTACACGGCCCCACGGTGGGCGCCTGATGATCCTGCCTGTTGACCAGAACGTTGGAACCTGCCTCGTCAAAGGATCGACGTGTGCACCGCTTCAAACCTCCGTCCTTCCTCAAGATCCAGCTCAAGAACCTGCAAAAGAACAGAGCGGCGCCGCTGCGGCCGATCGCACTCCAACGCCCAAGTCAGTGACCGAACCACCAAATACTAAGAGCAAGAACACTCTAGAACTCTCAAGGAACCGTGCAATGTTCTCTCTCACAGTATGCTCAAGAACTCGCAAGCGTAAAGAGTATAATCTGAACGTGCGTACCTCAGAAGTTCGTTGGGGAACCCTTAAATACCTGGTTACTTTCTCTCTCCTGGCAGTTACAGACCTGGACACGTGGCTCGCATCCAGTCGTACACGTGCCATCATCTGGAGCCTCCTTGACTTGGGCGCTCCTTCTGACTCTCTTTTTGACTAAGTTACTTATGCATGGTACTGCCCAGTGCATAGCTAACTTGGGAGTGCAATCTCTACTGGAACTGGCGAGTTAGGGTGCCTTCGTATACCTTCCCTGTGGTCTCGCCGGCCGCCTTCATAATCTGCACCACCTTCATCTCTGGCGATGTGCTTGCTCTGGCGATCTCCAATCACTTGGTCGCCTGAGTTTACATCTGGCGACTTCATCTTTAACCCGGTGATCGCCGGTTCTGGTATGCTGGAGATCGGAACACGCCAACTTAATAACTGGCGACTTCACGAGCCCCCCGACTTCCTCCCCTTCTGCCAACCTGGCGCCTTGTCAACACGCCTATACTGTAGCTGGATGCCACGTCACCACTTCCGACTCCCAGGGCGGTACAAATATCATTAAAGTTATAGCATCAATTAATTAGTATAATATTAGGTGGTTATAATTTTAATCAATAATTAAAGCATTCATATATTATATTATAGTATTTGTTTTCACACGTGAGATTTAAAACAATATTCGATATATCTCAATATCCATGCGCGTAATATAGTGACAAGGGATATATATATATATACATATATATATATTAATTACTTTTTTTCTCTATATTAAAAGTTAATAGTCAATTTATTATAATAATTTAAAAAAATAATTTGATTTTATTTTTTAAAAAAAAATATACAATTCCTCCTGTTAAATTGACATCATAAACGTCGTTAACTTGAGATTACGTGACAAATTTCGTTGCACACATTGACAATTTTCTTTATACATGCCTCACACCAAATTAAACAAAATAAAATAATTGCATTCAAAGAAATTGTTTTGTTTTTTTTATTATTTAATTATGTAAGTTTTAACTAACGAGTTTGGTGCTTTACTGAATTGAGTTGCACAGAGGATTGCTTCTCGCTAACTAGGAAAAACAAACAAAGAAATCAAAATCTATTGGAGCAATATGTCTAATAACAGAAGCATTTCAAAATAAAAAATGTGCTACACTTACAATACAAATCCAAAAAATAAACCTTTGTAGTATCCACCATCCACAGTTTGAATTCCACTGTGGAAGCCCCTCTCCACCACCACCTTCTGTCCACACTCAGTTATTTGAGCTCAAACAAGGAAGGATTTCAAAGGGTTTCTTTAGCTCCTAAACCTTTCTCAACGCACCATACACAAGAATATTAAATTGGGGCTTTTATGTATTTTCATGGCAAACCTTTTCGTTGGGACCTAACAAATGCAACTCAATTTAGGGTTAGAGAAAGGGGAAATTTGCAATGAGAAATAAGGCTCGAGAAAAGGGGAAAATGGGTTGTGTGTGAAAATAGTACTAGTGCAATTTTTTTTTTACAATAATATATTAGGCCATTAAACGAGAATCGGTGCAAACAAAAATGCAGTGACATTTTTGTAAATATTTAGTACATATTACATTGGTTGGATTAAGGTAACTCTTCATACGGTAAGCCAAATGGCTAACGAAGGGTGATTGTGGACTTAGGGGTGCGCTTAGTGCGTATGGAGTCTAGGTCAAGTAAGTGTTTTCTTTCAAATGTGTCTTAGGGCACATAGTGGTTAGGTTGCACATATAATGAAAAGTAGCGTAGCACCATGAGTAGGGTGCCTACATAAGCAGAATGGACCCCTGATGTTGGTACATGAGTTGGTGCCCTGGTGGTTATTCTTGTTAGAATATATGGCTTTAAACTAGAGGGGGGGGGGGTGCATTGTTTAAAGAGAGTTTTCGCAATCTATTGAGTCTTGAATGAAAATACTTCAAAAATACCTTGATTAAGAAATCAGTTTTTCAAAACACAAAGCCAAAAACACAGCACTGGGAAAACAATCGGTTGTTTCGCAGAAACAATCGGTTTTTATACCAGTAAACAAATATCAAAACTGAATTCTAAAGGATAGAGAAAATGTACACATATGTTTATACTGGTTCACTCCAAACCCAGAGCTACATCCAGTCTTCTCAGAAACCCTGAGGAAATCCACTAAGCAATCACACCATGATCACTTACACCACAACCAAGAAAGTGATCTTGAACACCTCAAGACACACACTCTTCTTGCCCAACACACTAACACTAAGATTGCTGATCTTGATCCCCTCAAGAACACACAACCAATCTCAGCAAACACAGAAACGAAAACTTGTTTCACAGAGTACAAGGATTACACTTGTTACAGAAGATAATCTGAAATCAATACAAGCAGAATCCTATTCCACAAACTTTGATCAATCACAAACTTTCAGCAATATCAGCTCTTTGAAAAACTAAAAAACTCTTAGCAAAAACTTGTCAAAGATTAATTCTCAAATCTGTTTTTCTGAATATATTCAAAGATGTAGTTTGTTATCAAATCTTAACAAACTCTTAAATTATATTAAAAGATTGGTCAAAGCATTTAATGACTGGAGCGTAAGCATTTAAATCATTTAAAGCTCAGTCAAAGATAAAACAGTTTTTCTGTTATGGTCCCAAAACAAACAATCGGTTGTTTCCTCAAATCAATCGGTTGTTTTGGTTCTAACAGTTCAACCATTTGAAAATCAGTTTTCAATCTTTTCTTAAAACATCTAAGTATAAACAATCGGTTGTTTTAACTTAGTTTGAAAACATTTTACTTTCACAAAGATTGAGAATGCCTATGCTTTAGATTCGATCAAGGGGTGGATTACAACACTCAAACTACCCCAGAACTATACTAAACCAGCACAGCAACAACAAGCACAACCAAGGCTTCAACATCCTTCAAAGGGTTTGGATTCTTCAGAGCTTGAACATCACTTGGTTCAACAATCTCCCCCTATTTGATGAAGATAAATCCCTGGTGCTTGTGTTTGATCTGATTGAATCTGAAGCAGTACCTGCAAAAATAGCATTTATATTATCCAATGCTTCTTACAGCAGCAGGTTAGATTTTTATATATTCAAGGCATAAAACATGATAAACAATCGGTTGTTTACACGAAACAATCGGTTGTTTTTATTAGCAGCAGCAGAAAACACTTTTATATCAGAGATTTTAACAGATTTTACAGTATCAGATAAGGATATACAAGAACCAATTAATTCTCCCCCTATTTGTCTTCACAAATGGACTTTAGCATGTATCAAAACAGATTTAGGAGAGATTATTAAGATCAAGGATACCTAACTCATTTCTTAAGAAGAAAAACCTCTCTTTCGGTAACGGTTTTGTGAAGATGTCAGCTAACTGCAGTTTGGTCTCCACAAACCTCACTTCACAGTTCCCATTGTTTACATGATCTCTGATGAAATGATGCCTTATCTCAATACGTTTGGTCCTTGAGTGCTGAATCTGATTTTTGGTAAGATTGATGGCACTTGTGTTATCACACATCAAAGGAACCTTGCTGATTTGTAATCTAAAGTCTGCAAGTTGTTGTTTGAGCCACAAAATTTGTGCACAACAACTTCCAGCAACAATGTATTCAGCCTCAACAGTAGAGAGAGCAACACATGCTTGCTTCTTGCTATGCCATGAGATTAGGCTTGAGCCAAGAAGGTGACAAGTGCCACTTTGCTCTTTCTATCTAGCTTGCAACCTGCAAAGTCAGAATCTGAATAACCAATTAAATGAATTTCAGAGTGAGAAGGATACCATAATCCAATAGATGATGTTCCTTTGAGATATTTCAGAATTCTTTTTGCAGCTTTGAAGTTTGATTCTTTAGGATTTGCTTGATATCTTGCACAAAGACACACCGCAAACATGATGTCCGACCTACTAGTTGTTAGATAAAGCAAAGAGCCAATCAATCCTCTGTATTTTGTTTGATCTACACTCTTTCCAGCAGCATCAGCATCCATGTAACAGCTTGAAGACATTGGAGTGCTTGCTTCTTTGCAACTCTCCATTCCAAATTTCTTGAGAATCTCCTTGCAATACTTTGATTGACTTAAGAAGATCCCATCCTTTGTTAGTTTAACCTGTAATCCAAGAAAGAAAGACAGTTCTCCCATCATAGACATTTCAAACTCTCCTTTCATTGCAGCCACAAATTCTTCACACAAACTATCTTGTGTAGTACCAAAAGATGATATCATCAACATAGATTTGCACAAGAATTATTTTTGCATTTGACTTCTTGATGAAGAGAGTCTTGTCTACCATTCCCCTTTCATATCCATGAGATAGAAGCAAGTTGCTAAGCCTCTCATACCACTGTCTTGGAGCTTGCTTTAGTCCATACAAAACTTTCTTCAACTTGAAGACATGGTTGGGATACTTATGATCTTCAAAGCCCGGTGGTTGATCTACATAGACTTCCTCATTGATGTAGCCATTCAATAAGGCACTCTTGACATCCATTTGGAAGAGTTTAAAACCACTCATACACTCAAAAGCCTGCAGCAGCCTCACAACCTCCAATCTAGCAACAGGAGCAAAGGTTTCACCATAATTTATTCCCTCTTCTCGATTGTAGCCTTTGACAACTAGCCTTGCTTTGTTTCTTGTGATCACACCATCCTCATCTAACTTGTTTCTGAAAATCCATTTTGAACCAATAATATTCATTTCATTAGTTTTAGGGACAAGAAACCATACCTCATTCCTTGCAAACTGATTCAATTCTTCATGCATAGCTTCAACCCACTTCTCATCCTTGAGAGCTTCCTCAATTGACTTTGGTTCAATTTGAGAGACAAAAGCTGTGTGTCTGCAGAAGTTTGAGATAGAGCTACGTGTGGAAACACCTTTCTTTATCTGCCCTATGATGTTATCCACTGACAGATCTCTAGGAATCCTCCACTCCTTGGGCAGCTCACTCTGTTGCAAAATTTCAATTGGTTGTTTCTGCAAATCAACCGATTGTTTTTCTGCACAGATTTCCAGTTTTTTCAAACTGATGCTCTGTTCTTTTTCTTCAGTACTGGTCTTTGGGATTTGATTGATTCTGCGATCTACCTCATCAAAGACAACGTGAACTGATTCTTCTATAATCATCAACCTCTTGTTGTAGACTCTATATGCATGACTTGTGAGTGAATACCCTATGAAGATACCAAGATCCGCTTTCTCATCAAACTTTCCCAAGTTTTCCTTTCCATTGTTGAGAATGAAACAGCTGCAGCCAAAGACTTTGAGATGACTGATGTTAGGCTTCCTTCCATTGAAGAGTTCATATGGATTTTTCTTCAAAATAGGCCTTATAAGCACCCTATTCATCACATAACATGAGGTGCTCACTGCATCTGCCCAAAAGTACTTAGGAAGTGATGATTCACTAAGCATTGTCCTTGCTAGCTCTTCAAGAGACCTGTTCTTCCTCTCTACTACTCCATTCTGCTGTGGTGTTCTTGAAGCAGAGAAGTTGTGCAGAAAATCTACCTGTTGTTTTTACGAAACAATCAGTTGTTTATACCAGCAGATTTGAAAACCAAAGATAAAACTATTTAATGAGTGTAGGGAAGTACAAATTCACACAAGATGTTTATACTAGTTCAATCTTAACCAAGAGCTACATTCATACCTCAGCTAACCACTAAGAATTCACTGTGTAATCAAACCTAGATTCCAAAACACACTAAGAATGTTGATCTTGAACCCCTCACGAACACACAACAATTCTTAGCCAAAACCACACCAAAAGTGTTGATCTTGAACCTCTCAAGAACACACAACACTCCTTGGCAATACATATACAGAAATACAATGATCAAGGAAGAAAGGAATAGAATACACCTGGGTATTACAAAACTTAAAGTTCAGAAGTACAACCCAATCCTAATCCACACACTTGAGAATGATCCAAAGCTCTTTCAAATCTTGGAAAAACTATTTTTTATAAACTCTCTTTCTTGCTTCAAGATTAGGAGCATAAAACCACCTTTATATAGATCAATTAAGTAGTCAAAAACACTTAATTAAGGAGCCAAGGCAGTTAGGATCATTAAAAACATATTAAAACCACTTAACAAAATTATGTTAAGGTTTTCAAGAAAATAATCGGTTGATTTATCGAAACAACCGATTGATTTCTGTTTGACATCAAAGGGTAAGGCAAAGCTTTTCCAAATCATTTTAAAAACCACTAAGTGTCAAACAACCTGTTGATTCGAAATTTTAACTTGTTGAAATTTCACTTCCTTTTAGAAAACCCATCTTTTCAAAAGGTTCAAGATTCAAATGAACTTGTATCATCTTAAGGAGTGAATTAATAAGTTTTAAACAACTAGACAACACACACACCCACAACAAGGTTTTGAAGCTTCCCACTTGGATTTGGAGACGTCAAAGCATCTTGTTCAACACTTTGTTTTCAAAGGACCCAACAATTCTTATCATATGTACAAAATAGTTACACAAAGTTCTATTTTCACCAAATATAATCAAAACCTACATGTAACATACCCTATTAATCCTAGATGTAGTACCCTTTCATTTTTTCAAAATAAGTAACTATTAAATACTTATAATATTGTAACGTTAGAATACATCACTTAGGACTACAACACTAGTTAGAATATCAAAAAGACAATTGACTTTGTCCCTAGAGACTGCAAACTATTTTCTAGAAATAAGCCCAACTATTTTTGTAAGACCTTTGTCCTGAACAAAGTGAACATCCAATTCAAAATGTTGGGTTCTCTGGTGCGTGTTAGGATTATTTTGTAAAAAATAATAAGAACATTTTCTTATTGTTTAGTTTGGCTTTGTATGCCTTACACCTCATGTGAAACGCACTAAATAAGGCTTTTTATGCCTTGTTTTGTAACTTGCAAGTCCAATTGGAACATTCCCAACAAGTGCTTAGAGTTTATGAAAAAAATGTTGTTAGATGTAACACTGACAAATATGAGATTTCCAAAATGTTATTATGATGATAAGAGGTTAGTATTAAATTTGGGATTGGAGACTAAAAGAATTGACTATTGTGTGAATGGGTGTATGCTCTTTTATGACAACGGTAGTGGGAAAAAAGATGCAGTCTTGCTTCAATGTAAATTTTTTTGGAAATCAAGGTATCACCCAATCTATCTGGGATCAAGACACACAAAAATTAATTGTAGTGAAGTCCATGCTCTATTTTCCTCTAATTCCAAGATTAAAAAGAATGTTTGCATTTATGCAAACTGCCTCACACATGATATTCCATGATGAAAACAAAAGGCAAGACGTTCTAAGCAACCATCTAATGGTGAAACCTAGAAGCACTTTGATTGAAAACATCATATCTTTGCTTCTGATCCCCAAAATGTATGACTTGGCCTATGTTCATATGGATTTAACCCATACATCCAGGCTTCTTCTTCACCATATTCTTGTTGGCTTGTGATTGTTACTCCATACAACCTTCCTCCTGAAATGTGTATTTAAGATTGTTCCTGCCGGTTGACCTAAAACGTCTTCGTGCGTTTACGTCACTCTCACGTCTAGAATCCTTGCGCTTGCACGTGCTTTCCCTTTGATGAATGCCTGAAAACACAAAGACAAAGGGCACCCTAGAGGCCGTTTGCACTCCGACGCTCAAGTTAATCTTAGGGCTAGGAAACACCAAAACTTTTTAACGTAAGATTGTAACTGTGTGTGTTAAGTGACGCAAATGAATAGCGTACCTTACTAAGTTTGTTACTTCCCTTTATATAGTCTGAAACTAGAGTTTCCACTTTACCCAAAATGGGCTTTCTGAGGGGGTGGGCCCAGCACTGTAGTTACCCACTCTTAAGATAACCTAGCACGTAGGGTTCCCTTACTAGAGTGCAACCTCTAATGGGGTAACCACCTGGATGCCTCCTCGTGCACCTGATCTTTGTGGTCACCCGCCTTGGGAGCGCCCTAGCTGTTCACGTGTCATGCATGCAGCTCACCCCTGGAACGTGACCCTCACAGGTCGCATCTTTCCATTGGCTCTGTACTTGTGTTACGCCTACACGCGTCATCCACTCCACACACATGTGTTGAACCAAGTGGTGTTCAAGCTTTGAAGAATCCAAACCCTTTGAAGGATGTTGAAGCCTTGGTTGTGCTTGGTGTTGCTGTGCTAGTTTAGTATAGTTTTAGGGTAGTTTGAGTATTGTAATCCACCCCTTGATCGAATCTAAAGCAAAAGCATCTCAATCTTTGTGAAAGTAAAATGTTTTCAAACTAAGTTAAAGCAACCGATTGTTTTGTCGAAACAACCGATTGTTTATACTTAGATGTTTTGAGAAAAAGATTGAAAACTGTTTTTCAAATGGTTGAACTGTTAAGAACCAAAACAACCGATTGATTCGAAGAAACAACCGATTGTTTGTTTTTGGACCATAACAGAAAAACTGTTTTATCTTTGACTGAGCTTTAAATGATTTAACTGATTACGCTCTAGTCATTAAATGCTTTGACCAATCTTTTAATACAATTTAAGAGTTTGTTAAGATTTGATAACAAACTACATCTTTGAATAAATTCAGAAAAACAGATTTGAGAATCAATCTATGACAAGTTTTTGCTAAGAGTTTTTGAGTTTTTTCAAAGAGCTGAGATTGCTGAAAGTTTGTGATTGATCAAAGTTGTGGAATAGGATTCTGCTTGTATTGATTTCAGATTATCTTCTGTAACAAGTTTAATCCTTGTACTTTGTGAAACAAGTTTCGTTTCTGTGTTTGCTGAGATTGGATGTGTGTTCTTGAGGGGATCAAGATCAGCAATCTTGGTGTTGGTGTGTTGGCCAAGAAGAGTGTGTGTCTTGAGGTGTTCAAGGTAATTCTCTTGGTTGTTGTGTAAGTGATCAAGATGTGATTGCTTAGTGGATTTCCTCAGGGTTTCTGAGAAGACTGGATGTAGCTCTGGGTTTGGAGTGAACCAGTATAAACATCTGTGTGCAATCTCTCTATCCCTATCTCTTTAAATTCAGTTTTGTTATTTGATAACTGGTATAAACAACCGATTGTTTCGGTAAAACAACCGATTGTTTTTCCAGTGTTGTGCCTTTGCTTTATGTTTTGAAAAACTGATTTCTTAATCAAGGTTTTCTTGAAGTATTTTCATTCTAGGCTTAAAATTTTACGAAAATCTCTCTTAAACAATTCACCCCCCTCTCGTTTAAGGCCATATATTCTAACAATTGGCTTCAAGAGCTTGGTTCTTGAAAGATATTCAAGTTTATCAAAAAAAATTTATGGCTGGAAAACTATCTTTTGAGGAAGGTGCTTCAATCTATAAACTACCTTTATTCAGTGGATTGAATTACAATTTTTGGGAAGCAAGAATGAAAATCTTTATTGAATCTATTGATCAAAGAATTTGGGATTCAATTGAGAATGGTCCTTACATTCCAAAGTTCAAAAAGGATAATTCTTTCATTACAAAACCTTTGTCTCAATGGACAAATGATGAATGTAAGATGGCCCAGCTTGATCGGTCTGCTCAAAACATAATAGCTTCTGCACTAGATACTAATGAATTTTTTAGGATATCAAAATGCAAAATTGCTAAGGATATGTGGGACACACTCAAGGCTGCTCATGAACCAAAGGAAGCAATGACAAAAATTCAAGCAAGAAGGAAAATAAGGCAAAATAAGAAAAACCTCAATCTTTGCTTCATGGCCAGAAGGGAGGATGACTCAAGTAGTGTAAGTTCATCAAACTCCTCAAACTCTGAAAATTATGGTCAATTGCTTCAAGCCTTTCAAGAAACACATGAAGAAGCCAACTGATTGGCTCTCTTGAACAATCAGTTAAAAGAAAAGAACAGCGAGCTTGAAAACAAAGTAAAGGCACTGGAAGAGGAATTAGAAAATTCAAAAACAGATTTGGAAAATCTGGAAATCGTTTACAAAAACTCCTCGTGCAAGTGTGATACTCTAGTTTGTGAAAATTGCGAAAATCTTGAAAAGAAGGTCCACTATCTTGTTAAAACAGTGGATAAGCTTTCTAAAGGCCAATCCAACTTTGAGAGTGTTCTAGCATCTCAAAACTGTGTTTTTGGAAAAGCTGGATTGAGTTTTAATCCACAAAACAAACAAGATAGATTTTCAAAATCATTTTCGAAAATGCCAGAAAAACAATCGATTAGACCATCGAAACAACCGATTGTTACATGCTTCTATTGCATGAAAAGAGGCCATTCTGTGAGGTTCTATAAAATTAGAAAACATGTTGTTCCTAAAGGTCTTATGAAGTGGATTCCTAAGGGAAATAAAGCTTTAATTGATGAGTATAAACCAGATGGACCCACATTCATAAGGGGACCAAATCTTTGCACTTGAAAATCTCTTTTGTAGGAAATCTTGGAGGAGAGCAAGCAACTATGGTACTTGGATAGTGGATGCTCCAAGCACATGATAAGGGACAAATCAAAGTTCCTGAGTATCTCCTTTAAGCAAGAGGGTCATGTCACCTATGGAGACAACAACAAAGGAAGAATTCTTGGGAGAGGATCCATAGGAGACGAGAACATCTTGGTAATCCATGATGTGCTTTTTGTAGAAGGACTAAAGCACAATCCACTGAGCATTACCAACTATGTGACAAGGGATATCAAGTGATGTTCAAATCAAACACATGTGAAATCTGTCTACCCAACACCAAAGAGGTAATGTTGGTAGGTAAGAGAGTTAATAATGTGTATCTTCTAGATATCTCTTCACCATGTTCTATTGGATGTCTTCTATCCAAGCAAGATGAATCTTGGCTTTGGCATAGAAGAATTGCTCATATTCACATGAATCATTTGAACAAGCTAATTTCAAAGGGATCTTGTGATTGGGCTGCCAAAACTCAAGTTTGAGATGGATCACATTTGTGAAGCATGCCAAAAAGGGAAACAAGTGAAAAGTTCTTTCAAAATTAAAAATGTTGTTTCATCTTTGAGACCTCTTGAACTTCTTCACATGGATCTCTTTGGACCCTCAAGAACTATGAGTCTTGGTGGAAATTATTATGCCCTTGTTATCGTTGATAACTTTTCTAGGTACACTTGGACTCTTTTCTTGGAATCAAAGAGTGATGCCTTTTCTGCATTCAAAAAGCTAGCAAGAAGGCTACAAAATACAAAGAACAGCAACATAGGTTCTATTAGAAGTGATCATGGAGGAGCATTTCAGAATGAGAAGTTTAGCAAATTCTGTGAGAAGTTGGGAATTCTGCATAATTTCTCTGCTCCAAGAACACCACAGCAGAATGGAGTGGTAGAAAGGAAGAACAGGTCTCTTGAAGAGCTTGCAAGGACAATGCTTAGTGAATCATCACTTCCTAAGTACTTTTGGGCAGATGCAGTGAGCACCTCTTGTTATGTGATGAATAGGGTGCTTATAAGGCCTATTTTGAAGAAAACTCCATAAGAACTCTTCAATGGAAGGAAGCCTAACATCAATCATCTCAAAATCTTTGGCTACAGCTGTTTCATCCTCAACAATGGAAAGGAAAACTTGGGAAAGTTTGATGAGAAAGCGGACCTTGGTATCTTCATAGGTTATTCACTCACAAGTCATGCATATAGAGTCTACAACAAGAGGTTGATGACTGTAGAAGAATCAGTTCACGTTGTCTTTGATGAGGTAGATCGCAAAATCAATCAAATCCCAAAGACCAGTGCTGAGGAAGATGAACAGAGCATCAGTTTGGGGAAGCTGGAAATCTGTGCAGAAAAACAACCGGTTGATTTGCAGAAACAACCGATTGAAATTCTGCAACAGAGTGAGCTGCCCAAGGAGTGGAGGATTCCTAGAGATCAGTCAGTGGATAACATCATAGGGCAGATAAAGGAAGGTGTCTCCACACGTAGCTCCATCTCAAACTTCTGCAGGCACACAACTTTTGTCTCTCAAATTGAACCAAAGTCAATTGAGGAAGCTCTCAAGGATGAGAAGTGGGTTAAGCAATGCATGAAGAGCTGAATCAGTTTGCAAGGAATGAGGTATGGTTTCTTGTCCCTAAAACTAATGAAATGGGTTTTCAGGAACAAGAAAGATAAGGATGGTGTGATCACAAGGAACAAAGCAAGGCTAGTTGCCAAAGGCTACAATCAAGAAGAGGGCATAGATTATGGTGAGACCTTTTCTCCTATTGCTAGATTGGAGGCTGTGAGGCTACTGCTGGCTTTTGCGTGTATGAGTGGTTTTAAACTCTTCCAAATGGATGTCACGAGTGCCTTATTGAATGGCTACATCAATGAGGAAGTCTATGTAGATCAACCACCGGGCTTTGAAGATCATAAGTATCCCAACCATGTCTTCAAGTTGAAGAAAGCTTTGTATGGACTGAAGAAAGCTTCAAGGCAATGGTATGAGAGGCTTAGCAACTTTCTGCTATCTCATGGATATGAAAGAGGAATGGTAGACAAGACACTCTTCATCAAGAAGTCAAATGCAGAAATAATTCTTGTGCAAATCTATGTTGATGATATCATCTTTGGTGCTACACAAGATAGTTTGTGTGAAGAATTTGTGGCTACAATGAAAGGTGAGTTTGAAATGTCTATGACGGGAGAATTGTCTTTCTTTCTTGGGTTGCAGGTTAAGCAAACAAAGGATGGGATCTTCTTAAGTCAATCAAAGTATTGCAAGGAGATTCTCAAGAAATTTGAAATGGAGAGTTGCAAAGAAGCAAGCACTCCAATGCCATCAAGCTGTTACATGGATGTTGATGCTGCTAGAAAGAGTGTAGATCAAACAAAATACAGAGGATTGATTGGATCTTTGCTATATCTAACAGCTAGTAGGTCGGACATCGTGTTTTTGGTGTGTTTATGTGCAAGATATCAAGCAAATCCTAAAGAGTCACACTTCAAAGCTGCAAAAAGAATTCTGAAATATCTCAAAGGAACATCATCTGTAGGATTATGGTATCCTTCTCACTCTCAAATTCATTTAATTGGTTATTCAGATTCTGACTTTGCAGGTTGCAAGCTAGATAGAAAAAGCACAAGTGGCACTTGCCACCTTCTTGGCTCAAGCCTAATCTCATGGCATGGCAAGAAGCAAGCATGTGTTGCTCTCTCTACTGCTGAGGCTGAGTATATTGCTGCTGGAAGCTGTTGTGCACAAATTTTGTGGCTCAAACAACAACTTGTAGACTTTGGATTACAAATCAGGTTTGATGTGTGATAACACAAGTGCCATCAATCTTACCAAAAATCAGATTCAGCACTCAAGGACCAAACATATTGAGATAAGGCATCATTTCATCAGGGATCATGTACACAATGGGAACTGTGAAGTGAAGTTTGTGGAGACCAAATTGCAGTTAGCTAACATCTTCACAAAACCGTTACCAAAAGAGAGGTTTTTCTTCTTAAGAAATGAGTTAGGTATTCTTGATCTTAATAATCTCTCCTAAATCTGTTTTTGATATATGCTAAAGTCTATTTGTGAAGACAAATAGGGGGAGAATTAATTGGTTATTGTATATCTTTATCTGATATTGTATAATCTGTTAAAAATCTCTGATATGAAAGTATTTTCTGCTGCTGCTAATTAAAACAACCGATTGTTTCGTGTAAACAACCGATTGTTTATCATTCTTTATGCTTGGAATATGTAAAAATCTAACTTGCTGCTGTAAGAAGCATTGGATAGTATAAATGCTATTTTTTGCAGGTACTGCTTCAGATTCAATCAGATCAAACACAAGCACCAGGGATTTGTCTTCATCAAATAGGGGGAGATTGTTGAACCAAGTGGTGTTCAAGCTTTGAAGAATCCAAACCCTTTGAAGGATGTTGAAGCCTTGGCTGTGCTTGGTGTTGCTGTGCTGGTTTATTCTGGGGTAGTTTGAGTATTGTAATCCACCCCTTGATCGAATATAAAGCAAAAGCATCTCAATCTTTGTGAAAGTAAAATGTTTTCAAACTAAGTTAAAACAACCGATTGTTTTGTCAAAACAACCGATTGTTTATACTTCGATGTTTTGAGAAAAAGATTGAAAACTATTTTTAAAATGGTTGAACTGTTAAGAACCAAAACAACCGATTGATTCGAGGAAACAACCGATTGTTTGTTTTGGGACCATAACAGAAAAACTGTTTTCTGTTTGATTGAGCTTTAAATGATTTAACTGCTTACTCTCCAGTCAATAAATGCAATTTAAGAGTTTGTTAAGATTTGATAACAAACTACATCTTTGATTATATTCAGAAAAAGAGATTTAACAATTAATCTTTGATAAGTTTTTGCTATTCGTTTTTGAGTTTTTCAAAGAGCTGAGATTGCTAAGAGTTTGTGATTGATCAAAGTGTATGGAATAGGATTCTGGTTGTATTGATTTCAGATTATCTTCTGTAACAAGTGTAATCCTTGTACTCTGTTTGAACAAGTTTCGTTTCAGTGTTTGCTGAGATTGGCTGTGTGTTATTGAGGGGATCAAGATCAGCAATCTTAGTGTTGGTGTGTTGACCAAGGAGAGTGTGTTTCTTGAGGTGTTCAAGGTCATTCTCTTAGTTGTTGTGTAAGTGATCAATGTGTGATTGCTTAGTGGATTTCCTCAAAGTTTTTGAGAAGACTGGATGTAGCTCTGGGTTTGGAGTGAACCAGTATAAACAACTGTGTACAATCTTTCTATCCCTATCTCTTTAAATTCAGTTTTGTTATTTGATAACTGGTATAAACAACCGATTGTTTCGGTAAAACAACCGATTGTTTTTCCAGTATTTTGCTTTTGCTTTATGTTTTGGAAAAACTGAATTCTTAATCAAGGTTTTCTTGAAGTATTTTCATTCTAAGCTTAAAAGTTTATGAAAATCTTCCTTAAACAATTCACCCCCCCCCCTCTCGTTTAAGGCCATATATTTTAACATACGTCACTCTCACGTCTAGAATTCTCTGTGCTTGCACGTGCTTTTCCTTTGATGAATGCCTGAAAACACAAAGACAAAGGGCGCCCTAGAGGTCGTTTGCACTCCGACGCTCAAGTCAATCTTAGGTCTAGGAAATACCAAAATTGTTTAACGTAAGACTGTAACTGTGTGTGTTAAGCGACGCAAATGAATAGTGTACCTTACTAAGTTTGTTACTTCCCTTTATATAGGCTAAAACTAGGTTTCCACTTTACCCTAAATGCGTTTTCTGAGGGGTTGGGCCCAACACTGTCATTACCCACTATTAGGATAACCTAGCACGTGGGGTTCCCTTACTGGAGTTCAACCTCTAACGGGGTGACCACTTGGATGCCTCCTCGTGCACTTGATCTCTGGGGTCACCCGCCTTGGGAGCGCCTTAGCTGTTCACGTGTCATGCATGCAGCTCACCCCTGAAACGTGACCCTTACAGGTCGCATCTTTGCATTGGCTTTGTACTTGTGTTACGCTTACACGTGTCATCCACTCCACACGCATGGACCCTCGTGACCTAGGCTTCTCCCTCACTGATAACTGGCGTGTGGTCTGGGATTCACCTCTCGTGGCCCAGCTCTGTTGTTCGAGTCCCGATGTCCGACCTCTCCACACTGACTAGTGGCACGTCGGTACATCCTGGTGACCAATGTATGATGACTCTTTGGTTCTTTGGCACTCGTGTCTCGCGAGATACTAACCCACGCCGCTCATGGGACCCTGCTTACGTGGCCCCAACATCACCAGTGGTCAACGATGTCCGAGGACTGGTCGGTACAAAGACCTTGTATGTATTTTAGTTCTCTACTACCATGTCCATCTAATCTGAAGGCCTCTATGGATGTTTACTTAAAGCCTTTAATTGATAATTTGAATAAGTTGTGGAATGGTGCTTTGGAGTATAATATTTCAAGAAAACAAAATTTTATGATGAGGACAACTTTGATGTGGACTATCAATCACTTCCCTACTTGTGAGATGTTATTTTGTTGGGACACACATGGTAGATTAGCTTTTGCACATTGCATGGACCATAATAATTCATTCACATTAAGTTATGGTTGTAAAAGTTGTTGGTTTCACTTGCCTAACAAGTTCTTACCCAATGATCACTCATATGGATATGGAGAGTGGCATAATTGGACAAAAAGAAGTATTTTTTGAGATCTTCCGTACAAAAAAAGATAATTTGTTAAGACATAATTTTGATGTGATGCACATAGAAATTTTTATTTGCTAACATATTCAATACCGTGATGAATGTGAGTGGCAAGACAAAAAGACAATGACAAGACAAGAAGGGATTTAAATTTTTATTGTAGGAGAAAAGACTTGGAGTTAAAGCCACAAGATAAAGGGAAAATGTTAAAGCCTAGAGCAAATTACACTTTAACTACATATTAAGCTAAGTTAGTTTGTTGTTGGATAAACGAGATTAGGATGTCAGATGGTTATTCTTCAAACTTGGTCAGATGCATTGATGTTAAAAAAGGAAGAATTCATTAGGATGAAAAGTCATTATTGTCATGTATTCATGGAAATATCACTTTTTATTGCATTTAGCTCATTGCATATGCATGTTTTAAATTCTTTTATTGAAATTAGTCATTTCTTCAAAGATTTATGTTTTGCGACATTAAAGAAAGAACCACTAAGAATGATGGAGGAAATTATTCCAATTACTCTTTGCAAGTGGAGATAATATTCCTTCATTGATTCTTTGATTCAATGGAACATGTCCTTTTTTATCTTTCATATGAAGTACTGCTCGATGGATCAGAGCAATATAGGTAGATGTATATCTATTTGAAAGGTGGTAAATGATTGTATTATATTCTCTAAATTTAATATTTATTATGCTTATGAATCATAATGTATTTATGTATTCATACAAATTCATGGGGGATTCAAAATGATAAGTAAAAATAAAGTCAAAGTTGAAGGATCAATTTGTGCAACTTACTTGCATCGTGAAACTACGTACTTTTGTTCTCATTATTTCAATAACTTTTGTCATTGCATAATTCTATGAATGAAATAATGTTTCAAAGTCAAACACATAGGTCCACATTATTAGTATTCCGAAAAGTTGGTCGACATTAGGGAGGGAGTTGAGTAACTAGTTAACTGATGCTAAGTTGAAGTCAACTCATGTTCATGTGTTAATTAATTGCACTAAAGTTAAATCGTATCTTGAGTATGTTCTAATCTCATTTGTTGGTAATTTTATGGTAAATGTCATTATAAGGCTATTAAAGTGATCATTGTAGTCATGTGTTTTGGGTAGTTCATTATGTACGTCTAAGCAAAAAGCTTAAACGAGTGCTTATGGTTTAAGGAACATGTATGTATCTTACTACTAAATATAGACATATTTTCTATTTTTTATCTAACATAATTCTTCATGCAAATTACTTTTGTAGGTTTATAACAAGCCATTTAGTATGATAAATCAAGACCTAAGGGTTTTTTGTCAAATTGGCCCACGAGATGCATCAAAGAATGGCACACATACTTTGTGAATGGGTACACGTTACATACTAATGCATGAAGCAAAGGAAGAAAGACGATAAAAAATTGTGTTTACATGAAGGGCCATACTGAAGGAGGTGATGATGGTTTTTATGAGATCATTAATAAAATATACAAGTTAGATAGCACAATAGTCAAATTATCCCAAAAAGAGTAGTGGTTTTTTCTTGTGAATGGTTTGATCCATCCATAAGTGGTACAAGAGTGGATCCTAAATATAATATCGTAGACATTCAAATGAGTTCAAGATACCAACCATTTAATCCTTTCATTCTCACACACAATATCAGAAAAGTGTATTATGTTCTATATCCAACACTTCAAATAGATAAACGTGGTTAGTGTGTTGCAATTAAAATAAATCCTAGAGGTCGCATTGACTCAAATGACGTGGAAGAGGATGCGCCTTATCAAGAAGATGAAATATCACATGTCAATGAAGTCATTGAAGTAGAAGGTATATTTGGATTACATGACTTTCATGTTGATCCTTAAGAATTGTAAGAACATGAACATGATGAAGAAGCAGAGCAAATCGTAGAAGTTGTTGACAATGATGATGAGGAGAAGGACGATGATCATGTAGAGAACGAGGACAAGGATGATGATGATGATGACTAGTTTTGGAGACTATTACCAAAATAAGACAAATGTACTTCTAATTATAATTTTGTGAACTACATTTTTAGTATTGATGTATGTTATGATAATTTTTTTGATTAAATTGACTTATCTAAACAAATGTGACAAAGGTTTTCTATTTCACTAATCTAACAATGAAATTCCTTAAAAATAAAATTAGATCAAGACAATTGGAACGAAATATGTAAACAAATATGATTTACATCATAGTACATAACCTTCATACAATTTGTTGTGATACATTACCTGTAAAAAAAAATAAACAAAAAAATAGTCATATTGGATAAAAACCTATACATTCAATTTTTTCTTGTATAACTTTTTAATATACATATTAACTTACCATGATTCTTGATACGGTGAGTAATAGTAATTTTTTCAGCATAATGTTGTTTGGAGGTCCACCTTAATCCCCACCACAAGGAGGTAATAAAGGGAAGGGAATAACCCAAAGAAATATAAGACATTGTGTGCTTAGAGTTATGACACAAGATATACCCTCCTCATCTACCGCACCTCCACACACTATTGTTGTCACACCCACCCACACAATCCGTTGCCTATACTATTGAACACACTATTCTCAACAGTCCCACCCCCACCCACAACTCCCCTCTCGTAGCTAATGTGGCACCCACATCCTTCCATACACCTACTACTACTGCATCCCTAGCCTCAATTTATGGCCCACCTAGACTATTTGCATCTGAAGCACTTTAGTCATCCCCCTTTGATGTCATGCACCTATATAAGTTCCATCCACAACTCTTGCAATTCCATCACCATTTATTGTCCATGCTGATTCATTTGGATAAGTTGACCATACTCCATGATCAACCGTTGATTGAACCTTACAATTGAGGGTAACATTTAATTTTAATTTAATTAATTGTTTATGTTATATAAGTTATTTCATTG
The DNA here is from genome assembly GCF_051622355.1 of Phaseolus vulgaris. Taxonomy (NCBI): domain Eukaryota; kingdom Viridiplantae; phylum Streptophyta; class Magnoliopsida; order Fabales; family Fabaceae; genus Phaseolus; species Phaseolus vulgaris. The sequence continues at coordinate 22,262,252 of NC_143508.1, read as the reverse complement.
TCTCACACCTCTGCATGACTTTTCTTTGCAATTAGATTTGTTTCATCTAGAGTTGCTTCACAGACTATCACAAAGTGTATTAAGCAACAATTTTTTGAGTCTTAGACGACATGGTTGAATATGATAAGGAGCAACACTGGCAGCATTTTAAGATAACATGTTTGGAGTTATTCATTTGATGTCTAATAGAATATGCATATATAAAAATAAAATGGTTACTAGGTAGGTTTTATTTAAATCAAACTCATTCTGAATATGCTTAAATTTTACTAGGTAATTTTGGATTATACATTTGATATCTCAACATCTAATTAACTAACTGTTACACATGAAGGTTCAGTGGAGAGTAGAGAATGGGAATCAAATTAAGAAAAATTTCAACACTAAAGCATCCCATAGACTATTTGAGATGTTTAGGGACACTAGAATTACAAAAGAAATGCCTAAATGGATAGGAGAGCATGTGTGGAATAAGTTTTTAGCACATTGCAATTCTCCAATGTACCGTAACAAAGGTGCAATAAGAAAAATATGGCTTTTGAAAAGGGTGGAAGCTTGCACACAAGTGGCTCCATCACCACACATGAACATGTCGTTCGTATGGTATACATTTTAATTGTATATATGTTTGTATTGTACTAAGTTTTAAAAGTTTTATTTCTTGACATTTATAATTCATGTGTTGCAGGCACAAGAGCTTGGGCGATCTATGTTTGTTCATGAGGTATTTTAGCAAACCCACATTTGGAAGGATATTGGCAAGTTTATCGATGAAAGATTTAGAAAGACACATGTAAGCTTGTTATGTATATTAACATTATTTTTATCCTTAAACTTATACATTTGTTTAATAATTCTTAATTTATTATTAATAGGAAAATTATGACTAAACTTGCACAAGTTATATATGAGGTTGGATTTTGTGTTAATGATCAGAAAAGGTCAACCATCTTGATCCTAAACAGGACGAGATCATTAGGACCCAATGTTGGGTCGAGGCATTATAGATCTGGATAACTTGTTGGAAATTTTAGAGGTGGAAATGATATTTACCAACTTCCTCTTGTAGAACCTTCAACTTCCTCTTGTAGTTCTGAAGATATTTACCAACTTAGACAACGACTTTTAGTAAGCGAAGAAGCAAATGAGTGATTGACCTATCAATTCCAATATTTTCAATCACTATTTGGTATGATTATGCAATTTCTCCCTCTTGATGCTCAAAATCTTCTACAACAACACTAGTCCAGTAAAGATCAACAAAATCCACAAATCCCACAACAACAAGACCCTCAGTAACAATAAACTAATCAAGAAGAAAAAAAAATCCAGACAAACCAATATATTCCACTGATTATGCACATTCTTACTTTAGTTTTAAATTTTAGGTCTTGATTCACATTTATTTGATCTTTTAACTTCATGAATAATATGTATTTCATTTATACACTTGATATAAAATTGTCCATTTGATATGAAATTGTTGGAAATTTTTGGATTTGTCATATAGATGTTAAATTATTTGATTTGTGTAGGTATATGAAAAAGAAAACAAGCAATTTGATAATTCTAAAAATTACTACATTACAAATGGATTATCAATGAAAAAATAATTCAACACAAATCAATAGCACGAAATTACCGACTAATAGATTGTCGTTGTAATTATCAACAAATATATTGTTGTCAGTAATTATTGACGAACATATACATCGATAAGGGAAGCTAACACAAGTCAAGAACATGAACTTACTAACAAACATATCCCTCGATAAGGGAAGCTAACATAGGTCACCAACATGAACTTACCGACGAACATATTTGTTAGTGAGCTAAACCAACACAACTCATCAACATGTAGTTATTGACTGATCTATATCTGTCTATACTGACAGCTTAACAAATTCCATTGGTAATATTTACTGACCAACATTTTACCAAAAAATCATTTTTCATCATTCACTAGTACTAAATATCAAAACCACGACCCCATATAAAGACAGTTAATAGAAAACTGTTGTAAAAAAAAGGCAATGGCAATTTCGTAATTATATTATGTTTTTAACGACGATTCTAAGGGGAACCGTTGTTAAAAATGGTTCTTGGAGACATATAAAGATAGTTCGGAGAAGAACCGTTGTTAAAAACTGATGAAAGAGGCCCAAGCACAAGCCCAACAAATAGAAGATCAGGGCCAATTACTAGAGCTATGGCAAAGAAGATTCAAGAGGACTGGAATACAGATACTGATGAAAGAGAAACCTCCCAATATATGTTCAAAGATGTCATAACTCTAGTGTAGAGTAGATTTTATTTTTGTCAAAGTAGAATAGGAAATTTTATTTGTAACTTTTCTTTAGATGAAATTTGACACCTAAAAACCAACCTAGGTTAAATTAGGGTTTCTAAAACACCTAATTTAACCAAGACCGGTTATGATTAAGCCATGGAGAAGAGTACACATTTTCCACATGTTCAATATGATACATGTGCTAAACGTTTTCCATCACATGTTAAATATGCTTCATGTGCTCCATGTGCTAAGTTAAAATTAGGCGCCAATTTCAAATTCATTTTCATTTGAATTTGGCTTTGTAATTCCGGCCCTCCATTGCTATAAAAGGAGGTGCTTGGCTCATGATTTTGAAAGATTAATGAATGAGTGAATTGCTGCCAAATTATTGTATCAATCTCACTCTTGTCTCTACCTCTTTAGGATAGACACTTAGTCTTCAAATTTCCACTAGATCAAGTGATTAGGCCTCACCTATCACTCTCCATACTTAGCCTTCACATTCAAGGAATCCACAAGCTCTATGTGAGCTCCTTGTCCATTTCAATCCATGAAGCTTCCGCATCTCTCCACCAGGAAAATCCAATCAAAATGAAGGCACAACTCCATCAAAAACTGTTCTGGCAGAGATTTAAAGATGGTTCTGAGAGGAATCGTAGTTAAAAAGTGTAAATTTTTTCAAAAGAGTATTGTGTCGCCCGCGTCTCCCTCTCTTATTTTGTCTCGCGCTCATTCATCTCAATATCACTTCTCTCACTTTAATTCTCGCACACTCGTCTCTCTGCCACCACACTCCAACCGCTACCTCCACAACACCATGAAACCGTCACCGTACAACTGACTGTCACGCAACCTCCATCACTTCAGTCACGCAACACCGTAATCTTCACCCTCACTCCAGCCCTGCGACACTGTGACCTCCACCACACTGCAAAATCATCGTCGTGCAACCTCCATCATCCCAACCGTAAGACCTGGCCCCAGTCGCACCGCACCGAAAAAGCGCCAGCTCGCGCGACACTGCAGCCTTCACCTTCAGCCCTAGTCACATCGCACCAAAAATGCGTCAGCTCCATGGCCCAGCTCTATGCGACATCGCCCCAACCGCGATCTCCACGCCCAGTCACCCCCCACTGGAGTTCCTCCCTCTATTTCCGTGCCAATTTTTTATTTTTATTTTATTTATTATTTGTTGAATTATTGACGGTTCTAGAACCGTCGTTATAAATTTTTTATTTATAACTACACTCAAATTAATGACGATTTTAGAACCGTTTTTAACATGCACTTTTTAATTGTCGTTCATGTTAATGTTGATTTTTGTAGTGACTTTTCCAATGAAAAAGTAGAATTATGAACAAATTTTTTCATAAGAAATGTCATTTTCTTGTAGTATAATATTACATTCATTATCAATATTATTATTATTATTATTATTATTATTATTATTATTATTATAACTAATGTTATATATTCTTGTGTAGGGTTTTATTATGGGTTTTATTATTATTACAACCTAAAATTAAGTATTTGAATTAAGGAAATGTTCTATCCTTATATGTTTTATGACCAATGATATTTTGGTTCCATGAATTTTATAACCCAAAAAATTATCAAACTTGTGAGCAAAGTTCGAGTTAAAAGATCATTAGTTGATTCCATGTTTTCCATTAAACTATGCATAACATATGATGAAATCAAATTTTGAAGTTAACTTAAAAATTTGCTAATAATCCACTTAATTTTTTAAATAAGATAACAAGATGGTAGATTAGTAAAACTCCAAATATTATACTTATAAAGGTTAAAAGAAAATAAATGAAATAATACTAAAAGAAAATATTCATTTATAGATAAATATTTACTCATGGCGTGAAAACTTTGATGACCATGGGACCTAAACTAAACTACTATTATTCAAACATTTGATCATATTTTGAGATTTTATTTACAATACAGTGATAATGGAAACTGCTTTACATTATTTAAAAGTCATCATATACAATAAAAAATTGATAATATTTTGTGTTTCTAAAGGATAACTTTTAATTGATTCTCCACGTGTAACACAAAAATTAAATAGTTCATCTCTCAATTTTCAAATATGAATTTTAAATGTATCCTTGTGAATGTCGATCCACTACAAGAAAAAATGGTTTTAACGAGGGTTTATTTTTACATTACCAAAGGTTAAAACTTCCATTAACCCTGGGTTGCGGTTTCCCTCGCTAAACCATCCCTGGGGAACGTGTTTCCCAGGGTTTTTTTAAACCCCAGGAAAAGGCTTTCATAACCTCCATTAAATACCATAGGTTTCACAACCTCCGTTAAATACCATAGGTTTCAAAAACCTCCGTAAAATAAAAACCCAAGTACCCACAATTAATATTGCAAAGAAAGCACATCAACCAAGATTTGAACCCAAGTCCTTCCAATAACCAAGGAAGAGTTAACCACTAAACCAGAGAAGTTCTTTAGTCATACTATCATTTTTATTTTACTTATTATTATTAACATAATTTATACATATTAATATTATATTAATATTATATTAATATTATATTAATATTATATTAATATTATATTAATATTATATTAATATTATATTAATATTATATTAATATTATATTAATATTATATTAATATTATATTAATATTATATTAATATTATATTAATATTATATTAATATTATATTAATATTATATTAATATTATATTAACATTATTATTAATATTATTATTATAATTAATATTATATTCATATTATTAATATTATTCATATTATTAATATTTATTAATATTATTCATATTATTACTATTATTATTATTAATATTATTATAAATATTATTATTAATATTATTATTAATATTAGTATAAATATTATTATTAATATTATTATAAATATTATTATAAATATTATTATAAATATTATTATTAATATTATTATAAATATTATTATTAATATTATTATAAATATTATTATTAATATTATTATAAATATTATTATTAATATTATTATAAATATTATTATTAATATTATTATAAATATTATTATTAATATTATTATAAATATTATTATTAATATTAATATAAATATTATTATTAATATTATTATTAATATTATTATAAGACGCACCTTATAATAAGACGCACCTTAGAGTGGGTGTTAGTGACGCTAAGACGCACCTACAGTAAGCCTAAGTTACTGTTAGCAAAAGGGGCAGAAACACTAGAGTATATAAAGGGTAACAACCAACATAATAAGGTACGCAATTCTAATACGAGAGAATACACACACACAGAGCTTTCAGAGTTAAGAGTTCCTTTTGGTGTTTCATTGCCCGCTGTTTGACTTGAGCGTCCGAGTGTAAACGGCCACGAGGGCGCCCTTTGCCTCTTTGTTTTCAGGTGATTCCGTCGTTGGAAAGGCACGTAAGGAGGAGGGATTCTTGGACGCGCGATTGTCATAGACGCAGGAAGACGCTTTAGGTCAACCAACGAGAACTTTTGGCGCCCACCGTGGGGTACAATCTAAAACGATTGTGCCAACCGCAAAAACTGAGAAAGATTTATCAAGATTCATCAAGAATCGATCAAGATGAGGAATATGAGGCAAGGATCTGTTGCGCCAAACGGAGGCGAAGGTCTTACTCTGCAACAAGTTATGGAGATTATGCAAGGCCTTCAAGAAGCGATGGCAGCGTCAAGAGCTGATCAAGAACGCATCCAAATTGATCTGGCTGCGTCACAAGCAAGAAACGAAGAGCTACACCGAACCAATGAGGAGTTGCAACGTGGTTTGCGAAATTAGGCAGGGGATCGTGAAGCAGAGAAACAGGAATGTGCTACACCTCCCAAGGAATTTCCCATGCTTTTTTCGTAGGCAATTATGGATGTTGTGATACCAGCTACGTTCGTGGGACCGAAAGCCACATTCACAGGGATGAAGGATCTAGAGGCCCATCTCACAGCCTTCCATACGCAGATGATGTTGGTTGGTGGTTCTAATGCAGTAAGGTGTAAGTTGTTCATGAGCACGCTAGTAGGGACGGTGATGGATTGGTTCATCAGCCTCCCTGATGGCCACGTGACGTCGTTCGCGCAGTTGTCAAAATTGTTCAGGGAGCAGTACACTGCGAATCGCGCTCCCCCACCCAACTCTTACGATCTCTTCGATGTAAGACAGTACTAGGGTGAGTCGCTGAAGGAGTTTGTTAACCGTTTTGGGGCGCAAGTAGTGAAGCTTAACACCAAGGATGAAACGATGATGGTTCACACGTTCAGAAAGGGGATTTGTCCGGGGCCTTTCAGTGAATCACTCATAAGGAATCGCCCCAAAACCTTCGCTGAGATAAGGCGTCGAGCGGTGGCTCACATCACAGCAGAAGGGGAGATGAATGAGAAGCGCGCGTGTGTTGTTCCCACGCACCCACGAGCGTCGGGGCGTGTGTTGTTCCCACGCGCCCACGAGCGTCGGCGCGTGCACAGCCCGTGAGAGTGTATGAGGCTACAACAGAGAAGAGAGACACCGCGAAGAAGCAGCCCTATGAGCCTAGGAAGCCTTAGACTAGGGGGCGTGCAAGGGAGAATAAGCCTTTGAGGCATAATTTTTTGGTAGAGCTGAAGGATTTGATAGTTGTGCCCAATATAGCAGAGAGGTTGAAGATGCCGCCCAAGACTAACAAGAAGTTGTGACCCCACAAGGAGGCTTGGTGCGAGTTTCACCAAGCGTTTGGTCATTCCATACGCAACTGCTTGGCATTGGGACACCAGTTGAACGAGCTGGTGAAGAGTGGGTTCCTAAACGACTACCTGGCGGGGCTACAGAGGAGTGAGACCTAAACAGCGTCAGGTGAGGACCAAGGGCACGAGATGCCCGTACATGGAGAGATCCACACCATCTCGGTGGGTTTCTCAGGTGGAGGGTGCACTACTTCTCAACGCAAGAGTTATGCACGATCAGTGATGTCAGTAGAGGCGCAAGCGGTGGATGACCTGCTCGACGTCGACCTTACTTTCACAAAGGCCAATCTTCGAGACGTCGTTCCTCATGACAACGACCCTGTGGTGATTTCTGTTGTAACCGCGGGGAGGAAGGTGCACCGAGTGCTAGTAGACCAAGGTAGCTCGACGAATGTGATGTTTTGGTCCACCTTTAATAAGCTGCAACTGTCTCCTGATCAGGTGAGGCCTTACACTTGGTGCTTGTATGGCTTCGCGGGTGACCAGGTGGAGGTGCGGGGGCATTTGGAGCTGAGGACCACCTTTACGGATGACTTTGCATCTCGCATGGAGAACATAAGGTACTTGGTGGTTAATGCTTCCTCAGCCTATAATATTATGTTGGGGAGACCAGCTTTGAATAGACTAAGGGCGGTAGCATCAACACGCCACATAAAGATGAAATTGCCAGACTTGAGCAAGAAGGTGATAACCATCAAGTCGAACCAGCAAGAGGCTAAGAGGTGCTATGAGAACAGCCTCAAGACCAAGAGGGGGGGTGTTCATGGTTACCAAGCGCCCACCTAGCAGAGACGGGGACGCCCATGCAGGGGTCTCCCGCGTAGAAAGTGCTCGAGAGAGGCGACCCGAGCCAGCAGGGGATATCGTGGAGAGGCAGATCGGGGACAGAACATTCAAGCTTGGTAAGTCATTGAACCAAGTTGAGCAAGATCAAGTTGTTGGGGTGATAGCACGGCACCTAGACGCTTTTGCATGGATAGACCTAGATTTCCTGTGTCACCGCTTCACCATGGACCCCATGGTCAGGCCCGTCCGCTAGAGAAGAAGGAAGTTCAATGAAGAAAGGTGGCAGGTCATCAGGGAAGAAACAAAGAAGTTGTTGAGTGTCGGTCACAAAAGGGAGATTCAATACCCTGAGTGGTTGGCAAATGTGGTCTTGGTGAAGAAAGCCAATGAGAAGTGGAGAATGTGTGTGAACTTCACCGACCTCAACAAGGCATGCCCGAAGGATTCGTACCCCTTACCAAGCATCGACGCCTTGGTGGACAGCGCCTCAGGCTGTAAGATGCTTAGTTTCTTAGATGCTTTCCCCAGGTACAACAGAGTTAAGATGCACCCCAGAGACGAGTGCAAGACGGCGTTTATGACTGAGACGTCTTATTATTGCTACACGGTGATGCCTTTCACGCTGAAGAATGCGGGCGGCACCTGCCAAAGGCTGATGGATTGGGTCCTTGCACCCATGATAGGCAGGAATGTGTAGGCCTACGTGGATGATATGGTGGTGACCTCACAGGCGAGGGGTCAGCATGTGTCTGATCTGGAAGAGCTATTTGCGATAATAACTAAATACCGGTTGAAGTTGAACCCCGAGAAGTTCGTGTTTGGGGTGGAAGCGGGTAAGTTCTTGGGTTTCCTACTCACCGAGCGTGGGATAGAGACGAACCTGGAGAAGTGTGCGACAATCCTTGCCATGAGAAGCCCAGCCTCGGTAAAGGAAGTGCAACAGTTGACAGGGCGGATGCCTACCCTGTCCAGATTTGTCTCAGCTGGAGAGGAAAAGGGCCACCCCTACTTCCAGTGTTTGAGGAGGAACAGCCGGTTTGTGTGGACCACAGAGTGCGATGAGGTATTCCTCGAGTTAAAGGAATATCTGGTCACCCCTCCCGTGTTGTGCAAGCCGCAGTTGGGCGCGCCGCTCCGATTGTACTTTGATGTAACGGAGCGGGCGATCAGTTCGGTCCTCGTCCCAGAGCAGGACTAGGTACAGAAACCGATATACTTTGTAAGCAAAGTATTGCAAGGGTCGGAGGTGAGGTATCAAGCCCTAGAGAAGGCAATCCTGGCCGTGGTGTTCTCGGCAAGGAGGCTTCGCCTTTACTTTCAGAGTTTCACAGTGATAGTGATGACGGACTTACCTATCCGGAAGGTGTTGCAGAAGCCAGACGTGGCAGGAAGGATGGTGCGTTGGGCGGTGGAACTTTCGGAGTTCGATGTCCAGTACGAGCCCCGAGGCCCCATCAAAGGTCAGGTATTTACGGACTTTGTGGTGGAGCTCTGCTCGGTGGACGCACAGCAAAAGGAGGAAGCTAACTTCAGATGGGTGCTCTCCGTTGATGGGTCCTCCAATCAACAAGGGAGTGGAGCTGGCGTGATCTTGGAAGGACCAAAGGGGTTGTTGATTGAGCAGGCCCTAAGGTTCACTTTCAAGGCCAACAATAACCAGGCAGTGTATAAAGCCCTAATAGCCGGGATGCTCTTAGCTACAGAGATGGGAGCACGGAGCTTGTTGGCAAAGAGCGATTCCCTTTTGGTCACAGGTCAGGTGACCGGGGAATATCAAGCCAAAGATCCACAGATGACCGCGTACTTGGGGTACGTCCAGATTCTGAAGTGCTAGTTCATAGTGTTTGAACTGGTACACGTCCCTAAGGAGTAGAATGCTCGAGTTGACTTGCTAGCCAAGCTTGCCAGTTCGGGCAAGGGGGAAAGGCAGAGGACGGTCATACAAGAAACCTTCAAGGCACCGCAAACGTTTGTTGTTGATAACATGGTAGGCGTTCATCAGGTCAGTACTGCTAGAGGAGGGGCGAGAAGTCATCAGTCGGTGACTCAGGAGACGCTGAGAACGCCCAGTGTAAGCGCTTACCCGGTTGTGGAGGGGGAGCCAATGCAGATATGCATAGTTGAGGAAGGGGACACATGGATGATACCCTACATGCGCTATCTAGCCGATGGGATGCTTCGGTTGGAGTCCACGAAAGCCAAGAAGATAAAGAGGAACTCCGCCAAATACACCCTCGTCGACGGGGAGTTGTTCAAACATGGGTTCACCCATCCGATTTTGGTGTGTGTGAGTGGAGACCAATGTACACGAATAATGGCAGAACTCCACGAGGGGATTTGTGGTAGCCACGTGGAGGGCGGTCCTTGGTGTCGAAGGCCGTCCGTGCAGGTTATTACTGGCCGACAATGAGAGAAGATTGCACAAGGCGCGTGCAAACAGTGTCAACAACACGCCGATTAGCACAAGGCGCCGCCAGAAGAGCTAAGTTCGATTTACAGCCCGTGGCCGTTTCACACTTGGGGAATCAACATTCTGGGGCCCTTTCCTTTGGCGATAAGGCAGATGAAGTACCTTGTAGTGGCCATAGAGTACTTCACGAAATGGATAGAGACTAAGCCAGTAGCCAAATCACAGCTCATAAGATTCAACACTTCGTATGGAAGAATATAGTGTGCCGTTTTGGCGTGCCGAGGCATTTAGTTTCTGACAATGGCACGCAGTTTTCGAGCCAGCAATTGGGCAAGGTATGCGCAGAGGTTGGCATAAAGCAGGTGTTCGCATAGGTTGAGCACCCCCAAACAAATGGGCAGGTTGAGTCTGCCAACAGAGTCCTACTTAGGGTTCTGAAGAGAAGACTCGAGAAGGCTAAAGGAACCTGGGCAGAGAAGGTTCCTAGGATAGTGTGGGCTTACCACACCACGCCTCAGTCCACCACCAGAAAGACACCCTTCAACTTGGTGTATGGGTCCGACGCAATGATTCCGGTAGAGATTCAGGAGAGCTCACCACGTTTTCAAAGTTTCGTGGCTGAGGAGTCTAACGAAGAGAGAAAGGTGAACCTGGATTTGCTGGATGAGGTCAGGGAGGAGGTGAGAATCAAAGTTGAAGCATTAAAGAGAAGGGTGGAGCACAAGCACAGTTCCAAGCTAAGGCTTAGACAGTTCCAGGTTGCTGACTTGGTAATGCGGAAGGCTCACCCGTATCAGCTAGAGAACAAGCTATCCCCCAAATGGACTGGTCCTTTCAGGGATGGAGGTCTTGGGAAACAGGGCGTACAGGCTTGAGACTTTGGAGGGAGGCGCAATTCCTCGTACTTGGAATGCGGTCAATCTCAAGTTTTATTTCAGTTGAATTCTAGCATTGTACACAGTTTATGGGGACACTAATTTTCCCTTTTAAGGGTTTTTTAACGAGGTCACCCAATAAAATTACGATTGAAGTATACATATTCTCGAATATTTTGTACAATGCAGGGGCGAACCTATCACTTTGGTGTTTAGACACCTCGAGAGGGAGTGGCAGCTTCCGTTTAGGACACCTCCCCCTCGAGTGTGGGTGCCAAGTGCGAACAGCAGGATTCGGCCAATGACGAACCTGTCGTCTTGGTGTTTAGACACCTCGAGAGGGAGTGGCAGCTTCCGCTTAAGACGCCTCCCCCTCGAGCGTGGGCGCCAAGGGAGAATAGCAGGGTTCGACCAATGACGAACTTGTCGTGTTGGTGTTTAGACACCTCGAAAGGGAGTGGCAGCTTCCGCTTAGGACGCCTTCCCCTCGAGAGTGGACGCCAAGTACGAACAGCAAGGTTCGGCCAGTTAAGTCCTCCTTTGCCTTTAAGCAAAAACGAGGCCAGTAACGCGCCTTGAGGCTAGAAACCTTGAGAGGGAGTGGCAACTTCCACGTAGGACACCCCTTTTTAAACACGAACGCCAAGGCTCAGCGAAAGGCTTCCAGTTAAGTCCTCTACTGCCTTGGGGGCAAAGATAAGGCCAGTTGGTGTATCCTCCCTAACTACAAAGCATGGGTAAGGATCAATACATGAGTTTCCCTTGTCTAAACAAGAGTTAAGGCAAGGCCAGTTAAAGGTTCACGCATGCTCACCTCCATCATGGGTTGCTAAGCAGTTAAGGTAGAGGGCGAGAAAGCGTGCTACCTAGAGTTCAAAGTTTTAAAGTTTGTCAAGGACGTCGTATGTTAAAGGTGTTAGCATCAAAGCGTTGTTGGTAAGAGCGGCAAGTTAAAGACGCAGTTATTGGCAAACGAAGATAAATAAGGCAAGTAAAGAAAGGTGTGAGTTATATTAAATAAATGTTACGGAGGACATAGTTTCAAAGCCAAAGTTACACAAGCTCCTTCTGAGGGCGCCTAGGCACGATCTGCCCATCCACAATGTGGTTCGACGTTGCGAAAGGGGAGACGTCCATCTCAGGATGCTTGCAAGCAACCTGAGCAAGAGCGTCCTTGAACCCCGCTGCGTAGGCATCGTCGACATCGTCAATGAGATCCGCCTTGGCTCTCCCGAAGGCTTCAGCTTGAGTGGTCAGTTCTGCTTTGGCCCTCTCAAGGGCTTCAGTTTGTGCGGTGAGCTCAGCCTCCACTTTCCCCAACTGCACCTCCCGTTCTGTGGCCCACTCTTCAAGTTTGACCATCCTAGATTTGTTGGCCACGACTTCCTCCTCGAGTCCCACCACCTGGGTACGTAGTGGCACAACCCGAGCCAGCAAGGTGGTGTACTCTTGGCTCTTATCAAAAAGCTTTTTGTTGGCTTCCAGCTCAGCCTGGCAAAGGGTGCTTACTTCCTGGTGTAGCGGAGTCTCACGGTTGGAGAAAACCTGAGCCTGTTGGGCCAGTTGCTTCTTCGCCAAAGCCAGCTGCTCCTTTGCTTTTGACTCCGCCTCGTGGGAAAAGGCATCAGATTGGGCAAAGAATTCGCCAAGGCTGAGAGTCAGGCTCTCCCGCACAGCCTTTTAGCTTGAGCTTCCCATGGCCCCTTTTTGGTAGTCTTTGAGGATTTGTTAGAGGATCAGGGGAAGCTTAGCGGCAGAGGCAGGCTCAGAAACGCTCTCACCACCACCCTCGAGCGCGAAGAGGCTTTGGGGGGATAAGGCACTGGATGGGTGATCTTTGAGCGAGGCAGGGCGCCTAGCGGAGGAAGAGTGGGAAGTGGCCGCCACCGCCACCCTGCGCCTTTTGAAGACAGGGTCGTCCATAGTGTCTGCGTCATCATCAAACACAATCTCCACCACCCTCTTGCCTTTCTCAAGGGGGGCTGGAGAATGAGAAGCCCCAACAGCAGCCAAAGGCACAACGTCAAGGGGGGCTGAGGGGGCAGGAGAGGGAGCGGCTAGTGCGACGTTTGGAGCAGAAAGAGCTGGGGCACCTGCACCAATGGCCGCCTCTTCACGAAGAGTCAAGACCTCAGCCAGGCTTGCTCGCTTCTCTTGGTTCAGCACCATGCCTACACCCAGAACAAGAAGAGATGAGAACTTAGCAAGGCAAAGTTAGGTAAGAAATCAGCACAGGCATAAGTACGAGGTAATAGGTAAGAGTAAAGCAGAGTAGAGATAAGGGAAAGGTCAAAAAGCAGGTTTTTATACCGATGTAATTAGCAAGTCCGATTGGGTTGTACTCATTCTTGAAGAGCTCAGCGATGTTAAAGACCGCCTCAAGGCTCTGATACCACATGATGTGATTCCAATAGCCACATAGAACAAGATTCTTGACACTTTGAGGAATCACCTTGAGCTGGAAAATGTAGAGGCACTTTCTTAGAAGTTGGATCATAGTTCTAAGATCAAGAACTCACCAAAACAAGTACCAAATCCCAAACTCATTTGGATGAACCAAATATTGTCAAATTGAATCAACAAAGGAGAAGGAAAAGAACAAACCGAACAGAATTGAACTTCAAAACAAAAGAACCGAACAGAATTTAAAAACTAAACAGAAAATAGGTGCTGGAAAATTAAAGGAACCGAAACAAAAACAACTCAAAACTCAAGGCAATAAGAACAAATTGAAGAAGAAGAAAGGAAGGAGAAGAGAATGCTCATGAAGATGGAGGAATGGTTGGATGATCACGCCACTAGAAGAATGGATGCTCCTAGATGAGTGTGGAAGCCGCCACTTGAGGAAACCATGGTCCTTCAAGATAAGACTAGAGAAGAAGCTCAAAGCTCTCCAAATGCTCACTCCAATTTTGAGTATAGTTTCTTTAGATAAAATTCAAATCTGAATTTTACAAAGGAAGCACCTCTATTTATAGCCTAAGGTGCTGAAAAATAGGTGGGAAATTTCAAATAAACTCATTTGAAATTCCCACCAAAAACAAGTCACATGGGAGGTGTGACCTTTTTCTACTATGACACCTCCCAAAAACTACACCTACACCTATCTACTAATACACCCCCCTAAAGGTCCTATTTAAAACCTAAAAGATGCTATAACAAAAGAGGTTTCTAAGGTTTCCCTCTAAGCACCTTCAACTAAAGACACTACAAAAAGAGAAAATAAATGTCCTCTTGCTCCCAAGGCTTTGAACATGCTTCTTGTAATCCTTTGAGGTGGACTTTGACCTCCATGGGCATCCTCCATTTGTGCCTCCACCTCTTCTTGAGCTTGATGAGTGGCCTCCATGTTCTCTTGGGCTTGATCTCCATCAGTAGCTCATCAAGAGTCTTAGCCTTCTTAAGGGTCAGTTTCCCCACCCAGTACAAGGGGAACCCATCTAGGGAGGTGCATCGTGCTCAGAGCAGTACACCCTGAAGAATTTCCCCTTGAAACTCTTGTAAGATTGTTGAAACAAGGTGAGGATGACTTTTCCTGTCACCCCGCTGAAGCTCACCCAGAGGTTTTTCCCAGGGTTCTTAGCCTCGAAGAAGTGAAGGAAGACATCTACAGAAAGTGGATGGCCAAAATGGTTGCAAAGTATGGAGAAGGCCCTCACAAAGGCCCAGCTGTTGGGATGTAGCTGGGCAGGGGCAACATTCACTTCAGTTAGCAGCTCCCTCTCGAAGATGGAGAAGGGGAGGCGCTGCCTAATACGTTTAAAGATGGTTTGGTAGAAGAAGAAAAAAGGTTCTCCATCGTTGGCACGATCGTCTACACACACAGGTTCGCCTTCTGCACAGGGACGAACTGAGATGTAAGCATCACACTCTCTCCCAAACGCCCTACCCTTGAACTTAGGCCCGTTGTCTATACGTGCCCTTCAGTCCACTATGGAGGTGAGGGTGGAAGTTTCGGCAAGAAGCTCAGCAGACGCACAGGGGTACATGCCTCTATAGTTGACGTTGGGTGAAGGGTTGGAAGTGGTTTTCGTACGAGCCATGACGAATGAAGCAAGGAAAAGAAGAAAGCAAAGGTTCAACAATGGGGGCTATGGTGTAAAACTTAAGGAGAAATACCCAAAAACCCCATGATCGCAGGAAACCCAGAAACAGAGAAACGAAGAAACAGATGCAGAGGAAAACCTAAAGCGCAGAAGTTTAAGCAGACCCAAGTCGTTATCAATGCGCGAAATCAGAAATAAAGAGTAATCAATGGAGGAAAATCGTACCTTTGATTGTTGTTGAGCAAAAGTTCTGATTTTTGTGAAAAAGGAAACGAGGGCGCTCGAAGAAGAAGACGAAGAGTGTAAGAGAAGTTGCAAGTGATGGAACAGTGCCTGAAACGCGCACTTTTGAAATACTTAACGTCTCACCCATTGGATTGAGACATGTGTGCACAAATTAAGGAAGGTACAGGAAAGTGTCATTTTGAGACACTGTGCATGTCCTGCCACATGAAGCCACGTAGGTCGGCAGGGCGAGGACTTAGTCTCTTCGCTAAACAACTTAACAACTCGAGACTGAGGGGCTTGTGTACTGACCAGTCCTCGTACTTCGGCGTTGACCACAATGATAGTGGGGCACTGAAGGCTGGGTCCACCAGACAGGCTAGTGTCTCGCGAAACACCAGGTAAGGGTAGCCGAGGAGGGGGTGGCATCAAGGTGTAGGGCGTGGAGGCCTCGGACCTCGATAACCTCAAACAGTAAAGATGGGTCAAAAAGGTGGTTTCCAAGCCACACTCCAATTATCAGTAAGGGAGAGGCATAGATCACCGGGCGCCCATGCATGGGGTGTGAACGACGTAGGGTGTGCCACGATCAAAGAGCCACTGGAAAAGAGATGACTCGTAATGGTCACATTCCAAGGGTGATCTGCATACATGGGACGAGAATAGCTAAGGGCACTCCTAGGGCGGATGGCCCAGAGATTGGGTGCATGAATTGGCGCCCAAGTGGTCATCCCGTGGAGGTTGCACTCCGGGTAGGGAGTCTTATGCACTAGATGGCCCTCAAAGCGGGTGTTAGTGACGCTAAGACGCACCTACAGTAAGCTTAAGTTACATTTAGCGAAAGGGGCAGAAACACTAGAGTATATAAAGGGTAACAACCAACATAATAAGGTACGCAATTCTAATACGAGAGAATACACACACAGAGCTCTCAGAGTTAAGAGTTCCTTTTGGTGTTTCATTTCCCGGTGTTTGACTTGAGCGTCGGAGTGCAAACGTCCGCGAGAGCGCCCTTTGTCTCTTTGTTTTCAGGTGATTTCTTCGTTGGAAAGGCACGTAAGGAGGAGGGATTCTTGGACGCGCGATTGTCGTAGACGCACGAAGACGCTTTACTGGCGGGAACACCAACTTAGGCAACAACTTTCAATAAGCAAGGAAGCAAAGGAATGATTGACCTGTCAATTCCAATATTTTCAATCACTATTTGGTATGATTATGCAATTTCTCCCTGTTGATGCTCAAAATCTTCTACAACAGCACTAGTCCAGTAAAGATCAGCAAAATCCACAAATTTCACAACAACAAGAGCATCCTAAAAAACAAGACCCTCAAACAAGACCTTCAATAGCAACAAACTAATCAGGAAGAAAAAAAATCTAGACAAACCAATTTACTCCACTGATTATGCACATTCTTACTTTAGTTTTAAATTTTAGGTCTTGATTCACATTTATTTGATATTTTAACTTCATAAATTATATGTATTTCATTTATACACTTAAAATTGTCCATTTGATATGAAATTGTTGGAAATTTTTGATTTTTCATATAGATGTTAAATTGTTTTATTTGTGTAGGTATATGAAAAAGAAAACAAGCAATTTGGTAATTCTAAAAATTACTAGATTACAAATGGATTGTCAATGGAAAAATAATTCAACAAAAATCAATAGCATGAAATTACCGACTAATATACTATCGTTGTAATTATCAACAAATATATTGTTGTCAGTAATTATAGACAAAGATATCATCGATAAGGGAAGCTAACACAAGTCAAGAACATGAACTTACTAACAAACATATCTCTCGATAAGGGAAGCTAACATAGGTCAGAAACACAGTTCCTCCTTCTGTTTCGTGCCAGTTTTTTATTTTTTATTTATTTATTATTTGTTGAATTAATGACAGTTCTAGAACCATCAATATAATTTTTTTATTTATAACTACGTCTAAATATACGGTTTTAGAACCATCTTTAAATGATCTTTTTAATTGTCGTTAATGTTAATTTCTGTAGTGACTTTTCCAATAAAAAAAAAGTAGAATTATGAACAAATTTTTTCATCACTAAATTTGTCCATAAGTAATGTCATATTTTCTTGTAGTATAATATTACATTCATTATCAATATTATTATTATTATAACTAATATTATATATTCTTGTGCAGGATTTTATTATCATAAAACCTAAAATTAAGTATTTGAATTAAGGAAATGTTCTATCCTTATATGTTTTATAACCAATGATATTTTGGTTCCTGAATTTTATAACCCAAGAAATTATCAAACTTGTGAGCAAAGTTCGAGTTAAAAGATCATTAGTTGATTCCATGTTTACCATTGCATAACATATGGTGAAACCAAATTTTGAAGTTAACTTAAAAATTTGCTAATAATCCACTTAATTTTTTAAATAAGATAAAAAGATGGTAGATTAGTAAAACTTCAAATATTATACTTATAAAGGTTAAAAGAAAATAAATGAAATAATACTAAAAGAAAATGTTCATTTATAGATAAATATTTACTCATGGCGTGAAAACTTTGATGACCATGGGGACGTAAACTAAACTACTATTATTTAAACATTTGATCATATTTTGAGATTTTATTTACAATACATTTATAATGGAAACTACTTTACATTATTTAAAAGTCATCATATACAATAAAATTGATAATATTCTGTGTTTCCAAATGATAACTTTTAATACAAAAATTAAATAGTTCATCTCGAAATTTTCAAATATGAATTCTAAATGTATCTTCATGAATGTCGATCATCCAGAGAAAATTTACAGAATCACGTCTTCTATATTCTGGTGTTCATTGTTTGAATTGATCACCTAAATATAAGAACAAAGAAAGAACACAGTTAATTGATTTTATGATCCAGAAGTGAATTATATTAAAGACTAGAAGTTTCTAAATAGGATGTGATTAGTGACAAAGTAATAGTTTAATTTCTTTTCTTTGCAAATTATAACATGACAATTTATAAGTAAGAATATATAAAAACCCTTATGTTTCAAAAATTATATATAGAGGAAAAATCGAGTGGAAGCACTTTGTAGCTAAATTTCAATGTTCATTTTTTAAAAAATAAAACAAATTATGAATTTATGTTTTAGTTTTAAAATAGTGTAGTAGTTTGCGTAGTCGACGGATTGTTTGATTAGTTTATATATATATATATATATATATATATATATATAATTATTATAAATAGTATAAAATTTAAATAGTTGCCTATCTTATTTGAAATCAAACATATAAATATCTATCATCATCATCATTTATATATACAAATATTGTCTTTAAATTTTCTAACATAAATTAATAAAAAATAAATGTATACCTATATATGTTTTTATCATTTAATACAATAAAATTATTAAATAAAAATAATAATTAATTACTATATTGATTAATTTAAATATAATTTTATAAACTAAAAAATTATTACTATTTAAATCTGTTTTTATTATTAATTAAAAAAATTAAATTAATTTTTAAATTGATATCTAATATTTAATGTTTTAATTATTAATTTATAATCTAAAATAGTTAGTAATTAAAATTTTAATAATGTTAGATATCAATTTTAAAAAATTTATAAATTTTTATTAATAATAACTAATTATTATTTTTTCTAAAATTAATTGTTATTTAATAATTGAATATATATATATATATTAAATTTAATAGCATTTTTTAATTGTTGTGGAATTTTCTACCATTATTTATCAATAACACATATATGTACCACTATTACATGGCCTTGAGTGAACTATTATTAGTTCAATCAGAGTCCATTTGGATTGTTGCGAATTTTGTTTTCAAAACATTTATCCAAACAAAAACGTGCTTTCCAAGAGTCGAGGCAGAAACATTTTACAACTACATTTCAACATACCGTTACATGTAATTAAAACAAAAACAAAATAAATTATAAACTTGATTTCTAATCTTAAAAAGCACAGTCTCCTTACATTTGAGAATTAATTTTATATGTTATTAGACATTATCATTTGCCATGTTACTGTCAACACAAACAATAATTATACTACTACCAATTATTATCATGACAAGAATTATCACTATTATTATTATCATTATCTTTGTAAAATTTTCGTTAAACTAATTTTAATAGGTAGCAAACTTTCTAAATAAGTTTAATAATTGATAAACTAAATATGTTTTTTGTTAAATTTAAAACTAAAACATCACCTCAAATAAACTTTAAGGAAGGATAGATTTAGTTATACTAAACTTCTAAAATTAAAAAACTAAAAAAAAATACAAATAAGAAAATAAAATTTAATTTTAACCAAAAACATATCACGGAAATATTTTGCTTTTAAGTTTCAGTTGAATCACTCTTTTTTTCTTAAACATGCATGTAGTTAATAACAAATCAATTATTAAATAAATTTAATTTTGGAAGTTATGTTAAACCTATTTAATTGAGAAGGTAGTTCATAGTTAAAAAGGTTTAAAATCAGCAGTTGAAAGGTAAAAACTATTAAGCTAACTTATTGGATTTAGTATTTAATGAAATTATCTATCAAATTAATTGATAAACGCAAGTAAATAAAAATAAATTCACAAAATTAGTTACTAGCATTTGAATTTTACTAATTTTTTTAAAAACTTTATATTAAATTATTTTCTTTATAAATTTATAAGAATTAAGAATAATAAATAATTAAAAATAACACCTCAAATTAAAGAAAGAAGATTTCAGAAATTTCATTAAACTCAAATTAGTTCAAATTTACTTATATTTTGTATTAATATTAAAGCGATAAAGGTACTATAAAATTTTTCAGTGACCTCCTAAAAGGATGGGTTTGTAGAGAAAGAGGTCAGAAGAAGAAAATGATTTATTTTAGAAGTGTGAACCAATAACTCAAAGGGAAGAGAGTTAAAGTGGTTGTAATAGAAATCAAAGATGAATACCTGTAATGTAGTATGATTGAGAGTGCTGTTGAAAGGGTATGACAACTTCAGGAGGCCTCAGATTCTGAAACTCTTGAAAATAATTGGAACAATAAGTATTATAAGTCTCAGAATCAATAATACCATTCTTTTTTCCATGAAGATAATCCAATGTATTATCCACTTCTGCATTGTCTTCCCCTTTGCAAGCAATCAAATCTTGCACAGACTTTAACCCTAGAGAGGGAAACTGCAACATTTGATGTTGGCTTCTGAATCTCTTAAGTTCATCCAACACTTTCTTGTACTCATTGTAAACTTTTGTGTACTCTCCATAAGGGCCATGTACAGGGTCCCTTTGCCTGCAGCATGCTTCCCATGTCAATGAATCCACAACTCTTCTTCTATCGTCCTCTCTAGCATTCTTTACCAACTTGGTTATGTTGCTAACACCAAAAACCTTGTGCACAGCATGGAACTCACGGCTTCTGTTTGATGGAAAGTAAGGTGCCAATATACAATTCTCACTGCATTTCTTCCTTTGATGCTTGCATGCTGCACAGGCTGGATGCATTCCACTATTATTTCTCTGCATCCTGTGAAAATCAAATATTTTAAGGAAACATCGTATGACCAATCACACATAAGAGACTTTAATTTCTATGAAGAAAATCTAATAAAATTTTATATGACACCAGTAATACTTTTTAAAACAAAGTTGTCAACATATCAGACAGAACTTTTAAGTTCAAAATACATTGGATTCTCGATATACAAAAGAAAGTTTGCTAGAAAAAGGTTGACACACTGAAGTAGTTAATAACATGAGAACCTCTTCTTCATCCAATGATGTGTTCTGAGTTGTTTATTGTTATGCTATGTGCTAGTGATTTAAAAGAATCAAAAACAAAAGAAGAATGAGAGGAAGAGTATGATAATGCTGGCACATGCAGAAGATGCTGTCAAGAGAATCCATGCATTAATGCTCTTGTTTTGTATCTCTTCTTCCCTGGAAGAAAAACAGTGAGACAAAACATAAAATTTAGTAAAATATTTTAGATACAAACCTCGACCAAAATATTTTAATGTCTTTTCAACTAAGGGAATGAAACATCAATATCTGTAGAAATAAGATATATATATAGGAAGAAAAACTGTTTTGTTTAGGAAGAGCATGAAAAGATGGTTCAGGTTCACGTCTCTTGGAGGGAAAATTATTTATATAGGAAGAAGTCTAAGTAAACTCTAGCTGAAGGGATACACTCAAATGTTTAGGAGATATTTAAGCGTTATTTATTAGGGGAAAGATAAACAAAAGGAGTTATGCTCTAATATTTGTTTAAGTATTACACCATGATATAATAATGAAAAAAAGAAGTTATCTTTATTACTATTGGTTTGTCACCTTCCCTCTTGGTGTTTTTTAATGTATAACAAAAACCAGTGAGCTATTTCTTAGTTTAACACTTTTTTAAATAGTTTGTTTTTTTTATTTAATTTGAGTATAGTATTTTAAGGGTTTAATTAGAATGTAGTGGTATTGTATAAAAAGTAGTGATCATTGAATCATATATGATTATAGCATGTTGTTCACTGATTAAGCTTTTAGGGGTTGCTCATGCAACTTTTGCTACGAGAGTCATGTAAATAATCATTCATCATCTTCATGTTCTTGACGTGAGCCAAATTGGTAAAGTTTAACATTTTTTTATTATTATATATATTATGACTTCTTAGAAGAAATGTAAAGTAAACACATCATATTTATAGAATACTTATCTCTCTAATCTCTAGAAAATATTATTTGAACAATTACGACAGCAAACTTAACTTAAAATACTGCTGCTTTAAATTGCTTGTTTAATTTTTCCAAAAACTATATTTAACAACTTACAAGCTAACAAAATAATTATCTTTTTTTTTCTACTTGAGTTATTTTTTAAGAACATAATTTAAAATTAGTTTTCAAAACTAAAATGATTAGTTTTTTTGTTCGGCTAAAATGATTATAAATGGTGTATTGAGATTTTTTTTATTTACATACTTAATAAAAAAATTACGTTTTTTTAAGAATATTTAGTTAAATAATCTCAGTTTAGTTTTATGGAAAAACTTATTAAATTTGATAGAGTAGTAGTTATTTATTTATTTAAATATAATGAGTTTTGTTTCACTTACTAAACCAATTCTACAAAGAATTCTAAAACTATATTATATAACACTCTTTTTTTGTAATTGGTTTATTCACGTATATATATATATCTAATTTTTTTACACAAATCCATTCATTAGACTTTAATATAAAATATATTCTTAAACAGATTAATATATCACATCAAATTTTAAAGGCTAAATTAAAAACAGTCTAATAAATAATACGTTATATTTAAATCTTACTTTATATGAAAAAAATTATCTTTTATAATAGACATAAACATTCTATAGAAACGAACTTGTCCTAAAAAAAAAAAAAAAAGCTTAGAAAAAATTGATTTCTTTATAAGATGATGTACATATATATTGAAAATAAAATTTGAAAAAGCTATATGAAATAATTTATTAAAAATAAATTTTAAATTCATTTTCATTTTTTTTTCTTTTTTTTCTTTATTAACTTTTTTTTTATAGAAAATTTTGTATAAATTTAAACATAAAAACAACTACTTGGAAATAAATATTCAGTCATATCTTAGATTTTTCATCTATTAAAGTTTTTTTTTTGACTAAAAATGCGTGTATCGATTTTAAATAAGAACTATATTCAATGTTTAAAAAATTGTATTATTATAAAGATATGTGAATGCAACTTGTGTTCTTGTTAATTGTTAATTGTATCTCTTTGTATGGTTGTCCTTGCATTATAATTATTATAATATAGGATTGTCTCGTATAAATCATTTATGGAAGTTTATGTTTATAAACCAAACTCTCCCAAACATAAAGGAGTATGTGATGGATTCATGAATGAAGAACAAGAAAATAAATAAGAGCGTACCATTTCAAGAAAAATTACTAAAACTATAATCAGGTAAAATTCTCTTACACCCGAATTTTTTTTTCTTTATTTAGTATTTCTGAAAATTGTAATTATAAAATATTATTTTGTGTGGTGTAAATATCAAATATATAAAGGGGCTTGAGAAGCTGAAAACATCATTTAGGAGAGCATGAAAAAGGCAAATTCTCCTGCACCTTCATTGCTCTTTTTGCAACTCCATATAATTTTGAAAAACTAAATATATTGTTCAGATTGATTAATTCGGACATCTCTTTTTCTATTTGGAATATCGACTTGTACAATTTGATAGTTGAAATCAAATCAGGACTTCTATAATTTATTTTTAGCATTTATAAATTGATTTGTATAAATCGAGTGTAAAAGTCTGGATTTGATTTCAACAATGAATTGTAGAAACTAATATTCAAATAAAACAATTGAATTATAGAATAGCAAGTTTTGTATGAAAAAAATGAAACAACCATTACTCACCCACTTTTCCATCCCCTTCAGCATATGGATCTACCTGAGCGATGAAGACTTGAACCGAACAGTGACTTTGGAGAGTCAAACCTCAGAGAAAGCCAAAAGAAGGATGAGATAGAGCTCAAAGACAGGTTGAAGGCAGAGAAGGATAAACGAGACAAGGAAGCAAAGAAAAAAAATGGGAATAGAATAAAGGCAACAGTGAAACAAATAGCAGACACAAAACTCTGTATACTTAGCCAACAGGACATTTCACCGATTCCACTTAATTAGGAGTAATTTATTTATATATCAATTCTGGTTAACTTGCATGTAGGTTTGAAACTTGGTTAAGAGCCTACACTGCAGTTTCGGAATTTTTTTAAATATCGAATTGGGCATTTCGATATTCAATTTTTTTTTATTTAATACCAACTTGTACATTTCGGTAGTTGAAACCGAATTTAGACTTGTATAATGGATTATACAAACCGGTTTGTAAATGATAAAAAACAAATTGATTTGTATAATATTGTATACAATCTTAAATTTAGTTTTAACTACCAAATTATATAAATCGGTATTTAAAGTAAAAAACAAAAACCAGAAGTGTCTAGATTGGTCCATTACTGTAAATGGTATATTTGATAAATTATATGGAGATATTGGCAGTAGCAATGAAGGTGCAGGAGAAATTTGCCCATAAAGAAGAAACGAAGAAACTAACCTTTTAAGCCCAACCGGAAAGGCCGAAGTCCATTCTCACAACCAATTCAAGCTAGGTCCAAGCAAACACATATTCTTATGACAGCATGACAAGGCAAGAGACACATGGAGATTTTCGGCCAAACAAGTTAAGATTCTTTTTAATTTATTTTTTAATTTGAAATTCAATCTTTTCTCTCTTTTGATTTGAATTCTTTTTTATTATATTTAATATAATAATAATACTATATTTAAATTTTATTATAAAAAAATTAAGATTTAGTTACTATATTTAACATTTGAAGAGTATTGAAACTTAAACAATTTATGCATTTTAGAATGACAAAAAAACACTATTAAATATTAAAAAACTATTATCGAATTTTGTGAAGGTGTTATGAAATTAGAGATTGGAGGTAGTTTCTTCTTGCATCTCCATGCTTTTCTTCTTACACCCCATACTTCAAAAAAATTCTCGAATTACCCTTTGATGTTTTTCATTGAATGTTTTCTCTTTAATTCCAAAATGTGGAATTCAGAAACTTCCCAAATTATAAAATCTCGAAGTTAAAATTTATGTTTTGAATTGTACAATAATTCATATTGCACAATTCAAAATACAAATTTGTATTTAAGATTGTAGAATTTGGAATATGAGGCTGCAAGAATAAATTATGGGGTGCAAAATTTCTAAAATTTTAAAATACGCAAGTTATGCAGGTTAGTTCGCTCTGCGCCGCACTTGGCTCGCGCGAACTACGGGTTATGCGGGACGGACCTAAGCAATTTAGAAGTTCTATACTCAAAGAAATAGAAAAAGACATTGGCGGTAGGGGTAATGTCAAAATGAATGCAAAGAATTTGAAAGGCTCGGACGAAGGCCTAGTTATTAGGTTGGAGTTGGGCAGGAGCAACGTTCATCACATTCAGAACATCTTTCTAAAAAAGAGATAATGGAAGGCGAACACCGAGTTTGGTAAAGAAAGTTTTGTAAAAGAAACAAAATGGGTATTCAGAACATCTTTCTCAAAAAAAGATAATGGAAGGCGAACATTGAGTTTGGTAAAGAACGTTTTGTAAAAGAAACAAAATGATTCCTCACCTTGACAATCCTTACAGATAGACTCATAAGAAGCACAAGGTATGATGACAACGTTTGTTTCGACACCAGAACGACTCAAGGCTACAACATGGCAAAGACGCTCAACTCGTTTAAGCGAAGTAAAAATGGAAGTTTCGCGGAGAACATCGTGTTTAGCCCATGGATATACAAAGCTATAATTCATGGAACAGGGAATTAAGCATACACAAAGGAAGGGATAATCGAGTCGATAGCAATAACATAACAAACAATATGAAGGCATCGAAACACAAATATGAAATGTATAAACAGAGATTGAAGTAGGAATGAGAAGAGTAATGCATACCTGAGGCTGAGGGACTGTAAGGTCATGGGTTGATCCCGTTTGTATGGTGTAAGAATTGTTGATTTTGGAAGCTTCTCATTGACTATGCTTGAGGCTGAGGGGCTGTGAGGTCATGGGCCGATCCCACTAATATGGTGAAATGACCTTGATTCTGATTCAGGAAGTTAATGAAGATATCATTCAATCTCCATAGAGAGTTGGGGACGCTAATAACTGCAATTAGTTGGATAAGCAGGACATAAAATTATGAAGGAATAGAACTAGGAAGTAGACTAGGCACAAGAAAGAGTGAGGAAGGACCCAATATAAGAGGGTAGGGAGACTCATCAGTAATATGGATAAGTGGGCTAGGAACAATTGTTCTTGGCTAAACTACATGCTCTAGATTAAGAGATATCCCTATCGGTTAGAAAAATTTTAAAACAACGAAACCATTATTCTAAAGACCTTAGAATAATAATGGAAAAGTTCAAAATAGCTGCGGTTTGAACATACTGTTTCCATAACAGAATAACCCGAAATGGAGAATAATAAATGAAAGAAAAAAATGTCCCTCTTAAGAACCCTCTTGAAAAAAAGGTTTTGGTGATCCTCTTCGTAGCGTCAAGGACCTGAGGTGTACTAGGTATGTGATTTGGGTGATGAGGATACTGCATCTACTTATTATGTGCATGTCACTTGTGTGACTTAGGATAAGTGTCTCTATAGTTTGTCATTTAATGTCAAGTACGTATAGGTGTAGGTGTAAGGGTTAGAGACATAAATCAAGACATGTCTGAAATGACCTTTCCGTTTGACTTGCTCAAAGATTCATTAGCTACGGAATGCAATTGTGAATAGAATGGTCATTTGAGTCCCAACGTTGGCTGACGACTTTGAGTTTTTGAGAGTTTATTGTCTTGGTCTCCCGAACTGGAAAAGGAAGGTTGAAGGTGTCGTTTGAATTGAAAGAGTTGGAACTTGCATCGAATATGTGTGTAGGTATTAATTTAATTTTTTCGGTATGTGATATTTTTTTTAATTCAGCGTTTGTTTTTTGTATTAGTACTAGTTTTTTTGTTCAGTTCTAGCTGAAGAGAAAAAGGAAGTTGTGTGGCAAGATGAAAGTCTGTGGGTGTAGGAGGTCGAAGGTCGAAGGTGGATTGGTGAATTTCAGGTAAGTTTTATAATTGATGTTTGAAGTTTTTGATATTGATTAATGTTTGGAAGAACAAAA
Source organism: Phaseolus vulgaris (assembly GCF_051622355.1). Taxonomy (NCBI): domain Eukaryota; kingdom Viridiplantae; phylum Streptophyta; class Magnoliopsida; order Fabales; family Fabaceae; genus Phaseolus; species Phaseolus vulgaris. Next base: position 22,235,117 of record NC_143508.1, on the reverse strand, counting down.
ATTTATGGATAGAGTGCGTAAAGGAAACGTTAGTATAGGAAATAAGCGTGAGAGAGTTAATGTTAGTTAAGGAATAGGGTATTTAGGTACAACAGAAGTAGAAGTAGGAAGACGAATAGAGTAAATGGAAGACTTTGGGTATGGCCCGTCACGGCAGTCGACCCATCCAAGTAAACAATTAGGTAAATCATGTTAGACTCTCGAATGCGATAAAGAAATGTGTAATATAATGGACTAGATTCTTTATATTTTTTTATCAACAAAAAATTAATAAAATTAAAAGTAGGAGAGTGCTGAAACCCTTATACAAGAGATCCTAATACAACCAATCATGCATTCCTTCAAAGAATTACACTCAAGATAAAATCAAAACAGTACTACAAAGTGTATGAGGTTAGTTTCCTGAAGTTTCTCGCTAGGTATTGTAAGGGCAAGGTTTGTTCTGTTGGTTTTGGTGGTTTGAAGCTGGAATTGGTATCATGTAATATGTATAAGGGTTGAACCATTCCTGAAGTGGTTCTAATTTATTTATTTGTTATTGTCGATAAAAAAAACAAAGTGTTCCAAAGACCTTAAAACACTACCAGAAAACATTTCCAGTTGCACCTTTAACTTAAGAATTCAAAGGCTATAGCTACACACACTGAACAAAGACAAGTAAATGACAACAAATTGCACTAAAAGCATGCAATTGCTTTGCTACCACGGGCAGTAGCGCTGCAACTCCAGAGCTAAAAGATTTACACTTGACTGCATGCCAATGGTTCCTGCTGATCCTCCCCTTCCTCCTAGTTGCATTTGCCTAGAGTTTCCTTTGTTCCACTAGTGCAAATAACGCTTTTTACAATGACATATTATATCGATTAAATGAGAATTGGTATAAACAAAAACATAGTGAAATTTTTGTAAATATTTGGCACATATTACACCAGTCGGACTATCCAACCGATGTAATATGTCCTGCTCAGAGCAAAAAAAAAATATTTTTAAATTTTTTATCTCTAAGATTACATACCGGTTGGATAGAGGAAGCGGTGTTATATGTCTTTCACAAATTAAAAAAAAATTAAAAGTTTTTAAAAATAACATATAACACTGGTTCCTCTATACAACTAATGTTATATGTCACCCATAGTTTTAAAAAAATTGAAAAATTTAACTCTGGGCATTGTATATAACATCGGTTGGATAGAGGAACCGGTGTTATATGTAATTTCCAGATTAAAATAAAGTTTTTAAAGTTTTACAAATTATATGTAACACCGGTTGAACTACGCAACCGGTGTTATATGTCATTTTAGAATAAAAAAAGAGTTTAAGTCAATAAAAAGATATATTACACCGATTATTATTCATAATTGGTGTAATATATGTTTTTACCCTATTTTCTTGCCTCGCACTCTCACTCTCTCTGTGTTATTGTAAGTTTTCTTGCTCAAAATTTCATTTTGTTTGTGCCAATATCGCTACCTCCATCACCCCCCCCCCCCTCCCCCCACTGCTTCTCTCTTATTTCATTCTCTTCGTCGTGAGAACATCCATATCGAATGAGATTCTTTCGTTCACGCTTCTCTGCTATTTCGTTGCAACTCTTGTTACCACTCTTGCACTAGTACAAAAGTTTAAAACAACGACCCATTATTTAATGCGTTTTTACGGTCAAAAGTTATCTTTCAAAACGCAGTGGCATTTTTAAAATTAACTTGATTTAAGAAGGAGGCTATTTGTGTTTTGGATTGTACAATATTGCATATTGCACAATTCAGAATACAAATTTGTATTTAAGATTGTAGAATTTGGAAGGGATAATTTTAGATATTTTGAGAATATGAGACTGCAAGAATAAATTATGGGGGTGTGGAAAGAAATTTATAAACTTTTAAAATACGCGAGTTATGCGGGTCAGTCCATTTTGCCCAACTTGGCCCGCATAAGTTATAAGTTATGCAGAGCGGGCCTAAACGAGTTAGTGAGTTGAAATAATCAACCCGTCCAACATTTTTTCTCAACGGATCGTGAGCTAGCCCACCTTGTTTTGTCATTACTATAGTCGTCTCACCTCTTTGTATTTTACTTTGGTTCATATATGAAATTAGTGAGTTTTTAGAAACTTGTGAGAGTGATCTTGAGTTTTTGTTTTGTTATCTTAGGACTCAAGTGTGATGATTCACCATTGGAGCTTATCATGAAAATGAAGACTCCAGTATCTTTGAATGATACTCTCTTTCTTTCATTCATTTAAGTCTTCTCCACTTTTTCCTTTTAATTTTTACGTTCTTATGTTCTTCTCCTTTTTATCTAATTTTTGTCATTAATATTTGTGTTCCTGAATTGGTTTTGTATTCTTTGAATGGTTTCACCTTAACTCTTTCTTATATGCTAACCTTCATATTTATATAATTATGAGAATTAAGTTCTTGTTGTATAAGACATATGTTAGTAGGTTGTTTCTAGTTACTTAATTCAACTCAATTTTCTAAGAGGAACGATATCATTTGTTGATAAGAGCTTTTGTTAATTCAGAGGAGAATGAAATTGACTTGAAATTGAAAGATAGCTTAAATTAGTATTTCTAATCGCAAATTCGTCACAAACATTTTTTTCATGGATAACAAAAATAATTATTAATCCTTTATTTTATTGTTTTCTTGTATTCTAATTCCAAGTGTTGGATCTGTTGATAGTCCATAGAAAATTAGGTTCATAAGCACTTGAATAATTATTGATCAATGATGATGTTAATTCTAAAGTGTGTTTTTTTATCGAATAATATTGTTCATTAATTATGACTACCAGTAGTTTTGTTTACTTCTTGCCTTGAGTAATATGTTAGCATGTGTTTTCTTTTTTTAATAGTTTATTCTTCTACTTAAGTAATTTTAGTATGTTTGGATTGAATACTACTTTGAGATTGATTGATTTTAAAAGTTAAAGTTAAGTAATCAACTCTAGTTGTTAAACATTTTTTAATCTTCTCTCTAATTTTGGAACCAAAGAATTAGAAAAATAAATTTTACATTGACATTGTAAAAATCTTGTATGCAAAGCAAAAGAATTCTGAAAATTAAAGTGCAAAAGTAAATATGGTAAAATTTATATGCAACATTAATTGGTGACTCATTTTATTTTGTAAATTAACTCGCTCATTGGTAGTTGTCTTAATCTCGTTTCAAGTGTTATCTCTAATTATTTTTAATCCTACATTATTTAACTAACATTTAGTCTTTTAAAAGTGCTTTTTCTTTGTTATCATCAAGTTTAGTAATATTTCTACCTTTATTTGGAGCCTATTCTTGTTTGATACATTTTTAATTTCTTTAAAGTTCTTAATAGTAATGTCTTCTTTCCTTTCTTGAATCTCTTAAGTTTCTTTCTTGGTTATATTGTTTCTGTTTCCTTCTAGAAATTAGGTCAAATTGTTTTTCTAAAGGGCTAGGAACAAGCTAAAATGATAACTACACCCCCTATTATGCCAAAGGCACCTTATTCTAGCCTATCTTTTCTTTTTGGACCCCTAAAGTGAGCCCAAATTATTTACAAACATATTATATTTTTTAAAAAGACCAAAAGGAAGAACTTCTAATATTTGGGTTTATAGCTTCTTCTTCTTTTATTGATTCTTTCTCGAGGCTTGGTGGGGTCTGGCTTTGTATCTTGAAATGACTGACCTTTTTGGGTAGTGCTTGTTGTGTCCTTAGTTATCTGTCGGTATGTATCATCATGTTCCTTTATATTAATTGTCTGAGTGCACACATTCCACATCAAATGAGGTGACGGGTGAGGGTAGCTCAAGTCAAGCGGTTGACCCACGTTTCTTGAATATCCGTAGTTGTTTTAGTGATGTGAATGTAACTACAAGAACACATGATTCTTGACATTCTTAGGAACAACTTGAGCTGGATTTGAAAAGGCACTTTACTTTAGAATTGGATCAATGTTCTAAATTCAAGAACTCACCAAAACTAAGCACCAACCAAGACTCATATTGAAGTCCATGTATTGTCAAATTGAATCAAAACAAAAGGAAGGAAGAACAAGAATTAAAACTGAACAGAATTAAGAAACTAGCTACTGAACCGAAAAAGAAACAAAGAACAAAGCTGGAAAACAGAATGTAAATGGTAGAAAATGAAGGAAGCACATTAGGAAATGAAACTACCGAATGGAAAAATTGAAGAAAGGAAAGAAGACACTTATATGAAGATGCTTGCTGGATTTTGAGGATTGGAAGAAGCCATTCACGCCACTTGGAACCTTGAACCAAGATAAGTGATGGAGTGCCACCACTTGAAGCTCACCATAGCTCACAAGATAAGGCAAAGAAGAGGAAGACTCAAAAACTCACAAATTCTCTCCCAAATTGAGTATAATCTCTCTACTATAAAATTCCAATCTGAATTGTGAAGGACCTAAGCCCTCCTTTTATAGGAGTAAGGGCTGGTCATTTACATAGCTTATTCCCTAAGCTACCCAAAAAACTTCTAAGATCACACCCCCCCTTACTAAGCTCACTCCCCAAGCTTCTAGAATTTGCTAAACTAAAGCCTAAAGATGCTTTTACAAAAGAGGTGTCTCATGTTTCCCTCTAAGCACCTTTCTAAACATTATTCTATATTATTTACAATTTAAAAGAAACTATAAAGAGAGATATTTAATATGAAGCCTATTATTTAAGAGTTTGTAGACTTCTTTATCTTTTAGGCTTGATCTTCTCTTTGACTTCTTTTAATTTGTGAGAAGACTAGAAGGAAGAACTTCAAATGTGTAGGTGAAAATCCTGTTCCTTCATTAATAAAATCCTCTCCTAGTGGATATCCATCATTTAGGGATTCGTTCGCTTTGGATGGGTTTTTGTCTAAAGTTTCCATTTTAAAACTGGACTCCCCCTCGGATGTGGAGGCAGTCGATAGTTGTGAGCACATCGAACGGGTCTTTCACCGTCGGGAAAATGGTCCTCAAGATAAGACCAATTTTGAAGGAGACTCACTTACTCACTACTCACACAAAAATTGTGCAGAATTTCTTTACTATAATTTCAACTTGTAAAATACACTAGGTAGGCCTCCTATTTATAGGTGAATGAGCCTTGGAGAACAAGCTAAAGGGGTAGGATGGGAAAAGGGAAAAAATGGGTAGCCTTAGGGTTTGACTAAGTCAATCCCACATCCTAGGCTTGTCCTTTTAGAAACTAGGTCAAAATACCTTCAAATGGGCTAGGAACAAGCTAAAATGCTACCCACACCCCCTATTATGCTAAAGGTACCTTATTCTAGCCTATATTTGATATTTGGACCCCCAAAATAAGCCCAATTATTTACAACATATTTTAAACATTTAAGAAGACTAGCACGAAGAACTTTAGGTGCTCTGGTTTATAGCTTCTTCTTCTGTTGATGCTTTCTCGAGAGTTGGTGGGGCCCGACCTTATATACTGAGATGAATGACCCTTTTGGCAAGTTCTTGTTGTGTCCTTATTCATCTGTCGGTTTGTATCACCTTAGGATCCTCAATATTTCTCCAAAACAACTTCATTCGAATTCAGATAAGAGTTTCCGAGTAGGGAGCCTCCTTGGGAGGTTATCAAATAAAGTGTAAACCTCCATCTCCTCAACGTTAGAGGTTGGGTGAGGCCACTGTTTTGAATCGAGTGGGAGTCTTTGATGTGAGTTGATTTTAGGATTTTTCATTTAGGTGACACTTTAGTTCTAGGATTGAGATTGTTTAGCAATTATGAGTGAAAACCTAAGGAAAATCCCCAATGGACATTAACTTAACCAAGTGGTTAACTAGATGTGAAGGTTCATTTCACAAAGGCAAAAGGAAAAAGACAATTATAAAGTGAAGATGATGACAAGAATATGGTGCAAAATTTAAGCATGGAAAGTAATAACAAAGACAATGACCGAATGAACAAAAGGAAACCAAAAGCTAAACAAAACAGATTAGAAATTGCACTCAAAATTAAAATCAATGAACCAAAATAATGAAGAAAAGTACTACATAGAAGTGATGACAATTTAGGATGCACATGACTTGACAAAACATTTATGGATTCAAAAATCAAAATAACTTAAACACAAACAATATGAACTGATTAAAGTTGCACGAAGGACTCAAATCTAGAAAAAATAAAACAGCCACACCAAAACTCAAAGGAATCCTACACAAAATTGAAATTAGAAGCTCAAGAACAATTTGAACACATTGCACCGATTGGATTTATCCAAACAACATCTAAACCAAAATTAAAACGCAAAAACAACAAGACATTCAAAGATATAAGATGAATAACACGAAATTATGAAGAACAACACAAAATTAAAATGAAAACAAGAAAGAACACTTTGCAATTGAAGAACCTAGGCTCATGATACCACTTGATGTAGTATGCCTTCATCATCTGATTTTCAATTTCTTTGGAGGAGTGGCAGAAGCATCAATGAAAGAAGATGAACAAGGAGCTCACGTAGAGCTTGTGGATTCCTTGAAGGTGCATGCTAGGTGTGGAGAGTGAGTGGTGAGGCCATCTCACTTGGAATAGGTGAAACTTGAAGACTAAATGTCTATCCTAGAGAGGTAGGAGACAATGAGTGAAATTGGCACAATTTTGGCAGCAATTCACTCTATATTAATCTTGAGAAATTCATGAACCAAGCACCTCCTTTTATAGCAATGGAGGGCTGGAATTTGAAAAGCCAAATACAAGTGAAATGAAAGCTAAATGCAAATGGAATTTTCATTTTGAATTTGGCGCCTATTTTTGAACGTAGCACATGGAGCATGTGATGGAAAGCTTTTAGCACATGTAAAACATGTGGAACATGTGCACTCTTCTCCATGGCTTAGTCATAACCGTCCTTGGTTAAATTAGGTGTTTTAAGGAACCCTGATTTAACCTAGGTTGGTTTTTAGGTGCCAAATTTCATCTAAGGAAAAATAAAAAATAAAATTCCTAATCTAATTTTAACAAGATAATAAATTCTACTCTACACTAGAGTTATGACATCTTTGAACATATATTGGGAGGTTTCTCTGCCGTCAGTAGCCATATCCCAGTGTTCCTAAATCTTCTTGGTCATAACTCTAGTGGTAGGCCCGAATCTTCTCTTTGTCGGGCTTGCATTTGAGTTTGTTCTTGGGCCTTTTCCATCATCCCCTCTCTCTTGAAGAGGATTTGTCCTCAAATCCAATGTTTTTGCCTCTTTATCTTTATTACCAACAAAAGGGGTTAAATCCATAATATTGAAAGTAGTAGGTATTTCATATTTTTCAGGCAGGTCTATTTGATATGCATTATTGTTGAATCTTTTGCGGACATGGGAAGGACCATCTTCTTGGGGACTAAGTTTGGATTTACTCTTAGTAGGGAATCCATCCTTTCTAAGGTGAAACCAAACCCAATCTCCTTCCTAAAAAATGGAATCAAAACCTCTTGTTTTCCTAGGAAGTCTTAGTATAAAATTCATGCTTATTTCTTCCCATGGAACACTTGCAAAAGGTAAAGGAGCATAGAGTTGATGAGACATTGCCTTAGATTTAGTTTTTAAACAAGAAATGCATCTATGAGAATGTCTTTGAACATCTTTCCTCATGGGTGGCCAAAAGAATTTTCCTTTTAAAAGCTCTAGAGTTTTATCAACTCCAAGATGGTCCATGACTTCTCCTTCATGAGACTTTTTAGAAATTTTTTTATGCGTTCCTTTACAAAATAGGAGGCTCGATGGTTGTTCAGAAAGAAGTATCTTTTCAAGTTTGTTTTCAAATTTTTCTTCTTTCTGATTGACCTTGTGGGAAGGAACACTTTTTTCCCATGCTTCTTTTTCCCTAAAGGCTTTTTCTTGGTTTTCTATTTTTTTTTTCTTTTTCTCTTCCTCTCTCTTTTGCTTCATTTGTTCTTGATCCTTTACCACTTTGGATTGTGATAAGGGATAAAGTATAAACTTTTTTTTCTTTATGAGTGAAAGTAATCTCATTGGTAAACCCATTGTGCATAGTTTTCTTATCAAATTGGCAATGTCTACCCAACAAAATATGACAAGCTTCCATGGGAACTACATCACATATGTACATGGCCTCTACCATAACACTTAAAGCACTTTACATCTCTACTGCGGGTTTGTGGGGTTAACACATCTTTTTCTATATTTTTGGGAGTTTCCTTTGGTTTTTCCTTTGATAGGATTTCCTCCCTTTTATACTCCTTTTTGGGATAAGACTTAAAATATGAACCTTCCCTACGACTTGAAGTTTTTCTCAAATTTTGTTGTTCAACTTTGATACAAAGTTGAAATAAATCATTCAAGTCTCTATAGGTAAAAGTTCAACTCTATCTCTAATCTCAAGATTGAGTCCACTCAAAAACCTTGCTATGGTGGTGGCTCAGACTCCCTAATTAAGGCTCTCGTCATATATAATTCCATTTTCTGCCTATATTCCTCTAAGCTCATAGTCTTTTGTTGGAGTCTTTGGAGCTTGTCCATTAACTCCCTATTATAATAGGAGGGAATATGTCGGCGTCTTAAGGCTCCCTTAAGGTGATTCCAATACTCTATGGGAGGATCCTTATGAAGACGCCTATCTCTCTCAAGGGTCGTCCACCAAAACATAGCATTGCTTTGAAAACTTAGAGTGGCTAAGGGTACCTTTCTTTCCTCACTTACTTTATGGCAAGCAAACAATTGTTCTACCTTCATTTCCCAATCTAGGTAAGTTTCTACATTTTCTTTCCCATGGAAATAAGGTAGATCTACCCTAACCTCCTTAGTGTTTTCTTGTCTTTCTTTTCTAGCTCTCCTAGGGGTTGCTTGATAATAGTCATTAATTCTAAGGTTTTGTTCCCTAAAAGAATCATCTCCCCTAGAGCTAGATGCATGAGAACTTTTTTTTGATTTGTTGTATTCATCCCTTTCTTTAACCATTTTCAACTCTTCCTTCATCAAAGCAAAATGAGCATCCCTTTCTTTGAGTTGGGCCTCATGTTGCAATTGTCTATATGAAAGTCTTGTGATAGTTGTTTCGAAAGAGATTTAATAGACTCTCTATCATTTTCAATAGAGTGATGAGAATGAGAATACATGGTTAAAGTTGTGTGTTAAAATCAATTTACCAAAAGAAAGATAAGTGGAGTAATGTAGGTAGATTCCCAAGAAAGGGTAGATCTACCTTAAGTACCAAGCGTTTCCTAGCCAGATTCTATTCTTCAAGACTTTCACAAACCTTTCTCTAAGTAATTCACTTAGAGCACAATCAAGAATGAAAACACAATTTTTTATGCAAGCAAACAATACAAAGCAATAAAAGCACTTAATAGAAAACAAAATTGCTATCTAGAAAATCTTGTAAACTAGTCGTTTCCTAAGGTGAGGCTTCTTAGCACTTTGAACCTTGAAGACACACTCACCGTCTAATGCGCAATTAATCCACTAATTATTCAAGGTTTTGCAAATTACAACTCAAAGAAAATACAAAGAAAATTGAATTGACAAAATTTAGAAATTTCTATTCTATGCAATCCTTCTTTTCTTTTTGGCACCTATTCTTTGTGTAAGTGTTTAAGCTCACTTGTTGTTGTCCTCTTGCTCAACCTCTCAAGGATATTCAACTTTGAGAATTCAAATCAGCACCTACTAAGTGATAAAGCTCTCACCAAAGATGTTAGCTCCAAACTTAACAATACACCTTTGAATTACTTATCCACTAAGAAATGAGGTCAACAAAAGTTAAAGCAACAAAATTCAATTTGAAATTGGAATACAGCAAAGGGAGGTGCTATATGACAACCTGAAAGAGTAATTGAACAAATTTGACAAGCAAACAAAATAAGGCACTCAACAAAAGGATAACACACAAATTGAACCTAATGAATGGCACCAGAATTGGATTAATAAAACCAAAACAGTACTACTGGAATTTTGAGGTATCAAATGCGTGACTTAAAATATTTATGCTGAGCTGGATCTTTCAAATTTGGATTTAAATTTTAAACCAAAGACAACTCAAGATCTTAACTAACTTTTGGCATTGGAATCATGCTAAAAGAGTGCATCAATTAATTATGATAATTTTTTCAAATCTGATGCCACTTCACCGTTTATTTTACGCCAGAATTTCACATTGTTTGAATTTGATTTATCATTTTTTTTCTATTTCAAATTTTGCTTCACCTTTTTTTCAATTTTTTTTAACACTTCAATCTATTTAGATCCAGAATTTCACAATTTTTCTCCAACGAATTTTAATTTCAAAATAGAAACAACCAGCACATAATATAGAATCCTAATCTGGAATTAAAAAGAGTTTTAAGAAACTTCAAAAACACAATAGAATTGATGTATAGGAACTTGTGTGGATCTAGCACACAAGTATGAACTCAAATCTAAAAATTAAAATGCACCAAAGGCTAAACAAAACAGATTAGAAACTGCACTCAAAATTAAAATCAATGAACCAAAATTATCAAGAAAAGTACTACATATAAGTGATGACAATTTAGGATGCACATGACTTGACAAAACATCTATGGATTCAAAAATCAAATGACTCAAACACAAACAATATGAACTGATTAAAATTGCACGAAAGACTCAAATCTAGCAAAAATAAAACAACAACACCAAAATTAAAGGAATCCTACACAAAATTGAAATTAGAAGCTCAAGAATAATTTGAACACATTGCACCGATTAGATTTATCCAAACAACATCTAAATCAAAATTAAAACGCAAAAACAACAAGACATTCAAGGATACAAGATGAACAACATGGAATCATGAAGAACAACACAAAATTAAAATGAAAAGAAGAAGGAACACTTTGCAATTGAAGAACCTAGGCTTATGATACCACTTGATGTAATATGCCTTCACCCGATTTGCAATTTCTTTGGAGGAGTGGCGGAAACCTCAATGAAAGAAGATGAACAAGGAGCTCAAGTAGAGCTGTGGATTCCTTGAAGGTGCATGATAGGCGTGAAGAGTGAGTGGTGAAGCCATCTCACTTGGAATAGGTGAAAATTGAAGACTAAATGTCTATCCTAGAGAGGTAGGAGACAAGGAGTAAAATTGGCACAATTTTGGCAGCAATTTACTCTATATTAATCTTGAGAAATTCATGAACCAAGAACCTCCTTTTAAAGCAATGGAGGGCTGGAATTTGAAAAGCCAAATACAAGCGAAATGAAAGCTAAATGCAAATGGAATTTTCATTTTGAATTTGGCGCCTATTTTTGGACGTAGCACATGAAGCATGTGATGGAAAACTTTTAGCACTTGTAAAACATGTGGAACATGTGCACTTTTCTCCATGGCTTAGTCATAATCGACATTGGTTAAATTAGGTGTTTTAAGGAACCCTGATTTAACCTAGGTTGGTTTTTAGGTGCCAAATTTCATCTAAGGAAAAATAACAAATAAAATTCCTAATCTAATTTTAACAAGAAAATAAATTGTACTCTACACTAGAGTTATGGCATCTTTGAACATATATTGGGAGGTTTCTCTGCCATTAGTAGCCATATCCCAGTCTTCCTAAATATTCTTGGCCATAGCTCTAGTGGTAGGCCCGAATCTTCTCTTTGTTGGGCTTGCATTTGTGCTTGTCCTTGGGCCTCTTCCATCACTTTTTTTTTTCATTTTTATTTGGTCCTCATGAACCTTTTTTGGGAGAGAAGGGTTTTAAGGTTGTTGAAGATGGGAAGCTTTGATGTATCAAATCCTTATGGAACCTGAAGTTGTGTTTTGTTTTAGGTTTGGGTTTAGTTATGGGGTTTAGAATCTTTGTAAGATCAGTCTTGATTATCACACAAAGCTTGTTTCAATCTGTTTTAAAGAACTAAAGTGTTTTTCCATGCAAAGGGAAAACAACCGATTAAAGTTTCGAGACAATCGGTTGTTTGTCACTTAGCTGGCAAAAGAATTTTGAAACTGTTTTTTGAATCAGTTGTATAACTGCTGAAACCATTCAACTGGTTAAATCGCAGTTTCAACCGATTAAATGTGAGTTTTCATAACAAATTTTTGAAAATTTGTTTAACTATTTCATTTGTTTAAATATACCTTAAACGGTAGTTTTTCAAAGGTTATAAATATAGCCTTCTTTCAAAAGTTTAAAAGGAATAAAAGAGAGAAGTTTTACACTCTGATTTGAGATCAAAAAGAGAGATTACCAACTGTTTGTGAAAAGGTGTTTTTCCAAGTTTAGCAAGATTGCTTTTGAGCTTTGCTGTGATTCAAGAACTGGTCAATAGGGTTTCTGGTGTACTGTAATTCCAGGTGTTTTCTATCCTTTCTTAGTTTCTTGTAATTTTTCAATTTACACTCTATAAAACTGTTTGTAAAATCCTGTAAAGTTAGTGTAATTCTAGCTTGAGGTGTTTGCTGTGTGCAAAGAGGGTGAGTAGGCTTTGTGGGATTCAAAGTCACCTCTTTGTGGTGTGTGTGTGTGTTTGTAATATGTGATTGGTTACATAGTGCAATACTCAGTGGTTTGACTGAGGACTGGATGTAGCTCAGGGATTGAGTGAACCAGTATAAACCTTGTGTGTAAATCTCTTTATCCCTCTTCTCCATAACTATTTGATATTTCCGCTATCATAAACAACCGGTTAAATCGTGCTTTTAACCGATTAAAATTATGATATCAGTTTCTATTTAACTATTTGATTGGCTTTCTGAATTGCTTATCTGAGTTGATTGTTAAAGATTCATTCCAAAGAAAGTATTTGCGAGAATCTTTTATAAACAATTCACCCCCCCCCTCTCTTGTTTTAGCCATCAATCTTAACAAAGGTAACCTTATGCCCTTGGAAGGTAAAAGTCATTTTGTTGGTTAGACCATCATGGAGAACATGTCTATCATATTGTCAATGCCTTCCTAATAGAATATGGGTTGATTCCATGGGCACAACATCACATAAAACCTCATTTTTCTACTTTCCTATAGCAAAAGTTGTGAGGACTTGTTTATTAACCATGATTTCTCCTTCGACACTAAGACATTGTAATTTGTAGGGCTTTGTATAAGAGATAGTGGGTAAATCAAGCTTGTTCACTGCTCTTGGACTTGCCACATTAGCACAACTACCCCCATCAATTATCATGGAACAAACTTGTTGGTGATAAGGCAGCGGGTGTGGAAAATATTTTCTCTTTGGGTGTCATCCAAAGGTTTTGGAATAAGTCACTAGAGGTTACTAATAAGTCACTTTCACAAGGTATCTCATATTCATTATCACTAGAGGTTTTTGAAGGGGAAGGGGAGTGAGACCTAGAAGATTGATCACTATGTTCACTTACTACTTGACCCCCCTTAACCATCATGGTTCGTTTTGTTGGACAATTGACCGCTATGTGCCCAAAACCTAAACATTTAAAACACTTTTTACTGGAGGTTTTGGTAGGGGACTTAGATGTAGGAGTGGAGGGTTTAGAATCTCTAGAGTTGTAAGTGGACTTCTTTTTCAAAATTGGAGGGAAAGGCTTAGAAGAAAATTCGTTTTTATTTGTCCAAGATGAGTGGTAGTAGCCATCATTATAAGTATGTTTGGAAAATGTTTTCTTTGAAAGTTGTGATTCAACCTTGATGGCAAGGTGAACCAATTTTTCTAAAGATGAGTACTCATATAATTCTACCACATCCTGAATTTCCCTTCTTAGGCCACTTACAAACCTAGCCATTTTTGACTCCTCACTTTCATGCATGTCTATTTTTGTTAAAGTTGTTTCAAGTTCTTTAAAATAAGCATCCACACTTTGTGTTCCTTGTTAAAGACGTTGGAGCTTCAACAAGAGCTCTTTCCTATAGTGTGGAGGCACAAATCTAGCGCGCATGCATAATTTCAAATCCACGGCTGGCCTTTTGTTTAAACCAATGTCCATTACAGTTTTGTGCCACCATTGCATGGCATAATCCAAAAATTCTAAGGAGGCTAACTTAACCTTTTGGTCATCTTGAACCTCATGCACATTAAAGATTTGTTCTACCTTAGCCTCCCATCCTAGGTAAATATTAGGGTCACCTTCCCCACTAAAACTAGGTCTTTTTACAAATAGTAAAGAAGGCTTTGGCACATTTTGGTGCCTATCATCAACATGATGCATTCTTCATTCGTCCTCTTCTCCATGGCTACCATAGTTTTGATAACTTCTTGATTCACGCCTAGGATTATATCTTCTTCCTTTTTGAGGTCTATCATAGGTCGTTTCTAGTCTTTGGAGTCTTTCCTCCATTTGCCTCATCTCTTCATCCTTTTATGCTATAGATCTTTTTGTCACCGCCAATTCTCCCATAAGGAAAGCCTTTTGGGGAGATTGGGGTTTAGAAGATTCCCCACTTGAAATATGAGCCATAAAAAACAAACAAAAACACAAGTGACAAACGATTAGAGAAAATAAGTTAGTAAGAAACAAATTCAAGGTTGCACCACTTGCATAAGGCTCACTCAAAACACTCAAAGAAAGAAATTTCTTCCCTTAGCCAAAGTCTTTCTTGTGGTCTAAAATCTCTCAAATGAAAAAGGTCAAAGCCTTCAACACTTGCTCAAAGTAAAATCACCACAAAACTTGAGGAAAAGAAATAAAAGGCAAACAATAAAAGCTTAAACAAGAAAAGCTAAACCAAATTAAAAAAAGAGAAATATGACAAAACTTGAAAAATGAAGACAAGCAAGAAAAGACACACAAAACGACTCTAAGATACTTACTAAACTTTTAACTAAGAAACTTTTTCTTTAGAACCTGTTAAAGCAAAAGGACAAAAAATTCCACAAAGTTGAAAACAATTTGCCAATCAAGTTGAATCCATTTTTGTAAAAAAAAAATGATTGTCTTTGCAATTGAGACCTATAGATGCATTTTCTTTGAAATTTCTTTGCTTTTTTTTTATATACTAATGGTGACCTATGGAAAGAAATGACCATAGTTTGCATCATGCATATTTTTCAAGAACTTTCAATTTGCACTAGAATTAAAGGGCTGGAAAATAAAAAGCAAGAAAATAATGACAAGAATTTAAAGGCACTTGAATTTAAAGACAAGAAAGTAAAGACACTTGAATTTAAAGATAAGAATTAAAGGTGCTAGAATGTAAAGAAATTGTAAAATGCCAAATCAACTCGAGCAAATTAAGCATAAGAACCTAAGGTTTGATAATCACATGATGTGAGTTGATTTTAGGATTGTTCATTTAGGTGACACTTTAGTTTTAGGATTGAGATTGTTTAGCAATTATGAGTGAAAATCTAAGGAAAATCCCCATTGGACATTAACTTAACCAAGTGGTTAAGTAGATGTGAAGGTTCATTTGACAAAGGTAAAAGGAAAAAGACAATTATAAAGTGAAGATGAGGACAAGAATATGGTGCGGAATTTAACCAAAAGAAGAACATATTTATGAACTGAATGGAATGATAATGGAAGGAAAAATTGAAAGAAAAGGAAGCTTATGAGAAATGGAGTTTGAGATGATGAGCACGCCACTTGGATGATGAAATGACTCCAAGATAAGTGTTGGAAGCTGTCACTTGAGAGCTCTCAAATTCTCACAAGATAAGTGATGGAAGAAGTGCCTTCATGTGTGACGAAACTTGAATGATGGTGGCAGAAGCATATGAAAGAGGCGTGCAAGGATCTCCTAAGAGGTGTGGTATCCTTGAAGGTGCATGAGATGTATGGTGAGTGATAGGTGAGGCCTAATCACTTGGAGGGTGAAGAATGAAGATCAAACGTCTATCTTAGGGAGAGTATGAGACAAGAGTGCAATTGGCTCAAATTGGGCAACAATTCACTCATGATTAATCTTCCCATTACATGAGCCAAGTCCTCTTATTTATAGTGTTTAGAAGGCTGAAAATTCAAATGAAAGTGGAGGGAAATTCAAATGAGAAACATTTGAATTTGGCGCCAATTTCCTAGTCACAAGGGAAGTGTGACTTGGTTTCTTTCTTTGTCACCTCCTAAATCTACACCTACACCTTCTTTTTATGTCACATGGAAGGTGTGACTTATCTTTATACATTTGCACCTCTTATATCTATATCTACACCTCCCTTTATGTTTTACTAAAAACTACTCAAAAGTAATTACAAAAAGAGACATCCAATGATGCTTAGTTGGCCCAGATCTTCTCTGTGTTGGACTTGAGCTGAAGCTTGAACTTTTATTTGGACTTGAGCTTGGGCTTCTTCTATCATGGGCTTGGGCCTCTGCCATCAATAAGACTAAAGACTAAGAGAACAAGTCTCACTAGCATCTCACACAAAATGTGCATAGTAACTTTTCTCTATTTCATGCAACTTGTAAAATACACTAGGTATGCCTCCTATTTATAGGTGAAGGAGCTTTGGAGAACAAGCTAAAGGGGTAGGATGGGAAAAGGGAAAAAATGGGCAGCCTTAGGGTTTGACTAAGTCAATCTCGCGTCCTAAGCTTGTCCTTCTAGAAACTAGGTCAAAATGCCTTCAAATGGGCTAGGAACAAGCTAAAATGCTACCCACACCCACTATTATGCTAAAGGTACCTTATTCTAGCCTATATTTGTTATTTGGACCCCAAAGTGAGCTCAATTATTTACAACATATTTGTAGTCATTAAGAAGACCAGCAGGAAGAACTTTAGATGCTCTGGTCTTTGTCCAATTCTCCCTTTGGTGAGGTCTCTGTTAGAATATATGGCCTTAAACAAGAGGGGGGTGAATTGTTTATAAGAGATTTTCGAAAAATTTTGAAGGTTTAATGAAACTCAGTGAAGAAATCCAAAAGAGGAACCAAGTTAGCCAAGAAAACAATTTGTTTTAAAGTGAAACACAGAAAAACAATCGGTTGTTTCTTCGATTCAATCGGTTGTTTATGCCAGTAGATATTTAAACAACTTAAAAACATAATTTAAAAGAGATCAGAGAAAGAGAAATGCACACAAGCAATTTATACTGGTTCACTCTTACAACAAGAGCTACATCCAATTCCCAGAAACCACTAGGTAATCCACTAAGCAATCAAACCATATTACAAACACCACACACCAAAGTAGTGACCTTGAACCCCTCAAGAAACACACTACCTTTGGCAAACCACACAAAGAGTATTGATCTTGAACACCTCAAGAACACACAACACTCTCTGCAATACAACTACAGAAATACTGAAGATTGAGAAAAGGATTACACCTGATTAAAGTACAAATGAGAAGAATACAATTGCAATCCTATTCCACTCTCACTTGAAAATCCAAAGCTTGATGTGAATCTTGAAAACTTGAGATCAAATTTGTCAAACTAAATTTCTCAAAACTATTTCTTACTCTTCAGATATAATTTCCAAAGATTGGTTAAAACATTTAATGAAGGAGTGTATTCAGTTAGAAATCATTTAAGACAGATTCACTAATCAAAACTAAATTATGTTTGGATTTTCAAAGAAACAATCGGTTCAAAAGACGAAACAATCGATTGATTTGGTTTGACAGTTAAGTCAACCAAGTCAAACAAATTTCAACCTTTTTCAAAACCTCCTAAGAACAAAACAACCAGTTGATTCGACAAAACAACAGGTTGTTTTTCCCTTAGTTGAAAAACATTCCATTTTAAAAAAGGTTTCAATTCACATCAGTTTTAGATTCAACAAAAGAGTGGATTACCCTTTAATCTACCCAGATCCCACCCACATACAGCAACAACATCGACCTTTCATCAAACACCTTGGATTTGGATTCTTCAAAGCTCTTGATCACTCTTGATCAACAGTGTCTACTTTGAGATGACTTCTCTTTGTGTACTTTAGCATCCTTGGTCATCTCCTTGTGGGTTTGGTTTGCATCAATCTTAGTCCAATACAAAGGAAATTTGGACCAGTCGTACTCATCAAAGAAAATCTCCCACCCTCGGGCTCAATGAGGATTTTAAAAAAATTTCCCTTAAAGTTTTTATATGAGGACATGAAAGGGGCAAAAAGTATGTTACCTGACTGATTGATAAGAGATAACCAACTAATAGGGTCGGGTGGATGGGATGTATAATAATGAAGGAAGGTGGAAGGAGCAACGTTGAGCGCCTGAAGGACACCCATCGTAAAATCATCAAAAGGTAAAGCAACGTGCAAGTCCGAGAAAAGGTAGGAATAAACAAAGAAAAAACACTACAAAAAATTATGTATAAAGTGGCAGTTTTAATATGGCGGTTATTAACCGCCAAAATTTTCCGTATAATACGACATTTTAGTAACCTCCACAATGATCCTTTAGAATATGTCATTTTTAACTGCAACAATTATCCTTTAGAATAAAATTCCCACGTTTGCTTTCCCTCTTACACCATTCCTCTTTATTTTTTTAAAACTTGTTGGAAACTGATTTTGTTTTGGAAACCAGCGTTGCCTCCCACTCTTTGGAAACCAGCGTTGCCTTCCACTCTTTGGAAACTAGCATCTTCCCCCTTTCTTCTCCCTCTTTGCTAACTATTTTCCCCCTCTTTGCTAACTCTCTTCCCTCTTTGTCTGCTAACGCAACCTTCCCGAAACCTTCACGCGACCTTCACGAAACCCTTACGCGACCTTCACTAACCTTTCCTCTGACCTTCACGAAACCCTAACTCTCACTCCTCTATCCGCCATCGCTGCTTCCTGATAAGTGCCTAATTTCAGTAATATTTCATATTAAAATATAGGCACTTATGAGGATTTATTGCTAATTTACATATAAAATAATCTCTAATTTATGAATTTATACCTTTTTACATTTTTATGAGTTTTATTTGAATAAGAGTATTTTATTCCCAAATTTGATGTTAATTGCAGATTTCTAGGGAGGATTGAAGATTTGGAACAAAGGAGAATAATTTGAGCTAAAAAGAGAAAGCTGAAAGGTCCCAGAATGGAAAAAGATGCAAAGAGAGATTGGGCCTTTTTTATGTTTTATCATTTAGCCCATTAGCATGACACAGGAAGCAACCTAACCCTAGAAAACTAGCATAAATATAGCGCTAAAGGCTCAACCCTAGTGTGCCAGATTGAGAGAAAAACACCATAGAGTGAATTGTAACCCAATTGGGAGAATGGAAGGTGATAGAAGTATGCGTGGCTAATTCTACCCTTTGGGATTGGGAGTAATCTGCTCAAAATCTTATGTATTGAGGTGATATTTTATATATTAATATTTGATCCTGCCGGTTGACCTGAGTGTAAGAGCCTTGCCACGTCAAAGGTTTCTCCTTCTGGATCAGCTTTGCACCACGTTAGCTTCTGTCCTTCACACCTCAATTCTCTGCAAGAACCTGAAAAAGACAGAGTGGCGCCGCTGCTGCCGATCGCGCTCCGACGCTCAAGTCAGTGACGGAATCACCAAAAACTCAGAGAGAATATCAAACTCAAGGAACCGTGCAAGAATTCTCTCAGCGTACTCAAGTGTTCTGGAAAACGTACCTCAAAATCTGTTAAGAGTTCCTTATATACCTGAGCGTTTCTCTCTCCTGACGGTTACACCTCTGGACACGTGGCTCACATCCAACTGTACACGTGTCACCATCTGGATCCCTCTCCACTTGAGCGTCACTTCTACTCTTCAAGCTATTCGACCAAGTTACCCATGCGAGGAGTAACTACAGCTTCCTTGGAGCGCGACCCCTTAAGCGGTGAGTACGGGGTGTCACCATGCACACCTTCTCTGTGGTCTCGCCTGCCGCTACCACGATCTGCTTCACCTGCACATTGTGCATGTTCTGGTAAACTGTTCCCTTGCCTCGACCTCTGGCCAGGGAATGATCATCTGATAACCTCATCCTTCGTACTTGTACCCCTTGAAAGCCTTAAGCAAGCCTTCCTAATCTTTCGACGATGTCCCCCTTTAGGCGGTCTCTAACCACTTGATTGCCTAAACTTCACATACGGCGACTATGACCAAGCCTGGTGACCGCCGGTTATACATGCTAGAGATCAGAGAACGCCAACTCAACGATTGGCGACTACACAGACTTCCCGATGTACTTCCCTTCTGTCAGCCAGGTGTTCCGCTCAACACGCCTATATTATCGCTTGCTGCCACGTCATCACTTCCGACTACCTGATCGGTACACAAGCCCCCAGTCTTAAGTTGAGACTTGACCAACGAAAAGACTAAGAGGTCACGTCATCGTCGATCTACGTGGCACTGGTGCAGATTTCCGTACGTTCGTACCCTCTGCTTGTCTGACGCTCCACCAACCCCTTTTTCAATCGCACGACACGTGGCTTCATCAACGGTCGTCTTTAACGGTCGTTTGTGCTTCCTAAAACGTTCGAAAAACCCTTAAACCCTTTGCGCTTTCACTGTTCCATCATCTTTCTTCACTCTCAAGCATTCCAATCGTTTTCTCTGCGAACCACGAAGCTTTTCGTCTCTCTCAATCTCCAACTTTCTTCATCGTTCATCCGATCACAAAAAGGTACCCCTTTTACTCCTCGTATTGGTATTTGCTGCATTTTAATCGGTTTGCATCATCCATTAACTGTCCGAAGCATACGTTGTGGGCTGTTTTTTCCTTTTCTCCTTTTCTCGTAACCTAGGGCTTCGTCCTTCATAACGTTCATCCTAGCGAACCCTTATTCCTTCGTCCTCAATCGAGTCGTTCTCTGTTATCCTCATTTCATCCCTTTCTCTTTCCTTTGCAGTTCCTGCGATGGCTCACACGAAGTCCACCGCGAACCCTCCTCCTTCATCACGAAACCCTCCACCCCAAGCGCGTAGGGTTGCCCCTGGGGAAAATCCTCCACCAGCGCGCAACCCGTCACGAGCCTCTGGTGCTCCCCCTACTCAGGCTGAGAGGCCTACCTCTTCTCACGCCAACCCTACTCAGGCAACTCCACCAGTCGCCGGAGGAGCCCCCCTTCTTCCACAAGACTATAAAGAACTCTATCCCTGGGCCACCCCAACTTTGCTGAAAGAGACTTCCTCGATAACCACTGAGTTGGGCGTGCACCGACTGAGGAAAGGAGACCAATCCGACCTCTCATTCCACAAGGAGCACAATAGCAAAATGGTCGTGCTGCCCTGCTGCCCGGGTGAACCGATCTGTGCGGATGATAAGGGGAACAACGGCGAGTTGTTCTGCTTTTATCTATACTACCTTGTTCAAGAAAGTGAAGCTTAGACTTCCTTTTACCCGCTTTGAGAGAGAGCTACTGACCGAGCTCAACGTCGCCCCTGCCCAGCTCCATCCCAACAGTTGGGCGTTCGTGAGGGCGTTCCAAATTATCTGTGCACACTTGGGGCTACCGGCTTCAGTCGACGTCTTCCTTTTCTTGTTCGAGGCAAAGAATCCCGAAGATCGCCTCTGGGTCAGCTTGAACGGGATTGCTGGAAGGTCAATCCTCTCGATCTTCCAGCAATCTTACAAAGACTGGAAGGGAAAGCTCATTAAGGTGTGCAAAAATGATCAAGACCCCTCTCTGCTTGACGGCTTCCCCTTGTATTGGGTAAACAAGGGGAACAAAGACTCTAAAGAAAGCTTCGGGAGGCCAAGAAGTCCCGACAACATGGGGGAGCTAGACAAAGATCTTTGTCTCTTCTGGAAGAGTGTGGCTGCTGCCAACATTACCTTCCCCACCACATCAATAATTTCCTTCGAGTTCCTCGAGGACCAACTCGAAGCTCACCTAGGTTTGCTCCTACCTCAGCACCAAGTCTTTCACTTCGAGTCAACACTAACTTAGCGTCTTCACCACTCTATTTTAGCATCCCATTATTCTGTGTTGACCTTGATCTTTTCCTCCATGTACTACTTGTGTTACCTTTGCATGAATATACTTGTATCTTTTGCTTCTGTCTTGGTTGCTTATCTATCCCTTACCTTGTGCAGATAACATGTTGGGCAAAGGGAAACTGGCATTACTAAGGGCGATCGCCCGATCCCACAAGCTAGCGGCGGGCTCCCAAACTGTGCCTAACTCGGTGGTGGGGATCGCCGCCGCTCAAGGCAAAACCCCTCCCCGAGGTGCAACCTCTTCCGGGGTACTACCCGCCCCAGCCAGGAAGAAGCTAGTCCTGAGGAGACCCAAAAGGAAAACTCCTCAGGTGGTGCAAGAGGAAGAAGATGATGAAGAAACCACCGAGGATGGCCTCGTTACTAAGAGGACAAGGGTGGCCCCCTCTTCACCACCTGCAATCCAAACACCAACACCGCCTTCACCTTCAGCTCTAGTACAACCAGTCCAAGCGACGCCCTTAGCCGCCGCGCCCCCAGTGGTCGAGAGCAGCGACCCAAACTTCATAGAGAACCCTCCAAGCGCCTCCACGCCATTCGTATCTGCCGGAGAGGGTCCTCCTTCAACCACTTCTATCGCTGGGGCGACGTTAGGAAACGATGAGGGCGCTCAAGCCTCGCCCATTTTGATAACAGAATCTCTGACCTCACCACCACGCCAAGAAGCCCCCCTCGCCCTACAAACTCAAGAGGGTGGTGGTGAAAGTCAGCACCAAACTCCTCCAGCACCTCCAGCAACAACCTCAAGCCGCCCAACCTCCTTCAAAGAGATCTTGGGACCCTTCACAGCCCGACTGAAGATGATGGCGGAGGATCTTCCCTCTATTACATCAAAAGCTGTGAAGTACTCCCTCAAGAAGCTTCAAGAGGAGAACTCTGCGCTGAAGGAGGCAAATCTGATGACAAGAGCTGAGGCTGAAAAGCTCACGTGCAACCTGTTGATGGCTGAGTTGGAGCACTCAAGGCTGGAGGACGCCATGGATGCTGAGCTCAGGAGCACTCGCAAGGAAGCCTCTGACCTGCGCCAGAAACTGCATCTCCAAGTCCAAGAGAAGATCGACTTGGAAAGCAAGCTGGTCCCTTACAGGCTAAAGGTGGCAGACTTGGAGGCTGCGTAAAGGGCGGACGCGACCAAGGTGGAAAACCTTGAGAAAAGGTCAGCAGATCGGGAGGTTCTCCTTGGAAAGGTCGAAAAGGAAAGGGACGATGCTCTTGCTGAGCTCGCCAAAGCTCGAGAAGAGGCCATAAAGATTGTTGCGAAGTTGGCCCAGGCTCGGGACGAGGGCAAAAAGGCTGCTGAAGACCTTGCTCGAGCTCGCGAGGAAACCAAAGAGCTGAAGAAACAAGCACAAGAGCTCGAGCAGAGCACCGCCCAAGTCCTCACTGTCGGGTTCGACGCCGCTCTGGAGCAAGTTGCTTGCCAATACCCCGAGCTCGACCTTTCCATGGTGTCGATCTGCAACGAGGTGGTGGATGGGAAGATTGTACCCTCCGAAGACTAGCTGCCTTCCTCCATCACCTTGTTTTTGTAAAACCTTTAACTGTAATTTTTCTGCTTATGTACTCGCTTACATTTGTGTTCAAACTCGAATAGCCACTTTGTATAACTTTCAATGCTGAAAAGTTGTTTTCTAATATTTCTCTTTAAGTTCTTCTTACTCGCTGTGTGGTTAATCAACATAACCGGTGAAACTTGCTTAAACAAATTAACTCAACGATACTTCTGGCTTAACCATTCACTCACTGCTTTGAACTTGAGCAAACTGTTAATCTTATAACAATTTATCGAACTGTTAACTCAAAGTAAAACTTGAGCAACTATTAACTCTTAAGCGATGACATTTAATATAACTTGCAAACTTAAGGCAATAAACCTTAACATAAGTTGCTTACTAGGAAGCAGGTTCTAACTTAAACTAGTATCACAATACAGTTTACCTGATCTGCCCAGCCAAGTGAGCCCTTATTCCTGTCATCACCTGGAATTCTTCTGATCGTCGTAGGGTTCTGGCGATGTGAACTCTCTTGCCTTCATAACTTGACCATTGTTCCCTCATCTGGGAGGTAGAGGCGCCTTTCGGATCCTTCTCTACCTCCCTAAGTTTCAGAGCAATGAGCTGGATAGTGAGGTGTTCTCTTTGAACCTACCTTAGCTATCTTTTTAACTTCTTTCACCCTTCACGCCGTACCTGAACTCGTTCAAGACGAGAAGGATTTTATATGTCTTCGCACCGCCTACAAGCGTGGAAGCTTTCTCTGGTCTTACTAAGTCAATATTGATGTTTCACTTAAAGGGGGGAAGGCGTTTTCCTTCCCTCCCCGCCGTTTAAGGTCACGAACACCCCTGACCTTTCAGTTCATCTTGCCTGAACTC
This sequence comes from Phaseolus vulgaris, assembly GCF_051622355.1. Lineage (NCBI taxonomy): Eukaryota > Viridiplantae > Streptophyta > Magnoliopsida > Fabales > Fabaceae > Phaseolus > Phaseolus vulgaris. The sequence continues at coordinate 22,211,022 of NC_143508.1, read as the reverse complement.
ACTCTGAGGTGAGAAGGACTTTTTCTGGTGCCTCAACTTGCCCAGGGTGTACATCTCTTCCCCCCTGGATGCACTGAGGGCTTTTAATCTTGCCTCTATCTGCTTGTGCTGAGAGGTCTTTCAACCTGTTCTTGCCTGCACTCGCTCAAAGGCGAGGAGGACTTCTTCTTGCCTGCACTCGCTCAAAGTCGAGGAGGACTTTTTCTCTTTCTCGCCTGCACTCGCTCAAAGGCAAGGAGATCTTTTTCTCTTTCTCGCCTGCACTCGCTCAAAGGCGAGGAGGTGTTTTTCTTGCCTCAAGACGCACGAGAGCGTTGAGGTCTTTAATCATCACTGGTGCCTCCGATCGCCGAAAGACGATGAGGACTTTAAAACTTTAACTACTGCTGCCGATCGCCGAAAAACGATGGGGACTTTAAAACTTTTAACTGATGCCGCCAATGGGGACTTTAAACCTTTTAACTGACGCCGCCAATCGTCGAAAAACAATGGGGACTTTAAAACTTTTAACTAGAAAGCATGCAGTATAACTTTGGCTTAGATCACATACGAGTGATAAGGTCTGTTCCGGCCGGTTGACCTGGGTCGTCTTTATGTGTGGCTTGTTCTAACGAGCTAGGGCACCTTCGTTCTGCTTCGTCTGTGAGTTCCTGAAAAAGAAGAACAAAGGGGCGCCCTCGCGGCCGTTTGCACTCCGACGATCAAGTCATTTAGCGAGAAACACCAAAGTAACTAGAAACTGTGCAATGATCTCAATGACTGAAACTGTGTGGCTACACTGTGTTGCCCTAATTGCCTTGTGCTCACAGTTGGGTGTGCTGTCAAGAACAACTAGGGTTTAGTGCTCTGTATGACTATGAAAGCGTACCTTACTTGGGCTCTTCGTGCCCTTTATATAGGTGAAAAACTAGGGTTTACCTCTGCGTTGCTTGCTATTATCTAGGGTTCCTTGGAGAAGGTCCTTGCGCCGCTATCTTTAGGATCTTAGCGTATCCGGCCCATGGACTTCCCTTATCTGGAGTGCAATGTATATAACCTTATGACCACTTGGGCTCTAACTTGAGCGCTGTATCTCTCGCGCCATCATACTCCGTGGGTGCCCTAACTAATCACGCGTCATGCATGCAGCCTTCCCTGGATATCTTTATTGAGCACGTGGGCATTGCCACGTGCCCCTTTGACTCGATCATTTATTCTGTGCGGAGGGTCCCACAGTGCCGCCACCCAACTTTAGGGCGATGTCTTACCTTGGGGCGACGTCTACACTCGGCGACGTCTTACTTCTGCGAGATGGCGGTGACACATCTCGGCGATAACCGATTATTTATACTGCAGAACGCCGCTTCTACATATAGCGACTACGTTCAGTTCTTGACCACCTACCCTTCCCTTGTCCACGTCATCATATCCGATGACCCGGCCGGTACACAAGCCCCCCAGTCTTGAGCTGATAACTTGCTTTCAGCGAAAAGACTAAAGCTTGCCCCCTGCTGCCCTTGCGGCGTTTTGATGACGTGTCATCCCCCGACCGATTGACGTGACATTTCTGCATCACCGACGCAACATACCCTCAAGGACTCTGACGATGTGATATTCTATGAGTGAGACAGATGGCACTTTAATTCATACCTTTACCTCGCGACACGTGGCCCAATCATAAGGCGCTTGTTTTAACGTTTTTTACCGCTTCAACTGTGACACAAGAATCTTGAAAACCCCGCATCCCAACTTACTAACTCTACTTCTTTCGCATATTTCTTGCACTATTCATCTTCTTCCCAAGAACTCCTTGTTCCACGTTCTTTCTTTGCGACCTTTCCTTCTATTGCGTTACTGAACCCTTGCCTCCAGTTTCCTCACTGCCAGCTCATACTAAGATGTCCACCAACCCTTCTTCCTCCCGAGTGAGTTACAAGGATCTTTATCCCTGGGCTTCGAGTGAACTCCTTGACGAGTATTCTTGCTTACTTTCCACTAGGGCCCTGAGGGAACACGTGGGGGAAGCGTGTTCCTAGGACCATCGTGCCTTCGCAAAGAGGCACGATGATGACGTCGTCGTGCTCCCTTGTTCCATGGGGGAGCCGGTGTGCGAGGACGAACGATCCAATAACGGGGTCCCCTTTTTCTATTTTTACCAAGTAGTCTTTAAGTGCGTCGGCGTACGCCTTCCCTTTTCCGGGTTCGAGAGGGAGCTGTTAACGGAGATGAACACCGCTCCAGCCCAACTGTACCCTAATAGTTGGGCCTTCGTGAAGGCCTTTGACATTTTGTTTGGCTTCCTTGGATGTGCACCTTCCGTGGACATTTTTCTTCACTTCTTTCAGGTGAAGAGGCAGAGAAACAATCTTTGGGTAACTCTTAGCAATGTCCCTGGTGGGATTCTTTTGACTCCTTTTCAGCAAGCCTTCACAGGGTGGAAAGGCAGGTTCTTTAAGTTGTGCTGTTCCAGCTTGGTGCCCTCTGCTCTGGAAGGCTTTCCTTTGTACTGGACAAAGGACGCCAGAGCCTTGAAATCTAAGCCCCTTAAGAGGTTGTCTTCGGGGAATCAGGAAGCTTGCAAGATCCTGGCGGGTGTTGGAGGAGGTCTTGAAAGCCCACGCCGTTCATCTTAACGCTATGACTACTGAGTGTGTAGAGAAGCACCTTTACCAGATGATGAGCGAGGCTTTAAGGGACTCCTTGAACCAGTATGAATCCGAAACCGGTGCTGCGAAGGACCAAGTCCAACAACTTAAGCGTGATCTTACGATGCGGGGATTGGAGTTTTCGCGGTTAGAGAATATTCTGAAGGACAAGTTGCGGAGCGAACGTAAAAATAGCGCTGATGATGTGAATGTAACTACAAGAATACATGATTCTTTGACATTCTTAGGAGCAACTTGAGCTGGTCATAAATGGCACCTTACTTTAGAATTGGATCAATGTTCTAATTCAAGAACTCACCAAGACTTAGCACCAACCAAGACTCATATGGAAGTCCATATATTGTCAAATGGAATCAAAACACAAGAATGAAGAACAAGAATTGCAAGCTGGACAGAATTGAAATAATAAACTACTGCACCGAACAAAAACTAGAAGCAAAGTTGGAAAACAGAAATTCAAACGGTAGAAATGAAAAGAAACAACAAACAAAGCTAATCTACCGAATGGAATTGAAAGAACATGAAGGAAGAACACTTATAGAAGGAGTTTGCTGGATTTTGAGAATTGGAAGAACACTTCACGCCACTTGGTTCCTTGATCCAAGATAAGTGATGGAGTGCCGCCACTTGAAGCTTACCATAGCTCACAAGATAAGGCAAAGGAAGAAGAAGACTCAAGACTCACAATTTCTCTCCAAATTTGAGTATAGTCTCTCTACTATAAAATTCCAATCTGAATTGTGAAGGACCTAAGCCCTCCTTTTATAGGAGTAAGGGCTGGTCATTTACATAGCTTATTCCCTAAGCTACCCAAAAAACTCCTAAGATCACACCCCCCTTACTAAGCTCACTCCCCAAGCTTCTAGAATTTGCTAAACTAAAGCCTAAAGATGCTTTTACAAAAGAGGTGTCTCATGTTTCCCTCTAAGCACCTTTCTAAACATTATTCTATATTATTTACAATTTAAAAGAAACTATAAAGAGAGATATTTAATATGAAGCCTATTATTTAAGAGTTTGTAGACTTCTTTATCTTTAGGCTTGATCTTCTCTTTGACTTCTTTTAATTTGTGAAAAGACTAGAAGGAAGAACTTCAAATGTGTAGGTGAAAATCCTCTTCCTTCATTAATAAAATCCTCTCCTAGTGGATATCCATCAGTTGAGCTAGACAAAAAGCTCAACGTCAAGCTCTTAGAGGTCACCGAACTCGAGGGTAGACTCGTGCATCAGCAGGAGAAGATAGCGGACCTGGAGGAGATCCTTAAGGCTAAAAGGGCCTACGTGGATGAGCTCGAGGCCAAATCCATTGAGAGGGAGGACCTGCTGGGCAAAAGCGAAACCGCCAAGGATCTACAAGCCAAGGAACTGAGCGAGACTGCAGCAAAGCTTGCCCAGGCGCTTGAGGAGAACGGAAAACTGAAGAAACAAGTTGAAGAACTCGACCTCAGTGCTGCAAATGTTCTGACTTCCGGGTTTGGCGCGGCCTTGGAGCAGTTTGCTTGTGCTTATCCCGACTTGGACTTTTCTCAGTTCTCGATTTGCCATGAAGTGGTAGATGGAAAAATTGTACCTTCAGATTAACATTTCCCTTTGCTGCTTTGTTTTGAAACATTCCGAAAGACCTATATTCAACCCCTGTTTATGTGCAACGAAACTGTTTGTAATGACTCCATTTTTATTCGAACCGCTTTAACATATGCACATGGTTTCTCTTTTATCTGCTGTGCGATCACTTGATAACTTGGTGGGCTTTCACTTAACCCAATTAACTTAGCGCAAACTGATGCTTAATTTTCTGGAAATCAACTTATCTTAAACAAACGGTTAGTTAATAGCAATAACATTTGACACGAAATTACTTACTGAGCAGTAGGCGGGAGTCATTTTTAGTATCTGAAATCTCGCTTGCCTGATCTGCCAAGTGACATGTGTATTTCTAGGTCATCGCCTAAAACTAGGCTGGCCTGATTCTGCACTGAGGACTTTCGAACTTGCCTCAATTTGCTTAAGCAAAGAGGTCTTGTATTCTGTTCTTGCCTGAACTCACTCTAAGGTGAGAAGGACTTTATCTGGCCTGAACTCGCTCGACGGCGAGAAGGACTTTATCTTGCCTGAACTCGCTCGACGGCGAGAAGGACTTTATCTTGCCTGAACTCGCTCGACGGCGAGAAGGACTTTATCTTGCCTGAACTCGCTCGACGGAGAGAAGGACTTTATCTGGTACCGGGGCTAGCTATTCATACTTGAGGAGGGGGCGCCCTGAAGGAATCCCTTAACCCCTGCTCAAGGACTAGGCGCCCGGGTTTGAACTGTTATCTGGTACCGGGGCTAGCTATTCATACTTGAGGAGGGGGCGTCCCGAAGGAATCCCTTAACCCCTGCTCAAGGACTAGGTGCTCGGGTTTTAACTCATACTGGACATACCTGTTATCTTGCTCTGAACTCTCGCCTATACTCGTTCTTGGCGAGTAGGACTTCTTAATCTGTTCTCGCCTATACTCGCTCTAGGCGAGTAGGACTTTTTATTCTGTTCTCGCCTATACTCGTTCTAGGCGAGTAGGACTTAAAACTTAACTTTCACCTCCGATTGCCGGGTGGTGACAAGGATTTAAAAACTTTATACTTGTGCTTCCGATCGCCAGGAGGCGACGAGGACTTAAAACTTTATACTAGTGCCTATGATCGCCGCTCGGCGATGAGGACCTAAAGCTCATATTTCACCTCCAATCGCCAACTGGCGATGAGGGTTACAACTTAACTTGTGCCTCCAATCGCTAAGCAGCGATGAGGACTTATACCTTATCTTTCACCTCCGATCACTAACTGGCGATGAGGGTTTACAACTTTATACTAGTGTCTCTGATCGCCAAGCGGCGATGAGGACTTAAAAAACTTTATACTGAATGCATGCGATCTAAATCTGCCCTAAATTACACAAGGACGACAAAGTCTTTTCTTTGAAAACTTAAAATGACAATCATGCAAACTCAATAACTGGGAAACTTGATAGACTCGAACTTTCTTTATTGGGTGGCCTCATTAAAAAACCCTCCTTAGGGAAAAAGAGCGCCACCTTGAAAAACTGTTTTCACTTAACTGTTCAAGTTAACTGCTACTTACAATGCTTTAACTGTAATAAAACTTGAGATGGGTAGCGTTCCAAGTGCGAGGAATCGCCCCTCCTTCCAGCGTTTCCAAACGGTAGGCGCCGTTCCCGAGTGCTTCAGTTATTCTAAACGGTCCTGTCCATTTGGGTGACAATTTGTTCTGCATCTCATACAGGTGGGCCTTCCTCATCACGAGGTCGCCATCTCTGAATTGCCTTGGCCTCGCCCTAGAATTGTACTTGCGCTCAACTCTTCTCTTTATTGCTTCAGCCTTCACCCTTGCTTCCTCCCTGACCTCATCCAGCAAATCTAAGTTCATTCTCCTTTCTGCATTCGAGTCTTCCGCTACGAAGTTCTGGAATCTCGGTGAGCTTTCCTGGATCTCAACTGGGATCATTGCATCGCACCCGTACACCAAACTAAACGGGGTTTCGTGGGTTCCTGATTGCTCAGTGGTATGATATGCCCATGTTATACGGGGAACTTCCTCAGCCCAAGATCCTTTGGCCTTCTCCAACCTCCTCTTCAAACCTCTCAGTAAGACCCGATTAGCTGACTCCACCTGCCCATTCGTTTGTGGGTGCTCCATAGAAGCGAACACCTGTTGTGTTCCAATATCCTCGCACAGCTTCTTCAACAGGTGGCTTGCGAACTGAGTCCCGTTATCTGATACCAAATGCTTGGGCACGCCGAAACGACACACAATATTCTTCCATACGAAATTCTGAATCTTGTGCGCGATGATCTGGGCTACTGGTTCTGCTTCAATCCACTTCGTGAAGTATTCGATTGCCACTACCAAATACTTCATCTGCCTAATCGCCAACGGGAAGGGTCCCAGAATATCGATTCCCCATGTGTGGAAAGGCCAGGGGCTGTAGATTGACTTTAGCTCTTCCGAGGGCGCCTTGTGCCAATCGGCGTGCTGCTGGCACTGCTTGCAACGCTGGGCATATCTCTTGCAGTCTTCCCTCATTGTCGGCCAATAATAACCTGCACGGATAGTTCTCGTCGCCAAGGCTCGACCTCCGATGTGACTCCCACAAATCCCTTTATGGAGCTCGGCCATAATTCTCGTGCACTTCTCTCCATGCACACATACTAAAAGGCGGTGTGTGAACCCAAACCTGTACAACTCGCCATCGATGAGGGTGAACTTCCTGGAGTTCTTTTTTACCTTCCTAGCTTCCGTCGGGTCCATTGGGAGTACGCCATCCGCTATGTAGCGCTGGTAAGGCGTTATCCATGTGTCTGGCTCGTGGACAGCGCAAACTTGTGTCATCTTTGTCTCTCCCACTGGATGCGCTCTAACCCTTGGCGTCCTCAAGGTCTCCTGAGTTAAAGACTTATGACCCCTCGCCATCCCCTCCATTGACTTGCAAATTTGGAGAACTTGGTGGTCCGTCACGAACGCTCGAGGTGTCTTCAGGGTTTCTTGTATGACAGTCCTCTGCCTGCCCCCCTTGCCCGAACTGGCGAGCTTGGCTAGCAAATCAACTCGGGCGTTCTGCTCTCTTGGCACATGCACTACTTCGAACAAAACAAAAGACCTCCTCAACTCCTGCATATACTCCAGATAAGTTGCCATCTGCGGATCCTTAGCCTGGAACTCGCCAGTTACTTGGCCCGTGATCAACAATGAATCGCTCTTGGCCATCAGCACCCTTGCTCCCATCTCCTTTGCCAACAAGATACCAGCGATCAAAGCCTCAAATTCCGCTTGATTATTGCTGGCTTTAAAGGCAAACCTTAGGGACTGCTCTATCAACACGTCGTTGGGTCCTTCCAGAATAATCCCGGCCCCACTACCCAACTGGTTAGAGAACCCATCCACCGAGAGCACCCAACGAAAACCATCTCCGGCGTTCTGCACTGTTTCAGAAGATAGCTCGACCACGAAGTCAGCGAAGATTTGCCCCTTGATCGGTCCCCGGGGCTCATACTTGATGTCGAACTCCGACAACTCTACCGCCCATTTTACCATTCTCCCATCCACATCTGGTTTCTTCAGAGCCTTCTGGATAGGTAAGTCGGTCATCACCAACACTGTAAAACTCTGGAAGTAATGGCGCAACCTCCTTGCCGAAAACACCACTGCCAGTGCTGCTTTTTCCAAAGCCTAATATCTCACTTCTGGGCCCTGCAATACCTTGCTAGCAAAATAAACGGGTTTCCGAACTTGATCTTGATCCTGGAAGAGCACCGCACTCAGCGCCTTCTCGGTTACGGCGAAGTATAACCTGAGGGGCGCTCCCATTTGAGGTTTGCACAAAACCGGCGGGCTCGCCAAGTACTCCTTGAGCTTCACGAAAGCCTCTTCACACTCCTTCGTCCAGACAAACCTATTATTCCTTTTCAAGCACTGGAAATACGGGTGGCCCCTCTCTCCACTAGCAGACACAAATCGCGACAGGGCGGCCATCCGACCTGTAAGCTGTTGCACCTCCTTAACAGTAGCAGGGCTCCTCATCGCCATGATGGCCGCACACTTATCAGGGTTTGCTTCGATCCCTCTTTCGGTCAAGAGAAAACCTAAGAACTTTCCTGCTTCCACGCCAAAATGCACTTCTCAGGGTTCAGCTTCAGTTTATATTTGGCTATCGTAACGAACAGCTCCTCCAAATCAGCAATATGCTGGTTTTTTTCCAGGGATGTTACGACCATATCATCAACATAAGCTTGCACGTTCCTCCCAAGCATAGGTGCAAGCACTTTATCCATCAGCCTCTGGTACGTGGCCCCCGCATTCTTTAGCCCAAAAGGCATCACCTTGTAGCAATAGCACGACTTCTCCGTCATTAAGGCAGTTTTTTCTTCATCCATGGGGTGCATCTTAATTTGGTTGTACCCCGAGAATGCGTCTAAGAAACTTAACAACTTACACCCAGCTGCACTGTCCACCAGGGCGTCTATACTTGGCAAAGGATAGGAATCCTTTGGACAGGCTTTGTTCAGATCTGTGAAATCGACACACATTCGCCATTTCCCATTGCTCTTCTTTACCAATACAACATTGGCGAGCCATTCCGGATACTGTATCTCCTTGATATGGCCTGCCTCGAGGAGTTTCTACGTTTCATCTCTGATCGCCTGTCTCCTTTCTTCATTGAATTTCCTTCTTCTTTGTCGGACTGGCTTGACTTGAGGGTCCATTGCTAAACGATGACACAAGAAATCGGGGTCGATTCCCGGCATATCCGAGGCAGACCACGTGAATGCGTTCAGATGTCTGCCTATCACCTTGGCGATCTGTTCCTGCGTCTCGCCATCTAACATCTTTCCCAACTTAAAAGTTTTGCCGCCGATCTCCCTTTCGAGCCAATCTCCAACTGGTCGAGGCCTCTTCTCTCTAGCGAGCAATGCTCTCACAATGCTTGACTCCCTGGGGGCTTCCGGGCAGTTTTCCTCCTCCTCTATTCGAGCGTCGCTCTCAGACCTCGCCTCGACATCCTCCATGGTCACGTTGCCCTTGGTGGCTGCTTCTAACGCCACATCCATAACTACGTCGCCCTCGGCGGCCCTCTCTGACGCTGCATCCACAGCTCGTCGGTCTTTACGCTCAGTCCCCGCACCAGGAGGTGGTGTTGTGGTCACATGGCACACTGATCGCCTGTTCTTGAGGTTGTTTTCGTAGCATTTCTTCGCCTCCTCTTGGTCAGATCGGATGGTGACGATCACCCCTTCCATTGAAGGTAATTTGACCTTCATGTGCCTCGTGGAGGGTACAGCTCCTATCCTATTGAGTGTTGGCCTTCCTAATAGGATATTATATGTTGAAGGGGCGTTCACGACTAGGTATTTGATTTTCTCCGTACGCGAAGCAGCCCCATCTGTGAACGTTGTTCTTAACTCAATGTATCCCCTGACTTCGACTTGATCACCCGCAAAACCGTATAAGCAGCCCCCATATGGCCTCAGCTGGTCTGTAGATAGCTGTAGCCTTTCGAAGGTCGGCCAGAACATCACATCTGCCGAGCTTCCTTGATCGACTAAGACCCGATGTACCGTCCTCCTTGCCGTGACGAGCGAGACCACAATGGGATCGTTGTCGTGCGGCACAACATCCCTGAGGTCTTCCTTAGTGAACGTGATGTCCACATTGGGCGAATGGTCCTAAAAAACTTCCACTGACATCACGGTCCTCGCATACCTTTTACGTTGTGACGCAGTACACCCGCCACCCGAGAATCCACCAGCTATGGTGTGGATTTCACCGAGAACGGGTGCCTCGTGCTGCTGTCCCTCACTGCCCTCCGGTTGCGAGCCTGATGATCGTCCCGCCTGCTTCTCCATCAAGTAATCCTTCAGGAAACCATTCTTCACGAGCTCATCCAACTAATAGCCAAGCGCCAAACAGTTGTTAATATGGTGCCCGAATGGTTCGTGGAATTCACACCATGACTCCTTGCGAGGTCCCAGCACCCTGTCAGCTTTAATCGGTGGCCTCAACCTGTCGGCTATGCTGGGTACCGCAATCAGATCTTTGAGTTCCATCACAAAGTTGTGCCTCGGGGGCTTGCTTGCTTCCCTTCCTTCCTCTACTCGACCCTTAGGTTGGGTCCTCCGTGGCTCGTAAGCGCGCTTCCTGTCAAAGTGTTTTCTCTCCGTGACGGCTTGGTGAACCCGAACGGGTTGCGTGCGTATCTGTGCCTTGGGACGCGCTGGCGCAGTGGTCGCGCATTTCTCGTACGTTTCACCTTCCGAGGCAATATGCTCTACCGCCTGTCGCCTTATCTCGGCGAAGGTTTTTGGGCGACTGCGATTAAGCGTTTTACTGAAAGACCTGGGACGCACCCCCTTCCTGAACGCGTACACAATCATGGGTTCCTCCTTGGTACCTACTTTCACTACCTGTGCCCCGAAGCGACTTATGTATTCTTTTAGGGTTTCGCCTTGGAACTGCTTGACATCGAAAAGATCGTACGAGACTGGGGCGGGAGTTCTGTTGGTCAGATATTGTTCTCTAAATAGCTGTGAAAGTTGGGCGAAAGACGTGATGTGGCCCTCTGGGAGGCTGATGAACCAATCCATGGCCATCCCTATTAAGGTGCTCATAAAAAGCTTGCACCTAACAGCGTCTGAACCGCCTACCAGCAACATCTGTGTGTGGAATGTTGTGAGGTGTGCTTCAGGATCCTCCATTCCCGTGAAGGTCGCTTTGGGTCCTGTGAACGTATTGGGAATTGCTGTCTCCAAGATTGCCTGCGAAAATGGCGTTGTGAATTCCCTGGGTGGGGATGTAGCCTCCGGCTCGTCTCTGCCACGCTATTTATGGCGTAACTCCTCATTGGTGCGGTGGAGTTCCTCGCTTCTTGCTTGAGAGGCTGTCAGGTCCGCCTGCATGCGCTCCTGTTCTACTTTTGAGGCTGCCACTGCATCTTGCAGCCCGTGCACCAAGCCCATGAGTTGCTGTAGGGTCATCTCTTCACTCCTAGCGCGTGCTGGTCGGGTGGTCATGGCTCTCTGGGGATCCTCTCGACTTATCTGAGTGTTGGAATCTGGAACTGAAAGCCTGTGTGGTGGAACCGATGTTTATATCGGCCCCACGGTGGGCGCCAGATGTTCCGGCCGGTTGACCTGGGTCGTCTTTATGCGTGGCTTGTTCTAACGAGCTAGGGCACCTTTGTTCTGCTTCGTTTGTGAGTTCCTGAAAAAGAAGAACAAAGGGGCGCCCTCGCGGCCGTTTGCACTCCGACGATCAAGTCAGCTAGCGAGAAACACCAAAGTAACTAGAAATTGTGCAATGATCTCAATGACTGAAACTGTGTGGCTACACTGTGTTGCCCTAATTGCCTTGTGCTCACAGTTGGGTGTGCTGTCAAGAACAACTAGGGTTTAGTGCTCTGTATGACTATGAAAGCGTACCTTACTAGGGCTCTTCGTGCCCTTTATATAGGTGAAAAACTAGGGTTTACCTCTGCGTTGCTTGCTATTATCTAGGGTTTCTTGGAGAAGGTTCTTGCGCCGCTATCTTTAGGATCTTAGCGCATCCGGCCCATGGACTTCCCTTATCTGGAGTGCAATGTATAACCTTATGACCACTTGGGCTCTAACTTGAGTGTTGTATCTCTCGCGCCATCATACTCCGTGGGTGCCCTAACTAATCACACGTCATGCATGCAGCCTTCCCTGGATATCTTTAATGAGCACGTGGGCATTGCCACGTGCCCCTTTGACTCGATCATTTATTCTGTGCGGAGGGTCCCACAGTGCCGCCACCCAACTTTAGGGCGATGTCTTACCTTGGGGCGACGTCTACACTCGGCGACGTCTTACTCGGCAACGTCTTACTTCTGCGAGATGGCGGTTACACATCTCGGCGATAACCGATTATTTATACTGCAGAACGCCGCTTCTACATACGGCGACTACGTTCACTTCTTGACCACCTACCCTTCCCTTGTCCACGTCATCATATTCGATGACCCGGCCGGTACAAGGTCTTTTTTCTAAAACTTTCGAAACAACAAGCATGCAATCTCAGAAACTTTAAACTTTGAAAACTCTTCTTTATTGGGTGGCCTCATTAAAAACCCTCCTTAGGGAAAAAAGAGTGCCCCCTTCAAACTGTTTCAACAGAAAGCTTGTAAATCTCTTCATGTTCGTTTTTACTTACAAAGCTTTAACTGTAATATAACTTTAGGTGTGTGGCATTCCAGGTGCGAGGAATCGCCCCTCCTTCTAACGTCTCTAAGCGGTAGGCGCCGTTCCCGAGCACCTCGGTTATTCTGAACGGTCCCGTCCACTTAGGCGATAACTTATTCTCCATCTCGTACTGATGGGCCTTCCTCATCACCAGGTCGCCTTCTCTAAATTGCCTCGGCATCACCTTAGAGTTATACCTTCGCTCAATCCTCCTTTTTACTACCTCGGCCTTTACTCTTGCCTCCTCCCTGACCTCATCCAGATTCAATCTTCTCTCTTCGTTCGAGTCTTCCGCCACAAAGTTCTGGAATCTCGGCGAGCTTTCCTGGATTTCAACTGGAATCATCGCATCACATCCGTAGACCAAGCTAAATGGGGTCTCGTGGGTTCCTGACTGTTCAGTGGTATGGTACGCCCAAACTATGCGGGGTACCTCTTCAGCCCACGATCCCTTAGCTTTCTCCAGTCTCCTCTTTAAACCTCTCAGCAACACCTGATTGGCAGACTCTACTTGGCCATTTGTCTGTGGGTGCTCGACGGATGCAAACACCTGCTGTATTCCCACCTCTTCGCATAGCTTCTTTAACAGGTGACTTGCAAACTGAGTTCCATTGTCCGACACCTGGCGCTTAGGCACACCAAACTGGCACACGAGATTCTTCCACACAAACCCTTCGATCTTATGTGCGGTGATCTGGGCTATTGGCTCCGCTTCGATCCACTTGGTGAAGTATTCAATCGCCACCACCAAGTACTTCATCTGCCTGACCGCCAATGGGAAAGGTCCCAGAATGTCAATTCCCCAAGTATGAAACGACCACGGGCTGTAAATTGACTTTAGCTCTTCTGGAGGTGCCTTGTGCCAATCGGCGTGCTGCTGACATTGCTTGCAACATTGTGCATACTTTTTGCAGTCCTCCCTCATCGTTGGCCAATAATAACCTGCACGGAGAGTTCTTGTAGCCAGAGCTCGACCCCCGACGTGACTCCCACATATACCTTCATGGAGCTTGGTCATAATTCTAGTGCATTTTTCTCCGTGCACACATTCTAGGAGTGGGTGTGTAAACCCAAACCTGTACAGCTCGCCGTCGATCATGGTGAACTTGTTGGAGATCTTCTTTATCTTCCTAGCCTCCATCGGATCCAGCGGGAGAACGCCATCTGCCAGGCAGCGCTGGTATTGCGCTATCCATGTGTCTGGCTTATGCGTAGCGCAGACCTGCGCCATGTTCACCTTCTCCCCTCGACATGCTCTTATTCTCGGCGATCTCAAGGTCTCCTGGGTCAAGGACCTGTGACTCCTCGCCGCTTTCTCCGTCGACTTGCTTATCTGGAGGACCTGGTGGTCTGCCACAAACGCCCTGGGCGTCTTCAGAGTTTCTTGAATAACTGTCCTCTGCCTACCCCCCTTGCCCGAACTGGCGAGCTTGGCTAGCAAGTCAGCTCGGGCATTTTTCTCTCTCGGTACATGCACCACCTCAAACGAGGCAAAGGAACCCTTCAACTCCTGCACATACTCCAAGTAAGCCGCCATTTGTGGATCCTTGGCCTGGAACTCGCCTGTTACTTGTCCAGTGACCAACAATGAGTCAATCTTAGCCATCAACACCCTAGCCCCCATCTCCTTAGCCAACAAGATGCCTGCGATCAACGCTTCATACTCTGCTTGATTGTTGCTGGCTTTAAAAGAAAATCTCAAGGACTGTTCTATCAGCACGCCGTTGGGCCCTTCTAGAATGACTCCAGCACCGCTACCCTGCTGGTTAGACGATCCGTCCACCGAAAGTACCCAACGAAAATCGTTCCCCTCAACTCGTGCTGCTTCCGACGAGAGCTCTACCACGAAATCAGTGAAAATCTACCCCTTGATCGGTCCTCGGGGCTCGTACTTGAGTCGAACTCCGACAGCTCCACCGCCCACTTCACCATTCTCCCAGCTACATCGGGCTTCTTCAAAACTTTCTGGATAGGCAAGTCGGTCATCACTGGCACTGTAAAACTGTGAAAATAGTGGCGCAACCTCCTCGCCGAAAATACGACCGCCAGTGCAGCTTTCTCCAAGGCCTGATACCTGACTTCTGGGCCTTGCAACACCTTGCTGACGGAGTAAATAGGTTTCTGAGCCTGGTCTTGATCTTGGGCGAGCACCGCACTCACCGTCCTCTCAGTTACAGCAAAATACAACCTGAGAGGGGTTCCCACCAAAGTTTTGCACAAAACCGACTGGCTCGCCAGATATTCTTTAAGCTTCACGAAAGCTTCTTCGCATTCCTTCGACCAGACAAACTTATTGTTTCGCCTCAAGCATTGGAAATACGGATGGCCTTTCTCTCCACTAGCTGATACGAAACGAGACAGGGCGGCCATCCGACCTGTAAGCTGTTGCACTTCCTTCACGGTAGTCGGGCTCCTCATCGCCAAAATGGCAGCACAGTTATCAGGATTTGCCTTTATTCCTCTTTCAGTTAAGAGGAAGCCCAAGAACTTCCCCGCCTCCACTCCGAAAATGCACTTCTTGGGGTTTAGCTTTAATCTGAACTTGGCGATCGTGGTAAACAGCTCCTCCAGATCTGAGACGTGCTTGCTTTTCTCTAACGAGGTCACGACCATATCATCTACGTACGCTTGCACATTTCTCCCCAGCATCGGTGCAAGTACCTTATCCATCAACCTTTGGTACGTGGCCCCCGCGTTTTTCAGCCCGAAGGGCATCACCTTGTAGCAGTAGCACGACCTCTCAGTCATGAAGGCGGTCTTTTCCTCATCCATGGGATGCATCTTGATCTGGTTGTACCCTGAGAAGGCGTCTAGAAAACTCAGCAACTTGCACCCTGCTGCGCTGTCGACCAGGGCATCTATGCTTGGCAAAGGGTATGAATCCTTTGGACAAGCCTTGTTCAGGTCTGCGAAGTCGACGCACATGCGCCACTTCCCGTTGCTCTTCTTTACCAGCACGACGTTAGCTAACCATTCAGGGTACTGGACCTCCCTGATATGGCCTGCGGCGAGGAGCTTTTGCGTTTCATCCCTAATCGCCTGTCTCCTCTTCTCATTAAACTTCCTTCTTCTCTGTCGCACTGGTCTTACCTGTGTGTCCATTGCGAAATGGTGACACAAGAAATCAGGGTCGATTCTCGGCATGTCTGAAGTAGACCATGCAAAAGCATCCAGATGTCGTTCTATCACCTTGGCGATCTGGTCTTGGAGCTCACCTTCCAAAGATCTTCCCAACTTGAAGACCTTGCCCCCGATCTCCCTCTCGAGCCACTCCTCGACGGGTTTGGGCCTGGTTTCCCTGGCGATCACCGCCCTGGCAATTCCCGACTCCCTAGCCTCCTCTGGGCGGTTTCTCGCTTCTTCTTCCCGTCCGGTGCTCTTTCCCTCAACCTCAGCGTCTATCATGGTGACATCGCCTCCGGCGGTCACTTCCATCGCCGCATCAACAACTCGCCATTCTGTTGGCCTGGGCTTCACACCGGGAGGCGACGTCGTGGTGATGTAGCTCACCGACCTCTTATTCTTGAGGCTGTTTTCGTAGCACTTCTTTGCCTCCTTTTGGTCGGATCTTATGGTGATCACCACCCCCTGCATCGATGGCAACTTGACCTTCATGTGCCTGGTTGAGGGCACAACTCCTATTCTGTTGAGGGTCGGCCTTCCCAACAGAATCTTATACGCCGAGGGGGCATTCACGACGAGGTACTTGATCTTCTCCGTCCTCGAGGCCACCTCATCCGTGAACGTTGTTCTCAGCTCAATGTACCCCCTAACCTCCACCTGATCGCCAGTGAACCCATATAAGCATCCTCCATAGGGTCTTAGCTGGTCAAGGGTTTGTTGCAACTTGGTGAAAGTCAGCCAGAACATTACATCTGCCGAGCTTCCTTGGTCCACGAGTACCCAGTGGACCTTCCTTCCCGCCGTGACTAGCGAGACAACTATGGGATCGTTTTCATGAGGTACAACGTCCCTGAGATCCTCCTTTGTGAACGTAATGTCCACATCTGGCGAGTGATCTTCAAACACATCTACTGCCATCACAGACCTTGCATATTTCTTCCGCTGTGATGCAGTGCACCCACCACCTGAGAAACCTCCGGCGATGGTGTGGATCTCGCCATGAGTGGGCATCTCATGCTGTTGACCCTCACTATTCGCCGGTTGAGAGCTCGACGCACCCCCCGCCCTCTTGTCCAGCAGGTAATCATTCAAGAAGCCACTCCTGACCAAGTCGTCGAGCTGGTAACCCAGGGCCAAACACGAGTCAAGGGTGTGACCAAAGCTCTGGTGGAATTCACACCATACGTTTGGTTTCGGCCCTAACACCTTGTCGCCAACTTTCTTAGGCGCCTTAAGCCTGGCTGCTATGTTGGGAATGGTGATCAGATCCGCCAACCCCATGACAAACTTGTACCTTGGTGGGCGATTGAACTCCCTGGGGCGCCCTGGGCCCCTTCCCTTGTTTTTCTTTGGATCATAAGGATGGCGAGTCCTTTGATCCTTCTTAGCTGCCGCCGTCTCCAGCACCCTCTGCGGCTGGATTCTACCTTGGGCCCGCGGCCTAGCAGGAACCACACTCCCTCTCTTTTCGGCGACCTCGCTCTCGTCGGCGATGTGGGCCACAGCAAGTCGCCTAACTTCAGCAAACGTGGCGGGGTGGGCCCTAATCAGCGCCTCACAGAAAGGTCCAGGCAGTACACCCTTCTTGAAGGCATACACCAACATCTCCTCGTCTTTGGCAGGCGAGCGAACCATCTGTGCTCCAAAACGATTCAGATAGTCCCTGAGGGACTCTCCCTGATACTGCCTTACGTCGAACAAGTCGTAAGACACCCTCGGTGGCGCCTTGTTCACAATGTACTGATCGACGAAAAGCTTCGAAAACTGCTGGAAATTGGTTATGTGACCTGTAGGCAGGCTAACGAACCATTCCAACGTTGTTCCCTGGAGCGTGCTCACAAACATCTTGCAATAGACAGCATCTGAGCCTCCCGACAGCATCATCTGTGTGTGGAACGTGGTGAGATGTGCTTCAGGATCCTCCACGCCGGTGAAAGAAGCTTTCACAGGTACTACGCTCGTAGGGATCGGCGTGTCCATGATCGCCTGAGCGAATGGCATCGGAAAAACGTGCGGTGGCGATGACAGTACAACTTCCTCCACCGTTGCGCGTCCTCTCTGCTCGTGAAGAGCTTGGCGCAATTCCTCAGTGACCTTGCTGAGCTCTTCATTTCTGGCCTGAGAGACGACCAGGTCTTCATGCATCTTCACTTGCTCTATGCGCGATGCCTCCACATTTTCTTGCAAAGCGCATGATCTCCATCATTTGCGCCATGGTCATGGCGCCTTCTGCAACAACTGGCACAACGGGACTGGAACGCGTACTTCTCATCTTTCTCATGAAAAATCAACAGATCAAGCTTCAGCGAACAAAACCTTCACCAGCGAAACGATCGATCCAGCAATCAATCGGTCAAAACCTCTTAAACTCCAAAGAACTTCCAAGAGCACAACCACAACAGCACGCCGATTGATTCGGATGCCAAAACCTCCACAGAAACTTGCAATCTTAGCCCGAAACTACCGCTTCTCCACCAAAACTCCCGATTCACCGGTCAAAAACACGAACGAACGGTAAAGACTTCGATTTACCGATTGAAACTCGCACAAACGGTGAAAAACTTCAACTCACCGAACAAAAACTCAAACGAACGGAGAAATACTTCAATTCGCCGAACAAAACTCGAACAAACGGTTGAAAACTTCAAACTACCGATTGAAAACTCGAACAAACGGTGAAAAACGCCGAAAATGGTTGCACCAGCACACAACCACACAAGAATCGTACAAACTTCAAGAACTCACACTGTGGATGGGAAACACGTTTTACATGGCCCCACGGTGGGCGCCTGATGATCCTGCCGGTTGACCTGAGTGCAAGAGCCTTGCCACGTCAAAGGTTTCTCCTTCTGGATCAGCTTCGCACCGCGTTAGCTTCTGTCCTTCACACCTCAATTCTCCACAAGAACCTGAAAAAGACAGAGTGGCGCCGCTGCGGCCGATCGCACTCCGACGCTCAAGTCAGTGACGGAATCACCAAAAACTCAGAGAGAATATCAAACTCAACGAACCGTGCAAGAATTCTCTCAGCGTACTCAAGTGTTCTGGAAAACGTACCTCAAAATCTGTTAAGAGTTCCTTATATACCTGAGCGTTTCTCTCTCCTGACGGTTACACCTCTGGACACGTGGCTCACATCCAACTGTACACGTGTCACCATCTGGATCCCTCTCCTCTTGAGCGTCACTTATACTCTTCAAGCTATTCGACCAAGTTACCCATGCGAGGAGTAACTACAGCTTCCTTGGAGCGCGACCCCTTAAGCGGCGAGTACGGGGTGTCACCATGCACACCTTCTCTGTGGTCTCGCCTGCCGCTACCACGATCTGCTTCACCTGCACATCGTGCATGTTCTGGTAAACTGTTCCCTTGCCTCGACCTCTTGCCAGGGAATGATCATCTGATAACCTCATCCTTCATACTTGTACCCCTTGAGAGCCTTAAGCAAGCCTTCCTAATCTTTCGGCGATGTCCCCCTTTAGGCGGTCTCTAACCACTTGATCGCCTAAACTTCACATACGGCGACTATGACACAAGCCTGGTGACCGCCGGTTATACATGCTAAAGATCGGAGAACGCCAACTCAACGATTGGCGACTACACAGACTTCCCGATGTACTTCCCTTCTGTCAGTCAGGTGTTCCGCTCAACACGCCTATATTATCGCTTGCTGCCACGTCATCACTTCCGACTATCTGATCGGTACAATATTCAGTTATTGATTGATTATTGGTATTGTTGTTTTACTTTTAATTTTCCGTGACAAATTGAGAATTTTAAATTTGACCGGGAGGTATTTTTAGGGTTCAGACCTAAACAACAATACTTAACATATTTGAGTGCTAGGAATAGACTTGAATCTTTAATTGCTATTAAACGTCTGAGCTTCGTTCTAAGTTGTTCTTATAATTATGCGAGGGATCGATAGTTAGGGGACATTCTTAAGGATTTTATATGCGAGGAATCGATATAGATGATTTTTAAACGGGTATCAATTTCAATCAAAGAACTTAATATTGTCATGTTAATCAAAATACATGAGAGTGAGAGAGATGAAACCTAATCCCTATTTTTCCAATTGAAACAACTAATTCTTTGTTGTTTTCTTATTGATCATCGCCAACCCAACCACTTTCAATACACTTTTAATTGTTTTATTTTATATTTAGCGATTATTGTACTTGATAATTCACTGTTCCTTGTGGGATCGATATCCATCCTTAGGGACAATTATTACTTCTGACAAAGCGGTGCACTTGCCGTAAAAAGCCATCAAGTTTTTGGCGCCGTTGCCAGAGAACATGTTTGATTTGTTGAGTATAATTTTCTAAATATTGTGAATATTTTAATTGTTTTGATTTGTTTTAATTTTTTTATTTTTTTTAAACAGATTTGTTTTTATTTTATTTTAATTTGTTGTTATTATTTTAATTCTTATTTTGATTTTAGTTATTTCTATTTATTTTCAGATTTAGTTTGATTTTTGTTTTTATTTTATTTTATTTTAGTTCTTTTTAGGTTTAGTTACGTGGTTTTATTTAGGTAGTTTTTATTTAGTTGTTTTATTTATCTATCATTACTAGTTTTAGTTTTTATTTTTACGTTAGGTAGTATCTTTTAAGTAAGTTGGTTAGTTTTTTTACGATTATAATTTTAATTTTTTGTTTTATTTTGTTTTAGCTTATTATTTTTAAGTAAGTTATTTCTTGTTTTTATTGTTTTCTTTTATTCTGTTTTTAGTTTTTATTTTATTTATATTTTTTTTCTGAATATTTTTGTTTTATTTTCTTAGTGTCATTTTAGTGTTTTGTTTTTGTTTTATTTTACTTTTAAGTTTTAATTTGTAGCTTGGGCAGTTATTGATTTTATTTTAGTTAGCAATTTATTAAAAAAAAATATACTCTATTTTTTTTTATTTTTTTTTCCACTAACATTTTAGGAAAGCAACATGGCAGAAGAACAAACAAGGAAGACACTCAGAGATGATGTCATGTACCAAGGACCAAGGCATTTTTCTAGTATTGCAATACCTACTACCGCCAAGGCCTTGGAAATAGATCCCGATTTTCTCATTCTTATCAGTGCCCATCAATTCATAGCAATGGAACATGAGGATCCATATTCACATTTGAATACATTTTATGAATTGGTGGGAGTAATGAGCTTTGAATCAGATGATGTTCATAATGTTTGTATGCGCTTGTTTCCTTTTTCATTGGCAGGAAAGGCTAAAGATTGACTTAGATCACTTCCAAATCAGAGCCTCACGAGCTGGGAGGATGTAGAAGAAAATTTTTTGCAAAGATTTTTTTCAATCTCTCGCTACATTAAAGCTAAGTCTGAAATCTCTATGTTCAGATATGGAGCAGAAGAGTCATTTTGTGAGACATGGGAAAGATTTAAGATGATATTGAGAAAATGCCCAAATCATGGGTTTGAAGACATTGCTCAACTGAGCATATTCATTAATGGTCTCAAATTTGATATGAAAATGCTCTTAGATGCGGCAGCTGGTGGCACAATGATGACTCTTGATGCCGAACAAGCAACGAGGATTATTAATACATTGGCATTAGCAGATTCTCAAGACCAGTATGATGGACGAAGTACTCGGAAGAAAAGATGGATTGAAGATACATTATTGGCTCAAAATCAAATTTTGACACAGCAGATTGAGTAGTTAACCACACAAATGGCGAAATTGCCTCAACAATTACATGTTATTCAAAGGCAGAATCAAGAATTAAGGTGCGAACTGTGTGGAGGTGAGCATTCCAGTGAGCAATGTGCTTACCAAAATATTTCTTCTGAAGAAAAAGCATTTTACATGGAAGATCAAGGAAAACAAGGAACTTTTCAACAACTCCAACTATTAGATCCTGTGTCCCAAGAAAGAATGAGCAAAATGGAAGATTCTATAGAAAAATTTACACACACCATGTTGGTTGTGCAGAAGAACGTTGATAATTTTGAGACACAAATTAAGCAACTTACACAAGAGTTGAGGGAACTCAGGGAGAAATGTAAGTCAATCACTACAAGAAGTGGAGTAGTTGTAGGAAAGGGGATTGGTGATAATCTACAAAGTAAGGAAAGAGACATAGAGAGTGAGGAAAGAAAAATTCATAGGGAAGAAAAAAAAAGAAGAGGAAGAAAAAAACAAGAGTGAAGAGGGAGAAGAAAAGGAAAAAGGTAAAAGAGACTGAAAAAGAAGTGTTCCAATTGTAGATTTACCTTATCCACATGCTCCCTCCAGAAAGAATATAGAAGGACAGTTTGTCAGATTCTGTGAAATTCTGAAACAACTAGAGATAATTATTCCGTTCACTGAAGCTTCGGAACATATGCCTACATATGCCAGATTTATGAAGGAGTTGTTGACCAAGAAGAGAAGATTAAAAGAACAAGGAATTGTGGAGCTAGAAGCAGGATGTAGTGCCATTATTAAAAAATCATTGCCACAAAAATCTAAAGATCCTGGGAGTTTTACTTTGCCAGTCACAATAAGAAATTTTACCGTGGCCAAAGCACTACTAGATCTTGGGGCAAGCATAAATCTGATGCCACTATCTATGTTGAAGAAAATTGGGGATGTTGAAATTTTTCCTACAAGGATGACATTGCAATTAGCTGACAGATCAATAAAATATCCACATGGGATAGTAGAAGATCTTTTGGTGAAGGTAGACAAATTTTACTTCCCAGTTGATTTTGTGATCATGGACATAGAGGAAGATGTTAAAGTACCTCTCATTCTTGGACGCCCATTTCTGAAGACTGCAAAAATTATGATTGATGTGGATGAAGGGAAGTTGAAGGTTTGAGTGCAGGATGAAGAAGTTAGCTTTGATGTATTTGAAGCAATGAAACATCCGATTGATCAAAATGATTGTTTTAGGATGGATGCATTGGATGAACTGTATTTGGAAAATCAGAGAGAAATATTTATAGATGATTCATTGATGAAAGCAGTCCTAAATGATAATGAAAATTGCGAGGATTGGGAGGATAAGGAAGTCAAGGAATGTTTGCTAGAGTTGGGAAAGGCAAAATAAGTTCAACAAGGGATTTTTGGTGAATTAGAACTAAACCAAGCCAACACTCCTCAGAAAATAGAGCTGAAACAGTTGCTAGCTCATTTGAAATATGTTTTTCTTGAAGAAAATGGGGAGAAGCCAGTTATCATAAGTAACCATTTATCCAAAGAGGAAGAACAAAAGGTGATAAAAGTGTTGAAGGCAAATAAAGAAGCTATAGGATGGACATTTGCTGGTTGAAAGGTATAAGCCCATCATATTGCATGCATAAAATTCATATGGAGCAAGATTTCAAACCTGTGGCTCAACCACCAAGGCGCTTAAATCCTTCCATGAAGGAGGTTGATAGAAAGGAGGTACAAAAGCTCTTAGAAGCAGGAATGATTTATCCCATTTCAGATAGTGTGTGGGTTAGTCCAGTACAAGTGGTACCTAAGAAAGGAGGTATGACAGTTATTTATAACGAAAAAAATGAATTGATTCCTACAAGAACTGTTATAGGATGGAGGATGTGCATTGACTATAGGAAATTGAACCAAGCTACGCGGAAAGATCATTATCCATTACCTTTTATGGATCAAATTTTGGAAAGATTGGCAGGTAAAGCATATTATTGTTTTTTGGATGGTTATTCAGGATATAATCAAATTGTGGTTAATCCAGAAGATCAAGAGAAGACAACATTTACTTGCCCATTTGGCATTTTTGCTTATCGAAAAATGCCATTTGGGTTATGTAATGCTCCAACAACTTTCCAAAGGTGTATGTTTGCTATTTTCGCAGATATGATTGAGAAATGCATTGAAGTTTTTATGGATGATTTTTCTGTGTTTGGATCTTCTTTTGATAATTGTTTAATTAATCTTGATCTCGTACTAAAGCGATGTGTGGAGACAAATCTTGTGCTAAATTGGGAGAAATGTTATTTCATGGTCACTGAAAGAATTGTCTTAGGACATAAATTTCTCATAAAGGGCTGGAGGTAGATAAAGCAAAAGTTGAAGTCA
Organism: Phaseolus vulgaris; assembly: GCF_051622355.1. Lineage (NCBI taxonomy): Eukaryota > Viridiplantae > Streptophyta > Magnoliopsida > Fabales > Fabaceae > Phaseolus > Phaseolus vulgaris. The sequence goes on along the minus strand of NC_143508.1, from coordinate 22,187,457 downwards.
TTGAAAAGTTACCTCCACCAGTCAACATCAAAGGAATCAGAAGTTTTCTAGGGCATGCTGGATTTTACAGAAGGTTTATTAAAGATTTCTCCAAGATTTCAAAGCCCCTATGCAATCTTCTCAATAAGGATACTCCTTTTAAATTTGATGATAATTGTTTATCTGCTTTTAATATCTTGAAAGAAAAACTCATTTATGCACCTATCATAACTGCTCCTGATTGGAAACTTAATTTTGAGATAATGTGTGATGCTAGTGATTATGTAGTAGGAGCAGTTTTAGGACAAAGAAAAGAAAGAATTTTTCAAGTAATACACTATGCGAGTAAAGTTTTGAATGAGACGCAAAGTAACTACAACACAACAGAAAAAGAATTACTAGCTATAGTGTATGCACCTGAGAAATTTTGATCTTATTTTATAGGTTCTAAAGTTATTGTTTTCACTAATCATGCTGCAATTAAATATTTATTGAATAAAGCAGATTTTAAGCCAAGGCTTATACTATGGATACTTTTGTTGCAGGAATTTCATTTAGATATCAAAGATAAGAAAGGATGTGAGAACAATGTAGCAGATCATTTATCAAGACTAGAAAATGATGAGGTAACCACATTGGAGCTTGAAGTTCTTGCTGAATTTCCTGATGAGAAGCTATTGGTAATCAAAGAGAGGCCATGGTTTGCAGACATGGCCAATTTTAAAGCTACTGGAACAAGTTCGGAGAATTTGGACTGGCATCAAAGAAGAAATTTTTTTAAGGATGTCAATCATTATGTGTGGGATGATCCTCATTTGTTTAAAATTGGTGCAGATAATTTGCTGAGAAGATGTGTTTCTTCAGATGAAGCCAAGAAAATTATATATCAATGCCATAATTCAGCATATGGAGGACGTTTTAATGGGGAAAAGACAGCTGCAAAAATTCTTCAATCAGGTTTTTTTGGCCCTCGTTGTTTAAAGATACACATGCATTAGTACAAAGATGTGACAGGTGCCAAAGGACAGGAAACATTTCTAGAAGACATGAGATGCCATTACAAAATATTTAAGAAATTGAGGTCTTTGATTGTTGGGGCATTGATTTTATAGGGCCTTTGCCATCTTCTTTTTCAAATGAATATATACTAGTGGCAGTTGAGTATGTTTCTAGATGGGTGGAAGCAATTCCAGCACAACATGCATATTCCAAGATAGTCATCAAATTTCTTAAAAGGAATATTTTTTGCAGATTTGGCACTCCAAGAGTATTGATAAGTGACTGTGGGTCTCATTTTTGTAATACCCAATTGAAGAAAGTGTTAGAGCATTATGGGGTTAGTCATAAAGTAGCATCAGCCTACCACCCACAGACAAATGGGCAAGCAGAAGTTTCTAACAGAGAAATCAAGAAAATATTAGAGAAAACAGTGGTGGCATCAAGGAAAGATTGGTTAATCAAACTTGATGAAGCTCTGTGTACCGACCAGGTCATCAGGTGTGATGACATGGACCAAAGAAAAGTAGTTGGTCCAGAAGTCAACATAGTCGCCGTATGTAGAAGCGACGTTCTGCAGTATACATAATCGGTTATCGCCGAGATGTGTCACCGCCAAGAAGAGCCATCGCCCAAGAGAAGGACATCGCCTAAGCAAGACGTCGCCCAAGCGAGACGTCGCCCCAGTAAGACATCGCCCGAAGAGCCAACCCGCATGACAGAAGCATTTCGCAGAGAAGAGGGCCCACACGATGGAATAACCCTAAGTTGGGTGGCGGCGCTGTGGGACCCTCCGCACAGAGTAAATGATCAAGTCAGAGGGGGCATGTGACAATGCCCACGTACTCATTGAAGACCTCCAAGGAAGGCTGCATGCATGACACGTGATTAATTAGGGCACTCAAATAGTATGGTGGTGCGAGAAATATGGTACCTAAGTTAGAGCCCAAGTGGCCGCAAGGTTAGTCATTGCACTCTAGATAAGGGAAGTCCATGGGCCAGATATGCTAAGATCTTAAGGATAGCGGCGCAAGGACCTTCTCCAAGGAACCCTAGATAACAGCAGCAACACAAAGGTAAACCCTCGTTTTCACCTATATAAAGGGCACGAAGAACCCTAGTAAGGTACGTTTTTTCACAGTTTACAAACTTTAATCTAGTTCTCATAAAGTTACTCAGAACATTAGACCCTAGTTGTTCTTGACGGCGCACCCAGCTATGAGCACAAGGAAATTAGGGCAACACAGTTTAGCCACACAGTTCCAGTTATTGAGATAATCATACAATTTTCAGTCACTTTGGTGTTTCTCGCTAGCTGACTTGAGCGTCGGAGTGCAAACGGCCGCGAGGGCGCCCCTTTATTCTTCTTTTTCAGGTACTCATATACAAGAGAGAACGAAGGTGCCCTAGCTCGTGAGTACAAGCCACTCGTAAAGACGATCCAGGTCAACCGGACGGAACATCTGGCGCCCACCATGGTTCCGATATAAACATCGGTTCGACCACACAAGTTTTCAATTCCAGTTTTTCGAAACCCAGATAAATCGAGAGGATCTCTAGAGAGCCATGACCACCCGACCAGTACGCGCCAGGAGCGAAGAGATGACCCTACAACAACTCATGGGTATGGTGCAAGGGCTGCAGGACGCAGTGGCAACCTCAAAGGTGGAGCAGGAGCGCATGCAGGACGCAATGGCAGCCTCAAAGCTGGAGCAGGAGCGCATGCAGGCGGATCTGGCAGCCTCTCAAGCAAGAAACGACGTGCTCCACCACGCCAATGAAGAACTACGTCGTGGATGGCGTGGCAGAGACGAGCCTGAGGCTGCATCCCCACCTAGGGAATTCACAACACCGTTTTCACAGGCAATTCTGGAGACAGCGATCCCCAACACGTTCACGGGGCCCAAAGCGACCTTCACCGGGGTAGAGGATCCCAAGGCACACCTCACGGCGTTCCACACACAGATGTTGCTGGTAGGCGGTTCGGACGCTGTGAAGTGCAAGCTTTTCATGAGCACCTTGACGGGGATAGCTATGGACTGGTTCATCAGCCTCCCAGAGGGCCACATCATGTCCTTCGCCCAACTCTCACAACTATTCAGGGAGCAGTATCTAGCCAACAGAACTCCTGCCCCAGTCTCATATGATCTCTTCGACGTCAAGCAGTTCCAAGGCGAAACCCTGAAAGAATACATAAGCCGTTTTGGGGCACAAGTGGTGAAAGTAGGCACCTCGGAAGAACCCATGATCGTGTATGCATTCAGGAAGGGGGTACGACCCAGATCTTTTAGTAAAACGCTCAACTGCAGTCGCCCAAAAACTTTCGCTGAAATAAGGCGACGAGCAGTAGAGCACATTGCCTCAGAAGATGAGGCGTACGAGAAGTGCACCAAGCCGCCCGCGCGGCCCAAGGCACAGATACGAACACAACCCGTTAGGGTTCACCAAGCGCACCTACGAGCCAAGGAGGACCCAGCCTAGGGGTCGAGCAGAGGAGAGAAGAGAAGGGGACAAGCCGCCGAGACACAACTTCGTGATGGAACTCAAAGATCTGATAGCGGTGCCTAACATAGCCGACAGGCTGAGGCCACCTGAGAAGTCTGACAGAATGCTGGGACCCCACAAGGAATTGTGGTGCGAGTTCCACGAAGCATTTGGACATCGTATTAACAATTGTCTAGCGTTGGGTCACCAATTAGACGAGCTCGTGAAGAATGGTTTCCTGAAGGACTACTTGGTGGAGAAGCAGACAGGACAGTCGTCGATTCCACAACCGGCGAGCGGCGAGGGACAGCAGCACGAGGTACCCATCCATGGCGAGGTCCACACCATAGCGGGTGGGTTCTCGGGCGGCGGATGTACGGCGTCGCAACGAAAGAAGTATGCTAGGTCCGTAAAGTCGATGGAGGCTTTTGAGGATCATTCGCCCGATGTGGACATCACGTTCACTAAAAAAGACCTCAGGGATGTCGTGCCCCACGACAACGATCCCATCGTGATATCACTTATCACGGCGGGAAGGATGGTTCATCGAGCACTGGTCGATCAAGGGAGCTCGGCAGATGTGATGTTCTAGCCAACGTTCGAAAAGTTACAGTTGTCCCCAGACCATCTGAGGCCGTATGGGGGCTGCCTATACGGCTTTGCTAGTGACCAAGTGGAGGTCAGGGGGTACATCGAGTTAAGAACAACATTCACAGACGGGGCGGTGTCGCGAACAGAGAAGATCAGATACCTGGTTGTGAATGCCCCCTCGGCATACAACGTCCTGCTAGGAAGGCCAATGCTAAACAGGATAGGATATGTGCCCTCCACTAGGCATATGAAGGTTAAACTACCTTCAATGGAAGGGGTGGTCATCACCATCCGCTCCGATTAAAAGGAGGCAAAGAAATGCTATGAAAACAGCCTCAAAAATAGGCGATCAGTGTACCATGTAAGCACAACGCCACCCCCTGGTGCAGGTCCCGACCAGGAGGACCGGCGAGTAGGCACAACGCTCCAAGTAATCGCTGGGGAGATGCGGCGATGCCCGATGCGGCGAGCATCGCAGAGATAGAGGAAGAAGGCGACCGCCTGGAGGCCACCAGGGAGTCAGGAATCGCAAAGGCGGTTATCACCAGTGAGAGGAGGCCCCAGCCGGTCAAGGAGTGGCTCACAAAGGAGATTGGCGGAAGGACATTCAAGCTGGGAAAAACCCTAGACGACGAAACGCGGGATCAAATCGCCGAGGTAATAAGTAGACATCTGGATGCGTTTGCCTGGTCTGCCTCAGATATGCGGGGGATTGATCCCGACCTCTTGTCCCATCGGTTGGCTATGGACCCCCAAGCCAAGCCGGTCCGTCAAAGAAGGAGGAAGTTCAATGAAGAAAGAAGACATGCGATTAGGGAGGAAACACAGAAACTCCTTTCCGCAGGTCACATCAAGGAAGTGCAGTATCTAGAATGGCTTGCTAATGTTGTGTTGGTAAAGAAGAGCAACGGGAGATGGCGAATGTGCGTCGATTTCACAGATCTAAACAAGGCGTGCCCAAAGGATTCCTACCCTTTGCCCAGCATAGACGCCTTGGTAGACAATGCAGCAGGGTGCAAACTGTTAAGCTTCCTGGATGCCTTCTCGGGGTACAACCAGTTAAATCCTCCTCGAGCGAAGTCGAGGTCAGTTAATAATTATCAGTTAAATCCTCCTCGCCTAGAGCGGGTGCAGGCCATAACAGAATACAAGACCTCTTTGCTTAAGTAAATTGAGGCAAGTTTGAAAGTCCTCAGTCCAGAGCCGAGCCAACAAAGTTTTAGGCGATGACCTAGAAATACACATGTCACTTGGCAGATCAGGCAAGCGAAATTTCAGATACTAAAAATGACTCCCGCCTACTGCTCAGTAAGTAATTTCGTGTCAAATGTTATTGCTATAGACTAACCGTTTGTTCAAGATAAGTTGATTTCCCGGAAATTAAGTATCAGTTTGTGTTAAGTTAATTGGGTTGAGTAAAAACCAACCAAGTTATCAGGTGATCGCACAACAGATAAGTTATCAGGGTGGAAGAAGTCAAGGGTGGTTGAGGTACGTTCGTAAAAAACACCTCACTACTCAGATCAAGTTGTTTTAGATTAAAGGCTCAGGGAAGGCAGAGGGGGATCCGTCAAAGGCAGCTCTCCTCCCAGAATGAGCAGAATTGATAGCTCAAGGTATGAGGCCGCTCCCCAGAGGACGCCTTGGCAGATAAAAAGGAAAATAGCATCCAAAGAAGCCCACAGCTTTGTGATTAAAGCTCGAAAGAAGAAGTACACGGCGAGAACTAAGTTAGCAGAGTTTGAGGCGATGACATGGAAGTACGCATGTCACTTGGCAGATCAGGCGAGCTAGATTTCAGATACTAAGACTGACCCACGCCTATTGCCCAGTGGCGCTAAGTCGATTTCTTCAAAGCAAAAGTCAGTCGGTTATATCAGATCGGATGATTACGCGACAGATAAAGGCGAGGTCATGTGCGTATATTAAAGCAGTTTTGAATAAAGAGAAAGTCATTACAAAAAGATTCGTTACACATAAACCAAGGGCGAATATATAAATCTTTCAGGATATTGTTAACGGCAAATGGGAATATTAATCTGAGGGTACAATTTTGCCGTCTACCACTTCATGGCAAATCGAGAACTGAGAGAGGTCCAAGTCGGGATAAGCGCAAGCGAATTGCTCCAAGGCCGCGCCAAACCCGGAAGTCAGGACGTTTGCAACACTGAGGTCGAGTTCTTCAATTTGTTTCTTCAGTTTTTCATTCTTCTCAAGTGCCTGGGCAAGCTTTACTGCAGACTCGTTCAGCTCCTTATCTTTCTCACTCAGTTCCTTGGCCTTTTGGTCTTTCTCGGCTTCGATCTTGCCCAGTAAGTTCAACCTCTCAATCAACTTGGATTCGAGCTCATTCACGTAGGCCTTTTTCGCCTCAAGAGCCTCCTCCAGGTCCGCTATCTGTTCCTGCTGAGGCACGAGCCTGCTTTCGAGTTCAGCGACCTCTAAGAGTTTATCGTTGAGCTTTTTGTGTAGCTCAGCGCCATTTTTGCGTTCGTTCCGCAGCTTGTCCTTCAGAGCATTCTCTAACCGCGAAAATTCCAATCCCCGCATCGTAAGGTCACGCTTAAGTTGTTGGACTTGGTCCTTCGCAGCACCGGCTTCGGATTCATACTGATTTAAGGAGTCCTTTAGAGCCTCGCCCATCATCTTGTAAAGGCGCTTCTTTACACACTCAGTGGTCATAGCACTGAGGTAAGCGGCATGGGTTTTCAAAACCTCTTCAACAGGGGCTGGAAGAGCAGGAATTGGGAGAGGGGTTGAGGGTTGGTTCTCGCCACCACCCTCATAGGAGTGAACGACCAAGGAGGCGTCGGGACGCGGCGGCGATAAGTTTGGCTCCACTACAGGTTGGGGGGACGATTGGACATCCACAGCCTGGTTCGGGATGCCTCCGGCAGCTGAAGTATTTGACGGCAGAGTATCCCCAACGCTATCAAAGGGTGTGGAGGCACTGGGGATTCTCCGAGTAATCTGGGCCGGCGTTTTCAATTGCTGGCGGCTCGGTGGTGGTCGCCCTGTTCCTTTTACAGACAAGCCCATCTTCAGTACTCTCATTCTCCCCATCGTCCGACACCACTGTGGGAATCTTCCTCTTGGCCCTCTTTGGTGGCAGTTTCTTTCTCACAGGGGCAGGAGGGGCGACGAGGGAAGGTGAGCCCATGGGAGGGAGCTCGCCCCGAGCAACGGCAGCTTCTGCGATAGAATTCGGGACAGTCTGAGAACCTGCTGCGAGATTATGACGCTTGGCTAAGGAGCGTAGCCTGGCCATCTGATCTTTTCCCAGCATGGTATCTGCACAAAGAGATCCATGTTTACAAATCAATCCAGTTTCAAGTAATCGGTAATACAGGGACCAAGCAGCCAAGAATAAACAGGGGCAATATCAAGCTCGGTTAGGAGCTCCCTCTCGAAACGAGTGAAAGGGAACCTGAGCCTAATCTTCTTGAATACAGTTGCATAGATGAAGCAGAAAGGGTGGCCGTCATTACCATCATTGTCAGTACAGACAGGTTCCCCAGGAGGACAAGGACGAATGGCAACCTTGTCGTCATGCTCTTTATGAAAGGTAAGATGGGTCTTATCTCTCAAACGGTGAATGTCGGCCTCAGTATTGATCGAGGAAGTCTCATCCAACAAGGCTGGAGGAGCCCATGGGTACAACAGTTTATAGTCAGGAATGGGGCATGCAGTGGCATTGGCTTGTGGGGAGGTTGATTGCAGTTGGTTAGGTTGAGAGGGCGCAGGCCTCTGAGCCCGGTTTGAAAGGACAGCGGGATCTCTAGGTGGGTTGCGAGATGTGGAGGGGTTTCCTGAAGTAGGTTGTTTACGTGACTTTAGAGGAGGAGGGTTTCGAGAGAGGGCAGGGTTGTTTGGTGTGGTCCCCGCACGAGCCATCGAGAAACTGCAGGGAAGATGACAAGAAAATAGAGGGTTGATAAAACAGAATGACTCGATTGAAAGACGAAAAAGGGAAACAGCATGAACAAAGGAGGTCGCAGAGAGGAAAAGGAAGACCTAAAACGCAGGAAAATGCAAGGCAGGAAACAAGCAGCCCACAACGTATGCTCCAAGCAGTTAATAGATTATGCAAGCCGATTAAAATGCGGTAAGCACTAGCGAGAGTAATAAAAAGGTCACCTTTTGATGATCGAAGGAGCGCGCGGAGAAACGATGATTGGGGAGTCGAAGCGTTCGCCAGAGCGTATAGAAAGTTTGAAAGTGAAAAAGAAAGATAATGAAACAGTGTAGTGGCGCGAGAATTTTTAGAGTTTCGAATGTTACGAGAAGCGCGAACGACACAAGATAATGACCATCGATGAGTCCACGTGTCAGTTGATGGGGGGGGTTGGTGAGGTGTCAAATCAGTTACCAGTGTGGGCATTAGCGCGCGAAGCCACGTAGATCGTCGGGGTTTAACTTATCCCCTTCGCCAGAAGAATCGCAGCTCGCGTATCAGTCGAGTCATCAAGGGCGATGACATAATCGAGAACTGCGTATGATCGACAGTCGTGTAGGGGGCGGTCTGCCATGTGTGCGATCGTCGCCAGATAAAAGACCAGGCGCTCTGACGGCACTACAAGCAACACATCGCCAACTATCCCAATAAGCTCGGGATAAGCTCGGGGCGAAAACGCCAAAGGTTCAAGTGAGAAAGCTCAGACGAGCAGGCGTCCCTCACAAGAACGAAGGTCGGGCAGGGCCATGAGTGATATTTAAGAAATAAGGAAACAAGTAAATGCTATCTAAGGATTTCGCACCAAGTATAACGAAGGGACATCGGGAGTAACGCGCGCAACATGGCAAAGAACGTAAGCATGCAAGTATAAGTCGAACAACATTCAACATAATGAAAAACGTAAAGTCAGCGTTAGGGTTAGAGACGGAGTTTATAACAGGTGCAAGATGAAAATATAGTCCTACACACATCCTAATGTCTGCACAGGAAGCAACATATCACTCATCAGCGGCCCCCGGAGTTTGAGCAATACGACAAAGAAGCCCTGTCTCTGAACCTCAAAGCCTGAGTCAGCAACGCTCTCTAATGATCGTTTATCTTCGAACCTACGTAAAAAAAAAAAAAAAAAAAAAAAAGAAGGAGAGTCATAAGGAAAGCCTCACACACATATGCACTTCCCCAAGAGCTCGACATTATACTCTAAACTTATCAAGGCAGCCGCGTCGAGACCTCCAGCGCCCGCCAGGATCTTGCAAGCCTCCTGATCCCTTGGGGACAGCTTCTTGAGAGGCTTAGCTTTCAAGGCTCAGACGTCTTTTGTCCAATACAAAGGAAAGCCATCTAGAGCAGAAGGCACAAGGCTGGAACAACACACCTTGAAGAATCTACCTTTCCATTCTCTGAAGGTTTGTTGGAAAGGGGTCAAAAGAATCCTGCCAGGAATGTTGCTAAGAGTTACCCATAGGTTGTTTCTCTGCCTCTTCACCTCAAAGAAGTCAAGGAAAATATCTATGGAGGGTGCACATCCAAGAAAGCCAAACAGGATGTCAAAGGCCTTCACGAAGGCCCAACTGTTAGGATACAGTTGGGCTGGGGCGGTGTTCATCTCCGTTAACAGCTCCCTCTCGAACCTGGAAAAGAGAAGGCATACGCCGACGCACTTAAAGACTACTTGGTAAAAATAGAAAAAGGGGACCCCGTTATCGGATCGTTCATCACCGCACACCGGCTCCCCCATGGAACAAGGGAGCACGACGATGTCATCATCGTGCCTCTTTGCGAAGGCACGACGGTTATAGGAACACGCTTCCCCCACGTGTTCCCTCAGGGCCCTAGTAGAAAGTAAGCAGGAATACTCGTCAAGGAGTTCACTCGAAGCCCAAGGGTAAAGATCTTTATGAGCCGCTCTGGAAGAAGCAGGGTTGGCAGGCATTTTAGAACGTGCTATCGGTGAAGGAGCTAAAGACCAAAGAGGAAGGGCTCAGCAGTAGAGTAGGGGAAGAAGAAGGCAAAGAAAGAACACAGGGGAAGTTCTTGAGAAAAAGATGAATAGTGCAAGAAAGATACAAAAGAGGTAAAGACAGTGAGTTAAGGTACGGGGTTTCCAAAGATCCGAGCGGTACAATTAAATCAAACGTCCTACGACTGGGCCACGTGTCACGAAGTTAAGGTGCGAACTGAAGTGTCACTTTTCTCGCTCAGAGAATATCACATCGTCAGAGTCCTTAAGGGTACGCTGCGCCGGCGACGCAGAGAATGTCACGTCAAACGGTCAGGAGGCGACACATCATCAGAACGCCGTGAGGCAGCAGGGCGAGGCCTTAGCCTTTTTGTTGTAAACAAGTTATCAGCTCAAGACTGGGGGGCTTGTGTACCGACCAGATCATCAGGTGTGATGACATGGACCAAAGAAAAGTAGTTGGTCCAGAAGTCAACATAGTCGCCGTATGTAGAAGCGGCGTTCTGCAGTATACATAATCGGTTATCGCCGAGATGTGTCACCGCCAAGATGAGCCATCGCCCAAGAGAAGGAAATCGCCTAAGCAAGACGTCGCCCCAGTAAGACATCGCCCGAAGAGCCAACCCGCATGACAGAAGCATTTCGCAGAGAAGAGGGCCCACACGATGGAATAACCCTAAGTTGGGTGGCGGCGCTGTGGGACCCTCCGCACAGAGTAAATGGTCAAGTCATAGGGGGCACGTGACAATGCCCACGTACTCATTAAAGACCTCCAAGGAAGGCTGCATGCATGACACGTGATTAATTAGGGCACTCAAATAGTATGATGGCGCGAGAAATACGGTACCTAAGTTAGAGCCCAAGTGGCCGCAAGGTTAGTCATTGCACTCTAGATAAGGGAAGTCCATGGGCCAGATACGCTAAGATCTTAAGGATAGCGGCGCAAGGACCTTCTCCAAGGAACCCTAGATAACAGCAGCAACACAAAGGTAAACCCTAGTTTTCACCTATATAAAGGGCACGAAGAACCCTAGTAAGGTATGTTTTTTCACAGTTTACAAACTTTAATCTAGTTCTCATAAAGTTACTCAGAACATTAGACCCTAGTTGTTCTTGACGGCGCACCCAGCTATGAGCACAAGGCAATTAGGGCAACACAGTTTAGCCACACAGTTCCAGTTATTGAGATAATCATACAATTTTCAGTCACTTTGGTGTTTCTCGCTAGCTGACTTGAGCGTCGGAGTGCAAACGGCCGCGAGGGCGCCCCTTTGTTCTTCTTTTTCAGGTACTCATATACAAGAGAGAACGAAGGTGCCCTAGCTCGTGAGTACAAGCCACTCGTAAAGACGATCCAGGTCAACCGGACGGAACAGTTTCTAACAGAGAAATCAAGAAAATATTAGAGAAAACAGTGGCGGCATCAAGGAAAGATTAGTTAATCAAACTTGATGAAGCTCTGTGGGCGTATAGAACGACATTTAAAACTCCTACTGGCCTTTCCTCATTTCAGCTGATTTATGGGAAAGTCTGTCATCTTCCAGTGGAATTAGAGCATAAATGATTTGAATGTAACTACAAGAACACATGAATTCTTGACATTCTTAGGAACAACTTGAGCTGGATTCGAAAGGCACTTTACTTTAGAATTGGATCAATGTTCTAAATTCAAGAACTCACCAAAACTAAGCACCAACCAAGACTCATATGGAAGTCCATGTATTGTCAAATTGAATCAAAACAAAAGGAAAGAAGAACAAGAATTAAAACTGGACAGAATTTAAAAGATAGCTACTGAACCAAAATAGAATTAAGAACCAATGCTGGAAACACAAAATTAAACAGTAGAAAAAGAAGTAAAACTCTAGGAATCAAAATTACCGAATGGAAAATTGAAGAAAAGGGAAGAAGAACACTTATAGAAGAAGATGCTTGCTAGATTTTGAGGATTGGAAGAAGCCATTCACGCCACTTGGAACCTTTAACCAAGATAAGTGATGGAGTGCCACCACTTGAAGCTCACCATAGCTCACAAGATAAGGCAAAGAAGAGGAAGACTCAAAACTCACAAATTCTCTCCAAAATTGAGTATAGTCTCTCTACTATAAAATTCCAATCTGAATTGTGAAGGACCTAAGCCCTCCTTTTATAGGAGTAAGGGCTGGTCATTTACATAGCTTATTCCCTAAGCTACCCAAAAAACTCCTAAGATCACACCCCCCTTACTAAGCTCACTCCCCAAGCTTCTAGAATTTGCTAAACTAAAGCCTAAAGATGCTTTTACAAAAGAGGTGTCTCATGTTTCCCTCTAAGCACCTTTCTAAACATTATTCTATATTATTTACAATTTAAAAGAAACTATAAAGAGATATATTTAATATGAAGCCTATTATTTGAGAGTTTGTAGACTTCTTTATCTTTAGGCTTGATCTTCTCTTTGATTTCTTTTAATTTGTGAGAAGACTAGAAGGAAGAACTTCAGATGTGTAGGTGAAAATCCTCTTCCTTCATTAATAAAATCCTCTCCTAGTGGATATCCATCAATAAAGCATATTGGGCATTAAAGACACTAAATTTAGATCCTAAAGCAGTTGGGGAAAAGAGAAAACTGCAAATCCTTGAACTTAAAGAGATGAGGTTAAACGCATATAGTTCCTCAAAGCTTTATAAGGAACGCACAAAGAAATATCATGACAAGAAGATTGTGGAAAGAAATTTTTACCCTGGGAAATCTGTGCTTTTATTCAACTCTAGATTAAAACTTTTTCTTGGAAAGTTAAAATCTAAATGGTCAGGTCCTTATGTTGTGAAAGAGGTAAAGCCTTATGGAGAAATAGAGTTAGAAGAACCAAAATCACATAGAAGTTGGGTTGTAAATTGATGGAGATCAAGCTCAAGTGGACATGGAGGCCAATCAGCAAGATCAAGAAGAGGTAGAGGCGCAAATAGAGGACGCCCATGGAGGTCAAAGCCCACCTCAAAGGCTTACAAGAAGCATGTTCAAAGCTTTAGGAGCTAGGGGACAATTATTTTCTCTTTTTGTAATTTCTTTGGTTGAAGGTGCTTAGAGGGAAACATTAGAAACCTCTATTGTTATAGCATCTTTTAGTCTTTAGTTAGGAGTCTTAGGGGGGGGTGTTAGTTGATAGGTGTAGGAGTAGAATAGGAGGTGCCAAAGTGAAGGAAGAGGTCACACCTTCCTCATGCATTGTTTTAGGCGCCGATTCTAGTAGCTTTTAGGAGGGAGTTTTTGAATTTGTGTAGCTTGCATTTCAGCACCTTAGGCTATAAATAGAGGTGCTCCCTTTGTATTTTTTAGATTGGAATTTAGACTAAAGAAACTATACTCAATTTTTGAGTGAGCATTGGAGAGCTTTTGAGCCTTCTTCTCTAGTCTTATCTTGAAGGATCCATGGTGTCCTCAAGTGGCGGCAGCACACTCATCTAGGAGCAACCATCCTTCTAGTGACGTGATCATCCAACCTTACATCCATCTTCATGAGCATTCTTTTCTCCTTCCTTCCTTCTCTTTCAATTGTTCAAGTTTAGCTTGTGTTCTTGAGTTTTGGTTCAGTTATTTTATGTTTCCAGCAGTTGTTCTTCTTTTTCTCTGTTTTTGGTTCGGTGCTTTTCTGTTTCCAGCACTCCTTTTCAGTTCACTTGCCTTTTAATTCATTTTGTTCGATTCATTCTAGTTCTTGTTCAATTCTATTCGGTGCTTTTGATTTTTACCTCTATTTGTTGGTTCAATTTGACAATATGAGGAACTTCCATATGAGTTTGGATTTGGTGCTAGTTTTGGTGAGTTCTTGACTTAGAACATTGATCCAATTCTAAGAAAAAGTGCCTAACAATTGTCCAACTCAAGTTGATTCCTAAGAATGTCAAGAATCATTCTCTTCTTTGCTATTGGAATCACATCATGTGGTATCAAGAGTTTAGGTGTGTTTTTGTTTAATTGTTGAGTTGTGTAGCACTTTAATTTCAAGAGCTCTTTCATTTTCTTGCAATTTAAGGTTCTGTTTTAGGCTTATTTGAGTACTGCTTGCTGTTTTAATTTTTGTGCCTATCATATGTTTGAGTATTTCCTTTTTGAATCCATACAAGTTTTGTCTTAGTCTTGTTTTTCCATAATTGTCATCACTTCTTGTAGTACTTTTATTGCTTTTGTTGTTTCTTGCTTTAGTGTCATATAATTTTCTGAATTTGATATTGATCCTTTGTGCATTTTCTGTTTTAGATTGAGTTCATACTTGTATTCTAGACCTATACAAGTTCCTATACATCATTTTCCATTATGTCTTTGCTAGTTCATAATTCTGTTTTTCATTCCTATTAGGATTCCTCTGTTTCTGAAAACGTGCTTACTGTTTTTCCTTATTGCAATTGATTTACTCACTGGAAAATTCTGAAATTATGGATTTTAGATATTCAAAGTGATAGAAAAGAGTAGAAAAAATAATTATTCAAAAATTCAAAGTACACAAAAAATGATAAATAAAATACAAAACGTGTACATTTCTGCCGAAAAAAATACGGTAATCTGGCAGCGATTTTGACAAATTTATCTCAATTAATTGGCTTACTTTTTTTAAGTGATTCCAGTGCCATTATTGAGTTAACATCTTGAAGTTTCTGTGGTTTAATTTAATAATCCAGTTCGCTCTATATCATTCAAGTTAAATCAGTGAACATCAAGCACAGTTTGCATAAAAAATATTTTCCAGTAGCTAATTTTTTGTTTTCTTCATCTACTCTAGTGCTTTTCTTTAAGTATTCTTTTGTGTGCCTACTTTCTCATTGAGTTCTTTAATTTTCTTGCTTGACTTTTGTTCATTAATCTTTGAGTTTGTCAAACATCTAGTTTTCCTTTTGTTCTAGCCTTTCTTTGCTTATACTTTTTCTTGTTTGTCTTTCTTGCTTCTTTGGTTTTGTGGTGGTTGGCTTTGAAGATTGGTGTGCTTGCTTTGACATCTTTCATTTGAGGATTCCAAGGCCTCAAGATCAGATTGGTGCAAGGACATTATTTATCACTACGGCCCAATTCCATGGACAAAGACATCATCATCAAGGGGAAAGACATCACTACGGCAATGGCTTCTATCAAGATGCAAAGTCTAGGCTTCCTTCGGTCAAGCTTCCTTGTTTTAATGGCTCTAGTGATCCTAATGTATATTTAGATTGGGAGGCTAAGTGTGAACAAATATTTGAGATCCATGAGATCCAAGATGAGCATAAGCTTAAACTAGCCACCCTAGAGTTTAGTGATTATGCCATGAAATGGTGGCATGGAATTGTAAAGAACATTATCTATCACAAGGGTCCTCCCGTGGACTCTTGGAACTCTTTAAAGGATCATATGCGCGTTAGGTTTTTGCCCCCACATTTTATGAAAGACCTCATGTTGAGACTCCAACGTTTCAACAAGGCACGCTAAATGTGGATGAATATTATAAGGAGCTAGAGACGCTTGTGTTTAAAATTGAATTAGAAGAAAGTGAGGAAGCTATGATTGCTAGGTTTGTGAGTGGTCTTAGGAAGGATATTCAAGACATTGTTGAGTTACAAGAGTATTCATTATTGGGCTCTTTAGTTCATCTTGCAATGAAGGTGGAAGCCCAACTTGCTAAGAAAAACTCTTTCAAAAATGCTTCCAATGATGGATACTACTCCAAGTCTTGGAGAAACAAAAATTCTTTTTCTAAACCTCCTTCCAAAGATTCTTCTTTCAAACCCAAGGAAACTAAGCCATCTACTTCTAGGCCTAAATCTCCCACTAGAACGTCTAATACTAAATGCTTTAAATGTATGGGTTATGGTCATATAGCTGCAAATTATCCTTCTAAACGAAGTATGTACATGCATGAGGGCATTGTAGTTAGTGAGCATGATTCGGATTCTCCTAAGCATTCATTGCATTCTCATGCATCTAGTGAGAAAGAGAGCGAATGTCCACTTGAAGGGGATTTGTTAGTTGTGAGAAGACTTCTTGGACAAGTTTCACAACCTTTTGATGAAAGTCAAAGGGAAAATATTTTCCATACAAGATGTCTTATTCAAAACAACATTTGCTCTTTGATAGTGGATGGGGGTAGTTGTGCAAATGTGGCTAGTACAAGAGTAGTAGATAAGCTTGGATTGCCTACTATCTCTCATACAAA
This sequence comes from Phaseolus vulgaris, assembly GCF_051622355.1. Lineage (NCBI taxonomy): Eukaryota > Viridiplantae > Streptophyta > Magnoliopsida > Fabales > Fabaceae > Phaseolus > Phaseolus vulgaris. The sequence goes on along the minus strand of NC_143508.1, from coordinate 22,171,331 downwards.
GCCCTACAAATTACAATGGCTTAGTGAGGTAGGAGAAATAGTTGTTAATAAACAAGTCCTCATCCATTTCTCAATTGGAAAATACAAAGATGAGGTATTATGTGATAATGTGCCCATGGAAGCCACTCGTGTTCTTTTGGGAAGGCCTTGGCAATTTGATAGAAAAGTTTTACATGATGGCTTTACCAACAAACTCTCTTTTGAATTCCATGGTCACAAGGTTACTTTAAAATCTCTCTCTCCAAGAGAAGTCCATGAGGACCAAGTTATCATGAAGAAAAAGAGGGAGAGTGAAAAAGATAAAAAAAGATAAGAGTTCTAAGCCTACACTCCTTGTGTCTAGGCGTGAGATTGAAAGGGAAATAGTGGCTCATCATCCTCTTTTTTTAGCCATCCCTAGAACTCTTAAGGTAGAAGCACTTGTTGATAGTCCTCATTGCTTGGAAAATTTGGTAGAAGAGTTTCAAGATGTGTTTCAAGATCCTCCAAATGGACTTCCACCTTTGAGAGGGATTGAGCACCAAATTGATTTGATACCGGGCTCTTCTTTACCAAACCGTCCAGCATATAGGACCAATCCAAGTGAAACCAAGGAAATTCGCCAACAAGTTCATGCTTTGATTGAGAAAGGGTGGGTTCGAGATAGCATGAGTCCTTGTGCTATGCCTATCATCTTAGTGCCAAAAAAGGATGGCACATGGCGAATGTGTTCGGATTGTAGGGCCATCAATAACATCACAATTAAGTATAGGCATCCCATCCCTAGACTAGATGATTTGTTGGATGAATTACATGGTTCAAAAATCTTTTCAAAGATTGAACTTAAAAGCGGCTACAATCAAATCCGTATCAAACCGGGTGATGAATGGAAGACGGCTTTTAAGACCAACTTTGGTTTATATGAGTGGTTAGTTATGCCTTTTGGTCTAACTAATGCACCAAGTACCTTCATGCGCCTCATGCATCATGTTCTTAGACCATTCATTGGTAAGTTTGTTGTTGTTTACTTTGATGACATTCTCATTTATAGCTTATCTTTGGATGAACATAGGTTGCATGTTAGGCAAGTTTTAGAAATAGGAAGGAACATTTGTATGCTAATATTGCTAAATGTATGTTTGCTCTTGATCATATAGAATTCCTAGGGTTTGTTGTGAGTTGCAAAGGGGTCCATGTAGACAAAACAAAGGTGATGGCCATTCAAAATTGGCCTACACTGAAATCTTTGAATGAGGTCCGAAGTTTTCATGGACTTGCTTCTTTCTATAGAAGATTTGTCCCAAACTTTGGTACCATTGCCGCACCACTCAATGACATAGTGAAAAAGGATGTGGTCTTTCAATGGGGAGAAGCACAACAAAAAGCTTTTGAAACTTTGAAGGAAAAATTGACTAATGCTCCCATCTTGGCCTTTCCTAATTTCACTAAGACATTTGAGATTGAGTGTGATGCTTCTAGCATAGGTATTGGGGTTGTTCTCCTTCAAGAGGGCCACCCCATAGCCTATTTTAGTGAGAAATTGAAAGGAAGTCATCTCAATTATTCCACTTATGATAAAGAATTATATGCACTTGTTAGGGCTTTGTTCACTTGGCAACACTATCTTTTTCCCAAAGAGTTTGTGATACATAGTGATCATGAATCTCTTAAATATTTGAAAAGCCAAAATAAGCTTAACAAGAGGCATGCTAAGTGGGTGGAATTCATTGAGCAATTTCCTTATGTGATCAAACACAAGCAAGGAAAAGTAAACATTGTGGCGGATGCTCTTTCTAGAAGATACACTTTGCTAAATCTTTTAAGCTCTCAATATCTTGGTTTTGATCACATTAAGGAACTTTATCATGATGACCTTGATTTTTCTCTCATCTATCAAGAGTGTCTTAAGGGAGGACACAAAGACTTTTTTATACAAGATGGCTTTCTTTTTAAAGGAAAACGTATTTGTGTTCCTCAATGCTCTATTAGATTATCTCTTGTTAGAGAAGCTCATGAGGGGGGTTTAATGGGACATTTTGGGGTTGCTAAAACTTTGGATGTGTTGCATGAACATTTCTTTTGGCCTCATATGCACAAACATGTTCATAGTTTGTGTGATAAGTGTATAGCTTGCCGCAAAGCTAAGTCTAAGATGCATCCCCATGGTCTATATACTCCTCTTCCTATCCCTTCAATGCCTTGGGTAGATATATCTATGGATTTCATCTTAGGCTTACCCAAGACATCAAAGGGAAAGGACTCCAATTTTGTGGTAGTGGATCGTTTTTCAAAGATGGCTCACTTTATTCCTTGCCACAAAGTGGATGATGCATGCCACATTGCAAACCTCTTCTTCCAAGAAGTGGTTCGCTTGCATTGGATCCCTAGATCTATAGTGTCCGATAGAGATCCCAAGTTCTTGAGTCACTTTTGGAAGACCTTGTGGGGCAAGCTTGGGACTCAGCTTTTATTTTCTACCACTTGCCACCCACAAACTGATGGTCAAACCGAGGTGGTGAATAGAACTTTGGGACAACTATTGAGATGTTTTATTTCGGGGAATCCTAGAGTGTGGGAGAATTTACTACCCCATGTTGAGTTTGCATATAATCGTGTAGTAAATTCTACCACCTCACATTCTCCTTTTAAGGTTGTCTATGGGTTTAATCCCCTAACACCTCTTGATCTTCTTCCTATTCCCCTTCTTGGAGATGTCTTGTGCAAAGATGGGGATGAAAAGGCTTCTTTTGTGAAAACTTTGCATAAAGACATCAAGAAGAGAATTGAGAAGAAGGTTGGCAAGTATGCTGAACTTGCCAATAAAAGGAGAAAAGCATTGTTGTTTGATAAGGGTGATTGGGTTTGGCTTCACTTGAGGAAGGATCGTTTTCCTACTCAAAGGAAGTCCAAACTAATGCCTCGAGGGGATGGACCTTTCCAAATCCTCAAGAGGATTAATGACAATGCTTATGAATTAGATATGCCTGATACATTCTTAGGTAGTCATACTTTTAATGTCAGCGATCTAACTTCTTTATCTGTAGGTCTCCAAAATTCGTGGTCGAATTCTCTCCAACTCGGGGAGTATGCTGGAGATCAAGCTCAAGTGGACATGGAGGCCAATCAACAAGATCAAGAAGAGGTAGAGGCGCAAATAGAGGACGCCCATGGAGGTCAAAGCCCACCTCAAAGGCTTACAAGAAGCATGTTCAAAGCTTTAGGAGCTAGGGGACAATTATTTTCTCTTTTTGTAATTTCTTTGGTTGAAGATGCTTAGAGGGAAACATTAGAAACCTCTATTGTTATAGCATCTTTTAGTCTTTAGTTAGGAGTCTTAGGGGGGGGGTTAGTAGATAGTGTAGGAGTAGAATAGGAGGTGCCAAAGTGAAGGAAGAGGTCACACCTTCCTCATGCATTGTTTTAGGCGCCGATTCTAGTAGCTTTTAGGAGGGAGTTTTTGAATTTGTGTAGCTTGCATTTCAGCACCTTAGGCTATAAATAAAGGTGCTCCCTTTGTATTTTTGAGATTGGAATTTAGACTAAAGAAACTATACTCAATTTTTGAGTGAGCATTGGAGAGCTTTTGAGCCTTCTTCTCTAGTCTTATCTTGAAGGATCCATGGTGTCCTCAAGTGGCGGCAGCACACTGATCTAGGAGCAACCATCCTTCTAGTGGCGTGATCATCCAACCTTACATCCATCTTCATGAGCATTCTTTTCTCCTTCCTTCCTTCTCTTTCAATTGTTCAAGTTTAGCTTGTGTTCTTGAGTTTTGGTTCAGTTATTTTATGTTTCCAGCAGCTATTCTTCTTTTTCTCTGTTTTTGGTTCGGTGCTTTTCTGTTTCCAGCACTCCTTTTCAGTTCACTTGCCTTTTAATTCATTTTGTTCGGTTCATTCTAGTTCTTGTTCAATTCTATTCGGTGCTTTTGATTTTTACCTCTTTTTGTTGGTTCAATTTGACAATATGAGGAACTTCCATATGAGTTTGGATTTGGTGCTAGTTTTGGTGAGTTCTTGACTTAGAACATTGATCCAATTCTAAGAAAAAGTGCCTAACAATTGTCCAACTCAATTTGATTCCTAAGAATGTCAAGAATCATTCTCTTCTTTGCTATTGAATCACATCATAAATGGTCAGAGGGTAAAGTCTTACTTGGGTAATGAACAGGAAAACCTCACTACGGTAATCCTTTTAGATGACCCATAAAGACATAGGCGTCAAGCTATATGATGTTAAAAGAGCGCTTACTGGGAGGTAAACCAGTCCACATTTTAGTTTTATGTTGTTACCTTTGTTTATTTTATTTTTCCAAAAAAAAAATATCTTGTATGCCTCCTAATCATTTTGTAGGTTATGTATACAGGTTCTATTATTCAGGGGGGGCAGATCCAGCAAATGAAGCAACACTGTAGATAAAGATTTTAACAAAATGCTGGATGACTTCTTAAGAAGAGAAGATTGAGCAAAAAATATGGTTTTATCTTTCTAATTCTCTTTTCTTTTCAGTTATTTCTTTTCAGTTATTTGAATTTTGTCTTATTTTATTTTTCGATTATTTTGTTTTATGTGTATTTGTTTAGTTTGTTTTCATTGCTTATTTTGAATAAGTTTCCTATTTTGCTAGTTTGTTAGTTTTAAGTCTTGAATTATCTTTCTTGAATAAATTTTAGTTTTAATTTGTTTATTTTCTAGTTTATTTTTTCAAATAAAAAAGAACTAGAATATTAATTTTGAATTGTGGAAAAAAGAATTTGTGTTTAAATATTAAATAGTGAGATGAATTAGACACAGGTTAGAAAAGAAAATATGATTGAATCCCTATTCAAATGTAGTTAAAATTGTGATACATGAAAATTTAACAAAATGATTATTAAGACAGAGAATGACAAAACAAAAAGGAATGAGACCAATTAAACCAAGTGAGTGTGTGAACCTTAAACAGTTTTGAGAGTTTTACTGATGAATTGACAGTTGTGGTTGCTTAAATTTTTATTTTTGTTGCATCATAAAAGAGCATGAAGATGATTGAGGCATTTGTTTGTGATAATTAGGAACCCAAGGCCAAAGAGCCAACCTTTATCTTATTAGAATTCCATTTTTTTTATATACCCCCTTTTTGGGCCAATAATTTTTTTTTTTTAATATTGCACCTTAACCTTTAATGATATATTTTCCTACCCTTTAGCATGTTTAAGGAAGGAGAACATAAATGCAATACATATAGAAAAGGGAATTGTTGGTTCTAATTGTTGAAAATTCAAAAAGTTGGAAATAGGAAAAATCTATTCCTATTTATTGAAAAAAAAAATTGTTGGAAATCATAAAAAGGTAGAAAGAAAAATGAGGAAAAGTGTGTTCTTGAAAGAAAGCGGTGATTAGATAACATATATGTTCTCTATAAATTGGATTGTAGGTATGTTCTTCTTCTTTAAGAAGTGCATTTTGTTATCTAAAAAACCAATATTTTTTTGGAAGCCCAGCCTCATTACAACCCTGGAAAAGACCTTAAGATTCATGTTCTAATATGTTTGTGATTTGAAGATGAAATGAAAAACAACCGTAATTTGTTATGATTCAGTGAGAATAGAGAGAAACACTTACCTGTGAGGCATATGAGAAGATATTCCTTGATGAATTGTCATTTGTTTGTTTTGATTTGATCCTGGAAGTTGATTGTGTCTATATTTTTCTATATTTGAATTTGGAAGCATCATAAGTTTCTAATTTGATCTGTTGTTTAGTGAATTAAGTTGTTTGATATTTAAATTCAAATATATTCATTTACTTTGCTTGAGGAAAAGCAAGATTCTAAGTTGGGGAGGGTGATAAGTGCCTAATTTCAGTAATATTTCATATTAAAATATAGGCACTTATGAGGATTTATTGCTAATTTACATATAAAATAATCCCTAATTTATGAATTTATACCTTTTTACATTTTTATGAGTTTTATTTGAATACGAGTATTTTATTCCCAAATTTGGTGTTAATTGCAGATTTCTAGGGAGGATTGAAGATTTGGAATAAAGGAGAATAATTTGAGCTAAAAAGAGAAAGCTAAAAGGTCCCAGAATGGAAAAAGATGCAAATAAAGATTGGGCCTTTTTTTTATGTTTTATCATTTAGTCCATTAGCGCGACACAGGAAGAAACCTAACCCTAGAAAACTAGGATAAATATAGGGCTAGAGGCTCAACCCTAGTGTGCCAGATTAAGAGAAAAACACCATAGAGTGAATTGTAACCCAATTGGGAGAATGGAAGGTGATAGAAGTATGCGTGGCTAGTTCTACCCTTTGGGATTGGGAGTAATCTACTCAAACTCTTATGTATTGAGGTAATATTTTATATATTAATATTCAGTTCTTGATTGATTATTGGTATTGTTGTTTTACTTTTAATTTTCCGTGACAAATTGAGAATCTTAAATCTAACCGGGAGGTATTTTTAGGGTTCGAACCTAAACAACAATACTTAACATATTTGAGTGCTAGGAATAGACTTGAAATGTTAATTGCTATTAAACGTATGAGCTTCGTTCTAAGTTGTTCTTATAATTATGCGAGGGATCGATAGTTAAGGGACATTCTTAAGAATTTTATATGCGAGGAATCGATATAGATGATTTTTATACAGGCATCAATTTCAATCAAAGAACTTAATATTGACATGCTAATCAAAATACATGAGAGTGAGAGAGATGAAACCTAATCCCTATTTTTCCAATTGAAACAACTAATTCTTTGTTTGTTTTCTTATTGATCATCGCCAACCCAACCACTTTCAATACACTTTTAATTGTTTTATTTTATATTTAGCGATTATTGTACTTGATAATTCACTGTTCCTTGAGGGATCGATATCCGTCCTTAGGGACAATTATTACTTCTGACAAAGTGGTGCACTTGCCGTAAAAAGTCATCACTTCCGCGCAAGGTTGTTCCTCGGACCTTCACGAAACCCTAACACGCTCACTCCTTTGTCTGCCATTGTCGCCTCCGCGCAAGGTTGTTTCAGCTTTGTGCTTGCACGCCTTAAACCTCTGTCTTGGGAATCTATTGTTCGAAATCGTTATAGGTTGAAATTGTTCGAAATCGTACTTCTGATTCTTGTTCATTGATTGCGCAACGCGCACTTCTTATAAAATTACATGTTTGATGTTCTTTTGCTTTGTAGAGTGAACCGAGCTCTTAAGTTTACCTCAAATTCAAAGGCCTACAGATTCACGGATTCTACTCCCATGATTTGTTTGTATACTGTTTTGTAATTTTATCCTTTTGTAATCACTATTTCTCATTTTTTTTTCTTTATTAAGTATTTCTAATTAAATTATAGGGACATTGCAATTAGATATATCTATTGATTTGAATTAGGTTATGTTATCACAAATTTTGTTGGACTCACTTTTACGCTCGCAAAGTATGTTGGATTGCAACGAAGTAAATTTTGGGAAAATTGATCTGGTGAAGAATTGATTCATTTGATCTCAATAAATCGTGATAGAAGTGAATTTACGAAGGTACGACGCATAATTATTTCATAACGTGAAGGCTGAATTCATTCGTTGCAGTGGAGGTAAATGCATTGGTCAATTATTAATTTTAAAAAATTCAAGTGTGAGATGAGAAATATTTAAAAAATCTATTCAAAAGGTTGGCAAAGGACACCTTTGTTGATTCTAATTTTATTTCAATCCAGTGATGAATATTGAGCATGACATACTGAAGTTAGAGGCTGCTGCTTTTAACTCAATTAGTTTCCCAATTCTCCTAAGGGACCATGACATTGCATGATCATCATACCACAATTTCTTACTTCTTTTTTTATATCTAGTGTTTATTGACACTACTTCTGGAAAGAACTACATCACTTTTTTATCATTGTTTTTTATGACTGCAATATGTAGGTTTTTTTTTTGTTTTAATCTATTCCCTTTTGATGTAATAAAAATAAAATTTTCATACCAGGAAAAGTAGTTCAACACCCAAAGTTTACAAGTTGGTTTAAAATTTTCACAGCTTATTTGATAGAAAGAACTGCATCAAGTTATTGATTTATTATTACCTTTTTGGTATCATTTCTTTATCTTTTTATTTTTCAATTATATTTTCTTTTTCCAACACATAATGTATGAGTCTGTCAATCTATCTCTTTGTTTTTTTTCTCCTTATGTTTCTTGTTTGCCACTGTGAACAGATTTTCATTCTGTTGGTTTTGTTTTTGGTTTCTAGTTTCAATCCCTTGGATTATAAATTATTGATGTTTGTATAGCTAGGTAAAGCATGAAATAAATAACCCTTCAAATTTCATAATTGCTTAGCTGCTCCTTTTCTCTTTACTTTGTTGATCTTTTTTTTTTGCTACATCCCATGTGCAATGGTTCCTTCAGCAGCTAACTGGTGAAACAGTGGGAGAAGTAAAGGAAGTAGCTGATATCCATCAAAGGAAGGTAGAGATGGGCAAGCATTCATATGCCTTTATTGCCTTACCAGGTTAGCATGAATTGATAATACTTGGTTGCATTAGAAAAAGTGGAAATATCAAGGTGCTTGAAGCTTTCTAGTTTTATCATGTACCATTTGTTCATCAAGTGTGATCATGTGCTTTGAAGAATCCAAATCCAAGGTGTTTGATGAAAGGTTGGTGTTGCTTCTGTGTTTGGGTGGGATCTGGGTAGAATAAAGTGTGATTCACTCCTTTGTTAAATCTAAAACTGATGTGATTAAATACCTTTTTTAAATCAAGTGTTTTTCCAACTAAATGAAAAACAACCTGTTGTGAATCAACCGGTTGTTTTACTCTTAGGAGTTTTGAAAAAGGTTGAAAACTGTTGTGGTTTGGTTGACTTAACTGTCAAGCCAAATAATCGGTTGTTTCGTGGTTTCAACCAATTGTTTCTTTGAAAATCCTAACAAAATTCAGTTTTGAATGGTGAATCTGCTTTAAATGTTTTCCAACTGAATACGCTCCTTCATTAATTTCTTTGACCAATCTTTGGAAAATATAAATGGTTTGTTTATGTTTTCAAATAAGTAAGGAACAATTTTGAGAAATTCAGTTTGACATATTGAAGATGAAGAACAACCTGCTACTGAATTAGGTGCTGGAACAAGTGCTGGACATCAAGGAAATAAGACTCCTTCAATGTCTTCCTTTAAGAGTTACATGGTCAATAGGCTAGATAGCTTTGCTAAAAACCAAAGGAATCTTCATGATCTTAGTGTTACAAATTTTCAAAACTTTGACAACAGATTTCAAAGCATGGATACACGTTTTTAGACCCTTGATGAACATATTGAAGTTGTTCAAAACCAGATCTTTGAGTAGTAGTATGGGAAAGAAGACTGAAGAAAAACAATCAGTTGATATCACGAAACAACCGATTGTAAAGCTTGGAAAACAAGTCTTTGTTGTTCTTTCTATGTGTGTATTGCTTTATTTTGAACTATTTTGTTTTCATCTCTTCCTAAAGTATATTTGTGAAGACAAATAGGGGGAGAATATGGTTTATGTGTTGTCTTAAACTGCTATAACTCTGTTTTTTAATTTCTGCTGCATTCCGGTTTGGTATGGAGTTGTTGATTGGTATGTTTTAACTTAGTTTTTTGGCTGGTTTTTCTACTGTTATGGTTATGTAGAAAATTGGTTTTTTGTGCCATTATAACCTACTATGAGAGATGCTCTGGATTGCATAGTTCTTTTGTTTTTTGCAGGTGTTGTTTCAGATTCAATCAAGATCAACACAAGTAACCAGGGATTTGTCTTCATCAAATAGGGGGAGATTGTTGATCAAGTGTGATCATGTGCTTTGAAGAATCCAAATCCAAGGTGTTTGATGAAAGACTGGTGTTGCTGTTGTGTTTGGGTGGGATCTGGGTAGAATAAAGTGTGATCCACTCCTTTGTTGAATCTAAAACTGATATGATTAAAAACCTTTTTGAAATCAAATGTTTTTTCCTACTAAGTGAAAAACAACCTGTTGTTTTGTCGAATCAACCGGTTGTTTTACTCTTAGGAGTTTTGAAAAAAGTTGAAAACTGTTTTGGTTTGGTTGACTTAACTGTCAAGCCAAACAATTGGTTGTTTCGTGGTTTCAACCGATTGTTTCTTTGAAAATCCTAACAAAAATCAGTTTTGAATGGTGAATATGCTTTAAATGTTTTTCAACTAAATACGCTCCTTCATTAATTTCTTTGACCAATCTTTGGAAAATATAAATGGTTTGTTTATGTTTTCAAATAAGTAAGGAATAGTTTTGAGAAATTCAGTTTGTCAGAATTGATTCTAAGATTTCAAGATTCACATTAAGCTTTGGATTTTCAAGAGAGAGTGGAATAGGATTGCATTTGTATTCAATTCAGTTTGTACCGTGATAAGGTGTAATCCTTTCTAAAACTACTATATTACTGGTGTTGTGTTGCCAAGGAGTCTTGTGTGTTCTTGAGGTGTTCAAGATCAATACTCTTGGTGTGGTTTGCCAAAGGTAGTGTGTTTCTTGAAGGGTTCAAGGTCACTACTTTGGTGGTTTGTGTTTTGTAATCTGGTTTGATTGCTTAGTGGATTGCCCAGTGGTATTCTGGGGACTAGATGTAGCTCTTGGCTTAAGAGTGAACCAGTATAAATTGATGGTGTATTTCTCTCTTACCCTAAACTCATTTAAATTTTGTTTTAAGCTTTACTGATATAAACAACCGATTGTTTTTTTGTTGTTTTGTTGTATACTTGCTTAAATTCTTGGCTAACTTGATTCTTGTTCTGGATTTACACAAAAAAAATTGTTAAACCTGAAAAAGTTTTCAAAAAACCCTCTTAAACAATTCACCCCCCCCCCCCCTCTCGTTTAAGGCCATATATTCTAACACCATTGATCATATCTTAGTGTTATTCTTTTGAGGGACTTAGTTATATTTTGACATCTCTTGCAATATTTGCATTTGTAATTTTGTGAAGAATTCAACTTGTACTTAACTTCACTTTGAAATATTCCAATTATTCAATTATGTGTAACTCCACATCTTTCTCTATTATTGTTCTCGCTGGTTGACTTAGTTGTCGGTTGACTCTAACGACATCTTGAGGCCCCTCCTGTCTCCTTCTTCTCTCGCACTTCCTTGGGTTGAAGAACGTTTTACATGTAGAGACAAAGGGCGCTCTTACGGTCGTTTGCACTCCGACGCTCAAGTCAGTAAGGGCTAAAGAAACATTAATGTTTGTAAAGTAGTTTCAGTCTTAAAAACGGCGTACCTTTTTTAGGGTTCTTACCACCCTTCATATAGGCTGTATTAGGTCAACTTCCCTATCCCTCAAGATTATTTCCTTAAGTGGAATTAGGGTTTACTGGTGAGGCATCCTGTGACGCGTTGCACAAGCTTAGCGCAGCTGTGGCACAAGACTTGCCTCTTCTGGAGTGCAATCTTTCTAACAGCATAGCCGTCAGGGTACCTACTCATGTACCAGCGTTGCGGCATCATCTGTTCTGTAGGTGCCCTAAGTATTCACGTGTCATGCATGCAGTCTTTTCCTGAAACCCTAACCCTAACGGGCCTTAGCGCCTCCAAGGAACACTTTCTTGTGTCGTATCCGAATGTACTATACACACCCCATGCATAATCGTCTCGTGACTTAGGTTTTTTTTGGTATCTGGATGTTAACTCACGTTAACTCATACTATTTGTGGGACCCAGCTTACGTGGCCCACTATTACTGTTGGATCACCGAGGTCCGATGTCGACGTCGACCTCTTCCTCAGCCGAGGTCTGACTTGTACAATTATCTATCACTTTTTTCAAATATTTACCTATGGTGGAGTAAAAATTAAGTCATATTTAGTATTTTTCTTATTACTTTCTAAATTGACTAAATTGAATTTTAACTTTTAAAATACTTGAAAATAAAGTTAATATTTCTTATTATAATAACAATAATTATGAATATCTCCTGTAATAATACTGGTACTAAAAATCGAATAACGGAAGACATTTATTCATTGTTATTCAAATATACATTAATTGCTATAAAATAACATAACAAGATTTAAATGTATTAATATTTTATTTAATTGCTTTAAATAATACTTAAGCATTTAATTTTTCCTTTTTAAAAATTAATTTAAATTGTGATTAACTTAAACATTATATTTTTATTATAATATTGTGGTCTTTGTTTATTTTATAAATATTGAAAATAAATAACAACTATTTTTTATTTATTTAATTCTAAAGAACTTTTTAATTTTAAGAACTTTTTCTATATCCATTCAATTTTTTTCAATATTTAATTCCAAAGATCATATGAATTAGGTAGAAGTTGAAAACTAAAAATTGAAAATAATCTATTAATTGAAAATGAATCTAAATATGTATATTATTTATCTATTAATTTGGTTATTGCTTTATTATTTAGACAGTTGTACTTTTCATGAATTTAAAGGTAAATCCTAAACTTATAACTACTTTATAATTGTTGATTTTTATTAGCTGCCTTAATTTAATTTTATTACCTTCATATAATAGAATATACATATTTTTGTATGGAACTTGAAGAATTTTAAAGAAATATGTTCTCATATTTAAAAATATTTTGCATTTACTTTGGTGTATTTTTTTATTTATTTCAAATATCGGATGTTGGAAGTGGTGCTCCATCACCAAATCAGAATATTATAAGATCAAGTGGAGGCAGCAGAATAAATTAGGACTATGACTTCACTTGTAATATGTTCAAATATGGAACCATTAATATTTTGACAATTTAATTTACTTGCTGTTTGGATTAGTTTAATATTATCAACTTTGTTCTCTCAATGAATGAATGAAGTTATCTTTTAATTATTATATTTATCAATTTTAATTATAAATTATATTATGAAATTTAACTGTATACTGAAATTAAATAATATTATGAAATCAAGTTATAAAATAGAATTAAATAAATTATTATAAATATTAAAAATTAAATTAAATATTTAATATTTGAATTATGACAGTTATAAATGGTTATAAATCCCATACTATACTGTATTAAGTGGCGGTTAAAACTACCACTATGTACGTTAGAATTGGTTTACCCAGTTTTAAAATTACGACATTTATAACTGACGTAAATTACACGCTTAAAACCGCCACTTTATACAATGCATAATATGGTGTCTGCTACAACGGTTCTCAATTGACCGCCACATTAAACTTTATGGCGGCAAGAATTATTGCGATACGCGGTACCGCCACAGACATATAATGTGGCGGTTAAAAACACCACTTTTTATGAAAATAACCGTCACCACATACACGTTTTTTTGTAGTGAAAGGATCCTTTGAGGTAGACCGACCCATACAAATGGTATCGGTTAGTCGCCAATAATCAATTGTCAACATGTCATCAACAACATCTGACTTCAATAGATTATGGTTATCCACAAAGGATCCAATAGAGGATGAATCCCTATACATAGAGATGAACTCAGTCACCCTTGGGTCAACCCAATCAAATCTCGAACGATAAAATGACTCTTCGGCAGGGTCTGCTCGGTCGGCAACGTCCTTCGAATCGTTGACCCTCACAAAAGTCTCCACGGGGGCAACGTTTGAATTACCCCGACCAACAAAGGTTCAGTCTTGGAGGAATCAAGAGAGGAGGAATACGAAGAGGAAGATGAAGAAGAAGACGAAGAAGAGGACGAGGAGCTAAGAGAAGACATGACTAACCTCTGAGAACGAATGGAAAACACCTCGCTAGAATGATTGGGGTTTGAAAGTCGGAACAAAGGAGCAGTGAGACGTAACAGTGGGGGACCATCATTTATAGCCTTCGAGGAGAGAGGACGAACGCACGTCCATTGCATCTCAACCATTAGATCTCCCTTGATCCAACAATCTACATCAAATGGTGCCAAAAACCCTAGTTCATCATGACACGTCACGTCGCGCATTTGGTGCCACCAACATCACATCTCACCTTGAAAAGCTCAATTGTCACAAAGACTCTTCGGATTCAACATTCTTGAGCTTAGGGGGCAAGTGTACTGGTCGAGTCCATACAACCGATTCGAACCCCAGCACCCGATCAACATCGGCCGAAACCCGGTCAACACCCAAGCAGAGGATTGACGAGACTAATCAAAGATCAAGCATTAAATAGTGTATTCTTAATTACAAATTAAATCCTTAATCAGGCCCAACAAGAAAGGACCCACAATAATTATATAAATAAGCACAAATTCCAAGAATCAGGTATATGATCATCTAGTACTAAATACACTGAGTGTCGAAGTTTGACTTGAGCGTCAGAATGCCTTTTGTAGGTATTATCCGAAGTTCATGGAAACGAGGAGTGCAGGAATGAGAGGATAAGAAGGAATTTATTCGAGAGAAAGAAAGAAGAACAGACCGACCGACTGAAAAAGGGTGGAATGATTTTCTTGGTTCCTACACCGTTCGAGACTATACTTAAAAAAAAAAACTCTTCGATATCTTTTCATTTATATTAAAAAAAAAAACAAAATATAATCAAAGATGTATTTTCTCTCATTATGTGATTTTGGTGTAAAATCATAAACATTTATTTCCGTATCTAAGAAAATGTTCAATGTTAAACTTAAATAAAACATTAAAAAAAAGCATTAAAATCATAGTAAAATTTAGGTTCGTGTTTCTATATCTATTATTATTATTATTGGTTTAATATTTTTATTGGCTTAATTGCACCTGATCTTATTTAACAAATTCTTATATTTTCAATATTTTGTTAGCGCACTAACTCATTATAATCTTTCCTTAGCAAAACTCATATTAGAGTTTATATAATAGATATAATATTATTACATGCATTAGATTCCCAATTACATTAATACATGCTGTTAAAAAGAAACACGAGTCTCTTAAAATTTTGCACAAATATTCAGGCAGATAAATATCTCTTTAAGTCTATGACCGAAAAAATAATATTTATTTAAAAATACTTTTATTTCAAACACCTACTTATAATAATAGGTCACTAATTAAGAGACTCATATTTCTGTATTCTGAAACACAAGTAAAGATTATGATGCCAGATGTTATCACCATATATATGGCGAAAAAAGCAAATTGAGTTGGAAATTTGATCTTCCATCTTGTTCTTTTGTATTAATGCAAGATGAAATAGCTATTGCATATAAGAGTATTTTTTGAATATTGGGTTCACCTTGTTATGTAATAAAATAATTAAATATTAATTATGATAAATAAATAATATATTTAGGAAAAAATTATTAAAAAAAAGTGTATCCAGTTCTTAATAAATTTAATAATACCCTTAACATCAGCAAAAATATTTCATATCAATTAATTGGGTCTTAAAAAGGGCTTTTGTATCTCCAAAAACAAAAATGAGGGTGAGTTTACCAAACATGCACAGAAATTCCACCCAAGAGTGGAGGTCAAGTCAAGTCAACTAAATCTGAGCCTCGAAAATCGAGACTAAAACTGGCTTCTTTCCAGAAAGAGTACACAAACGCGCTTTCATTCATTCACTCACTCACACAGACATGAATTCCCACTGCTTCTTAAGTTTCCATTTATCATGTTTTCTTCTCTTCGCCTCGCCGCATGTTGTTTTTTCACAACCTTCTCTCCTTGGCGTACATCCCCTAGGTAGGTGCCCGTCTAACCCTTTTGCTTCGAAACACCAAAGCTTGAATCTTTTCTCAAGTGGGTGTGCAACCCAAGTCAAACATTGCAGTACCATCAAACCATTTTGCTGTTATTTGTGTATTTTTATTATCTTGAATTGGTGTTTGGGTGCAGATGAGAAATATTACAGCTCTGAGGTGATCAAGTGCAAGGATGGGTCAAAATCCTTCTCCAGAGACCGTCTTAATGACAATTTCTGTGACTGCCCTGATGGCACTGATGAGCCTGGTATGTATTTATGCAAGATGATGATTTTTATGGTTGTGTGATTTCCTACTTCTAGATGATTTTATTATTCAAGGAAATTTGGAAGGACAAAACTTATAGGGAGTTGCATAAGTATTTTCAGTGTTGTTTTCGAACTATTATTAGAGTTTCACTTCAGTAGTTTGCGTAATGAAGGGCTCCGTTAAAAGTCAGCATAGATTATGGAGGTGAAAATCCAATTCTCAAGGGAGAACAACATCAAAATGATCTAAAGAAATGTTTTTAAGTTTTTTCCAAATTGAAAATTGACGAGAAAAGTATTTGTTTCTCTTCAGCCTTAGTTTTTAATATCGTTGGCTTTTATTGATCTTATTAAATATGTTGATAGTTTGGTTGTTTCTCTGACGTCATAAATTTTCTTAGTTTTTCATGAACATCTTTTTTGCAATATCATGAGATGGAATTTCTTAACATTTATAGCTTGTTAGAATGTTGTTGTTCATTTGATTACAGGGACTTCAGCTTGCCCTGGCGCAAAGTTTTATTGCAGAAACCTTGGTAGCAAGCCGCAGTTTATAGTTTCTTCTCATGTTAATGATCACTTTTGTGGTAAGCATTTAATCCTGTGTTTTTATATCTTGGATTCCTTTTTCCTATTTGCCTTTGTGAGGTTTTGTTAAGGTTTGTTTGTTATAGCACTTTGTACATGTCCTTGGAATTTTGCCAAGGCAAAGGAATGGAGTAGAGAGCTTAATAATTACTACCTAAGGCTTAAAGGCGTTGTGTTCTGAAAATGATGGATAACCAGTGTCTCCTCAGTTGTCTGGACAGTGAATTGCGTAACACATGTCTAAATCTCCATATTTTCCAGTGCAAATGGTTGATTGTTTTTGGTGCTTTGCCTCCTATCTGTTTTGATCTCTTTATACTCATTACCTGTTTGAGATTAAATGATTTTTAGATTTAAATTCATTAGTACAAATTATGTCACAACTGATCTGGTTTTAAATTTCACATAAGCAATCTGCTTTAACGTAAATTGGCAATAAAGTTACTTTTCCTGGGGCAAGATATAAAAGACTTCTTCTGCCTTCAACTTTGAGTTCCAATATTCATTCAATATTGCTGCAGATTGTTGTGATGGGAGTGATGAACATGATGGAATCATTTGTTGCCCAAACACATGTGTCATGGGTGGAAATGCAGAGTCGACAATTAGCATTTGCAAGTCAAAAGCAAATAAAAAAGAAGTGAAGTCAGAGGAATCAGTTCATAACCTTACTGGTAATTTGTTTTCCTAAATTATTTTCGAGTGTTTAGAAACTCAGGCAAAAATAAATTGTAACCTTCCTGGTTTAGGTTTGAAGTTGGTGTTTATTCTACAAATGCTTCTGGTTATTTTTCTTGTATTTCTCTGGAGTTTTCGATGCCGCGCCAGATCTAGAAGCAGACTTTACCATTGAATTCAAAGAGACCTTGCTGTTTACCTGACATCATACAGGTAATATTTTGAATTTTTTTCTTCATTTTCCCTTTCTTAGGTCTTGCTGATCATGATTTTGTACTTTTGAATTAGTTGATGCCAGTGCCCATTTCATAATAAACTTTTCCATAGTATTTGACAAAAAACAGAAAGAGTGAGAACAAGACGAAAGCATCATGGAATATATCACCTTTTATTTGTGTTTTCATTTAGGAAAGATATATAAGAAACCATATTTGCATGTTGTAAAACAGATATTAAAATTTCTCCAGTTATATTTTTAAATTGATTGATAGTTTCTTTGATGTATCATTTAGGCTGCAGGATTAAGTTGAAGAGTATGGATAAATAGTCCTTTCTATGATATCATGCTTCCCTTTGACCATGACAACTATATGTTGTTGCTTAACTCATTTTTTGTTTTCACAATTTGACAAAATAAATTTGTGGGAACATATAATTAGTGATTCTCTATGTGTGGTCTATAACTCAAGCCGCGAATATTGGTTTTTTTGTACAAGGTGGATTTGGCTTAAAAGATCATTTTTGTATGATAAGGCAAGCATAACTAACATAAATGGGAACCTTTTTTTTTCCTTCTACATGATATCACTACACGCTTGGTTTCTATTTACTTTGAATATATAATTCAATTTGGTTATTTCAATGTTCACTGCAGTTAATTGGTTCTGCTCATATGTTGCATTACATCCTAATGTTTAAATGTAGTTCTATGTTTGTTATTGTACCATACATCATTGTGCGGGTATCATGACCTTTATTACTGATTTACCAAATCAGTTGTTACATTAATGATATTTTATAATTATATTCAGTATTTTTTCACCATTGGCAATGTATAGTTTGTGGTTTCATGTGATATTTTATGTGATGAATGAAAGTTAGTGGTGACATTGCTGAGATGGAAATGTGAATAAAAAGTATGAGTTTTGCTTGGTGTTGGAGTAACTGAATTAGAAAGCCTAAAACAACTCTTCAGGAATATGTTTGTTAGTGAGAGAATGAGAATATAAGCCAGGTAAAGAATGAGTAAAGGGGGCATTGAGTACTGTTTTAATCTCACTTTCATCTTCTATCTCATGCTATAGTTGCTGTTTATCTCTGTAATCCTGTTAAACTGGTTTCGGTCTGAATTCGTTACTTACTCCATTTTTATACTGCTGTTGTTTCCATTACATCTTATCAATACACGGCTTTATCTTTTCACTTCTTTCATTCGTCATATTTGTACTCTCTTTAAATGCCATATTGATCGATTTAATTAAGTATCTCTTCCTCTGCAGTTTTCATGTTGGTTACTGCACCAGATGCTTCAATACTAGATTAATTTATCAACAGCTTTGATTAGATCAACAATCAGACAGAGAAATTTCTTCAGTTCTGCAGTTCTAGGAACAAAGTCTTTCAATTAATCCATGGTCATTCTATAAGAACTAGAGCAGAGAACCATGAGAACAACTCCCCACTTTTTCATTTCCTTGAAGTCCTGCCAAATTTCATATCCCTTTTCTTTCTTTTCTTTATTCCACATAAATCTAGAATGCAAATTGTTGATGAAATGCTGCAATCATTGATCATTTTTAGACCTCTCAAGTCTTAGCAAGCCTGTTCCTACGTTCTTGCTTACACCCTCCAAAGGTCCCTTCCCCATTTCTTACTCTTGCTATCTGACAAAGGACTCAATGTTCTGGTTGTATCAGGTTCCTGAAATACAAGTTCTTATTTCGTCTGCTTGGTTAGAGGATTGAAGTAGCAATGCCTGCCTCAGACATTCTGTGTATAATATTTTGCTTGAGGTGCAATCAATTGGTGCCACCTTATGGGACTTGTAATTTATTACTACCAAGTCATTATGGGTTAAGATGCAGTTTGCAAATTCAGTTCTTTCTAGGTCAGAGAATTTAATGAAGCAAATGGTGAAATATGGATCCATTCTAGTACAAGGATTATTGGTGAAATTGTTGGAAGCACCATAATCAAATTTAGAAGTAGAGAAAGTTGTTGAGGTTATTGATTTCCAGGGTACAATTTTGGCCTTGTTAGATTTGAAGATTATATCATGTAGTTATTGAATAGCAGTATTATGGTAGTACAAAAACTGCCATGCACTATTTGTTTGATACACAAACCCACATAGCAACATGGAAACAATTTAAGAAACTAATTGAAATGGAAAATTAACCAAATTTGAAGATAGTTGGGTATGAATTTCTATACAGCAAGTATATCTTATCTGTTAAATGATTGAGTGGTCATAGTTCTTAATGCTCAATTGGTTGGCACCTATTGGAAGTGGTATGAGGCATCTAAGAATGTGTTTCTTCTTGCACTCCGTCAAGACGGTCAAATTTCATCCTGAACTTTATCAATTAGGTGAAATAATCAAAATATCTCATCTGATTCGTTCTCATTTCGAAAGTTCTTTTCAGAACATACTTTGGAAATTTTATTCTGCAAAACACTTACGTTCCGGAAAGTTTATTTCCAAAACACTGTTTTGGAAAGTGTTTTTCAGAATATATGTCTGAATTCTGGAAAGTATGTCTTGGAAATATCCCAGAAAACAGAATATGGAAGTCATTTTTAAAAAGCTAAAACAGTCTTTTTTTTGTAATTGAAGGGTGCAGGAAGATTGATGGGGTCCCGAAGAAACACCCCTAAATTTTGGAGTCATGATTATTTTCCTGGATGACAATTAAATCTGAACCCTCAATAGGCTATTATTTACCTTTTTGTATACGATTTTTTTTAAGAAAGTTCTCTAATTCATTGTCTTGTGAATAATACTTATACTATTTGTACCCTTCCATGTTGGGTATCCAAGTACTTGTAGCATAGTCAATTATTTAATCAACAATGAAAAAGTAATGAATAAAAATTTGATTAAAAAGTAATTCATGGAGTAAATATTACATTAAGTATTTAGAACAACAATTTCCTAAACCTCTAAAGGTTTGGGTCGGTATTTTTCAAAATCTATGAAAAAATTATATGTCGGTCTTTTATAATTGTAAACTCAAAATTAAGAACATAAATTGTTAAGTAACTTTACTTCTAAGCTATCCTAATAAAATTAATAAAATCCTAGCTTCAAAACTTTTGCAAATAAGATAAATGGACGGGTGTAATGGTGGAAAATCAAGGTCAAAGGGACAAACTACAATGTTTAAGCTAGTTTGATAGGTTGACATTTTAAACTTGGATAGACTCATTAACATGTATTTTCAATTAAAATTTAAAATAAAAAGTGTACGGATAGAATCCGCACAATTGGGACTCTGACTCAGACTGACTGACATGACCAATAACAAACTGATTAATGATCCAACATTTGTTAATATATTTTTATTAGACTCATTAACGACAAAAAACTCACAATAATTATATAAATAAGCATCGACATCAAAGGATTAGATACACAATCATCTAATACTAAATACTGGGTGTCGAGTGCCGAAGTTTGACTTGAGCGTCAGAGTGTCTTTTGCAGGTATCATCCAAGTCCGGAGTTCAAGGAGAGGAGGAGTGGAGGAGCGAGAGTAGCAGGAGTTTTTCTGAAAGGAAGGAGTGAGGCGTAGCTCGA
Source organism: Phaseolus vulgaris (assembly GCF_051622355.1). NCBI lineage: Eukaryota > Viridiplantae > Streptophyta > Magnoliopsida > Fabales > Fabaceae > Phaseolus > Phaseolus vulgaris. The sequence continues at coordinate 22,150,389 of NC_143508.1, read as the reverse complement.
CCGACTGACCGAGGAGTGGTATAATCGTTCTCTTTGTTCCAACCCTTTTCGAGAATAAAAAGTAATTTAAAACATTAATTTTTTTTATTATATTATTTGAATGAAATAAAATTGTATTATACTTTTAATTTTTTTAGTTAAAAATATTGATTAACCAATTAAATATTTAGAATATGTTTTCTTAAAGTATATTTTATTGATTAAAAAATTATTAATGTGGGTATCACTTCTTATTTAATAATTCCCTATTCTAATTTTTTATATAAATTTCAACTAATATGTAGAATGTTTTAAAAAGTATGTCAAAATATGTGTCCTTAACACTCCTTTATTAAATTCCTAACATTTCTGCCATTGTTTTTCTTCTTTGAATTATTCTTCAATGATTTACTCTTCCTCCATTTTCCTCAATGCATTTTTCATTTTCTTTTTTCCATTTTCGTTTTAATCACTTTTACATTAAGTGTTTATTTAGCTTTCTACTCACCGTTTATCTTTCATCAAGACTTTACATTTCTAGTCATTAGATTTTTGAAGTCACATTTAGTATTTCTTTCAAGCATTTAGTATTTTATTTCTCGAAGAATATTTCTCTTTCCTGCATACGCCCGAATTCTTTTAGCACATTCTTATTAAATTATTTCATTTAATTGTTATTTAGATAATAAAGTTTGATTAAAAATTCAAATTCAATATTAGAATTTAATTCTTTATGCAGTATAAGTTTCATGAGGGAGACGTAGACTATCAACTTTAATTTGGGTTGAGATCAACTCAATTTTATAAGTCTTGCTTTAGGTATAATTCACTCAACAAATCATTTTTTTTTAAAGCTATCATGTTAGGTATCACTATGAACTTGACATTTCAGTTAGGCTGATACCTTAAGTATCAACAATCATCTGCCACCACATGAAAAAAGTATTATTAAAAAAAAAAAGGAAATACAAGCAAATATGGAGGATTAGAGCAAAACCCATATATAAAAAACCTAAGAAAAGCAATACTTAGGTAATCTATACCTATTGATAAAGAACTCTAAGAATAGACTAGATAGAAGCCCATTATACCAGTGAAATTATTCTCTATGAATAAACCTGTATTGGCCAGACCTCGGACATCGGCTTCGGAGGGGTCGACATCAAACGTCGACATCGGACATCGGATGTCTGGTCGCATTAATGGGCCACATAGGTGGGCCCCAAAAATAATAATGAGTTATCACCCAGATGTAAGAGGGACCCAAGTCACGAGAGAAGTTCATGCATGTGGTTTGTATAGCACGTTTAGGTGTAGCACAAGTAAATAATCCTTGGAGGAGTTAAGACACGTTAGGGTTAGGGTTTCCAAGGATAGACTGCATGCATGGCACGTGAATACTTAGGGCACCCATAAAACAGATAGCCCCGCAACGCTGGTACATGAGTTGGTACCCTGGCGGCCATACTGTTAAAGATTTTGCACTCTAGAAGAGGTAATGATAGAGATCAAATAAGAGAGGATTCTACCAATGGAGGAAGAGGTCATTCACCCACACATTTGAAGTTCTTCCTTCTAGTCTTCTCAAAACTTAAAGAAGAATTAAATAAAGAGAGGACCAAGCTTAAAGCCAAAGAAGACTACAAGCTTTCAAGAATGGGCTTCAATTAATATCTCTCTTTATAGTTTCTTTCAATTTGTAAATAATACTTAAATATAGTTTTTAGGAAAGGTGCTAAGAGGGAAACCTAAAGATACCTCTTATGTTGAAGCATCTTTAGATATTAGTTTTAGAACTTTCTAGTAGTTGACCCTTCATCACTCACTTTAGGCGCTAGAAAGTGAGAGATTTGCAAGGGACCTTTTGGATAGCTTCTTGTACTTCATGACCGGTCCTCTTCCTATGTAAGGAGGGCTTGGGTCCTTCTAAATACAGAATTGATTTTATAACTACCGAAACTCTCCCAAATTGGTGATTGAGTGAGTGAGATTTGTCTTCTCCTCTTCTAGTCTTATCTTGAGTGCATCTTGGAACCTAAGTGGCGGCATCTACACTCATCTTGAAGCCTAACATCCTTCAAGTGGCGTGTTCATCTCCAAGAACTCCAACCACATAAGTTTCCTTCTCTTTTCCATCTTATTCATCCATTTCCATGTCCTTATAAACTCTATAAACATGTCTTAGGCTTTTCTTGCACTTTTGTTCGGTTCTTTTGGTTCTTATCTTGTTTTGTTCGGTTCATCTCATTTCTTTACTGTTTTAATCGGTTCAAATGCTGTCTTTCATGGTTTTGTTCGGTCCAATTGATTTCTAGTTAGTTTTAATCGGTTCCTTTGCTTTCTTGTGCATTTCAATCGGCTCATTTGTCAAGAAATGGGTTTCTACATGAGTTTGGCTTGGTTACTTGTGTTTTGGTGAGTTCTTGAATGTTAAGAACATTGATCCAATTCTTGAAAAGTGCCTAATCATATTCCAACTCAAGTTGATTCCATATAATGACTATGAAACATCTCTATCTTGCTATTGGAATCATATCAGGTTAGTCTTGTGTCGCGGCTGTGCTAAGCTTGTCCAATGCATCACAAGAGCCCTCACCAGTAACCCTAATTCCACTAAAGAAAAGATCCTCGTGAGACACAGAGTTGACCTAGATACAACCTATATAAAGGGTGGTAAGAACCTTGGAAAAGGTACGCCATTTCTAAGACTGAGACTGCTTTACATACTTTACTATTTCTTAGCCCAGTACTGACTTGATCGTCGGAGTGCAATCAACAGGTAGGCACCCCTCTGTTTCAACGGAGCCACTCTCAGCTACCCAAGGAGAAAGCGAAAACCACCAGGAGATAGGAGGAGCTACCCTTTGAAGTCAACGGCGGCTGAGTCAACCGACGAGAACAAAACCCTAAGTTAGCAAGCTTGTCAGCACATGCATTGCCTTCACGAAAAATGTGAGAAATCTTAAATCAGATTTTCCCACAAAAATCAAGGCAAATGTTCCACCTATTATGAAGAAATCAAGGAACGTTAGTCCTAGCAGTAAATGGAACACAAACCAAGGTAGAATCACATTCAAGCCATAAACTAGAAAAATCCATCTTTTTAGCTTCATCAACAACATGTATGGCCGACGTAATGTCTGACGCATAACTTAAGAAAAAAAAACTTGTGTGTGACTTGGTCAATGCATAAATGGTAGCAAAAAAAATTAAAAATTGTTTGCGTAGGCTTGACCGACACATTAATGGTTTAAAAGAACATTTTTTTTTGTTCTAGCCATTTTTACCTGTAACAGCTATAGAATAACAAATCCCAATCAAATTCACAATTCAAAATAAAAAAATCCCCATCATTCACATTCACTATAGAAAAATCATCCAAATAGTTAAACAAAGTTATTTAGATAATTTCATTGATCCAAATCATTCAAACTAAATATTAATACATAAAATAAAACTTATAATTAAAATAAACCATAAAATAAAATCGTACTTTAGAAATTAACTAAAAGTACTAAAACTTAAAATGTTCGATAATACAATTACATAAAAAGAGTGCAAATGAAAATATAAAATGCATTCCATGAAGTAGAAATAGTAGTGATGTGATATGTAAAAACCTGTAAAAATAATACAAACAATGTGAATAACTAAATGTAAATAACTAAAATATTTAGTATATAATAAAAATGTAAAATAATAAAACTTACAGTTTGTGATGCACTTTAAAGGAGAGGTTAGTCATCGTGTTGTGGATCATATTGGTGGCATAATTGACTTGTGTTAGTGGAAGCATTGTCACGTTGCAACACTAAGACAAGTTGTTCCTTTATTACCTTCATTTCATCCTCTAAGTGTGCATACTTTTCACCCCACATATTAAATTTTGCACGGAGTTGTTGATTTTTAGTCAACTGATCAGATTGTGAAGTGCCCGAAATAGAGGGTTGAGTGAGGGAAGAGACTCCTTGGCGGAAGTTAGCAGCCAAGTCTGTTGTACCATACACTCGAACTCTACTCTTTCCTCTGGTTGATTCATTCCAAGTTTGAAGCTTTTTTGCTGGATCAACTTGATGGACATGTGATGGAGATCAAGCTCAAGTGGACATGGGGGCCAATTAACAAGATCAAGAAGAGGTAGAGGCGCAAATAGAGGACGCCCATGGAGGTCAAAGCCCACCTCAAAGGCTTACAAGAAGCATGTTCAAAGCTTTAGGAGCTAAGGGACAATTATTTTCTCTTTTTGTAATTTCTTTGGTTGAAGGTGCTTAGAGGGAAACATTAGAAACCTCTATTGTTATAGCATCTTTTAGTCTTTAGTTAGGAGCTTTAGGAGGGGGGTGTATTAGTAGATAGGTGTAGAAGTAAATAAGGAGGTGCCAAGTGAGAGAAGGGATCACACCTTCCTCATGTCTTGTTTAGGCACCGGTTTTAGCTTCTTTTAGGAGGGAATTTTGAATTCTCTTAGTTTGATTTTTCAGCACCTTAGGCTATAAATATAGGTGTTGCCCTTGTACATTTCAGATTTGAATTTAGACTAAAGAAACTATACTCAATTTTTGAGAGAGCATTGGAGAGCTTTTGAGCCTTCTTCTCTAGTCTTATCTTGAAGGATCCATGATGTCCTCAAGTGGCGGCAGCACACTCATCTAGGAGCAACCATCCTTCTAGTGACGTGATCATCCAACCTTACATCCATCTTCATGAGCATTCTTTTCTCCTTCCTTCCTTCTCTTTCAATTGTTCAAGTTTAGCTTGTGTTCTTGAGTTTTGGTTCGGTTATTTTCTGTTTCCAGCAGCTGTTCTTCTTCTTCTCTGTTTTTGGTTCGGTGCATTTCATTTTCCAGCTTGCCTTTTCAGTTTTCTTGCTTTTGATTTCATTTTGTTCGGTTCATATTAGTTCTTGTTCAATTCTATTCGGTGCTTTTGATTTTTTACCTCTTTTTGTTGGTTCAATTTGACAATATGAGGAACTTCCATATGAGTTTGGATTTGGTGCTAGTTTTGGTGAGTTCTTGACTTAGAACATTGATCCAATTCTAAGAAAAAGTGCCTAACAATTGTCCAACTCAAGTTGATTCCTAAGAATGTCAAGAATCATTCTCTTCTTTGCTATTGGAATCACATCATGTGGTATCAAGAGTTTAAGTGTGTTCTTGTTTCATTTTTGAGTTGTGTAGCACTTTAATTTCAAGAGCTCTTTCATTTTCTTGCAATTTAAGGTTCTGTTTTAGGCTTATTTGAGTATTGCTTGCTGTTTTAATTTTGTGCCTATCATATGTTTGAGTATTTTCCTTTTTGAATCCATACAAGTTTTGTCTTAGTCTTGTTTTTCCATAATTGTCATCACTTCTAGGAGTACTTTGATTGCTTTTGTTGTTTCTTGCTTTAGTGTCATATAATTTTCTGAATTTGATATTGATCCTTTGTGCATTTTCTGTTTTGGATTGAGTTCATACTTGTATTCTAGACCTATACAAGTTCCTATACATCATTTTCCATTATGTCTTTGCTAGTTCATAATTCTGTTTTTCATTCCTCTTAGGATTCCTCTGTTTTTCTGAAAAGTGCTTACTGTTTTTCCTTATTGCAATTGATTCTCACTGGAAAATTCTGAAATTCTGGATTTGTGATATTCAAAGTGTTAGAAAAGAGTAGAAAAAAGAATTATTCAAAAATTCAAAGTACACAAAAAATGATAAATAAAATACAAAAAGTGTACTTTCTGCCGGAAAAAAATCCGGTAATCTGGCAGCGATTTTTGAAAAATTTATCTCAATTAATTGGCTTACTGTTTTTAAGTGATTCCAGTGCCATTATTGAGTTAACATCTTGAAGTTTCTATGGTTTAATTTTCATAATCCAGTTCGCTCTATATCATTCCAGTTAAATCAGTGAACATCAAGCACAGTTTGCATAAAAAATATTTTCCAATAGCTAATTTTTTTGTTTTCTTCATCTACTCTAGTGCTTTTCTTTAAGTATTCTTTTGTGTGCCTACTTTCTCATTGAGTTCTTTAATTTTCTTGCTTGTCTTTTGTTCATTAATCTTTGAGTTTGTCAAACATCTAGTTTTCCTTTTGTTATAGCCTTTCTTTGCTTATACTTTTTCTTGTTTGTCTTTCTTGCTTCTTTGGTTTTGTGGTGGTTGGCTTTGAAGATTGGTGTGCTTGCTTTGACATCTTTCATTTGAGGATTCCAAGGCCTCAAGATCAGATTGGTGCAAGGACATTATTTCTTTGAGAGTGACCTAAATTTTTCTGCCTAAATTCACTTCGGCAGTTTGCTTGAAACACTCACTGATTTTGCTAATTTTTTGTTTCTTGACTTGTTTACTGTTTTTGTGTGTTTTCTGTTTTTGAATTACAAATGGCTGGCTTTTCAAGTGATGCGTCCTACAAGCAGAATTCTCCTTCCAAAGCTTCAATCCTTGGTGAATTACATGAAGCACAAAGAACCATTAGACGCTTGGAAGAGAAATTGTAAAAGATGGAGGTGCAACAAGCTAGACCATCTCCTTCAATCCATGATGAGCATCATAGACCTTCAACAAGAGCCTCTTCAAATGATTTTGGCCGTGAAGATGAGCATAAGAGAAGGAGAACTCCACCCCAATTCCATGGACAAAGAGATCATCATCAAGGGGAAAGACATCACTACGGCAATGGCTTCTATCAAGATGCAAAGTCTAGGCTTCCTTTGGTCAAGCTTCCTTGTTTTAATGGCTCTAGTGATCCTAATGTATATTTAGATTGGGAGGCTAAGTGTGAACAAATATTTGAGATCCATGAGATCCAAGATGAGCATAAGCTTAAGCTAGCCACCCTAGAGTTTAGTGATTATGCCAAGAAATGGTGGCATGAAATTGTAAAGGACATTATCTATCACAAGGGTCCTCCCGTGGACTCTTGGAACTCGATGAATTACATCGGTGCTAGAGTCATGAGAAATATTTACTTGAAGGGTCCTCAAGCTCTCATAACAGTTTTCCCACATAGGTCATTAGGTGATGGAAATGTTATGAAATTAAAGTAAAAATTTAAAAAAACTTAGAACAATAACTTATATAAGTTTCACGAGCATGAGTATCGACCCAATCACCCTTCTTGTTTGTGTGGGCATAAATAGTTCATCAGGTTCAAGGGGACAACCATATTGACGTTCCTAATAATGTTGTACAATTAGAAGCAGTATATGTTGCAAATGTAAAATCAATTCCATGTAAGACAATGACGAGTACTTATCAAGGTTACTGCAATATCTTTATGTGATTTTTGACTTGTGGAGTGCAATGCTCCACCACGAGCTGAAGTCCTATTCGCTTTATTCAGTGTTGATTTATCTTTGAACTTTTGTGTATCCCAATAGTTCAGAAGCTCAACTCATGCCTGCTCGCCTATCCAAGTAGGTTGTGCCCTGACTTTGGTCAACATGTCACAAAGTCGTTTTTTTGACTTTATACTCATAGACCTTTTTAATCTGTCACTCATCCTGAGGTGCCCAAGTGACTCTACTCTGTTAAAAAGGAAAAAATATTTCGTTTCATTTTTCCCATTTTCGTTGATTTGCATGAAATTGTAATTAAAAATTTAAATTACCTTAAAGTCAGTCCACCATTTTAGTTTGTCCTCCTCAGTCATGGCATCTGTGATACATACATCGTAATACATACATCGTGATTTCATTTAACGTGGACGTATAAACACCATAATTCATACATCATAATTGATAGATCGTAATTTCATTTAACGCGTACATATACAAATTAAATAAATTTACTCTCTTAATTAATTTTTTATCTATCACAATTTTAAAAATATTTTAGTTATTTGAAACTTGGGCCAATTTGTTTTCTACACCCACTAGTTCACTACTTGAAACATAATAATGGAAAACATGGGCCCATTCTGGTGCCCTTCACTTTTACTCTATGCAGCCCCTATTTATTTTATACACTTCCCACATCACTACTTCCAACATATTAATATGAAAAACATGGGCACATTATGCTGCAGATCACTTTTATTCTATGCAGCCCCTATTTAATTTATACAGCCTCCATATCACTATTTGTAACATTTTCTTGAAAAACATGGGCCCATCCTACTGCGTGACTTTTACTCTATGCAACCCCTATATGTTTTCTACACGCACCAGTTCACTATTTGTAACATATTAATGAAAAACATGGACCTATTCTGCTTCCCTTCACTTTTATTCTATGAAGCCCCTATTTATTTTATACACCCCTACATCACTATTTCCAACATATTAATATGGGCTGCTTCTTCCTGCACCTCCATACCTTCTTGTGCCACCCCCATACATTTTTCTTATTCCAAAAATACCCCTTTCAATATTCCGGATTATATAATCCGGAAGTCATTTTTTAGATTCAAAATTAGCTTCCGGATTATGTAATCCGGAAGTCTTTTGTGATTAGATTCCGGATTACATAATCCGAAAGTCTTTTCTATACATAAGATTAGCTTCCGGATTATGTAATCCGGAAGTCTTTTTTTCCGATGTGTTATTAGCTTTCGGATTGCATAATCTGGAAGTTTTTTCTAAATATGAAATTGACTTCCGAATTATGTAATCCGGAATTTATCCGGATTACATAATCCATAGGCTTATTATTTCAAATCCAAGGGGGTGAAAAAAAAAGGATAAAATGGTATTTTCATATTTAGTATGGGGGTGGCACAAGAAGGTATGGAGGTGTAGGAAGAAAGAGTCATTAATATGAAAAACATGGACCCGTTATGCTGCTTATCACTTTTAGTCTATGCTGCCATGACTTTTATTCTATGCAGCCCCTATTTAGTTTATACATCCCCCACATTACTATTTGTAACATTTTCTCGAAAAACATGGGTCCATTCTGTTGTCCAAGACTATAATTATGCAGTTGCTATTTGTTTTCTACACCGACCAGTTCACTATTTGCAACATATTAATGAAAAAATACGAGTCCATTATGCTTCCTATCACTTTCACTCTATACCGCCCTTATTTAATTTATACAATGTAGTTTATTACAAGATATTAAATGAAAAAAATTAAAAACACAATTTCCTAAATTATTTTTAAACAGTAATAAATTTCTTTTTTAAAAAAATAACACTTCTTTTATTAATTACCTTTCCTTTTATTAATTACTTTTCCTTTTATTCTCATTTCTATTTCTTTTTTTAAGAAAACTTTAACCTTCATATCCTATTAAATTAGTCTTAATCAAATTGAAACCTTGAATCCTATTTAGTAATTCAGTTTTAGTAAAATTAAAATTAACATTTTGTAGATAATTTTGTACACGCACAACAATTTACTTCTTCCCCACTTTCACCCACATAAGCTTTCAAGGTGTTCCATAACAATTTTTGATTTTTTTATTATCAAAACAAAATTATGTTTGCAAAATATCATTCATATAAACTAAAGCACAATCATATACATTCACACAAAAGTAATCACAAAAATAAAATTAATCAAAAATTCTGAAATTTTAAAAGTTTACCTCAGATGAATGGCGTTGGAGTAATGATGGTGAAGGCATTGGAAGCTAAACATGGTGGAGTAGGAGGTGAAGTTGAACTTTGTGGAACAACGACGGTGAAGGATGAAGTTGAAATGAAGAAGACCAAAAAAACTTGGAGCCGAAATGGAGAAGAAGAAGAACAAAATATAAGAAGAGAAGACAACCGGAGCATGAACATGAACACACCGACGATGAACAATGTCGGAGTAGTGACAATGAGAGACGGAGGGGCAGCGAAATGCCAATGAGAAAAAATTAGGTTTTCTTAATTTGGGGAAAGAGGGAAGCTGAGGGCGAGGCAACAAAATTTCTATTTAAATAGCATACTGTATGTGTCGACCGCATAGATGGAAGCGCATTTTGCGTCGGCTGACCGATGTCAACCCTTACTTATATAAAAAAAATTAATTTAATACATATTTAATTCACCATTTTAATTAAATCTTAATAAATTGAAAAATATATAAAAAAATAATAATTTAATTTATACAAAAAATATTAATTTATACAAAAAAATTAATTTAATTTATACCAAAAATTTAATGTAATTTATATAACAAAAAATTAATTTAATTTATACAACAAAAAGTTAATTTAATTTATACAACAATAAATACATAATTCAATTAAACTTTGGTTTGGAAAACCATTTATCCTTTTCTATATACTATTATCTAAAAGTAATCAATTTATTAATGTTTTGACAAAACCTAGAAATAACTCTTAAGGTGCGATATTGAAAAAAAGGTTCCCTTTCAGATCAAACAATTCCATCAAATTAAGTATAATTGTATGTGTGATCGCATCTACTACTAAGAATATCAATGAATCCTATTATTGAAATTTCTCAGGATACCCTCTTTTAGCCTTTACAATCTAGTTCTTAGTTCAACTCTTACCTTACTAACTGCAATAAAAAACAAGTACATATGCTCCACCCAAAATAGCAATGGGATATGGTTATGAACTTATTATCCAAAATCTGATGATCAAGTCTATTCCATGATTCTAAGTTCATTCTATACCGGACCCAATCGAAATGGAGTTATATATGTTACATTTATTAAGAACTAAGTCTAGTAAAATTATCAAAAATTCATGCAATGTCAAAGACCTATTATTCATGCAATGATGATTGTTTTACGTGGTACAACATTTATGTTGCTTAATACAAGGTTAATGACATACAGTAAAAAGAAGCTAAATCTATGAATTTGTTCTTCAGTGCATTGTGAAACTATATTATAATGCACTTATATGGAATATTGCAGATGCGTCATCTCGTGACTCAAAACGTACTACATTATTATGTTCTTCAGTTGGAAACATCAGTTTCTTTTGGAGATCATATTCAAATAAGTATAAGAATTCATGTTTTCTTTTTGTTTATTTCTTTTATTACTATTACTATATTTAAATTAAAAAATTTCATTATTGCATGGTATGTCCTAAATGGTTGCTTGTAAAAATACACTTATATTCTAGATTAGTCACATCTTCCTCCATAAGAAAATGGAGAAGAGATCCAATAATTAAAGAATATTTTTGTTATATATTCAATTTGCATTTATAGAACATGTGGTCAAGTTTGGGACACTTTGAGAATTGTATTAATCTAAGAATTAAGAATAAGTTACTCACTCACACTTAGTCTTAATGTTTGTATTATATACATTGTCAATAAATCTTTAAGAAGATCTTATGCTTCATTTATGAGAAGTAACATCTTTTAGATCACAATGGATATCAAAGGAAAACACCATTTCATTCATCCATTATAGAGATATGAAATTTAAATTTATTTAAGTTACTAATCAAAAGTTTTATCTCAATGTTTCTTTTCTTAAGTTTACTTTCAAATTTTATGATAAAATTGACTCTCTATTTTTAAATACATTCATTAAATTTTAGATTAATTAATTACTCCATGTTAAATTTATATTCCTAAATTTATGTAAATTTTATATAACATTTACAAAATTTAAATACGTATTTTTTTACTCAATTATTATTTTCTACATTTTTCAATTCTTTCTAAACTTTTTATGATAATTTATTTAAATAATTTTAGAATCAAACACTTAATCAATTTAAGAAATTTAATTTAACTAATTTATATGAAAATATTCAAAATTAAAATATTTATTACAATATTAAATAAAAATAATTTAATATAAATCAATCTATAATAAAATTAAAAATAAATAAAAAATTCAAAATTCAAATATATATTAAAATAATATAAATTAAATAAATTTTAAAAAATAAAATATTAAATATACCAATGCCTCGAACCCGCTGATACAACATATTTTGTTTTTTAAACTTATTATTGATCAGACCGACACACAACTTAAATTAGACGTCAATGGTATGAGCGACGCAAAATTAATTTTAATTTTTTTCTTATTCTCTTCGTGTGTCCGAAATGCATTGGACTACCACGAAAAAAAAATATTTCATCGATTTTTAGATTTGGCCGATGGAAAAAACGTCCCCGCTAGGTTTACACAAATGTATGGTAGCTGCTAGTGCATTTTCTTGTAGTTTTAAAACCTAGATATAATGTAAGCTAAAAATCACTTATTAAATTGAGACCACCCTGAAATTGAATTAAATTGTAAGATCCTCCGTCTCTCCCTGGCTGCAGTGGAAGCCGAAAATGGCTTTGAAGAGGTAAGGGTTGGTCTTGTCAATGGAGGCTGGTGATGTTAAGAACAAATGGGAGAATAGCTCATGGGGCAGGAAACTCATTGTCAATGGCAGCCCTCAGTCACTTCGATAGGTTTAAGCTAAGATTAAGAGGGCAGCTGTGGTAAGCCAATAACTCTCTAAGCTGAATAAGAGCGCGTAGGCATTATTTCACGCTATAACCTTCAAGTTTTGTTATGATTTTTCTTTACTTTGGGTATGAGATCTTATGTATCATTGAGACACTTGGTGAAAAGTTTCATCTTCAGATATTTATTATATAACTTAAATCTAAAAATAAAAATAAAAATTTATACCTCTAAATATTGTATAGATGATATTCTGCGATAATCTTATTACATGACATTTTGATACATCGTTATAAAACAATTAGATAAATAATTAAAATATCATATATATTAATCATGCTTTAAGAATATTTTAGATAGCTTTTACAAATAAAAATCAAATAGAATATCATAAATAAGTGAAAAATCTAATTATGCACGCTTTATTGATTAGGGCTTAGTTTAAAGAAGTTTGAATTGGACGAGAAGATGTGAGTTTTACAAAAAGTCATCTATAATAACATGTCCCACATTAAAATTGGTACCTTCAAATTTTTCTTAATATTTTTTATCCTAACATTTAATAAAAATGCTAATTTTTAATGCTTCTAAATGAATAATAAAGACACATAATCATCCTAATCACATATTTATAGAAATGACATGTAAATTTTTTAAAATTAACATATTAATACTACTAATTCAAAGTAACTATCACAAGAAACTTAAAATATTTATTAAATGATGGAGATAAAAAAGAAATAGAAAAATATTTCAATGTAAATTGATTATAGGTTTAGGGTTTAACCCTAATTTTTATCCTCTTTAATGTTTAATTCATTATTTTTGGTTTTCTTGTTTGCTTTTTTGTAACTTCGGATCTTTTGTTTTAAAAAATTCGTAATATTCTTTTATCTAATCCTCAATTTTATTTATGTTTCTTTCTTTCTTTCATTTATTTACATTTTAAATCACTTACTGACTGTCTTGAATGAATATGTTATGTTTGGAATTCAATTTAATCAAAATAAATAAATAAATATATAAAAATGAAATATTAAATGAAATCTACATTAAAATATATGGAGACAAAAATCCAAAATCACATTAATCAATTAATGCATGCATTCTGTGTTAAAAAAAAAAGAACTAAATAGGCATTATTTTTGCATGGACAAGGGACTATAATAATGATATAAAGAGAATTGAGAATTCAAATATGAAATAAAATGTTTAAAAAAAATATACATGAAAGAGTTTGATCTAACAGTGAGCCAACTTGGAATAATCATCACTATTCTAACAAACCAATATTATTTTATATGTGGGAGGAAAAGACAAGACCCCACACATGGATGCTATAATCAAAATAAAATCCATTCCTCAACATGCTCCATTGGCAAGCACTTCCTTCTTTTAGAATGTGGCAATCTTATATTTCAATGCCACCTTCCTAATCATCATTCAAAGCTTCCTTTTTCTTTTTGCTCTTAGAAAAGTTGAAAACACCTCATAAACACATTTTTTTTTATTGGACAGTAAATATTCATCATCCACCAATTTTTATTGATGATTAACTTTTGTCACAGAATATAACTAATATTTTCAATTAATTCTAATTTTAATTATATTTTTAAACACATTTTTAATTATTAAAAATAAAAAAATGGTATAGATCTTACATATTTAATGTTTTTTTTTTCTTTTCAATGACTTCTAACTAATATAAGGGGGGTCTCAATCATTTCTTTTAGGAAAAAAAAAAAAACTACTTGCACTTAAGATAAGATGGTGAATGAAGGAACCTAGAAGCACATACCCTACATGTGGGAATAGTTTGTGGACAAAGCAAAGAAAACATAGTGCTTGCAAACAATTCACATGGGAGCATAAAATGATCCTTTACAAGCCTCTTTTTTCCTCTTCACAGCTAAGGTCCTAAATCCCACCACTGCACAAAATTTCTACTTATCTCTATTACTGTACCCACATGTTTTTTATTTTCATTTTCATTCAACAATAGTCACACTTAATTAAATTATTTAGTAGTTCTTCATACAGGAGAATTTATTTTATTAAAAAAAAAAATTCCCCTTTTAAAACAATGCAGTATAAGATTTTTTTTTTGACACATATTAAAAATAAAAATAAAAATTTCAATTATCAAAATATTTTTTCTCTTTCAGTAATTAATGCATTACTTTTATCTACTATAAATACAAACATTCAACAATTTATTCTGGGAAAAATAAAAAATAAAAGATTAGTATTTTATTAAAATTATGAATATCATTTAGTTTATCTTAAAGGTTAAAGCTACTTAAATTCTTATAAGAAAACGTAACCCTATGGTAAGTTTCCCCTGAATATTAAAGAGAGTATCATTTCCTTTATTCATCAAAGCACTTTCATTCTCATACATTTCATTACGAATTTAATTATTTAAAATTTGTTTATACAATGTATAAGGTGTATATTTACATTTATTTGAAAAATGAAATATTTTCTGAAAAACTAGACAGAATTTTTTTATGCAGAGTAAAATAATACAAATTCGATTTTCTTTTATGTTTAGAATTAATTTAATTTAAGCTGAACATATTTTGCTAATTTAAACAAAAGGATCCCGTAAAAATTTATTTGGAGAGTGAAATGATATTACAAATTCGATATTCTTTTATGTTTAAATTAATTAAATTTATTTAAATTGAAAATATTTATATATTGCTAGTTTCAACAAAGGATCCCGTAAAAAAATATTTGTTTTTAGTAAAAGCAGTTTTTTCATAGTTATGAAAATTTCAACGAAAAGAAATTGTCATAGTGAGACATATTTTTTTTTTTTAAATTAGTAAAACAGTTAATTAACCAGTTTTAAATGTATTAAATTGTATGATTCAAATTGTATGAGATTGTGAAATGGGAGGATAGTAATATCTATAAATATTAATGCAAATATGATAAGTGTGTTGGTATGATAGAAGTAATTTGTTCATTAACCATCCAAAGCCCCCTTTTAAGACTTATAAACACAAATCAATTACAACACATTTGACCATCAACAAGGATTTGACCACAAGGTTCGACCTTCACACTCATTGAAAGTCTGGAAATTTTTGTTGTATTTAATAGAAGTTTCTCCCCATTGTATCTTCTGAATTTGTCTCAGTCCACTACACCAACCCTTCAGTTACAGATTTAATCGCCAATGGTTGTGGCACAAATTGGTGGAAAAAGGTAAAGCTGTAAATATTGGTTTTTCTTCGTGTAATGGTTTGAGTAAGGACACATAGAAAAATTATGAATTTTAGAGTTAGTAATTAAATCCAGCTTATTGGCCATATTGTCAATCCTTTCTAAAACTTTGTAGGGGTCATAATATCGGGCAACTAACTTGTGAAAATGTATATTGGATAAAGTTGTCTTCCTGTATGGTTGAATCTTTAAATAAACCTAATGTCCAACCTTGTAATGCTTGTCAATCCTCTTCAAATTTGTATACAAATTTATACATTTTTGTGTCTTAACCATATTTTCTTGTAATGGCTGAGTAATTTTATCTCGTTTCTTTATAGTATCGGCTATCGCTTCTATTAAGAAATATGTATTTTGTATAGTAGTGGGAAGGAAGGAGGATAGTCATAAAGAGCTTTAAATGAGTCAACTGTATAGTTGTATGTAATTTGGTGTTGTACCAAAATTTCGCAAGAAGTAAATACTCAGTCCACTAGGACGAAGTGTCCCCAAAAACACAACGTAGATAAGCCTTGATGGATTTGTTTACACCCTCTGTTTGACCGTTTAAGGATGAAAATTCATTGATCGCAACAACTTGACACCATTCTTGTGCATGTACTCAGTCCAAAAGTGACTCATGAAAATGGAGTCCTTATTAGATATAATGTCATGTGGCCAACCATGAAGCTTGACGATATTATCCATAAAAAGGGTTGCCACCTTAGCCTCTCTGAAAGGATGTGAAAGCTACAAATAATGAGCATACTTAGTTAAGTTATCCATAACAACAAAATAACAATCATGGAACAAGATTTAGGGAGACCAATAATAAAGTCCATGAATATAGATTTCCAAGGTTTATCAAGAATAGATAATGGTTGTAACATGCCCGCAAGAAATTGAAGTAAAGGCTTATATTTTTACATATATGATAGTTCTTGATCCATTTTCTTACCTATTTTTGCATACCCTTCCAATAGAAGTGATCTTTAATCCTTCTATAAGCCATCTCATATCCTGAATGACCTCCAATTGTTGAATCATGAAAGTGTTGGAGAATTTGTGTTCGCAATTATGCATTGTCTCCAACTACCAACTTACCTTTTCTCCTTAATAAATCACTCTCAAAAGTTTAATGTTTATGTGGGTTTTGAGTCAAGTGAATGATATTAATAAACTTTTGTAATTTATGATCCTCTGTTAAAGAACCCTTAACCCTTTGAATTAATTCAGAAGTTACTACAAACTTTGAAGCTAACTTACCTTGGGTAGGGTTTTATGATAGCACATTACTACATCAATCTTTACCTTTTTTGTATACAATGCAGAAATCCAGAACCATTAGCTTTTCCAAACCCCAATTTTGTAGCATTGTTGTAGACGATTGCTTCAACAAATGCTTTAAAACCTTTTGATATGTTTTTATTACCACATATTGATATAAAAAATAATGCTGCCACTTTTTTACAGCAAATAGAATAACAAAATTAAATAAAAAATCATAAGCAGATAACAATATATATTTCGGTCCCATTTCCTTACATATGTAGGAAATAAGGTGGTTAGATTGCATGAGCACTGCTCCAATCCCTATTGCTAAAGCATGAGTTTCAGTAGTAAATGCTTGAGAAAAATTTGGTAATATTAAAACTAGAGCAATAGTTAATGCCTTTTTTAACCTGTTGAAGGTTGTTCAGCTTCAATACCCCACACATGGAGTATTTTTTTTTCTGCAGTAACGTTGTCAAAGGTGTTGCAGTTGTCAGGGTATTACCCCTAAATAAAGCTTCTATAGTAGCCAGAGTTACGAGAATCCTCACAACTCCTTTAAATTGGTAGGTTGTCGCCATTCTTGAACAACCTTAATTTTTTTTTGGATCAAGTTAGACTCCTTGCACATAAATTTGATGCCCCAAATAATTTACTTGTTTCTTTCCAAGACTACATTTATTTTTATTAAAAAATAAAACATGATTTCATAATATGATCAAGGTTATGTCAATGCATATGCCCAAGTCTTAGTATACATTAGTATATCATCAAAGAAAACCACTATGAATTTCCTTAAATGAGGGCAAACAAATTATTTATAAGATTTTGAAACGTAGTAGGAGCATTATTAAGACCAAAAGGAAAAACTACCCATTCATACATACCACTATAAGTCCTAAAAGTTGCTTTGTAAATATTTGCATGCATTCTAACCTGATTATACCCACTTCTTAGGTCTAATTTTAAAAAAATAAGTAGCCCCATATAATTTATCCAAAAGATCTTCAATCAATGGTATAGGAAATTTGTTTCTAATAGTCATGTCATTAGTTTTTCTGAAATTAGTGCAACAACACCAATAACCATCTTTCTTTTTAACTAAAACTAAGGGGGAAGCATAACAACTAGAACTTTCCCTAATAAATCCAGTCAATAACAATTGTTTTATTTATCTTTCAATTTCAATTTTCTGGTTATGAGGATACCTATAAGGTTTCAAAGTAATAGGAACATCACTATTTAAAATGATTCTATGGTCAGACCTTCTAGGACGTGGAAGTTGGGTGAGTTCTTGAAAAATATATTCAAATTGATTTAATAAATTGTCCAGCTGGTGTTTTTGTTCTACACTCAAACTCAGAAGCTAAGAATGTGATGCAATCTGAAAAGTAGTTGCACCTTGTATGGCTAATAATATTGGTTGACCCTCTGCAGGTTTAACTTTAATGGAAATCTAAACATTATGATGTAGTTATTTTTCTCTTAATAAAGTCACTTTATCTCCATTAAGATTGAAACTCATAGTTAGTTTCACACAATTACATACAATCTCCCCTAATGTTTAAAACCATTGCATGCCCAAAAATAACTCCAAAATTAGTATTAGGTAATACAACAAAAATTAGCTTGAAAAGTCTAATTATGAAATTGTCATTCAACACCAGACATTTTTAGTGATTATGAGTTGTCTATCAAAAGCCACAATAACTAAAAACTCATTGATGGAAATCATCTTTAAACCCAATAATTTCATTCATTTCTCACTAATAAAGTTACGGGGGTTACCCATGTCCATAAATAATGGAACCCTCTGTTTTTTAATCATACTAGTTAAGTGTAAAGTACTTCCATTTGCCACTCCTTGAAGTGTGACACAATCCAAGCCAACAAGGAGATGACAAAGGACTCAAATTACCATTCACACTACGAGAAGTCATCTCAATTTTCAAGTGACCACCAAGGATCTAGCAGACCTCACTAGAAGGAGAAATGGGCAAAGACCAGAACATCAAATGTTCTTCCTTCTGGTCTTCTTAATAATAAAAGAAGCTGTAAATAAATTGGGCTCACTTTAGGGGCCCAAATAACAAGATAGGCCTCTGTTTTTTAATCATACCAGTTAAGTGTAAAGTACTTCCATTTGCCACTCCTTGAAGTGTGACACAATCCAAGCCAGCAAGGAGATGACAAAGGACTCAAATTACCATTCACACTATGAGAAGTCATCTCAATTTTCAAGTGAAGACCCACCAAGGATCTAGCAGACCTCACCAGAAGGAGAAATGGGCAAAGACCAGAACATCAAATGTTCTTCCTTCTGGTCTTCTTAATAATAAAAGAAGCTGTAAATAAATTGGGCTCACTTTAGGGGCCCAAATAACAAGATAGGCCTCTGTTTTTTAATCATACCAGTTAAGTGTAAAGTACTTCCATTTGCCACTCCTTGAAGTGTGACACAATCCAAGCCAGCAAGGAGATGACAAAGGACTCAAATTACCATTCACACTACGAGAAGTCATCTCAATTTTCAAGTGAAGACCCACCAAGGATCTAGTAGACCTCACCAGAAGGAGAAATGGGCAAAGACCAGAACATCAAATGTTCTTCCTTCTGGTCTTCTTAATAATAAAAGAAGCTGTAAATAAATTGGGCTCACTTTAGGGGCCCAAATAACAAGATAGGCCTCTGTTTTTTAATCATACCAGTTAAGTGTAAAGTACTTCCATTTGCCACTCCTTGAAGTGTGACACAATCCAAGCCAGCAAGGAGATGACAAAGGACTCAAATTACCATTCACACTATGAGAAGTCATCTCAATTTTCAAGTGAAGACCCACCAAGGATCTAGCAGACCTCACCAGAAGGAGAAATGGGCAAAGACCAGAACATCAAATGTTCTTCCTTCTGGTCTTCTTAATAATAAAAGAAGCTGTAAATAAATTGGGCTCACTTTAGGGGCCCAAATAACAAGATAGGCCTCTGTTTTTTAATCATACCAGTTAAGTGTAAAGTACTTCCATTTGCCACTCCTTGAAGTGTGACACAATCCAAGCCAGCAAGGAGATGACAAAGGACTCAAATTACCATTCACACTACGAGAAGTCATCTCAATTTTCAAGTGAAGACCCACCAAGGATCTAGTAGACCTCACCAGAAGGAGAAATGGGCAAAGACCAGAACATCAAATGTTCTTCCTTCTGGTCTTCTTAATAATAAAAGAAGCTGTAAATAAATTGGGCTCACTTTAGGGGCCCAAATAACAAGATAGGCCAGAATAGGTGCCTTCAACATAATAGGGGGTGTAGTTATCATTTTAGCTTGTTTTTTTTACCTAGTATCTAGAAGAAGTGGCCTAAGGTGTGGTTTTGACTTACAAACCATAAACATAGCCCCCTCACACATTTACCATCCTATCCTTGCTCATCTTGTTTTCCTAGGCACCCATTCCTATAAATAGAGTGCCTTACTCCATGTATTTTCATGTTGAATTTTATAGAAGAAGGAAAACTCTGCACAAATTGTGTGAGGCTAATTTGCTCTAAGCATTAGGTCTTATCTTGAGTGAGTTGAGAGCTCTCAAGTGGTGGTCCTCTACACTCATCTTGGAGGAAACCATATTCCAAGTGGCGTGTCCCTTCTCAATTCACACTATAAGCTTTCTTCTTCCATCTTTTTCCTTCATTTCCATTACGCCACTTTATTCTTGTGTTCCTATACTTGTTATAATTCGGTTTTCCTTTGTTTTCTTGTGTTGTTCTTCCATTTAGCATTCGGCCATGGCCATCTTAATTGTTTCCTTTCATGTCTTTCAATTTCCACATTGCATCATCACTATCACCTTATCTTTATTTTCCTTTTTGCCTTTGGAAGTGAACCTTCACACCTACTTAACCACTTGGTTAAGTTCGTGTCCAATGGAGATTTTCCCTAGGTCTCACCATATACTTGTAAAAATCTCAATCATAAGTAAAGTGTGATGGAGGAGGGCCAAGCACATCTAGCCATGGGAGCCAAAGCCCACACCATGAAGAGCGTCTAGACCAAGGAGAGCGTCTAGCCCCAAGGAATGAGCGTCTAGACCGTGAAGAAGGAAAGCGTCTACCCATGGAGCGTCTAGGTGTGCCATTAGACCGTCTAGGTCCTCTCACAAGATCAATGGCCAAGCATGTACAAGCACAAGTGGAAGAAGCCACGGATGGAAGAGAGAAAGCCTTGTATATGTTGCATCAAGGCCCAATAGGGGTATTTAGTAGATAGGGTAGTGTAGAAAGTATTTTGAAATGAAACCTTCTAGAACTTTGCTAGGTGTGACCGGTCATTGCACATGGCATAGCTTTGCATTTCATTTGGTTTACATTTCATTAAGCATTAGCTTATGATTTACGTCCCAAATAGCCTATAAATAGGGAGGCTATCTCATGTATTTGGCAAGTTTATTGTGAGTAAAGTTATGCTGCCCATTTGTGCTCAACTTTGTTTCTCCCTAGAATCCTAGGCTCTAAACTTCAATTTCTTCATCTTTTCCCTTGAGCTGGCCGAACCACTCAATACCCATACCTATCATGCACCTACAAGATCAACACCACTCTTAGGAGGATCTTGCTCACTCTCATTCATTGCTTCCGCCCCATACTCTACATTGATTCAAGAAGAACTTCATGAAAATGCCATCATTTGGTATCAGAGCTTTGGTTCTTCAAGATGAGTAGCTCCTTGTCTTTTAAATTTTAGTTCTTCTTTATTTCATATTGTCATTTACTTTCCTTACTTGTCTTGCTGTTTTTTACATTTTAATTTGTTCTTGGTGTGCTTTGTGGAAGATCCAACCGAAGCACTCTTGTTCATTTGATCTTGAACAAGTTCTTGTGCAATTTGTGATAGGATTCCATACACCTTTGTGTTGCTATTTTCTTTTAGGCTTTGAGTCTTTATTGCTTTCATTATTTTGGTTCATATTATGCTTTGAGTCTTTAATTTTCTGAATCTATACATGTTTTGTCAAGTCATGTTCATCCATATTGTCAACAATTCATAGTAGTCCTTTTATTTGGCTTATTTGTTTCTTGATTTTGGGTCTCTTTATTTGCTTGAATCTGTTGTTCTTTGCTCCTTTGGTGCCTTTTTAATTTTTAGTTTGAGTTCATATTGTGTTTAGATCATACACAATTCTATTTCACAAATTTCCATTGTGTCTAAACTTTGGTATCTTGCTGTTTTTTTTTCCAGTTTTCAGATTCCCCTGTTTAAACCTTCTCTGTTTTGGCTGTTTTAACCCAGAAAAATATTTCCACCCATAGGAAATTTCTGATTTTCTGGAAAATGCAAGTTTAAAGTGTTATAGAAAAGACAAAAAAAGAATTAGGTCAAAAGAAGCAACAGAAAAAAAATGATAAATCTTTTAAGATCAGAGTGCAAATCTGAAGCGCTCCAGCTGGCCTAACCGAACACCAATTTTGCAAAATTTATTAAAACAAAATGGTGCATCCGTTTTGAGTGAATACAAAGCCAGATTTTAGATAAGATCCTGAATATCTTGCATAACAAATTTCAGAGCCAAATTCCAAAAATACAGATCAGCATAAATCGGGGAACAAACACGTTTTCTGGCCCACAACATTTTCCAGTGGTGCTGTTTTTTTATTTGGTCATCTAATCTAGTGCTTTTCTTTAGGAATTCTTTTTGTGTGCCAACCTTTAATTGAGTAACTTTATTTGTTTGCTTTAATTACTTGACTCTCTTTCTAGTTGTCACAATCTAAATCCTTTTGGTGGTACTGTTTTATTCAATTAAATTTGTTTCTTGCTTTTGTTCTTTGACCTCTAAATTGGGTGCTGGAATTTAATTCTTCTTTGGTGCTTATGTGAATGGGAACTTGATTTGGTTAAGGTTTAGCCCTTTGCTAGGTGCTGGAAATTGGAGGATTAAAGGCCATCATTCTAAGGAGAAGACAAGGTCAAAGCCGAAACAAACATTCTTGAAATAAACACTACAAACACTTGGAAGATCAACAATCAAAGACAACAAGGAAGTGCACTAATCAAAAGAGGATCAACAAAGGGAGTTCTCTTATTTCCTTTGCAACTTGATTTATTGTTAATTACCTTGTTAATTACGCTTTAGACGGTGAGTGTGTCTTCAAGGGCTCAAAGTGTCCAAGAAGCCTCACATAGGGCCGAATAGTATAGCATTCTTGATTAGTAATTGTTACTTGTTTGTAATTGCTTTTCTTTTGCTTTCATAGCTACGCTTTGCATGTTTGATTTTGTTTAATTTTGTTTAATTTGTGTGCTAAACCGACTAGCTTTGTTGCATAGTTAGCTTACATTGTTTTCTTGCATTTATTTCTCAACTTATTTGTGTTCTAAGTGTTTCACTAAGAGAAAGTCTTGTGTGAAGATATTGGGGGATAGTTTTTGGCAAGGAAAAGGCTTGGTACTTAAGTAGTCCTTTGTGACTCACCTCCCTTACCTGGAAAACTACCTTCTCTAACTTTCCTAAACTTTCTCAAAGTAAAACACCTATATACACTAAGTTTTAGCCATGTCTTCTTCTTCTCACTCTCCAAAGTCTATAGAAAGTGAAGTAAAATCTTTGAAAACTCTTTTAAAAGAAGTATCCCAAGCGGTACAATTGATATCTTTTAGACAATTGGAGAATGAGAACAAAATCAATGAATTGGCTAAAGCTCAAGAAGAGAAATCACAAAAATCACAAAAATAAAAAAAAACTCATGCATCCCATTCTCAAAGTATTGAGTCTCTAGGGGAGGGAAGCCGTAGAATCAATGATTATTACCAACCACCCCCTAAAAGAACTAGGAAAAGGGAACAAGAGGTGCCAAGGGAAACAAGAGTAGACCTACCTCATTTTCATGGAAAGGAAAATGTAGAAGTATATCTAGATTGGGAGATGAAGGTAGAGCAACTCTTTGCTTGCCATAGGGTAAGTGAGGAACGAAAAGTACCCTTAGCCACCCTTAGTTTCCAAGGGAACGCCATGTATTGGTGGACCTCTCTCGAAAGAGATAGACGTCTTCATAGGGAACCTTCCATTACATATTGGAATGACCTTAGGGGAGCCCTAAGACGTCGACATATACTCTTCTAAAATGGAACCATCTAAAATCAACTCACATCATGTGGTTATCAAAGCATTGGTTTTTTGGAGCATATTTGCTTTGAGTTGATTTGACACTTTACTTTTCTTGCACCTTTACATTTTTTCCTTTACATTCAAGAAAAATCAAATTCAGACTTTACTTTCTTGCATTTTCAATTCGGCATTCTTTTTATTCAATAGCTTTCAATTCGCTTTTGAATGTTATTTTGTGTCCAATTTTTTGTTCTTACCTCTTTGTGTTTGATATGTTCTTAGTGTTTCTAGGAGTCCTTATTTTGCTTCTACTTATTTTGATTTTAATTGTGAAGGTATAAAAAGTAACTAGAAATTTGTTTAAGTGGAAGTAGATTTTAATTCCAAACATAGATTTCAAGTGTTCATTTAATTTGAATCCCAAACTTTTTTTTTTTGTGAAAAAATTGGAAATGAATGACAATATGCATGACAAGAATTATGGACATCTTATTTCCATAAATCATAAACAAGGATAAAGAAAAAAAGGAAAGAAAGGAAAGGACAAGTTGCACAAACTTCTTTTGCAAGACCAACATTTCTAAAAAGTGGATTCATTTTATTTGGCAAATTGATTTCAACATTGTGGAATTTGATCCTTTTGCTTTTATAATTTCTAGCAAGAGTAAAACTTCATTATTAAAGGTTAAGTAAGTATCTTAGAGTCTTTTTGTGTGCTTTTTCTTGCTTGTCTTTCTTTAAAAGTTTTGTCATAATCTCTTTTTCTAACTTGGTTTAGCTTCTTTGTTTTGAGCTTTTCTGGTTTGTCTTTTACAATTCTTTAGTTTTGTTCTGATTCTTTTGAGATCAAGTGTTAAGGGCTTTGTCATTTTTCATTCGAGAGCTTGAAATCCCAAGATAGACCTCTTGATGGAGATCAAGCTCAAGTGGACATGGAGGCCAATCATCAAGAGCAAGAAGAGGTTGAGGCTCAAATGGAGGACGCTCATAGAGTTCAAAGCCCACCTCAAAGGCTTACAAAGAGCATGTTCAAGGCTTTAGGAGCTAATGGACGTTTGTTTTCTCTTTTTGTAATTTCTTTGTTTGAAGGTGCTTAGAGGGAAACATAAGAAACCTCTTTTGTAAAAGCATCTTTAGGTTTTTAGTTTAGGAGACTTAGAGGGGTGTGCGTTTAGTAGGGAGGTGTAGATGTAATAGGGAGGTGCTAAACTAAGAGAGGAAGTCACACCTTCCTCATGCTCTAGGATTGGCGCCACTTTCATGTAATTTGGGGGGGAATTTTGAATTTAATTAGCTTTGCATTTCAGCACCTCTAGGCTATAAATTAAGGTGCTGCCTATGTATTTTTCAAATTTGAATTTTTAATTAGAGAAACTCTACTCAATTTGAGAGAGAATTGGAGAGCTTTGTGCCTTCCTCACTTAGTCTTATCTTGAGTGTTCTTGGTTACCTCAAGTGGCGGCATAACACACTCATCTTGGAGTCTCCATCCTCTAAGTGGCGTGATCATCCAACCAATTCCTCCATCTTCATGAGCTTTCTCTTCTCCTTCCTTCCTTCTCTTTTTATGTTCATGTCTTAGCTTGTGTTCTTGCATTTTCAGTTCGGCATTTTAGTTCCTTTGCAGTTTTGCTTCGGTTCCTTTTGCTTTTGCCGATTCTCTTTGCTTCTTCTTCATTTCTAGTTGCTGTTTTTGATTCAATTTGACAATACATGGATCTTCCATGTGAGTTTGGGTTTTGGTACTAGTCTTGGTGAGTTCTTGAACATAGAACCTTGATCCAATTCTATAAAAAAATGCCTACCTCATATCCAACTCAAGTTGATTCCTAAGAATGTCAAGAATCATTCATATTGTGCTACTGGAATCATATCACCTCTGTTGAGAGAAAACTCTTTTTTAGTGCTTACATATTTTCTCCTCTTTGCTACATAAAAGAGTGACACAAGTGAGGAGAGGGTTATTAACTTTTTCTTTCACTAATTATTTGTCTCTTTGTGCAATTTTATGGCTCTTCTTTCTTTAGGGGAATCATCAAAACCTTAATCTTCCCAAAAGGCTTTCCTTATGGGAGAGCTTGCGGCAGCAAAGAGATCTTTCGCCCAAAAAGAGGAAGCAATGTGACATTTCGAGGAAAGACTTCAAAGACTTGCAATGGCACATGAAAGACCACCAAGAGGAAGAAGGTGGGAGAAAATGAGAGCTTCTAGGAGCTACACACATTATGACAGCCTAGAAGAAGATGAAGATTGGAGAATTCACCAATATGATGAAAGGAGCCACCAAAACCATCCTTCTAAAATTTCTTTCCGCTATGTAAAATTGCGTAGCTTTAGTGGAAAAAGTGACCCCAATATTTACCTAGGATGGAAGGCTAAGGTTGAGCAAATATTCAATGTGTATGAGGTCTAAGAGGACCAAAAGGTAAAGCTAGCCTCGCTAGAATTCTTAGACTATGTCATGCAATGGTGGCACCAGACTGTAATGGACATTGGGCTAAACAAGAGGCTAGTCGTGGTCTCTTGGAATGATTTGAAAGAATGTATGTGTGCGCGGTTTGTTCCTCCTCATTATAGGAAGGAACTCTTGTTGAAGCTCCAACGACTTCAACAAGGACCTAGAAGTGTAGATGAGTACTTTAAAGATCTTGAAACTACTTTGACTAAAATTGATATGCATGAAAATAAGGAGTCAAAGATAGCTAGATTTGTAAGTGGCTTAATAAGAGAAATCCAAGATGGGTAGAGTTATGAGTATTCCTCTTTGGAAACATTGGTTCACCTAGCCATCAAGGTTGAATCACAACTTTTAAAAAAAAACTCATTTCAAAACTACTCATAATGATGACTTCTACAAATGATCATGGAAGGACAAAAATCAAACTTCTTCTAAAACCTTTCCTTCCAAATTTGTAAAAGATTCCACTTACAATCCTAGAGCTTCTAAACCCTCAACTTCTACACCTAAGTCACCCACCAAAACCTCAAGTCAAAAATGTTTTAAATGTCTAGGTTTTAGGCACATAACAGTCAATTGTCCTTCAAAAAGAACCATGACGGTCAAAGGGGGATTGTCATCAGTCACCATAGCTCTCAAAGGTATAAGTTCCCTACCTCTTCAAAAAGCCAAAGTGAGAAAGAGTGTGAATTACCATGTGAGGGAGACTTGTTAGTGATAAGGCGCATGCTTGGTCAAATTCAAAAACCTTTTGATGAAAGTCAAAGGAAAAACATTTTTCACACAAGGTGCCTTATCAATAACAAATTGTGTTCCTTAATTATGGATGGGGGTAGTTGCACAAATGTGGCAAGTACAAGAGTTGTGGAAAAGATTGGGTTATCCACCATCTCTCATGCAAATCCCTATAAGCTCCAATGACTTAGTAAAGAGAAGGAAATCATGGTTAATAAACAAGTCCTCATAACTTTTGCTATAGGAAAATATTAAGATGAGGTTTTATGTGATGTTGTGCCAATGGAAGCAACACATATTCTTTTGGGAAGGCCTTGGAAATATGATAGACAAGTTCTACATGATGACCTAACCAACAAAATGTCTTTTCACTTCCAAGGGCACAAGGTTATCTTAGAACCCCTCTCTCCCAAAGAAGTTCATGAGGACCAAATAAAAATGAAAAACAAAGGAGAAAATGAAAAAGAGCAAGAAAGAAAAGATAGACCGGGTCACACAATATCATCTTACACAACTAAATCAATCATGTTGACTCATGCCATGCTACAAACTGCACCTCCAAGGTGTCATTCTTCCTTATCTTTTTCATTATCAAATAAAACTAATTACTTGACATCTTGGACAAAGAAATATTAGGATGAACATCAAACACCTCCTAAGGGTTTCCACCTTTTGAGAGGATTTATATCACCAAGTCCTTTCATCCCCAAATATTCTTTCCCAAAATGGCTTGTATGTAGAGATTCTCCTTTTGAACACCCCAAGCTTAAAGAACATATGTTTGTTTCACTTCCCACACCTTGCAATCTTTTATATGTGAACAAACTAACTCTGTTATATGCAGAAGTTCTAAATTTGAGATCGAATTCTCATAAACTTGGGGGGCATGATACAATCCAAGCCAACAAGAAGATGACCAAGGACTCAAATTACCATTCACACTATGAGAAGTCATCTCAACTTTCAAGTGAAGACCCCACCAAGGATCTAGCAGACCTCATCAAAAGGAGAGATGGGCAAAGACCAGAACATCGAATGTTCTTCCTTCTGGTCTTCTTAAGAATAAAATAAGTTGTAAATAAATTGCACTCACTTTAGGGGCCCAAATAACAAGATAGGCTATAATAAGTGCCTTCGGCACAATAAGGGGTGTAGTTATCATTTTAGCTTGTTTATAGAAGAAGTGGCGTAAGGTGTGGTTTTGACTTAGTCAAACCCTAAAGGTAGCCCCCTCACATATTTACCATCCTATTGCTCATCTTGCTTTTCAGGGCACCCATTCCTATAAATAGGGTGCCTTACTCCATGTATTTTAATGTTGAATTTTATAGAAGGAAAACTCTACACAAATTGTGTGAGGCTAGTTTGCTCTAAGCATTAGGTCTTATCTTGAGTGAGTTGAGAGCTCTGATGTGGCGACCCTTTACACTCATCTTGGAGGAAACTATACTCCAAGTGGCATGTCCCTTCTTAATTCACACCATAAGCTTTCTTCTTCCATCCTTTTCCTTCTTTTCCATTACACCACTTTATTCTTGTGTTTGTATACTTGTTATAATTCGGTTTTCCTTTGTTTTCTTGTGTTGTTCTTCCATTTAGCATTCGACCATGACCATCTTATTTGTTTTTTTTAATGTCTTTCAATTTATGCAATGCATCATCATTATCACCTTATCTTGGTTTTCCTCTTTGCCTTTGGAAATGAACCTTCACACTTACTTAACAACTTGGTTAAGTTCGTGTTTAGTGGGAATCTTCCCTAGGTCTCACCATATACTTGTAAGAATCTCAATCATAAGTAAAGTGTCACCTCTAAAATTGAACCATCTAAAATCAACTCACATCAAAGTGTATGTAAAGAAAGATGTACTTGTGAATAAGGCAGCAAATCCAAACTTTGTGTTATTAAATCCATCTCAAAATATTTATTTGTAACGAAATATTCCAACATATCACACACAAATGCAGATATATCTCCAACATATTATGTATTTTCCATTATTAGAAGATTACAACAGATTTGTGCAAGATTTGTTAGATGACCGCAATGTGTATATATTTGGAAGCAATAAGGGACAATAATGGTTACGTACTATGGAAAATCTAAACCCTTGGGATGAGTTGGAAAACTACGAACAAATTCCAAAGTGCACGTGTGGAGGATACAAGTGTGACATTGGATCGCGCTTAGAGAATAGAAGGGAAGAAGAAATAATCCATCAATTCTTGATGGGGTTGAAAGATATGGGTTATGGTGTGATCCAATATTCTAGCAACAGATTCGCTGCCTTCACTCAACAGAGTGACACAACCTTGGTGCAAGAAGAAAGGATGAAGATGATCACCAGAGCGAAGGAAGAAAAAGAAGTTGTAGTGGGACTCTCAGTGCAAACGGAATATAAGAAAAAAGGGCGAATTGAATCAAAACAGTTGTTGTGCTCACATTGTGGTAGATTTGGACTTGATGAAAATTGATGCTTTCAACTAGTTGGATACCCGGAATGATGGGGTGATCGCCCACGTAATGAAGGAACTAGCAACAGAAGCGCCCACAAACAAGGGGCATGTGGGAGAAGTGGGATGATGCGCACAAATACTGTACATGTCGAAACTAAAACATGTAGTGAGCAAAAAGGAGAATCTCGCAGTGTGGTAACTGGAATTAACAATGAGCAATGGAAAATATTGATCAAAATTCTTAATGCCAACAAAAGCAACGAAGTTGAAAAGATGACTAGTAAAGGAAGTTGTGTTTTGTGGATTATTGATAGTGGAGCTTCTAACCATATGACAGGGACCTCGAGGAATTTAAGGGAACAACACAATGTGAAAGCTTGGACAGTGGGATTGCCAAATGCAGAGGAAGCTCTTGCAAATATAAAAAGAACAATGATCCTTGAAGGTGGGCTCAAACTGAAGAATGTGTTATACTTGCCAAAACTGAGATGCAATTTAATCTCAGTATCGCAATTAACTGATGATGTGAATTTTTTAGTGCTATTTGCTAATAAACTTCTGTGATGCATGACCTTACTTATGGGATGCTGATACTTATTTCGTGGCACTCGCAAAATAACAGCGTGTCAGACCAGTGTGGAGAAACATGTTGATCTTTGGCACAAGCGTATGGGACATTCGTCCTACAAAGTAGTTCAAATGTGGCTTGGAATAAGTAATAGTTGTAACCTTGAACAATTGACCAAGGTGTGTGAAGTGTGTCAGAGGTCAAAACAAACGAGAGACAATTTCCCTTTAAGTAATTATGATGCAACAATTGTCTTTGATTTAATACATTGTTTTTTTACTTGGGACCTTATAGAACCCCCTCGTCTTGTGGAGTCTCATATTTTTAAACAATAATGGATGATTATTCTCGAGCAATGTGGATACATTTGTTGTCTGAAAAGAAAGAAGTCTCTAAAAGTCCTTCTTAATTTTTTTGATCTCATCGAATGACAGTACAATAAATGAATTAAAGGGGTGCGAGTGATAATGGAATGAAGTTCATGTGTTTAAGGTCATATTTCTTGCAACACATAATCATTCACCAAACTTCTTGCATTGGCACGCCACAACAAAATGGGTGGGTAGAGAGAAAACACAAACACATTCTTAATGTGGCTCTGTGATTTCAAGGGGGACTACCAATTAAATTTTGGGGTGAATGCATCATCGTTGGATACTTAATCAATTTGATGCCTTTATTTGTTCTTCAAGGTAAAACTCCATATGAAATGGTACATGGAAAACCACTGACGTATGATCATTTAAGGGTATTTGGCTCCCTCTGTTATGCACACAATCAACTCACCAAGGGAGACAAAATTGATAATAGAAGTCGAAAATGTGTATTTGTTGGGTATCCATTTAGGAAAAAGGGATGAAAATTGTATGATTTAGAAAATTGTTTTCTTCATATCCCATGATGTCGAGTTTGTGGAGAGTGAATTTCCTCTTGTCTCCCTACCCAATTTGGATGCACCCACTGCTCAAGTACAAGCCTTTCTGAGGTGACTTTCTTTGAGCATAATCCATGTTGTTGAATCAAGTGTGATCAAAGGCTTTGACGAATCCAAATCCTAGTGTTTGATGGAGGGCTGAAGTTGCTGCTGTGTTTCGGATAGGATCTGGGTAGTTTATCTATGTAAACCACTCTTTGTTGAATCTAAAGCTAAAGTGTTTTCAAATCTTTTAAGATTAAAGTGTTTTTCAAACTAAGTGAAAAACAACCTGTTGTTTTGTCAAAACAACCAATTGTTTTACTCTTAGGTGTTTTTGAAAAGGTTGAAAACTGTTTTGGTTGGTTGACTTGCTGTCAAACCAAAACAATCGATTGTTTCGTGCTTTCAATCGATTGTTTGTTTGAAAATCCTAACAGAATCTGTTTTGTTAGTTGAGTGTGCTTTAAATGTTTTCAAACTGAATGCGCTTCTGTTTTAAATGCTTTGACCAATTTTTGAAAGTTATAAATAGTTTGTTTATGTTTTATTACAAACAAGAAAAAAAAAAACAGATTTGAGTTTTTCAATTTGAGAGAGATTGCTTTCAAGATTTGAACATTCACTTTTCAGCTTTGGTTTTCTCAAGAGAGAGTGAAATAGGATTACATCTTTATTGATTTCAGTTCATTATGTAAACAAGTGTAATTCATTATGAATACTTTGTATTTTTTGGTGTTGTAAGCCAAGTAGTGTTGTGCGCTCTTGAGGTTGTCAAGATCAACATTCTTGGTGTATGCTGTGCCAAAGGAAGTGTGTTTCTAGGTCACTTCTTTGGTGGTTTTGTGTGTAATTTGTATTTGATTACTTAGTGGATTGCCTAGTGGATTCTGGGGACTGAATGTAGCTCTTGGTTTAAGAGTGAACCAGTATAAACTGTTTGTGTATCTCTTTCTTCCCTTAAACTCATTTAAATTCAGTAGTTATTGATTTGCTGGTATAAACAACCGATTGTTTCACAGAAACAACCGATTGTTTTTTCGGTGCTTTGCTGTTTTGTGCTTTATATCTTGGCTAACTGAATTTCTGATTGAGTTTCATTCAAAGGATTTTGTTCTAGCTTAAAAAGTTTTTAAAAACCCCCTTTAAACAGTTCACCCTCCTCTCGTTTAAGGCCATATATTCTAACAATTGACATCAAGATCTTGGTACTTGAAAAATACTCAAGTTTGATCCTAAAATCTTTTTCAATGGCTAGAAAACTACCTTTTGAGGAGGGTGCTTCAATCAGCAAACCACCTTATGAGTATTGGGAGGCTAGAACAAAAATCTTTGTTGAATCCATTGATCAAGGGATTTGGGATGCAATTGAAAATGGCCCTTTCATTCCAAAGATTAAAAAGAATGGATCTTTTATTAAAAAACCTTGGTCCCAATGGACTAATGAAGAAAGTGAAAAGGCCAAGTTTGATTGCAGTGCCAAAAAAATAATAACATATGCTTTGGATTTTAAAGAATTTTTCAGGATATCAAAGTGTGAATCTGCTAAGGAGATGTGGGATACACTCAAAGCAACTCTTAAGAGTACCACTGAAATAAAGAAATCAAAGACAAGAAGAAAAATGAGACAAAATAAAAAAGTTCTCAATCTATGCTTCATGGCAAAAAAGGAAGATGATTCAAGCAGTGTAAGTTCCTCTAATTCTTCAAATTCTGAAAATTACAATTAATTACTTCAAGCTTTTCAAGAAACACATGAAGAAGCTAATCGATTGGCTCTCTTGAACAACCGGTTGAAGGGAATGAACAACCGACTTTAAAACAGAGTCAAATCACTGGAAGAAGAATTAGAAAATTCAAAAATAGATTTTGAAAACCTTGAAATTCTTTACAAAAACTCTTTTTGCAAGTGTGACACTCTTATTTGTGAAAATTGTGAAAATCTTGAAAAGAAAGTTCATTATCTTGTAAAGACTGTGGATAAGCTTTTAAAGGGTAAATCCAACTTTGAGAATGTCTTGGCATCTCAAAATTGTGTTTTTGGAAAAGCTGGATTAGGTTTTAATCCACAGAACAAGCAAGACAAGTTTTCAAAATCATTTTCTAAACTGCCAGAAAAACAATCAATTGTTCTGTCGAAACAACCGGTTGTTACATGCTTCTACTACATGAAAAGAGATCATTCTGTCAGATTCTGTAAAATTAGGAAATATTCTTTTCCTAAAGGTATTATGAAATGGATTCCTAAAGATTCTGGAGTTTCTAGTGATGAATGTAAATCAAAAGGACCCACATTTAAAAGGGGACCAAATCTTTGTACTTGAAATTTCACTTTGTAGGGAAATTTGATGGAGAGCATGCAGCAGTGGTATTTGGACAGTAACAGCTCAAAACACATGACCGAAAATTAATCAAAGTTTGTGAGCATCACCTTGAAACAAGAAGGCCATGTAACATATGGAGATAACAACAAAGGAAGAATTCTTGGAAGAGGCTCTATAGGAGATAAGAGTATCTTGATCATTCATGATGTCTTGTATCTAGAGGGTCTAAAGCACAACTTGCTCAGCATTAGCCAACTATGTGATAAAGGCTATCAAGTAATCTTCAAGACAAACTCTTGTGAAATATGCCTTCCTAACTCAAAAGAGGTAATGTTGATTGGTAAGAGAATCAACAATGTCTATCTCTTGGATATTTCTTCTCCTTGTTCTATAGGTTGTCTTCTTTCTAAGCATGATGAATCTTGGTTATGGCATAGAAGAATTGCTCACCTTCACATGAATCACTTAAACAAGTTAATCTTAAAAGATCTTGTGTTTGGGTTGCCCAAGCTTAAGTTTGAGAAGGACCACATATGTGAAGCTTGTCAAAAGGGGAAACAAGTTAAAAATTCTTTCAAAATTAAAAATGTTGTTTCATCTTTAAAACCCCTTGAGCTACTCCATATGGATTTATTTGGACCTTCAAGAACCATGAATCTTGGTGGCAACTATTATGCTCTTGTTATTGTGGATGATTTCTCTAGGTACACATGGACTTTCTTCTTGGAATCAAAGAGTGATGCCTTTTCTGCCTTCAAAAAGCTTGCTAGAAGGTTACAAAACACAAAAAACAGAAACATTGGTTCTATAAGGAGTGATCATGGAGGGGAATTTCAAAATGAGAAATTCAGCAAATTCTGTGAGAAGATGGGGATCTTACACAACTTCTCTGCACCAAGAACTCCTCAACAAAATGGTGTAGTGGAAAGAAAGAACAGATCTCTTGAAGAGTTAGAAAGAACCATGCTAAGTGAATCCTCATTACCCAAGTATTTTTGGGTAGGTGCTGTTAGCACCTCTTGCTATGTGATGAATAGAGTGCTAATAAGGCCAATATTGAAGAAAACTCCCTATGAACTCTTCAATGGAAGAAAGCCAAACATCATTCACCTAAGAGTATTTGGATGCAACTACTTTGTTATGAATAATGGAAAGGAAAATCTAGGAAGGTTTGATGAAAAAGCTGATCTTGGAATCTTTATTGACTATTCCTTAAATAGTCATGTATATAGGATCTACAACAAGAGGCTCATGACTGTAGAAGAATCTGTTCATGTGGTTTTTGATGAAGTTGATCACAAAAGCATTCAAGTCTCAAAGAACTGCACAGAGGAGGATGAGCAGAACATCAATATGGAGAAGCTGGACTGCTGTGCAGAAAAACAACCGGTTGATTCATCGAAAAAACCGATTGAAATTCTGCAGCAGAGTGAGCTACCTAAAGAATGAAGAATACCAAGAGATGTGTCAGTGGAGAACATCATTGGGCAGATAAAGGAGGGTGTTTCTACACGTAGCTCTATCTCAAACTTCTGTAGGCACACTGCTTTTGTCTCTCAAGTTGAACCAATGTCTATTGAAGAAGCTCTTAAAGATGAAAAATGGGTGGAAGCTATGCATGAAGAGCTGAATCAGTTTGCTAGGAATGATGTATGGTTTATGGTTCCTAAAACAGATGAGATGAACATCATTGGATTTAAATGGGTTTTCAAAAACAAGCTTGAAGAGGCTGAAATAATTACAAGGAACAAAGCAAGGCTAGTTGCCAAAGGCTACAATCAAGAGGAAGGGATTGACTATGGAGAAACCTTTGCCCCTGTTGCAAGATTGGAAGCTATGAGGTTGCTGCTGGCTTTTGCTTGTATGAGTGGTTTCAAACTCTTTCAAATGGATGTGAAGAGTGCTTTTCTCAATGGCTTTATCAATGAAGAAGTGTATGTTGAGCAACCACCGAGTTTTGAAGATCATCAACATCCTAATCATGTTTTTAAGCTGAAAAAGGCATTGTATGGGCTTAAGCAAGCTCCAAGGCAGTGGTATGAGAGGCTTAGCAATTTCCTTTTGTCACATGGTTATGAAAGAGGAATGATTGACAAAACTCTCTTCATCAAGAAGTCAAACTCTGAAATTATCCTAGTGCAAATCTATGTAGATGACATCATCTTTGGTGCCACCCAAGATAGTTTGTGTGAAGAATTTGTGGCAGCTATGCAAGGTGAGTTTGAAATGTCTATGATGGGGGAACTTTCTTTCTTTCTTGGATTGTAGATTAAGCAAACAAAGGATGGAGTCTTTCTATGCCAATCAAAATATTGCAAAGAAATTCTCAAGAAATTTGAAATGGAAAGTTGTAAGGAAGCAAGCACACTCATGCCTTCAAGCTGTTATATGGATGCAGATGCTACTGGAAAAGGGGTAGATCAAACAAAATACAGAGGTTTAATTGGCTCATTACTCTATCTCACAGCAAGTAGACCTGATATCATGTTTGCCGTATGTCTTTTGCAAGATATCAAGCAAATCCAAAGGAATCTCACTTCAAAACTGCAAAGAGAATTCTTAAATATCTCAAAGGAACAACCAATGTTGGTCTATGGTATCCTTCTCACTCTCCTATACACTTAATTGGTTATTCAGATTTTGATTTTGCAGGGTGTAAGCTAGACAGAAAAAGCACAAGTCGCACTCATCATCTTCTTGGATCAAGCCTCATCTCTTGGCATAGTAAGAAGCAAGCTTGTGTAGCTCTTTCTACTGCAAGAGGGTGAATACATTGCTGCTGGAAGTTGCTGTGCACAAATACTTTGGCTTAAACAACAACTTGCAGATTTTGGATTGAAGATCAACAAGGTTTCTTTGCTTTGTGACAACACAAGTGCTATAAATCTCACCAAAAATCAGATTCAACATTCAAGAACTAAGCACATTGAGATTCGTCATCACTTCATACGAGATCATGTGACCAATGTGTTGAATCAAGTGTGTTCAAGCTTTGAAGAATCCAAACCCTTTGATGGTTGATGAAAGGTTGGATGTGCTTGTTATTGTTGTTGAGCCGTCTTTAGATGGAAACTGTGATGTGAAATTCATTGAAACAAAACTGCAACTGGCTGATATATTCACAAAACCTCTACCAAAAGAAAGGTTTTTCTTCTTAAGAAATGAGTTAGGCATTCTTGACTCTCAAAATCTCTCTTAAACTATTTTTTAATTCTATTTGTGAAGACAAATAAGGGGAGAATTGGTTGGTTTTTGTGTTGTATGCTTTCTATAATATGTTTCAAACTGTTAAATCTCTCCAATTTCAGAATTTGGAACTGTTTGCTGCTTCTGCTGACAGAAACAACCGATTGAATCGAGGAAACAACCAGTTGTTTGTCTGATACAGTGCTTAGTGAATTGCTTTTCTAATCTACTGTTATTGATGTTGTGTATTGCATAAAGTTTTGTTTTGCAGGAACTGCTTCAGATTCAAACAAGTCCAACACAAGCAACCAGGGATTTGTCTTCATCAAATAGGGGGAGATTGTTGAATCAAGTGTGATCAAAGGCTTTTAAGAATCCAAATCCTAGTGTTTGATGGAAGGGTGAAGTTGTTGTTGTGTTTAGGATAGGATCTGGGTAGTTTATCTGTGTAATCCACTCTTTGTTGAATCTAAAGCTAAAGTGTTTTCAAATCTTTTAAGATTAAAGTGTTTTTCAAACTAAGTGAAAAAAAACCTGTTGTTTTGTCGAAATAACCGATTGTTTTACTCTTAGGTGTTTTTGAAAGGTTGAAAACTATTTTGGTTGGTTGACTTGCTGTCAAACCAAAACAATCGATTGTTTCGTGCTTTCAATCGATTGTTTGTTTGAAAATCCTAACAGAATTTGTTTTGTTAGTTGAGTGTACTTTAAATGTTTTTCAAACTGAATGCGCTTTTGTTTTAAATGCTTTGACCAATCTTTGAAAGCTATAAATAGTTTGTTTATGTTTTATAACAAACAAGAAAAAAACAGATTTGAGTTTTTCAATTTGAGAGAGATTGCTTTCAAGATTTGAACATTCACTTTTCAACTTTGGTTTTCTCAAGAGAGAGTGGAATATGATTACATTTGTATTGATTTCAGTTCATTCTGTAAACAAGTGTAATTCATTCTGAATACTTTGTATTTTCTGGTGTTGTAAGCCAAGGATTGTTGTGTGCTCTTGAGGTTGTCAAGATCAACATTCTTGGTGTGTGCTATGCCAAAGGAAGTGTGTTTCTTGAGGGATTCAAGGTCACTTCTTTGGTGGTTTTGTGTGTAATATGTATTTGATTACTTAGTGGATTGCCCAGTGGATTCTGGTGACTAGATGTAGCTCTTAGTTTAAGAGTGAACCAGTATAAACTGTTTGTGTATCTCTTTCTTCCCTTAAACTCATTTAAATTCAGTTGTTATTGATTTGCTGGTGTAAACAACCGATTGTTTTTTTTGGTGCTTTGCTGTTTTGTGCTTTATATCTTGGCTAACTGAATTTTTGATTGAGTTTCATTCAAAGGATTTTGTTCTAGCTTAAAAAGTTTTCAAAAACCCCCTTTAAACAATTCACCCCCCTCTCGTTTAAGGCCATATATTCTAACACATGTGACAACCTTCCATCTGAGCCCAACTCGCGTGATGCCTCTACTTTCAGTGACAAGGAAGGGTTCCCCAATGGCCCATGATGTGCAACTCATGCATAACGGTACAATGCCCATTGAAGACCAAGTTCATATAGCCACTCCCATGTAAGATGACGTATGCAGTCTATCCCCTCCTTCCCACGACGTTGTGTCCTTCTCCACCGTCAATGAAACCGCATTTGAAGCTCCACTCGGCTGAGGGCATAGAATAAAATACCCCTCTAAACACCCCTTAGTGCGTCTTTGTAAGTATGTTACCAATACCCTCCACATGATAAGCCCATTGCTTCGCTCTCCTCTTCTGTCACATCTCTCAGGTACATCCTACCCTTTTGTTAATTATGTAACTTATGAAAAATTTTCTTCCAAGTACCATACCTTTCTTGTAGCAATCGGGGATGAACAAGAACCCCGACACTTTTCTGAGGCTATTCGTGACGCACGCTGACAAGCAGCCATGGACGATGAAATGAAGGCTTTTCAAGACAACGACACCTAGCATATCACCACATTGCCCCCTGAAAAGAAGGTCCTTGGGTGCAAGTGGATTTATCACATTAAGTACCACTCTGATGGGAGTACTGAACGCTTCAATGCCCGCTTGGTTATTCTAGGAAATTATCAAGTTGTGGGAATAGATTTCAATGAGACCTTTGCCCAGTGTCCAAAATGGTTACCATTCATGTTGTTCTAGTTGTAGCTGTTGCCAAGGATTGGGAACTTTACCAGATGGATGTTCACAATGATTTTTTACATGGTAACCTTAAGAAGGATGTCTATATGAAATTGTCGCCTGTTTTTTTTTTTTGGTGCAAAATCAAGGAATGGTGTGTAAGCTATGCAAATCTATCTATGGCTTATGCCAAACCCCACGTTGTTGGTTTGCAAAACTCTTGACTTCCCTTCTCCAATACGGTTTCCAACAATCTTCCTTCGATCATTCCTTGTTCATCCTTTGTCCTTTACACGTCCAACTTGTAGTCCTTGTGTATGTGGATATCCTAATCATAGTTGGTAATGATCATTCTGCTATTCAACGGTTCAAAGACTATCTTCATGCCTGCTTTCACATGAAAGATTTGGGGAAGCTCAAATAATTTTTTGGGGTGGAAGTTGCCCGATCTCCTACAAGAATTTTCCTCGGTCAACGAAAATATACTTTGGATATATTTATGAATTTGGATTGCTTGGCTCGCAGACATCATCTACTCCCATGCACCTCTTTTGTGATAGTTAGGTTGCTCTGCATATTTCTAAGAATCCAGTATTTCACGAACAAACCAAACACATTGAGATTAACTGTCATCTCGTCTATCATGCTATCACTCAAAACCTCATCCTTCCATATTATGTCTCTACTCATACTCAATTGGCAGATATCTTCACTAAAGCACTCAGATATAAGAAGTTCACTCTTCTACTCACCAAGTTGGGCATAACGAGAGATTCCAACATATCAGACGCAAATCCAGTTGTATCTCCAACATATCAAGGCTTTATGTTAGAATAATTATAATTCATATTTTTAATGATTTCTTAGCGTAAAATTGTTCTTAATTTATGTAAATACTATGTACTTGCCATTATTAAAAAATTGTAGCAGATTTGTTAGATGATGACAATGTGTATATATTTGGCAACTTAATATTCAAACAGGCATATTAGCCCATAAAATTTTAGCAATTGGAATCATCCCCCTCCCCATCTAGTCTTCGGAAACAAAAATAGCATTTAATTTTCCCCAAACCTTACATTTAGTTTAATGGTTCTTATCCCATTTTTTCACCACAGAACCTACACAATCCCTTATAGATACGTTCACTAACCTCTTTCCTTAAAATAGAACCTACAATATTAGTCTTGTTGTTTAATCTTAAGATTGGCTTAAAGGAACTTGGTGCAAAATGAGATTGTGAAGTAGTGATAGGTATAGATTTCTTGTAAAAATGTGATTGATTTCCTGTCTTAAAATTTCAATTTTGTTCCTCTATACTACCCACTGAAACCCCATGAAATTTCTTAGTCAATTCTTGCAATACATCTTCTTGGAGACAGGCTAACTACACTGCTTCTTTAAGTGTAGAAGTTTTATGTAAATGTATTGTTTTCTCTAACAAGAGTTAAGACTAACAAGAAAAAACTCAAAGCAATTTCCTAAAAAACCATAACTCTAGCCAATAAAGTATCAAAATTTTCCAAATATTGAACTAAAGAACTCCGTTTTTAAATGAGATAATTCAGCCATGGGATGCCATCATCAAATTTGTGAGCCATCCTTCAAGATTTGCGTCCATGATTGTCGTTGGAAATCAAAAGTCTTAATGTAATGATTTTGTCACGCAAAAGCTTTGCCCTCCTTTAAAATAAGTAGTAATCTTGCTCTTTGCTATATTGGGGTGTCCTCCAATTAAAATAATTGCTTAACTTTGGCCCTCCAGTCTTAGAAATTGGTTCTATCAAATGATGAAAAATGTAATTGGGTTCTTTCAAGAACTATAGAAGAATTATTCACAAATTCTTGATTTATGTAAGAAGAAGACGAAAGTTTCATGGAAGAATTAAATCTTCAATAACCTGTTGTAATCCTTGTAAAGATTTTTGGTTGTGTCTTAGGAATTACCATAAGTTTCTCCAAAGATTCCACCCTTGTTTCTAATTCCTTATTAGTCACCATCTCCCCTAAAAAGCTAATACCACTTGTTAAAAATGATTTCAGCCTTAATCTCACCTCTCCTCTAGATCACTCTAACTCTCATTGTTCTCACTTCGGTGTTCACTCCCCACACACAAAGGTATGCTCTCACAACACAAATGTTGGTAGAATAGAATTAATTTGTCCATTAATCATCCAAAGCCCCCCTTGATGCTTATAAACACAATTTCAGTAACAACATAGTTGTTCTGTTTCAAACAAAATCAGATCTTAACTACCAACTCTTTTTTTAAAAAAGAGTTATATATCAGGATAACACTGTGGCAACCTATTGAACTTTTAAATGCGAAATCATTAAAACTTTTATCCATATCAATTAAGATAGACAAAGATTCATATTATATCTATGATAGAAACTTAGATGAAAATGCAAGTGCGAGAATATCAAATAGTCATTTAAAATTGATTAGAAAAAAAATGAATAATAGAAACTATGAGATGATTGACATGTTTTCTGAATAACATCAAATTTTACCTTGAATAAGGAATTATGCAATAAGGGTATTTATGATTGAGAGGATTATCAAATGTTTCCTAATCAAAATAATCTTGAAATGAACCAAATGATAGAACCTTTGATAAGTCAATAAAGGTTAGAAATATGACTTTTGATTAACCTTATTTCATATCTCAATTTCTATATTTTTTCCTTAGGGGATGAGTTACTAAAAGGATTATAAAATATCCAAATTTACTTATTTTTTTAGGAAAGAGGGAGAATCAGTGCTAAAACATATAACTCGATATCAAATATCAAATTGAGTGTGAGGATATAATACCAAATCAGAACTTAATGATGAAATGTTCTCTAAATTCATTGAAGAAAAATGCATTTACTTGGTTCACCATACCTCCAAATTTAATATATATTAGGATAAAATTGATATAAATTTTCATAAGAAATTCTTTAGAGGTGAGACTCGTATGTGAGTTTGATCGATTTGATGAACATAAAAAAATTTAATAGTAAAAATATTGATGATTGCTCAAACCAATATAAGCAATTGGAATCAGGATGTTTTACACAATTCCTCTGAGTACAAATTAGTTCACATGATTACAGTAGAGTTAGGATTCTTAGTAAGGAAA
Source organism: Phaseolus vulgaris (assembly GCF_051622355.1). Taxonomy (NCBI): domain Eukaryota; kingdom Viridiplantae; phylum Streptophyta; class Magnoliopsida; order Fabales; family Fabaceae; genus Phaseolus; species Phaseolus vulgaris. The sequence continues at coordinate 22,108,606 of NC_143508.1, read as the reverse complement.
AAAATTATAAATAAATGAAATAAATAAATTAACAAGGGAGAAGATGTGCTTTATCAGCGTAATGAAATATATATTTCAAAAATAAAAAAGACTAATTTATCCTCCTTTACCCGTATAAATTGTTATAACATGGGGAAGTTGAAGATAAAAAAACAATAAATCTTATAGCTTTTGAAGTATAAAGAAACTGATCAATTTTTTTTTATATTATAGTAAAAGATAAACAAATTTGATTAGTTTATACATGTTATGCAGGAAGTTCAAAAGATGAGGCTTATTAATGTTTGGCTTGAATGTGGTTCTGCCTTGGGTTGTGTTGCGTTTACTGTTAGAACTAATGTTCCGTGGATGCTTCGTAATTGATGAAATACTTGTCTTTGGGAAAATCAGGTTTAGGGTTACTCATATTTTTCGTGAAAGGAATGCGTGTGCTGATAAGTTGGCTAATTTATGATTTATTCATAGAGAATCATTTCATTGGTATTGTTCTCGCCGGTTGACTCTGGTGAGAAGTTCCACTTCCGATCTATCTCATCTGGAATCTGTTATACGTCTTCTTGTTGCACTGGAACGCGGCTCCGTTGAAATAGAGGGGGTTTCACCTGTTGATCACACTCCGACGATCAAGTCAGTGAGAGCTTACTAAAATCAAATAGGTATTCAGTTTCAGTCTTAGAAACAACATACCTCTACCAGGGGACTCAAGCCCCTTTTATAACTACTCTTGTAACAACTTTCTCTCATAAGTCTTATCTCTACTGAAAGCATAGAATAATAACAAAAAAACACCTGCTAACAGGACACCACTTCAGGTGCTAATAGCAGGAAAATATTCTGTTTTACGTGGGAATCCTTACTCACGGTGATTCTCTTACTTAACAACTTTATCTTTTCAACTAACAACTATACGCATGTATTTACGTATCTTAACAACCACGCACACTTATCTGTTAGGTTAAAAAACATATTCTGCTAATAACCTTATTTTAATATATAACAAAAATATTATTTTAATTAGTCTCTAACGGACTTTATCAATATAATTGGGCCAAACTTGTGACCAACCATTTGGGCCCAACAACCGAGCTAAACTACCCATGTCGTGCACCGAGCTTCGAGCCCTCTGTCAAGTACAGGTATAATAGGCTTCCATCTAGTCGATTCTTAGAATTCTTTATGAATATGTATAGTCTACCTATGTATCGTTTTTGTTAACATATGGGTTTTGGTCTAGTCCCCCATATTTTTGTATTTTTTTTCTTGTTCTCTTGTTTTTTAATAATACCTTTTTCATGTGATGGCAAATGATTGTTGTTACGTGAGGTGTCAGCCTAGTTGAGATGTCAAGTTGTATAATGATGCCTAACATTAAAGGTTTTATAATAAAAAAAAAAATTAATGACATAAAATATCTTCTTTAAAAAAAAAATTGTAAGTATGGTAATATTTATTATCATTAAACTAATAATTATATTCATTTAAAGAATGACATAGAAGAAATAATTGCACAAATTTAATTGAGATTGTATGAAAAATCAATGAAGGTTAAAACTAATAAATCATTTTAAATAGTTTAGTTCTATATAAAAAAATTACTTTAAATTTAATAATTTGTCTATATAATGCATTAGTCTTATATTTACATTTATTTAAAAAATATTTTTTTTATAAAAGTAATCATAAGAATGTTTTTATCAAAGTCAACCTATGTTATGTTTAAAATCAATTTAATGTATTTAAATTGAAAATCTATACAATAGCTAGTATAAACAAAAAAGCCTATAATTTTGTGTGTTAAAATAGTAAGATATCCTATGTCTTGGTAACTCTATTTGAGTTTGTTATTATCATAATAAAAAACAATATTTGTAATAAGTAATATAATTACTGCATGATTAGGATTTAAATTCGAGACTAATGGATAAATAAAAGAAATCGACATCAATCGGTTTACATGCTCACCTACCAACCCATGTGATTTAAGCACGTGGTCATTGTTCATGGATAAAAATCCCAATCCATATGATTTCACCAATCACTATTAACTCTTTAAATTTTTCACAACATGGAACCATCCATTCATACCAATTACCTAATTTCGTTTTCATCTTAAATTTGTTTAGCCATATTTTTTCCACTTCAAGCTTATTTAAATAGGTTAGTTACGCGTTTGACTCTAACTCCCACCATTCTAATTACCATGCCTAATTATTGGAAGGCAAAAACTTGACCCAACAGTTTAATTAGTTAAACCAATTTCTCTAGAAGGGTACCTAATAAACTGAATGTGTTAGTTAATCTTGTAATGTAATGCAATGCACCAATATGGGGAGAAGAAAAGGAAAATTGTTGACAGGCATAGATGGAGGTGATGGAATGGTTAAAATTAGAGTAGAGATGGTAATATAATTAATATGGTAATAATAAGAAGAGAGAAAGATAAAGTATAAAAATGATGATGAGACTATTATTATAAGGGTACCCTACTAAAGGGGCGGTCACAAGGGCACGTGGTGGCTGATTCCCACTGGTTATTTATAATTAAACCAGTGGCGACTTTCCAGTAATGCCGTTGAGTTGAGGAGACCCAACCCCTTTCTCCTCCCAGCTGTTCATAGCTGTCCAATCTCTCTCTCATCCATGTGACCCTACTGCACAAGACACATAGATGCAGATACCCCAGAGATTTATTGGGATTTTAAACCCTCCATAAACAAATTTTCTTATGATTATTGTTAAAAAAATATTTAAGGTCAAATCATTAGGGTGATTATCTTCTTCTTCTTCTTCTCCTTGTGCATTTCTTCACTTTAACATTCCCTGAGGTTTCTGAACATATTTATAAAAAGGTTTGGTTGCATTAGAGGCTTTGGCTCAACTTGTCTAGGTCATATGTTCTCATAATTTCCTCTCTCATTTGTGGAGTATGATTTGATGTGCAACTATATGTATAATTATATATGCATTTAGATAGTCATAATATATACCAACATTGTGTTTGGTTTGGTTTGGTTTGGTTTGAGATATTTATATACGTAGTCTTCTATTCCTTTCTCTCTCATTCTTCTTCATCATTCTCTTGAGAGATTGTGTTGATTGGTGTGACTCAAAATGGCTCAATTGCCACCAAAAATTCCAAACATGACACCCAATTGGTCAGACTTTTCTTCTCCTCACCAAAAGATGCCTTCCCTCAAAACCATGGCACCAAACATGTCAAACCAAAACCCTTCATGGGTGGATGAGTTTCTAGACTTCTCAACAGCTAGACGCGGTGCTCACCGGCGCTCGGTGAGTGACTCCATCGCCTTCCTTGAGGCACCAATGCTGGATCATCACTGTAAAAGTCGTGGCAGTGAAGGTGGTGACAACGAGAACGAGTTCGAGAGGTTTGATGATGAACAATTCATGTCCATGTTTAGTGATGAGGCCTCAGGGAATAATAACAACAACAATAATAATAATAACACCATGATGGCACTTTCCTCCTCCAACCCTTCTACACCCTCTGATCACAACAGCATCAACGATGAGAAGGAGATTTATACGGAAAAGGAGGAGGAGCAAGAGCAGAAGCAAGTGAAGAATGAGTCAGACGAGGATGAAAGCCAATGCAAGCAAGAAATCACACAAACCCCCGATGATAGTAATAATAGTAACGCAAATGCAACAACTTTTTCCAGTGAGAAAATCACAGACCCCAAGAGGGTCAAAAGGTAATTAGTTAAACATTCATGTTTTTAGTTCCTGTTAAACTTGCACTGCATTGGCCCATATGACATTCAATTTGGATAATAATGTTTCTCAAAACAAATGGATAATGTTTGAGTTAGAAAATGGAAACAAACAAGTAATGAACTGTATAAGTATATCTTTTTCATGTTTTTTTTTCTCTCAATATAATATGAAAACCTGTGACTATGTAGTGTGTATCAACTATTCTTGTAGAAGACATGCTCTTCGTTATATTAATCATCTGATTATTGTTTTGCATTATCAGAATCTTGGCAAATAGACAATCGGCACAAAGATCAAGAGTGAGGAAGCTGCAATACATATCTGAGCTTGAACGAAGTGTGACTTCATTACAGGTGCATTTAGGTGACTGTATAACAAAGTTATATATAATTGGATTTGTAGTGAGAATTAACAATTAATATGGTTTTTTCCCCTTAAATTCTTATACTGACCTATTCATTCTGTTGTATGAAGGCCGAAGTTTCTGTATTGTCTCAACGAGTTTCATTTTTGGATCATCAACGTTTGCTTCTAAATGTTGACAACAGTGGTTTGAAGCAAAGAATCGCTGCGCTGGCCCAAGACAAGATCTTCAAAGATGGTACTTGCTTTACGTGTTACCTTCTATTATTAAACTATATCATCTGCAGAAATTTTCTTCTTTAGGAAGTAAATTCTTGAATTGATTACTTATTGATTGTGTTAATGTTAAAACGGGATGAGTAAGTACTAATTAAGAGCTAAATGTTTCTAACCTTCAGATTAAGGCTAACTTAGTAAATCGTACATTATCTACACTTATTATTTTGTTTGTATAAGTAAAAAAGGTATGGTTCGTTTTTCATATCTAATTTGAAGGGAAAGCAATTAAACTATTTTTTGTAAATTAATATGACTATTTATCTTAATTATCGTCAGTATCATGGACTGCACCTGTGTATGATAAAAAGTTAGTTTCAAGCTTTTAGAGTTAACTTCACGAGAAAAAAAAATGATAAATAAAACACATTTATGTATCTAATCTATACTTTTCAAATTCAATACCAATAAGCATGCTACTCCTCGAAGTTGGTCAAGTATTCAAGATCATAAAAATTAAACACATTGTACTGTTTGCCTCTTTTAGTGCAAGTTATTAAGCATACTATATATAATTTTGTTCCTTTAAAAGGCAGAAGAAACAGGCCAATTATTAAGGTGTACATAGTCATGGTGACTTTAGTAAAAGAGTTTGCATGCAAAGTATATCTAGATCTGTGTGCTAATCATCCATATGCCTTGTCATTAAGTACACAGTTATACATAAGATTGCAAACAAAGCATCAAATAATGCAATCACGTACATATATATATATATATTATATATATATTATGCAGCACATCAAGAAGCACTGAAGAGGGAGATAGAGAAACTGAGGCAAGTGTATCACCAACAAAACAAAAAGAAGATGGACAATGCTGCAGGGTCACCATCCCAATCCCCATTTCCATCTCCAAAACCACGATGTGATACAGACACTGAGAATGAACAGCGTATCAATGTTTGAAGTTTGAACCCTCCCTTGAACTGTCACTCACCCTTTGTAGACTTTGATCAAACATATCAACCATGTAAGCTAGTTTAGATGATCTGTGATTCTTTTCAATTTTACAAAAAGAAATTGCAGAGTTTTGGAAATGGAAGAAAAGAAAAGAAAATTAAAGCAAGATTTAAATACCGTTTTATAAGTGTTTATGTATTGTTCTTCAATCAGAATTAAACTTTATCTGAACAATAACGTATTTAATAAAAGATTTCATTAAATATGAATGCAGATTATTGATTCTGATACAAGAATAACACTAAAAGTACTTATTAAAGTGTATAAAGTTTGCTAAGAAAAAGGGTCATGAATGGCATCACGTGCTGTTGGGTAGGGAGAGGGTGAGAGATTTTATTAGCCAATTGATGAAGGAAAATGTTGCAAACTGAGAAGGGTCACATAATGGGGTGGTGAGGCCACATTGGTGGTAGGCTTTTGCTATCAAACTGAGGCAGTCACGTGATGTGTTTGCTTTAAAGAATGGGGACCACTCAAGTTGCATGATTGGAATGCAGGGAAACACATGTGCACCAGTGACATCAGTGAAAGGGTGGAAGAAAAAAACAGTTGTGTCTGCTTTAACTAGATGGGAGAGGGAGGTATCTGTCGGAGATTCTTTCAGTTATTTTTTTAATAATTATTTGCTATTGTTTCTTGTCTTGAATCTGGATTCTTTTTTTTTTCTTTTAATTTTTGTTTATATTTTGTTTGGGGCTTTTTCAATTCAAGTTGGAAAACAAAGACTAGTGGAGTATGTTGGGATGGATGAAAGGAAGGTATGTCATTTGTCAGTGAAAGTGTTGGCTCCTTTGAGTTTTATTGTACTTTATTATATCACTGCTTTTGAGGGTTGTGATTATCTTTATTAATATTTGATGTGTTAATTTGAGAGGGGAAAAAAAATCAAAGTGTAAATATTTATTTGACTTGACTAAATTCTTGTAGTATATGGAAGTTTTGACTGTTGCAAGAAACTTTGTGTTATGGATTTGATCACACTCTCTCATAAACAAAGGTGGAAAATATCTGTTTAAATTGAGGATCAAAACCGGAATTACATAGAAAACATAACACAAAAGAAAGGTGGTATGGAGGGGGAAAGAAAAATAGACAAAATGAAAAAAAAAGAGAAAAAAATAAATATGATAAATGATATGATGAAAATTGTAAAAAAATATAGTATTAAAAATGAGATGAAAGTTTTAGAAAAGAAAAAAAAGGGAATTAATATATGATAATATTATCTAATTATATATGGTGAAGAATGTAGAATTTTTATGTGTTTGAAAATACTGACAATGGAAGGCTTAACATGCTGTCATTCTTCAGTAACTATTAAAGCATTAACATTAGAACTAATTAATTAATTTAGTTTAAGTGTTAGACAAGTATATTAAATTCTGATTAAACAAAAATATGTAGTCACAGTTATTCCTTGGGATTATTAAAGGAAATATGGTATACAATATAGTGAACATAGGAGTAATGATTTTAAGCCAAAAAAGAGGTGGAATTTTAATGAAATAAGAGATGCAAACTAAAATCTATGATATTCTATAAGTTGAGTCTGCAGTGGAACTTTCTCAAAGAAGATTTAGCCTTTTACAACTATGTGTTACGGAATTTTAAATTTTGTAGTTAGATCAAACTAATAATTTAATACGAATTCGAAAATGCTTAATTTCTATAGAAAAACACATTACATAAAAAATAAGTATTTATGTGATGCGTAATTCAATGCTAAAATCTAGACATATTTGGGACCAAAATACTTAGATGTTGGAAAGCACACGTTTTGACCTAAACATTAAAAAGAACAATTTGAGAAAGATTGTCAGAACAAATAAATTGATAAAAAAATAAACAGTTGACAAGAAATAATAATTGGAAGAAAATAAATTGATAAGAATATAATTTTGCTATAAATAAATGGATAGATAATTATTTTGGTGGAAAGACACTACAAGAAAAAAAGGTTTTAGTGGAGGTTATTTAGCGGAGGTTAACATAACCTTAGGAATTGATTTAATTAATGGAGGTTTTTTTTTCTAAAACCTCAACAAAATAACGGAGGTTTTTTAACCTTATTTAAATTCCAAAGGTTTATTATAAAACCTTGGCAAAATGACGGAGGTTTTTTTAACCTTCATTAATTTTCGAAGGTTTATTTTAAAATCTCCGCAAAATAACTGAGGTTTTTTTAACCTTCATTAATTTCCATAGGTTTATTTCAAAACCTCCGCAAAATAACGGAGGTTTTTTAACCTTAGTTAATTTTCAAAGGTTTACTTTAAAACCTCTGCAAAATAGTTGAGGTTTTTTAACCTTTGTTAAGTTTCATTAATTTATTCTAAAATCTCATAAAAAAATAATTTAAAAAATAATTTTAATATATTTGATAACTAAATTCTTAAAGTTTTTGAAAATGTAACTTTAAACATATAAATTTTTTTAAAAATATTATTGATTTTAAATATTTATTTAATTAAAATTAATTTTTATTTATTTATTTTATATAAATATTTTTAATAAAAAAAGAAAAATTATCTTTTTTTTTTAACTTTTCCATGTATTTTCAAACCTCGGGAAAATACTCACACTTTTTACAACTTTGGACTAAAATGTTCATTCTCCTCTTCCACTTCCACAGTACTTCTCATCCTCTACCATAGCTTCTCATCCACCGGACCTGTTTCTCCTCCACCAGATCTGTTTCTCCTCCTCCACCGGATCTGTTTCTCCTCCTCCACCACGAACCTGCTTCTGCTGCTTCACCACGGACCTGCTTCTGCTGCTTCACCACGGTAATTTGTTTCTTCTTCTAAGGGAGTGCAGGGTTATGGTTCAGGGTGTTTCTGCTTCTAGGGTTATGGTTCATAGTTAAATCTGCTCCAGCTCAAAAAAGAAAAGAAAAAAGGATCCCAACCATTTGTTTTCATTCACTGTTTCTGATCCAGTTTTTCCAGTTATTATGTTTTCACATTTGTTTTCAATTCTGCTTTCGGTAGGTTGCTTGGGCATATCTATGCTTGCGGTCCATGGATGCATAGATTCCAAGATAAAGACAAAGGCTTATTAGAGAAAGGACTAGTTCAAATCAAACTGGTCCTTGAATCTTGTTTTTTTGTTGTTTGGTGATCCTGACGCTGATATGGCTTTTATTATTGGGACCTATCTTCCTTTGCGTTTTGATAATGCACATGGTTGTCCTGATTCTTGCAGATTATGCACTTTCATTAAAACTGAAAATGCCATGCTTAAATTGTGATACAAATTCCTAAGAGGAGATATTTTGTTGAGTTTAATGAACATGCAGTAGTATTATTCGTGTGTAATCATAAATAGTTTTATGCTCTGTCAACTAATCAGAAATAACCATGTACTCTTCTTTATTACCATGTACTCTTCTTTCTTCCCCTAGGCAATTGCTATCTATCCTTAGAAAGGGAAAAAAGTGGAATTTGTCCCTATGAAACACCAACTCCAGCATGGGACACCAGGACACGACTAGTGTCCTAAATAGGACATACTATGTGTCTGTTTAAGGATAGATTAAGCTGCTCAAAGCGTATTCTTCCAAAGCTCTTAATGTTTCAATCACTTGAATTTCTCAATCCATGGAAAATCAAGGTCCATGGACAAATGGACAAGTCACCTCCACTGTCTTATCTATGCTTTTGTTGTTTTCCTGTTGTTATTCTTGTCAAATCCTTGTTGTATATCTGCTGAAAGATATGTTTTGTTTAAAAAAATTGAACTGCTGGCATTATGGAGTATTCTTGTCAAAATTAGTTTAATTTATTTTCAAGTTGTAGATTTAATATTCTTCTGTGTAAGATCTGATTTTATGTCTTGGCTTTCAGGTGCATCACATTTTTGCTACTGCCGGATCTGACGGTGCTTTTAATTTCTGGGACAAGGACAGTAAACAGAGGCTCAAGGTTCCTGCTTTGTTTAATACTCTATTCTTACTTGTCCTCTCATTCTTACAGTAAATTCATCTTTACTAATTTGATCAGAAACCTTATCACGGTTTTTAGATTGTTTACTGTTTCACTCCTTATATGCATTAAATAGAATGGCAGTGAGATAACTGTTATTTGGTTTGCATATCAGCCTTCCCCTGAATGTCTATCAACATGTTGCTGGCTTAAGCGGTTACTTGGCTGTTAAATATTTGAGCTTCTTTAGAGACATTAAAATGCATTTCTTATGAGTTTTTTTTACTAGATTTGGATATTTGCACCACTTCTACTGGCCTAATTTTAATGTGATATAACTATCATTCGTGATTGGCCTCTTCACTATCTAGACATAAAAAAGGCCTTCTAGCACAGTTAGTTGCAATAAGAGGTTTTACTAGGTCTGGTGACACATGCCTTGTCTACATCTTTCATTTCTCTTTGTATGAGCAAAAACAGTTTCCCTGTGCTTTGAGATTAATCATTTTATCCTCTCCCTCCATTCTCCATTTGGCCTATGCATTTATCTTGTTTATGCTAATGACATTGTCATTGCTGGAGATGACTCTGCGATATCCACCACTAGCTCAAATCCCTCTGAAATATTTCTTAAGCATTGAGGTCGCTCAATCATGCTCTACCATTGCCATTTCTAAGTAGTCTATGAATATTTGTGGCCCTACATTCTTAAGAGAGTATCCTTTTCCTGAAATTTCTTACTGTTCTCTCTCTAAACCTTATCTCTTTCTATTAAACCCTTTTACCATTATTTAATTTTTAAAATGTTACTCAGTTTTAATTCTGGTAAGGGAAAGCTATTACAACAAACCAAAATAACAGGGATAAAAACAAAAAGAAAATGCAATAGTATAGAATAATACTACAATTAGAAGATACGTTACAATGAACCTTATCTCTCTAAACCTTATCTCTTTCTATTAAACCCTTTTACCATTATTTAATTATTAAAATGTTAGGTAAGAGAAAGCTATTACAACAAACCAAAATAACAGGGATAAAAACAAAAAGAAAATGCAATAGTATAGAATAATACTACAATTAGAAGATACGTTACAATGAACCTTATCTCTCTAAACCTTATCTCTTTCTATTAAACCCTTTTACCATTATTTAATTATTAAAATGTTAGGTAAGAGAAAGCTATTACAACAAACCAAAATAACAGGGATAAAAACAAAAAGAAAATGCAATAGTATAGAATAATACTACAATTAGAAGATACTAGTTCAAATGTTGCCAGTGGCCCCACTTTAAATTGCTTACGATTAGAATTCTACATATCTTGGGTTTAGCAATTAAAAAGTAAGAACAAGAAGATGCAAGACCGCTCCAATTGTTACCAAAATAAATCCTTCAAATAACATTTTCTTAACTAGTTGGAACTAAGTAAAATTATGAATAGTACAATACGATACCGTTTTAGAAATAAAAAATATGTAAAATTTAAAAATCGTTATATAATAATCTAAAAATTGCAATAGAAAAGAAACAGAGAGGTTTGAGATGATTTTTGAATCTTTTATACTGGAGAATCTAGTATTCTTATGCATGAAAATAATGAATTCAATAGTTGTGGTCGGACTCTATTATAGATTTATGACCACATTTTCCACTTATTTTGTTATTTTCTTAATGTATCTCAAAAGTATAGTGATTAATTACTCTATCTTATTCACTCTTGCTGCATTTCACTTTATACACTTATTTCACTTCTATTCTTTTACGCATTCTAATATTCTTGTTGACACATGTGTTTTTTTTTTAACTTTCATGCTAGGTTTGCTTTATTTTTATCAAACAATTCCATTTAGATATGGATAAGTCTTGGATTAACATGCCTCGAAATACATGTCAGTACATGGATGGATTGAATAAATTTTTGGACTTTGCATTTGCTAATAAGAGCGTTGAGGGTAAGATAATTTGCCCATGTCCGAAATGCAATCTTAAAAAATGGCAAACTCGAGAAGCAACACATGAGAACTTGATTCTTCATCCTTTTCCAAAAGGTTATACATTCTGGCTTCTACATGGCGAGACAAGTTTTGTACAAAATACGACTGAAACACCTCCAGTTTTCCAATCAAATGAGCATAAAGTTTCTGGTAATGATCCCATGCGTGTCATGGTTAATGACGCATTCGGAAATTTTTTCTATGATGATAACGTGGAGGATGATGAGGATATGCGTCCTAGATCAAGCGAAATGATGCCTGATGAAATTGCTGAGTATCTGAAGTTTATGCATGATGGGCAACAAAGTTTGTATGAAGGATGTGACAAGTATTCTAAACTTTCTTTCTTGCTCAAATTGTACCACATCAAATGTCTATGTAGAATGACTGACAAGGCAATGTCAATGATATTGGAGTTGTTAGCAGATGCCTTTGATTATGCTAAAATTCCATGTTCCTTCTATGAAGCTAAGAAAATCATTAATAAGCTTGGCCTTCATTACACCAAAATTGATGCTTGCCCAAATGATTGCATGTTGTACTATGGAGAAGACAAAGACAAAGAAGTTTGTAAGAAATGTAATGAATCTAGATGGAAAAGAAGAAAGAAGAACAAGACTATTGATGGTACTCTGAAAAAGCAAAAGAAAGTTCTTGCTAAAGTTTTAAGATATTTTCCATTGAAGCCACGCTTACAACGAATGTTTATGTCTTCTAAAATAGCCGAGCATATGCAATGGCATGCATCAGGAAGTACAAATGAAGGCATACTAAGGCATCCGAGGGATTCTGAAGCATGGAAGAACTTTGATCTAATAAATCCTCAATTTGCTTCAGATGCTCGAAATGTTAGACTTGGTTTGGCAGCTGATGGATTCAATCCATTCGGTGATTTGAGTACAAGTCATAGTACTTGGCCTATTGTACTCATACCCTACAATCTTCCTCCTTGGATGTGTATGAAGCAAAGTTCATTCATTCTTTCCATGATCATTCCCGGTAAAAGAGCACTAGGAAATGATATTGATGTTTATTTAAGGCCATTAATTGAAGAATTAAAAGAGCTATGGAACAATGGACTTAAAACTTTTGATTTATATAGCAATGAAGTGTTTAATATGCATGCAGCTATATTGTGGACCATTAGTGATTTTCCTGGTCTTGGAACCTTATCTGGGTGGAATACACATACTGGGTTGGCTTGCCCTAGGTGTAATTTTGACACTACTCCTAAGAAGATTCAGGGTAAATTTTGTTTCATGAATCATCGACGTTGGTTAAATGCAAGACACAAATTCAGATTAGCCCGCATTCATTTTGATGGAAGTGTGGAAAATAGAAATCCTCCTTTGACAATATCAGGAACAGATGTCTTAAGACAAGTTGAGAATGTCAATATCATATTTGGGAAAGAACCAGAAGTTGAGGAACTGGGGAAACGACAACGCAGAGATCACCAAGCTATTGATGGCCCTCTACAATGGCGAAAAAAAAGTATATTTTTTGAACTTCCTTATTGGGTAAACAATTTATTGCACCATAATCTAGATGTTATGCACATTGAAAAAAATGTATGTGATAATGTGGTGTATACATTATTGAACCAAGGAAAAAAATCAAAAGATAACCTAAAGGCACGAAAGGACTTAAAAGATTGGGGTGTTAGACCTGATCTTTGGCCTGATGAAAATAATAAATATCTTCCTGCTATATATACATTGACAAAAGAAAATAAGCATACATTTCTGACAACACTAAAGAACATCACTGTTCCAGATGGCTACTCAAGTAACATTAGTAGATGTGTTGATGTCAAACAATGTAAGCTTGGAGGATTGAAAAGTCATGATTCACATGTTTTGATGGAGCAACTTCTACCTTTAGCAATGAGAAAGACACTCCCTAAGGAAGTGTGCTATGTTTTGATTGATTTGTGTTCATTTTTTAGAAACTTATGCAGTAAAGTTTTAAAAGTGGATGAACTTAACCAACTGCAAAATAGAGTTGTTCTCACATTATGTCACATGGAGATATTATTTCCTCCTGCATTTTTTACAGTCATGGTTCATTTGATTGTGCATTTGGTGGAAGATGCCAAGCTTGGAGAACCTGTCCAGTATAGATGGATGTATCCCATTGAGAGATATTTAGGAAAGTTGAAATCTTATGTGCGTAACAAGGCACAACCAGAAGGCTCAATAGCTGAAGGCTACATGGCTGAAGAGTCTTTAACCTTTTGTTCAAGATATTTAAATGAAATTGAGACTGTATTTAATCGAATAAGGCGTGTTGATGATGAACCAGACACTATATCATCTAGTGCAAGCACTTTGTTTCCACCTGTTGGAAAACCAATTGGGTCTTTTACTTACTTCTCTTTATCAGCAAAGGAAAAGTTACAAGCACATCGTCATATATTGACTAATTGTGCCCAAGTTGACCCTTTTCTTCAGTAAGTACTTTGACTTTATAACTTATTATGATTCATCTGCAATTGAACACTAACCATGTAATTATTATTTATTTAATTTAGAGAGTTTAGAGACATTATACGAAGACAATTAAGAAGTCGTACACGGTCATCCTCTGTGATAGATAAGAGAGTTCATAGAGAATTTGCAGAATGGTTTTCTCGTCGTGTATGTATAATTTATATTGTTGACTTTTGATTATATTGAATATATAGAATTGTTTTGATCATATTTTCCTCTTTTTTAGATAAGAAATGAGTTGAATGGACCTCACTCAGATGATTTAAAGTTCTTAGCTATGGGGCCAATTGATTGTGCAAAACGTTACAATGCTTACAATGTAAATGGCTTCAAGTTCCGTACATTGGAGAGAGATGAAGGACTTAAAACACAAAACAGTGGGATATTTGGTACTTTTGGGACAAGGAGTTATGCAAGTAGCATCGACAATCAAATGCAATTTGGGGGTGTGCCTTATTATGGAAAATTGGTAGACATAATTGAGATAAACTATAATGGTCGATTTTCTGTTACTTTGTTCAAATGTATGTGGGCTAATACAACTACTTCTAGAGGGATTATGACAGATGATCTTGGATTTACACTAGTAAACTTTACACGTTTGATACACATTGGTGATAATGATGATGATGAACCATACATCCAAGCTAAAGAAGCACAAATGGTTTATTATGTAGTGGATGAATTAGCTAAAGATTGGAGCATTCCTGTGCATCTAAAGCCACGAGACTTATATGACATGGGAGAAGATAATGATGTCACTTTTCATGAATGTGAAGCATTTGTACAAAACAATTTTGAAACTTTATTTGTCAATGGAGAAGGGAGTATATCGTTAACAAGGTCCTATTTTTAATTGAACACTTGTATATTATTTTTGTTTAAATTATCATCCTTATTGCTTATACATTATTGTTTATGCATGCATTATATTATGATTTGTTGAATTTCTATTTTGACTTGTATTAATGTTATTATTTCAAGAATACCTGAAGATGAAGAAAATGTCCATCAAGAAGACTAGAGCAACAGAACATGATACTCTCAATAACACTTTTGACCAACTTGCAGCCCTTAATAACTCAAGTAAGTTCATACACAACTTCCATTTAGTGAGATGTTTGTACTTATATTTTAATTTGGCATTCTCTTTAAAAATATATTATTTTTCACATGTATTCATTTAATTATTATGCAACACCTCATGTGAATTCTCATCCTATAGAGAATAATAATAAGAAGCCTCCTCCCCCACATGCACCTCATAGGTTGATTTCTATTACTAAGAACAATTCTGCACCTGAATTTCAATTTGATAATACAGATGAATCTGTCCATGAATCTACATCTGAACCTACACCAAGGTTACAATCTGATGAAGAAAGGGAAGAAAATGTGGGTATTGAGATGCAAACTGAACAATCAAAGCATGTATCACGTAAAAGATCATGGCTTGTTGATGTCATTGGTAAGCTTGAATCAATACATTGCAAACTCACATTGTATTTGTTTTTTATGTTCGTCCTCTTAAACTAACAATAATTTTGACAGATAGTGAAGGCAAAAAGGTTAGGAAACAATTAACAGCAAATGATGTTTGGTTTTTATCTGTTGGTGAGAGGATTCTTGTTAACTGGAATAACGAGAACCAACCAGTTGATGACAGTGGAGCATTGTTGAATAGGTTTTTAGGTCATGTTGCAAGAAATGTTAATGCATTTCCTATTAGCTATCAAAGTTGGAGGAAGATTCCCAAAGATTACAAAGAAGATATACTTAAGAAAACCATTCAAGTAATTATTTTTGGATTTTTCTGTGTTTTAATTGATATTATATTGAAATTATCTTAAATTTACTTGTGTAATAATTTTGAAGGCTAAGTTTGAAGTTGAATCTGATGCTCATGTAAGATATATCTTCAAATCACTTAACACAAAGTGGACTGAGTATAGGCAACAACTATGGCAACAAAGAAATGATGGAACACACAATAGAGATGAAATTATTGCAATGTGTCCAAAAGTAATGAATAAAGACCATTGGGCTTCTTTTGTTGACTACCGTTTAAATTCAAGGACAAAGGTAATAAAAACTACTTTATTATTTAAAGTGTTGATTTATTTATATTTAGTTCTTTTACTACATGTATGCTTAGGAAATTGCCAAAAAGAACAAGGATAATAGAAAGAAGCAAACAGTTCCTCATACTGGTGGATCCAAGAGCATTGCACGGAAGAAAGATGAGATGGTAACTTGATTCTCCTATAATTTTTATTATATCATATATCATGATTCATATACTTTTATTACATTTTATAGGAGAAAGAGCTTGGTCGCAAAGTTAGTAGGGGAGAAGTATGGGTAGCAACACATAAACATGCTAACGGAGAATTTGTGAATGATGGGGCAAGAGAGATTGGGGTAAGTATCATTTTTGTAAAGATGAAAACTCAACCAAATTGGATGTGAGCTTCATTTATAACTTTTTTCATTATTTGTAGGAAAAGATTCAAGCATATGAGTCAAATACATCTTCCCTCTCACATGATATATCAATTGATGATTCACTAGCTCATGCCTTTGGAAGTGAAGAACATTGTGGTCGTGTTCGAGGGATGGGATTGGGACCTTGCCCTTCTCATGTGTTTGGATATACTAGAAATTCTCGCACTGGGATATCTTCAACTACTTATAGAGAATTGGAGAATCAGGTTTTTGAACATGTATTTTCTTATGTAGCAATTTTTTAATGTGTATGGTTTTCTCACTCTTTTTCATGATAAATTGTGTTTTAATATAGGTTATTGCATTAAAGTCACAATTGGATGAACAAAATAAAAGATATGAAGAACGTGAAAAAAGATATGAAGAACATGAAAAAAGATTTGAGATAATGATGAATTTTTTCTTTCAAAGTTATCAAGGTCAATTGCCTCCTGAGTTGACTATGTTCAATCGTTCATCGGTAATGTTTAAAAAATTTAAATAACTTGTTTTATTTTTCAGATTTACATTTCTAATTGTGATATATGTTTATATTGTAGGTGTCTGATCAAGGAAGTGTGCCAAAAAATTAGGAAGGCAAAACCAAAACCATAATAATAATGCACCAAACACACTCATTCAACAAATAAAGAATTCATGTGGGATTAGAACGTGATCAAAACCGATCCTGCAGTCATATACTGGTTTTATCTTGTTCATTAATGAGTTTAAACTGGTATTAATGAGTTTAAATTTTGTGGAAAAAATGAAAATTTTGCTGGATTACTTCTTATTTTGCTTTAACTTGTTTTTTTTAATTGGTGTATTGATCTGTTGATGTGTTTGATGTTGATTTATAGTCTTTTTTAGTTTTTTTTGTTGGATTTGAAAGCTTGGTAGTGTTATGTTTAGGTGTTTTCCTTGTTTTTGTGTTGGCTAGTTTTGACAAGGTTGTTGGATCTTTCTTTTCAGTAGTGTATGAAAATGATTAAGACAAATTCCTCCACATGCTCCATCACTCATAGCATATTTGCATGGCTAACCTAGTCATGTGTAGTTCAAGCCTTCATTTGAACATCTTGAAATAGCATAAATTGACATCTCTTAAACAAACAAATCATGACATGACTTGTTTTATTATTGAAGTCCAATCAACTAGTAAGGAATTGAAAATGTTTTTGGATGTTGATTCTTCTTCAAAAGAGATTAAGATGAAGTTGGATAAGTTCTATATGGTTAAGATTCTTCATGCCGTGCACCTTGATTTTGATTAAGTTTGAGTCCAAATCCTAATCGGTCAAGAAATTTCATCAATTTCAAATGGTTATAGATTTATGACCACATTTTCCATAGGTACTGTCAGATATGTTGGTTATGTACATGATATGTCATGGTTATAAGTCATTAAATTGATACAAAGTTGAGATTTATGACCTCTTTTTTTTTTCTTTTTTTTTTCAGCAAAGCTAGTTTAAATTGT
Source organism: Phaseolus vulgaris (assembly GCF_051622355.1). Classification (NCBI taxonomy): domain Eukaryota; kingdom Viridiplantae; phylum Streptophyta; class Magnoliopsida; order Fabales; family Fabaceae; genus Phaseolus; species Phaseolus vulgaris. The sequence goes on along the minus strand of NC_143508.1, from coordinate 22,090,891 downwards.
TAAAGATTCTTTGTCCAGGTAAATGAATAAAAAAAAACAAATTTCATAATTTTGAAACCTATGGTATTTTTTAAGGAGGTTCTAAAACATTTTATGGACGTTTTGAAACCCATGGTATTTTACGGGGGTTTTGAAACCTATGGTATTTTATGGAGGTTTTAAAACCCATGGTATTTGGAGGTTTTGAAACCCATGGTATTCTACGGAGGTTTTGAAACCCATGGTATTTTACGAAGGTTTTGAAACCCATGGTATTTTACGGAGGTTTTGAAACCCATGGTATTTTACGGAGGTTTTGAAACCCATGGTATTTTGAAAGGCTTTTCCTGAGGTTTAAAAAAACCCTGGGGAACACATTCCCCAGAAATGGTTTAGCGGGGGAAACTACAACCCTGGGTAAATGACTTAATGGAGGTTTTAACCCTAGATAATGTAAAAATAAACCCTTGTTAAAACCATTTTTTCTTGTAGTGAGAGTGATAGCAAATTAAAAGTATCGAAAACTAAAAAAAAAAACTAATGCAAAAATAAAAAATTATTTTCATATTATTTGTCAACTTGTTGGTTTTTTTAGAATAAATCAAAGGAAGATATATATTTAATTATCTTTGCAAACAATTACATTTATATTACTTGCAGTAACTAACTCTTAAATGATTTTAAGAGCAGTTACCAAAAAATATTAAATCAACAATTAAAATAGAAGAATAAAATATCACGTGCACTTACGTGTATTTATTTGCAGTTAAAAAATACAATATCCAACACTCCTCCTTGATTTTTTGAACTGCAAATTCCATTCTTCTGTCTTGAGAACTCAAACTTGTTGGCTGGAGGTGGCTTGGAAAACAAATCTGCAAAAATTCTTCTTTTCATCCTCGCTTTGCTTAATCTCCATTCAACACCTTTTGATTTGACATAAGGTGCAGATTCTAAAAGACTTTTGTCAAAGCCGAAACTGATAAGATAATCATCATCAATTCTGTTATACCATGTTCTGGGAATATCTTTTAAGCCATAAATAGCTTTAGACAACTTATAAACTTTGTCTTCTTTTCCTTCAACAATGAAACCTATAGGTTGCTCAACAAAAAATTCTTCTTCAAGAAATCCATTAAGGAATGTTGACTTGACATCCATTTGATGTACCTTTCTATCTCGAGGTATGTCAACAAGCTCCCGAGTTTTGTTCTTCTCAATCATATACACTTCCTCCATTGCCTTTTTCGACTTTGGGTCATTGATAACTTCTTTGTGATCAGCAGGTTCTTTGTGATTAGCAGATTCACATACTACAACGTTACATCTATGATATATGTCAGAGAGTAGTCGATTGCCTTTAATCAGTGGATCATCTTTCATTTCAGATTTTTGCATCTTGAGAAGCCCTTGACCAGTCAGCTCCTCCTGAAATAGATCTAATGAGAAACTTTTGCCTCTCATTTGTACCTTGAACAAATCTTGTCCTGTAGTATCCTTGATCAAACAGTGGTTATCTTCAAAAAACACCTTGAAGCCTTTTTGTAGCAACTGACCAACACTCAACAAATTTTGGTCTATGTTAGGTACATATAACACATTAGTAATTGTTTTAGTACCTGAATGTGTTGCTACAACATTGGTTCCTATTCCTTTTACTGAAATGTGACCCCCATGGCCTATCTTGACCTTTGAAATTTTTGAAGGCTTCAACTTCTTGAAATGTTTTTTGTCATAAGTCATGTGGTTTGTGCATCCACTATCAATTAGCCACGATGCACTTGAAATATTGTTGGAGAAACCAGTTGCAACGAAAAGTACATCCTCCTCATTTGCAATTTGAGCATCTACATCTTGTTGCTCACTTTGGTTTAATTCTTGTTGCTCACTTTGGTTTCTACAAATGACTGCTTCATGCCCAAGTTGATTGCACTTGTTGCACTTAGCATCAGGCCTTCTCCAACACTTAAACGGTGGATGACCTAACTTGTTGCAATGCTTACAAGGAGGGTAATTTCTCCTTTTGTTGTTATTGTGTGCAACAACTTCTCCATTTTCTTGCTAGTTTTGCTTGATCTTGCTACCTTTGTTTCTCCAGCCACCTTCATGTTTGGCTGTTAAGGCTTCTTCTATTGCTCTATCTTGTCTCATGGCTCTTCTTTGTTCTTGGGCCTGTAAAGTATTTAAGAGCTCTGCAAGAAAAGTGCCTCTATATTTTCCAACTCAAGGTGATTCCTAAAAATGTCAAGAATCTTGTTCTATGTGGCTAGTGGAATCACATCATGATTTCTCCTTTTGTTGTTATTGTGTGCAACAACTTCTCCATTTTCTTGCTAGTTTTGCTTGATTTGTTTATAGGTCCTTTGTGTTCTCTAGGGTTGTTATGGTGGCTTCAAACCTCTCTGGAACCGTTACAAGCAGTTTTTCCACAATTGTTGAATCTTTTAACACAGATCCAAGCAACCTCACTTTGTTGGCAATGCTTAGAAGTTTGTCAGAGTACTCTTTTACGGATTCTGAATCCTTCATTCTCTATAGTTCAAACTCCTTGATTAGATTCAGCACTTGCATTCCACGAATCCTCTCATCACCTTCATATTTTGCCTTAAGGTAATCCCAGATTTCTTTTGCTGACATCAAGGACATTATCCTTGTGAATACCATGGGAGATACAATTGCAAATAGACATGCTTTTGCCTTTGATCTTTTCATCTTCTTTTCCTTCTGTGATTTTATTTGTGCCATAGTAGGGTTTTCTAGAAGGGACACTAGCGCAAAAATGTAAAATAAATGCGGTTATTTTACATTTACAAATGCGGTTATAGAACCGCATTTGATCAGCACCATTCGTAAATCGGAGATATACAAATGCGGTCATAGAACCGCATTTATAAATTTGATTTACAAATGCGGTTAATTAAAATAACCGCATTTGTATATTATTCTGAATGAGGGATGAGGGTTTAGGGGTTTAAGATTTACGAATGTGGTCTTGGTAATAACCGCATTTGTAAATAGGTAAATCACATTTACAAATGCGGTTTTGGTAAATGACCGCATTTGTAAATAGTGTTTTTTTTTAAGTGCAGTTTGTATTGTGCATAAACCATATAAATTAATAACCTGCATAATGATCAAACCCAGCCAGACAAATACAGAAATATAGTAATCAATTGAGATCATCAAATGTACATTTACAAGTAATCAAATTACATATACATAAAACCACTATTGTTTACCTATGCTAGAGTTATAAAAATTTATGAAATTTGTGGACCAAGAATCTCTAACATATGAAATGCCTTCCTCATTCATTGGTGTTTCTTCTGTGAATAACTGCATTGCAAAGTTGACATAAATTAGTTTTTAGATATATATATGTTTAAGAATTATAAAAATGATTTAACATATATAGTACCTCTTTCCAACCAGTTTTAACACCTAGTCTTATAATGGTAATCATCCATTGCATAATGTAATAGCCACACTCATAGCTTCCTGGTTGTTTATTACACTATAATTCAATAAAAAGTAATATGTTAGTATATTGATAAACAATGATAATAGAGTAAGAAAAAAATTACAAACCTTTATTCTTATCCAATTCAAATTATTTGAACTTGATCGACCTTTTAGGATGTTATATCCACGCCATGAACTGGTTAATACAAAAAACCTCGTTAGTAGATGGTTAATTAGTAACATATACAAAGTTCAGTTTATAATGTACTTACGTATCAATGATATCCTTAAATTTTGTGGGAATCTTCTTGTGTAGGGAACAAAACCACACAGCAGTCTTATCAACCATTGATAAGACAAGTAACTGCCAATGATGCCTATATCATCAATGAAAAGAGTTAGGAAATATTTAAAACATGAAATAATAATAATTGATGACATATAATTAAACTTACTCATTAATATAAGGGCATAAATAAATTTGTTTTCCCTCTTTTTCCAGGGTGTTAGTGATGTATGCTTGAGTCTCAGATGAGTTTGGTCCAACGGGATTAGTATATGCAAGATCTAAGAATCCATACATATTTTCCTTCCCCTCAGTGATACAGACTCTATGCAAAAACCTACAAGTTTTTAGTTAAAGCACAATCAATAATAATTTAACATAAAGTAAATTGAATAATAGGTAAAGATACTTACATCATAAAAAACTGAATTATACTTATATTGAGCTCCTGTTTCCCAGATATAAATTATAATAAATCTATGTTGTAAATCATCACTGGCAGTTCAGTGTTTATTTGAAAAAATTTCTTCCATTGAATAGAATCAGCTGGATGTCGGTACATGCCATCGCATTTCCTCTCATCTGCATGCCATCTAAGATTCTTAGCATCGTCTGGGTTTGCAAACAAACGCTTCATCCTTGGAATGATGGGAAGATACCACATAACCTTCATTGGGGGTCCATGCTTTTCCATCTCATCAATAGAATCATCATCTTTTTGTTTCAACTTATAACGTGATAACCCACACCTCAGACAACTTTTCAACAATTCAAAATCTTTCCGGTATAATATAAAATCATTAGGACATGCATGTATCTTTTTGTACTCCATACCCATTGGACAAAGAATCTTTTTGGCCTCGTAATTACGATTAGGTAGAGTATTTCCCTCTGGAAGCATATCCTTCAATAGCTGGAGCAATTCCGTGAAGCTTTTATCAGTCCATCCGTTTATTGCCTTCAAATTCATCAATCTTAACATCGCCGACAACTGTGTGAAGTTAGTTGATCCAGGATACAAAGGAGTCTCTGCATCTCTTGACATACTTCCATATCCATGCGCTTTTGCAAAACACTCAGCTCCCACATCACGAATCATGTCCTCCAATCGATCATCATCTCCATCATCGTGTACTGCTTCATCCATGGTAGAACCCACATATTCTTCAGTTACGGAAACACGTGGTAAATTTAATAATTCACCATGCCATGTCCAAGTTGTATAAGATCGAAGAAACCCATCACATAGCAGGTGTTCCCTCATGATACTCACATCCAGTATCCTTCCATTCAAACAGTTAACGCACAGACACCTGATCTTTGCTCCATCATGACCACTAATAATCGCGTTACGCTCCGCAAATTGTATAAATTCCTCTACTCCCCTTTCGTACTCATCACTTATACGAACAACATTAATCCAACCTCGATCCATTATATATTCTGGAATAGTTAGGATTTTCTAATAATTAGTATTCTATCTCACACATTTGCCGAGGGTCGAACACCCCCGGACTCAATCCAAACACGATAATTCTATTCTAAAAGTAACAACTAACATAACATTAAACTTTTATTAAAATGTAATTAACAACTAACTAAATATATAATATAAATTTAAGAAAATACAAATGATAAAATACAAATTTATATATAATAATATATACATTTTAATACACAAATATAAATTCAAAATATTAAATAAAAATTCAAAAAATTTAAAATACAACACTAACCTTAACGTGAACCAAGTTGCTGGTGATCAGCGAAGCGGTGGCGGTGACGGCGGAAGCGGTGGCGGTGGCGGAGTAGGGACAGACCAGCGAAGACCAATGGAACAGTAAGCTAGCTAAAATGCAAATGCGCCAACGAAGTAAGGAACGAAAATACCAATGCCAACGAAGTAAGGAACGAAAATGAATGAATGAATGAACGAACGAATGAACGAAACTTACAATGGTGAAAATGCAGAGAGGACGCGAGCGCAAGAACAGTGGAAACGAAGAGCAGAGAAGAAAGTGAAAGTCTGAAACTGAGTGGCGCGCTTCAAATTTTAGGGTAAAAAGAATTTACAAATGCGGTTCTAAAGTAAAACCTCATTTGTAAATCAATGCCAATGATTTACAAAATCAAATTAATTTAAAAAATGCCACTGCGTTTTTTACAAATGCGTTTAATCGCAAACCCGCATTTAATAAGGAGTATTCTTTTAATCTTTTTGCACTAGTGGGACTGAACCAGTCAGCTCCTCCTCTACAGCTTCCCATCAATCCAATGCTTCTAGGTAGATCTCCATACGAACAACCCACATTTGATAATTGTCTCCATTAAAGACAGGCGGTGCCATTGCTGAAAAATTGGAACCTCCTTCCATTGATGCACTCTACTAACCTCACAGATCCCTCAAGAAGATAGCTCTGATACCAATTGTGTTAGAATGGATGGCTTTAAACTAGAGGGGGAGGGTGAATTGTTTAAAGAGAATTTTCGTAAACTTTTAAAACAAGAATGAATTTATCTCAGGAAACAATTGATTTAGAAATTCAGTTCGCCAAAACAGCAAGCAAAAGATGTAGTACCAGAAAAACAATCGGTTGTTTCAAAGAAACAATCGGTTGTTTATACCAGCAAACAACAAATAAAACTCTATTTAAAGAGTTAGAGATAGAGAGATTGTACACAGATGTTTATACTGGTTCACTCCAAACCCAGAGCTACATCCAGTCATCTCAGAAACCCTGAGGATATCCACTAAGCAATCACACCTTGATCACTTACACAACAACCAAGAGAATGACCTTGAACACCTCAAGAAACACACTTTCCTTGGTCAACACACTTACACCAAGATTGCTGATCTTGATCCCCTCAAGAACACACAACCAATCTTAGCAAACACAGAAACAAAACTTGTCTTTACAGAGAGTACAAGGATTACACTTGTTACAGAAGATAATCTGAAATCAATACAAGCAGAATCCTATTCCACAACTTTGATCAATCACACACTCCTAACAATCTCAGCTCTTTGAAAAACTCAAAAACTCTTAGTGAAAACTTGTCAAAGATTGATTGTCAAATCTGTTTTTCTGAATTTATTCCAAGATGTAGTTTGTTAGCAAATCTTAACAAACTTTTAAATTGCATTAAAAGATTGGTCAAAGCATTTAATGACTGGAGCATAAGCAGTTAAAACATTTAAAGCTCAGTCAAAGAGAAAACAGTTTTTCTGTTATGGTCCCAAAACAAACAATCGGTTGTTTCCTCGAATCAATCGGTTGTTTTGGTACTTAACAGTTCAACCTTTTAAAAGCAGTTTTCAATCTTTTTCTCAAAACACCTAAGTATAAACAATCGGTTGTTTCGACAAAACAATCGGTTGTTTTAACTTAGTTTGAAAACATTTTACTTTTACAAAGATTGAGATGCTTATGCTTTAGATTTAATCAAAGGGTGGATTACAACATACAAACTACCCCAGAACTAAGCTAAACCAACACAGCAACATCAAGCACAACATAGGCTTCAACATCCTTCAAAGGATTTGGATTCTTCAAAGCTTGAACACCACTTGGTTCAACAAATTGTTGGCTTTTTAGAATAATTCAAAGGAAGATATTTAATTATCTTTGCGAACAATTACATTTATAGTACTTGCAGTAACTGACTCTTAAATGATTTTATGAGCAGTTACCTAGAAATATGAAATCAACAATTAAAACATAATTAAAATAGAAGAATAAAATATCACGTACACTTATGTGCATTTATTTGCAGGTAAAAAACACAATATCCAACAATACTCTATTAAATAATGGGATAAATGAAAGGATGAAAAACATCTTGTTGGAGAGAGCAAGATGTATCTTGTTTCACTCTAAATTGAATACAAGTTATAAGATAAAGTTAACATAATATATTTCTTAATAATCATTTTTCATCTGCAACTAATAGTTCAAAACTTTGTTTGAAGTATGAACTATTCTATTTTGAGGGGTGTTTGGATGTCTAGTCCATTATCACGTAATTGATGATAAAAACTAGAACCTAGAATCAAGAAAGAGGTGCTAATGGGTTAAAGGACTAAAGTGAAAGGAATCATAATTTGATTGCCTTCTTAAGAAAATGTGATTTTGAGTAGAGACATAACTTTAAATGAAAATTCTCTACTAAAATTTGAAGGAAGTATAAGTAAGTACGAATTGGTGACTTAACAAGTGGAGGTAGACGATGTTATCATACAAATGTTAGAACAAACTTTTAAAGCATCATTTGTTCAGACTTGTATCAATCAAAGTTTAAATAGAAGATCGTCCAAACACATCATCTAGTTGTAATTTATCGGTCTACTATGCGATTGATGAGGTGGAGGCCTTTGATTTGGGTGTAGCAGAAGATATGGATGCATTATCTAAACCATGCTGATAAAATCACTTGTATAGAGTCATATAAGTGGACTATGTAATGAGTGCATAAATTAAAGAAAAAAAAAATGGAGGCTTGAGACTAGAATAAAACACTACTTTTTGTATTAGGCCTTTATTGGACCTTTGTAATTGTTTTTATATATTTTTTTTAATTAGAAACTATTATGAACACTATTTTTGTCTTAGCAAATAAGAGGGTTAGGGAAGGGAAGTATTTGTCTAATCTCTTCCCGCTACACTCTCTACATAAGGAGAAGTCATGTACTAATTTTGATAACTAGAAGGGAATAGAATTGGCTTAAGAATGTGTGAGTTCTATCTTAGGTGTGTAATTTCCTAAGTGGTGAACCATATCTCATTCTTTGTTTATCTTTGGTGTCTAATATCCTAAGTGGCACATTGTTAACCTCAAAGTTCATTGGTTCTTATCTTTGAATTTTCAAGTCAAAGTGGCATATCATCCTTGAATTAATAATTATAATTGTGATGTTCTTAACTTATCAAAATTGTGACATTTTCTTCATTTTTTTTGACCTTTTTCCTCATTTTTCTACAAAGTGGCATATCATCCTTGAATTAATAATTATAATTGTGATGTTCTTAACTTATCAATCATGATTGTGACATTTTCTTCATTTTTTGATCTCTTTCCTCATTTTCTATTTTCTTAATTGTTTAGAGTAAATGGTGAGAACTGATCCTAATGTGAGCATAGATCTTTATCACTATGACTATGCATGAGGAATATCAATCCCCTTTGAAAAATGAAGCTTGTGATCTAGAGGAGATACCTAAGGGGAAAAGGGTTGTAGAATGCAAGTGGGTAAAGAAAATTGAATGATGTGACCCTAAAGTGTTTAATCCTAAAATCAAATTATCTAGAGTGTCCAATGTTCAATTTGTCAAGTATAAAGCTAGTCTAGTTGACAAAGCTAGTCTAGTAGACAAAGACTATAGTCAGAAAGAAGTAGAGGATACTAAGATCTTCTCACATGTGATCAAACATATGGCCATAAAAGTTATGTAAAGCTTGCAACATCCATGGATATGAAGCTAAAGCAAATTGACGTGAAAACTACTTTTCCACCATGGAAATATTGAGGAGGATAATCCGATGTCTTAATATAAATGTTTCGAATAAGCGGGAAAGGAAAACTAGGTTTGCAAACTACATGTATGGTTTGAAGCAATCTCCAAGACGGCGGTACAAAAGGTTTGATGAGTACATTACCTCTCATAGTTACAACAAAAGTCTTTATGATGTATGTTTTATCATAAGAAGGAGGAAGACGGGTCTCGAGTAGACGTTATATTGATAGAGTTTGAACATAAGATGGAGATTCAGAAGTATAAGTCACTATTAAGCAATGAATTTGAGATGAAGGACTTGGGAGTTGCTAGTCGAATTTGGGCATTGAGATGTGATACGGTCGGTCATCGGTAGTCGGTGACGTCAGCAAAGGATAGCCACGTGGACCGTTCTTAGGGAAACACGTGGGCCAGGGAAGCAGATGAGTCATTGAGAAAGTCACCCAAGGGGGGTGATCGGTCGTCAGGGGATGGCGGTCAGAGAGGTTGCGCGATCAACGCCTGGAAGCCGAGGGCGTGGAGCTATGGTGCACCGATCGGTCATCCGGTGTGAGCGATGGTCATCGGGTTTTTGTGTGGCACGCACTTAAGCTGGAAACGAAGGACGTTTCCCAGCGAGAGCGTTGCAAACGAGCCTCGTGTGGCAGAGTACCAGAGAAAGGAGAAGTTAAGTGTTTAGTAGTGTCGTGCACGAGAGTGGCCTAAGAGAGCTAGTAAGTCAGTCGGTGATTGGTGTTCTCTTAACCCATAACGTGCATGGTGCAAAGCAGAGGTGATCGTTCACACAGTAGGTGATGCCTAGTACGTGCGCTTAGCCAAGCCACACTTGGTATTCACGCTGAGGTTGCACGAGACACCTAGTAAAAGAAACGCGCTACGTTACTTCATACATAAATAACTTAGGCGCGCAACAGAGTATATAAAGGCATTTCGCGTTCATGCAGAAGGAGGTAAGATTCATTCTTGCAAGTTACTAGTTTACACAGAGAGAGAGAGAGAATCACAGAGTGCACACGAGTCTCGCTGAGATTCTTAGTTCTGTAGTTCTTTGGTGGTTTTGCAAAGGCTGACTTGAGAGTCGGAGTGCAATCGGCCGCTAGAGGCGCCGTTTGTTGTGTTTCGCAGGTTTGTTTGAAGTTCTTGTGGAGTGCTTGGAGCGTTCTTGCGGAAGACAGAGTTTGACGTGGCGAATCCTTCCACCGTGGGGCCCGTGTGAATTTGTGATCCCATCTACACTTTGCTGTCAGACTTGGTTTGTTCTTGAGATTCTTTGTTGAGAAAATGACAAAGACAAGGCAAGCTTCACCCACGCCATGAGTTGAAGAAGGAGCTGTGACGATGGCGCAGGACTTGGAAATGATGCGTGCGCTGCAAGACAATGTGGCAGCGTCAAGAATGGAGCAAGAAAGGATGCAGGAGGATTTAGCTGCATCACAAAGCAAAAACGAGGAGTTGGACAGAGTGAATGAAGAGTTGCGCAAGGCGCTGCAAGCGCAAAAGGAACGCGCAGCGGAGGAAAGGGTGGCGCCGCCGCTGTCTCCCCCCAGGACTTTCCCCATGCCTTTCTCATATGAGATTATGAGTGCAATGGTGCCACCAAACTTGGTGGGGGTGAAAGCCTCGTTTACAGGGGTGGAGGACCCAGAGACGCATCTGACAGCGTTTCACACCCAGATGATGCTCTCTGGGGGCTCAGATGCAGTGTATTGCAAGCTGTTCATGAGCACCCTGAGCGGGATTGCTCTGGAGTGGTTCGTGAGCCTACCAGATGGCCACATCACTTCGTTTCAGCAGTTCTCCAAGTTGTTCATGGAGCAGTATATCATAAACAGGGCACCCAGTGGTGTCGTATGATTTGTTCGACGTGCGACAAAACCAAGGTGAGTCCCTCAGGGATTACCTTAGTCGTTTTGGAGCTCAGGTATTGAGGCTGCCCAGTAAAGATGAGGATATGCTAGTGCATGCGTTCAAGAAAGGGGTTCTGCCGGGCCCTTCCAGTGAATCTTTGATCAGAAGTCACCCCAGCACCTTCGCGGAGATTAGGCGTCGTGCTGTGGCGCACATCGTGGCAGAAACAGAGGTTTCTGAGAAGAGGGGAAGCGTGGCCCTGACCAAGTCGCGCGGGGGACCGAGCAGGTCTCAGCAGCCGATGAGGGTGCATGAGGCCAAAGAAGGAAAAAGGGCTCAAGGGAAGCCTCGCCCTTACGAGCCTAGGAAGGACCAGGGCAGGGGGCGTGCGAGGGAGAGCAACGTGCCCCCCATGTTTGACTTTGTGGTGGAATTGGCGGAGCTGATCGCCGTTCCAGCCATAGCGGCACGGTTGCGAGCACCAGAGAAGACTGACAAGGTGCTCGAAAGGAAGAAGAACGTGTGGTGTGAGTTTCACTAGGCTTATGGCCACTCACTCCACACTTGCTTGGCGTTGGCACACCAACTCGCGGAGTTGGTAAAAAGTGGCTTTCTGAGTGATTACTTGCGGGAGACGCAAGGTGATCGGGTGTCGGGGCCACCAGTAGAAGATTCGTAGCACGAGGTACCTGTGCATGGGGAGGTGCACACGATCGCGGGGGGCTTCTCCGGAGGAGGGTGTACAGCCTCTCAGAGGAAGAGGTACGCTCGGTCGGTGATGACTGTCGACTCGGTGGAAAAAGATCATTCCCCCGATGCTGACATTACGTTTACAAAGGCGGATCTCCGGGACGTTGTGCCCCACGACAACGATCCTATAGTCATCTCCCTCATCACGGTAGGGAGAAAGGTGCACAGGGTCGTCGTGGACCAGGGAAGCTCGGCGGACGTGATGTTCTGGCCGACGTTCAACAAGCTGCAGCTGTCCCTTGATCATCTGAGGCCATACCCGGGGTGCTTGTATTGCTTCGCAGGGAACCAGGTGGAGGTGTGAGGCTACATAGAGTTGAGGACCACGTTCACGGATAGGACCGTGGCCCGCACTGAAAAAATTAAGTACCTAGTGGTCAATGCCCCATCCGCCTACAACATACTGTTGGGAAGGTCAACGCTCAACAGGTTGGGAGCCGTACCGTCGACGAGGCACATGAAGTTGAAGTTGCCGTCGACGGAGGGGGTGGTGATCACCATTAAGTCGGACCAGAAGGAGGCTAGGTGCTGCTACGAGAACAGCCTCAAGCAGCAAAGGAGTGTGTGCCATGTTACCTCGACACCACCGCCGGGTGTGAATGGGAGGCGATCGGAGGTGGAGATGGTAAGAGGTACACAAGGTGATGTGGAGATGGAGGAAGCGGTGCCGGGGGGCTCAGGGGTGGCCCAAGAAGAAGCTGAGAAAGAAAGCATGATCGCGCCCCGCGAGTCTGGGATCGCGAGGGCGATCATCGCCAGGGAAAGGAGGCCCCACCCTGCTGAGGGGTGGGTGGAGACGGAGATCCAGGGAAAGAAGTTCAAGCTGGGAGGGCCACTCAGCGAGGACATGCGACGACAGATCGCCGGGGTGATTGAGAGGCATCTGGACGCGTTTGCGTGGTCAGCCTCAGACATGCCAGGTATTGACCAAGACTTTCTCTGTCATCGCCTTGCAATGGACCCTCAGGTCCGACAGAGAAGGAGAAAGTTTAATGAGGAAAGGAGGCAGGTGATCCACAAAGAAACCTGCAAGCTCTTGGCCGCGGGGCACATAAGAGAAATCCAGTACCCAGAATGGCTGGCAAATGTGGTACTGGTGAAGAAGTCGAACGACAAGTGGAGAATGTGCGTGGATTTCACCGATTTGAACAAGGCGTGCCCCAAGGACTCCTATGCCCTACCCAGCATAGACGCCCTGGTGGATAGCGCGTCGGGGTGCAAGCTTTCGAGCTTCTTGGACGCATTCTCAGGCTATAACCAGATCAGGATGCATCCGATGGACGAGTGCAAGACCGCGTTCATGACTGAGTGGTCTTGTTACTGTTATAAGGTAATGCCATTCGGGCTGAAGAATGCAGGAGCCACCTACCAAAGGCTGATGGATAGAGTGCTCTCGCCGATTCTGGGAAGGAATGTGCAAGCTTACGTGGACGACATGGTGGTGACTTCACGAGAGAAGGAATAACATGTTGCTGATTTAGAAGAGCTATTTACGACTATCGCCAAATACGGGTAGAAGCTCAACCCAGAGAAGTGTATTTTCGGCGTAGAAGCTAGGAAGTTCTTAGGCTTCCTCTTGACAGAGCGGGGAATCGAAGCGAACCCCGAGAAGTGCGCGGCGATCATGGCAATGAGGAGCCCAGCGTCGGTGAAGGAGGTGCAGCAGCTCACCAGTCGGCTGGTGGCGTTGTCGCGATTCATGTCCGCTGGGGGAGAGAAGGGTCACCCTTACTTCCAATGTCTCAAGCGAAACAGTAGGTTCGTTTGGACTAAGGAATGCGAGGAGGCTTTTGTCAAGCTGAAGGAATATCTGGCAAGCCCACTAGTTTTGTGCAAGCCACAGGTGGGCACCGCTTTCTGCTTGTACTTTGCTGTGACGGAGAGAGCGGTAAGTTCGGTGTTGGTCCAAGAGCAGGGCCAAGCTCAGAGACCTATTTACTTCGTGAGTAAGTGCTACAAGGCCCCGAGGTACGGTATCAGCCCTGGAGAAGGCGGCTCTGGCGGTGGTGTTTTCGGCGAGGAGGCTCCGCCACTACTTTCACAGCTTCACAGTGGTGGTGATGACCGATCTGCCTATCCAGAAGGTGCTGAAGAAGCCAGATGTAGCCGGGAGAATGGTGAAGTGGGTCATAGAGCTGTCTGAGTTTGATATCAGGTACGAGCCCCGAGGACCAATCAAGGGACAGGTGTTTGCGGACTTCGTCGTCTAGTTGTCATCAGGCGTTACACCTTCGGAGGGTTTGGACTTTCGCTGGGTCTTATCAGTGGATGGTTCCTCCAATCAGCAAGGGAGTGGCGCTGGAGTAATCCTAGAAGGCCCAAACGGAGTGCTGATCGAGTAGTCGCTGCGTTTCGCCTTCAAGGCTAGCAACAACCAGGCGAAGTACGAAGCCTTGATTGCTGGAATGTTGCTAGCAATTGAGATGGGAGCAAAGAGTTTGATGGCCAAAAGCGACTCTATGCTGGTCACTGGGCAGGTAACATGAGAGTTCCATGCCAAAGACCCTCAGATGGCTGTATATCTCGAGTATGTATGCACCCTGAAGACGTCCTTTGTAGAGTTCGAGTTGATCCATGTGCCGAGAGAGCAGAATGCCAGAGCCGACTTGCTTGCCAGCTAGCTAGCTCAAGCAAGGGGGGAAGGCAGAGGACCGTCATCCAGGAGACTTTGAAGGTGCCTCGCGCGTTCGTGACGGATAACCAGGTACTTTAAGTGTAGAAGTCAAAGGAGCGTATAGCAGTCGGTCATCGGTCTCTCACTCAGGAAACATTGAGAGCACCTAGGGTTAGAGCGCGACCGTCGAGGTCTGACGAGGTGATGGAGGTTTACGCTGTTGGGAAGGCTGATACGTGGATAACACCGTACCAGAGGTATCTGGCAGATGGGGTGCTTCCGCTGGACCCGACAGAGGGAAAGAGGGTAAAGAAAAGCTCAAGTAAGTTAACTCTTATTGATGGGGATCTCTTTAGATTTGGATTCACCCATCCGGTGTTGGTGTGCGTGCACGGGGAGCAGTGCACGAGAATTATGTCAGAACTCCACGAGGGAGTGTGCGGGAGCCATGTGGGTGGTCGCGCCTTGGCAAGCAGGGTTCTCCGTGCGGGGTACTACTGGCCAACGCTGAAGGAAGATTGTGTGGGGTATGCTCAGCGTTGCAAGCAGTGCCAGCAACACGCAGATTGGCACAAGGCGCCCCCTAAAAAACTGAGGTCAATTCACAGCCCATGGCCGTTCCACACCTGGGGAATTGACATCTTGGGACCCTTCCCCTTGGCAGTAAGGCAGATGAAGTTTCTAATCGTCGCCATTGAGTATTTCACAAAGTGGGTAGAGGCAGAGCCGGTCGCGCAGATCACCGCGCACAAGGTTCAACAGTTCGTGTGGAAGAACATTGTATGCCGTTTCGGAGTGCCCAAGCACTTGGTTTCCGACAATGGCACCCAGTTTATGAGTCACCAACTGAAGAACCTGTGTGAAGAGGTGGGGATACAACAGGTGTTTGCCTCGGTGGAGCACCCTCAAACGAATGGGCAGGTAGAGTCGGCCAACCGAGTATTGCTCAGAGGGCTGAAGAGAAGGTTAAGAGAAGGCCAAGGGAACGTGGGCAGAGGAGGTTCCCAGGATCGTGTGGGCCTATCACACCACTCCACAATCTAGCACCCATGAGACACCGTTCAGCCTGGTCTATGGGTTAGACGCTATGATCCCTGTGGAGATACAAGAAAGCTCACCAAGGTTTCTGAACTTCGTTGTTGAGGAGTCCAATGAGGAGAGGAAGGTGAACCTATACCTCTTGGATAAGGTGCGAGAAGAGGCTAGGATCAGTGCCGAAGCTGTGAAGAGGAGGGTGGAGCGTAGGCACAACTCCAAGGTGAGACCGAGGCAGTTTCAGGAAGGGAACTTGGTGATGAGGAAAGCACATCAACACGAGATGGAGAATAAGTTATCCCCAAAGTGGACTGGCCCATTCAGAGTGGTGGAGACGTTGGAGAATGGTGCTTATTGGCTGGAGACTTTGGACGGGGGGCGATCCCCAGAACATGGAACGCCACACACTTGAAGTTCTATTTTAGTTGAAAATGTAAAGTAGTCGCGCTTTCGCGCTAGCATAAACAGTTTGAACAGTTCAGGGGGCACTCTTTTTCCCAGAAGAGGGTTTTAATGAGGCCACCCAATAAAAAAAAAAAGTTATCAATATAAGAGTTTGCAAAGTTAAAGTTAAAATCCTCCTTGCCCCAGGCGCGAGTGCAGGTAATCGGTTAGGTCTTCCTCTATCCAGGTGCGAGCATGGCAACCGGTTTAAAGTCTTCCTCACCCCAGGTGTGAGTGCAGGCAGCTAAGGTTCGAAAAGCCAGGGGTGCTAGTAAGCCCAAGAAGGGAAAGGAAAGATTTCGAGAAACGCCTTTACCCAAGTGGCATAGCATCAATATTGGCGCAGTAGAACTCTTAGTCAAAACCCTTCTCACCCCAGGAGTGAGAAGGTGGAAGCACGACCCGATGTGTTAAGGATCGTTGACCTTGGGGCAGGCAAGAGGGGTTATCGAGAAACAGTCTTCATCCCCAAAACGAGGCATCATCCTTGACCGATCGGTGTAGGGGTCCTCTATGCACTTAGCGCTGGAGCGACAAGCAATATAGGGAGATATAAGGTAGAAGCAGAGGCGCGATGACTGATGAGTGGGTGGCAGTGGCATTCTGATCGGTTATCGGTGGTTAGAGCATTGTTTAAGAAGTTTTAGACAAGTTCTTACGCGATAGGCCTGAACAAGCAAGGCCACGCCAGATCAGTTATCAAGTGTTGCTAGTTGAGATCGAAGTCAGAAGTAAGAGAAGTCAGGTACAGCGAAGATTTGTGCCAAGTTCAAGCAAGTTAGCAGTTAATCGTGCATGGCAAGAGATAAAAACTAAGAGATACACAGCGGAAGAAACAGTAAGAGGAAAATGGCATTTATATATATATATGATAATAGTTTTTACATCCAAAGTTTATATACGAGAAGGTATAAAGACAAAACAGCAATGATCAAGGGCGAACGATCTTGCCATCCACCACCTCGAAGTCGATGGCGAACTGAGAGCAATCAACCTCTGGGAAGACGCACTTAACCTGCTCAAGGGCCAAGTCGAACCCCTCTGCGAAGGTGTTCGCAGCCTATTCCCAGAGTTTGGTCTTCTCAGCCTCGAGTTCAGCCTTGTCAGTCTCGAGCACGACTTTCTCAGTGACAAGAATGGCGATGGTGGACTCGGCCTCCTTAAGCTTGGACCCCTGATCATTGGCGCGCCTCGCGTTCGTCGCGAGAGCCTCCGCCAGATTCGCGATCTGTTGGCGCAGGAAGGCATTCTCAGCTTCAAGCTGGATGGCCCTACTCTTGGTCTCGATCAGATCAGCGTCAAGAGCGGCGACGGTGTCCCCCATCAACATCTCCGTCTTGATGGTTTCTTGGACTTGCAGGGCTCGCCCCCTCTTGGCGTCCTCCACCATGTCCCTCAGCAGCTCGTTGGCGCTCTGAAGGGTCTCATAGTCGCTTTGTAGCGACTCCTTATGGTTTATCAGCTCGCCCATCTTGCCCTCCAACTTCTCGATACGGGCGATGCTGGGTGGAGAATTCCAAAGAAAGCACCAGTTGAAGGGCTAGGTGAAGGTCCACCTCGCTCCCACTTCATTTGACCAGCTCGCGGTTCTGGAGCAGTTGCCTGGTCAGCTGGATGACCCTAGTGAGCCCCTCGGTGCTGGAACCCGAGGCTCGGTGGGAACTCTCACCACCCCCCTCGGTCGTGGCGGCAGAGGCTTGAGGGCGTGGTGAGCTCGAAGGGTGAGAGGTTCCCTCCGAGCGAGCAGCCCCGCTCCCAACAGTTTGAGACGGCAGGGTGAGTGGTTGGCTGGCTGGGGGCGGGGAAGGAAGTGGTGCAGGAGAAGGAAGAGGGGCCGGAGAAGGAGGGCATGTAGGCGAAACCTGTGTTGGGGGGATTAGAGAGGCATCTCCCTCATCGCCCTCAACTCCCATTCTTCTGCGTTGAACTAAAGGAGACCCTGAGCTCTCCTCCTCGATGGATATGACGGTGGTGGGAGCCTTCACCAACCGTTTCCTTTTCCTTTCACCCCTGGTCTCGGGGCCTTCAGCTGGCGCGACCGAGATGGGGAAGGCAGAGATAGGCAAGGAGGTGGCCTCAGTCCCCGAGGGCGACCCGACAGCTCGTCGGCTCTTGGCGAGCGCGATCAGCTTCTGGCGTCGTTCTTTGGTGGAAGTCATATCTGCACCAGTTAAACATGGCAAAGGGTTAGTACACAAAGAGCCAAGAAAGCAAGCAAGGTGCAGAAAGAGTGAAAACAACACAGGCAGTTAAGCGCGATAGTGCATGCTCAGAGAAATAGCAATTTGAAGGGAAGAAGAGAATGTGAACCAATGTATTTTTTGAGCGTCTCCGCGTCGAACTCGTGCTTGATGAGGGTGGAGGAGCCGAACTTAGCGCCCAAGCTCGAGAGTAGACTGCACAGCTCGCGCTCGTAAGGAGCCATAGCCTCCAAGCCTCGAGGTTTTTTAAACTCTACCTTGGGAACCTAGTAGAGTGGGAAGCCCTCAAGAAGAGTCGGGCTATGCTCGTTGGAGGTGATAATGTAGAACCTACCCTTCCAGTCCTTGAAGGATTGCTGGTATAGGCCCAAGATCACTCTCCCTGTCACGCCGTTCAGGCTCACCCATGACCGATCGCCTGGGTTCTTGGCTTCAAAGAAATGGAGAAAGACGTCGGTTGAAGGAGGGTGGCCGAAGTGGTTGCAGAGAATCTCAAACGCTCGGATGAAGGCCCAAGCGTTTGGATGGAGTTGGCAGGGAGCCACGTTCAGCTCGGTGAGTAGGTCCTTCTCAAAGAAGGTGAAGGGGAGGCGGAGCCGCAATCTCTTGAAGATGGCGGAGTAGATGAAGGTGAAGGGCACTCCGTTTTTGGCTCTATCGTCCACGCATATTGGCATGCCTCGAGGGGGGATGCACACGTTCAAGTGTGAGTCATCCTCCCTGTCAAGAGCGCAGGTGGGTTCGTCGGTGTCGCTGCTCAGTAGGTTGGCGAGATGGTCGTTGGGGAGTTGTGTAGACGTCTCGGCGAGCAGATGGAGGGGAACCCACTGGTACACCCGCGCGTAGTCGTGTTGAGGAGGCGTCGCTCGGGGGTGCGCACTCGCCGAGAGGGGCGCACTCGTCGAAGGCGATGGCGGTGCACTTGCAGAAAGCTGTGCACCAGAAGATGAAGCAAGACGTGCGGTGGTTTTTGTGCGAGCCATTGTTCAGTAGCTACAATGGAGAAAGAAAGAAGAAATGAGGGATCAATGAAAAACAAGAGGAAGGCGAAGGGAACGAAAATGCTACGGTTTGAAGGGAGTAGAGAAACGGAAGTGAAGAAGAAGAAGTGAAAACGCAGAAAAACCAGAAGAAACCCTGGTACAGTGCAGGGAAAAGGAAAAACAGCCCACAACGTATGCATAGTGCAGTTATTGGATGATGCAATCGGTAGAAAGTATTCAAATATGACATAGATAAAGAAAAGGGGTACCTTTTGATGATCACAAGCGGTTTCTGGAAGCTTGAGGTTGGGGAAGACGAATCGTAGAGAGGAAGTTCGAGAGTTTCAGAGAAGAAGTGTTGGAGAAGGTGATGGAACAGTGGAGGCGCGTAAGTTTTGAATATGAGAAGCACAAACGACGTTTCATGCTGGCTGTTGATGTGTACACGTGTCACAAGATTAAGGAAGGAAGGCGCAACGTCACTTAAAACGCAGCACGTGATGTGGCACGTGACGTGGTATCACTTGCCACGTGGCCACTGAGGACGATCACTTAGCCTCTTCGCCGAAAACAAGTTTACAGCTCGAGGCTGGGGGGCTTGTGATCCGGTCAGTCATCGGTTGTCGATGACATCAGCAAAGGATAGCCACTTGGACCGTTCTTAGGGGAACACGTGGGCCAGGGAAGCAGATGATACATTGAGAAAGTCACCCAAGCGGGGTGATCGGTCGTCAGGGGATGGCGGTCAAAGAGGATGCGCGATCAGCGCCTAGTTAAGCGTCTGGAAGCCGAGGGCGTGGAGCTATGGTGCACCGATCGGTCATCCGGTGTGAGCGATGGTCATCGTGTTTTCGTGTGGGACGCATTTAAGCTGGAAACGAAGGACGTTTCCCAGTGAGAGTGTTGCATACGAGCCTTGTGTGGCAGAGTATCAGAGAAAGGAGAAGTTAAGTGTTTAGTAGTGTCGTGCACGAGAGTGGCCTAAGAGAGCTAGTAAGTCAGTCGGTGATTGGTGTTCTCTTAACCCATAACGTGCATGGTGCAAAGCAGAGGTGATCGTTCACACAGTAGGTGATGCCTAGTACGTGCGCTTAGCCAAGCCACACTTGGTATTCACGCTGAGGTTGCACGAGACACCTAGTAAAAGAAACGCGCTAAGTTACTTCATACACGAATAACTTAGGCGCGCAACAGAGTATATAAAGGCATTCCGCGCTCATGCAGAAGGAGGTAAGATTCATTCTTGCAAGTTACTAGTTTTGCACACACAGAGAGAGAGAGAGAGAATCACAGAGTGCACACGAGTCTCGCTGAGATTCTTAGTTCTGTAGTTCTTTGGTGGTTTTGCAAAGGCTGACTTGAGCGTCGGAGTGCAATCGGCCGCTAGAGACGCCGTTTGTTGTGTTTCGTAGGTTTGTTTGAAATTCTTGTGGAGTGCTTGGAGAGTTCTTGCGGAAGACAGAGTTTGACGTGGTGAATCCTTCGACGTTCGAATCTCCTGCAAGATCAAGATCACGTATGATCATGCTCAAAAGAAGCTATTTCTATATCAACGAGAGTATATGTAAAAGGTTCTTAATTGTTTTGGCATGAATAGTGTCAAGTCAATTGTTACTCCATTGAATCATCTATTCATTTATTTGTAGTTAGTGTTACTCTATCGGAATCAAAGAAAAAATATATGTGGATTTTTTTGTTAAATTTTTTATGTGGATTTTTACACCAGGCTCGCACAATCCTCGAGTTAATGGGTTTTACTTCAGACTTTGTTGGCTACACATAATCGGTAACATTTCATATTGGTAATATGATACCCTTTTAATTACAATGTTTAATGTTATTATTAAATTATTTGAGTATGTGCATTTTATGAATAAAACAATTATATGACAAACGAAAAAGAATTCATTTGAAATTTTGTGTCTGACTCAATGGTTAACAAATTAAGGGTTTCTTCTAACACTTTTTGTTTGACAAGTCCAGGAGCTTAAACAAATTGAAACTTCGTTAGATAAATTCAAAAGGATAGATGAACATGAGTCTATGTCTCACTTTTCGTGTCATAGAATCCTACAAGACATGCAAACCCAAGTTTTTGTCTAAAGCTCTTTGTCTAAATTTTTTTTACAAGAAAATAAAGAGTTTTGATTGAAACATTTTGGAGAAACCTCGAAGAAAGATGAGCTGGTTTTGAGAAAATATCTCTTGCATGGAATGTTCGTAATATGAAAAGACAACTGACGTTGAGGAAATGAGATGTGCATGAAACGTATGTAAGAATAATCATTGAGTAAAATTTATTCCATCTAAATATTCAGAAGTAGTTGTATCCAAGTTCATATCAATTAAAAGAATGTAATCAAAGGTCTTAACCAAATCTTTTGAGAAAACTACCTCTCACAAGATTTATCAGAGTCTCACCAAATGGACTGGCAAGACTACAAACTTAGGTTTCTTTATTATGATATTTATTTGTTTGAATAAGAATAAGGAGATTACTTTTATTGTTCATGACATGATGAATTTAATTCTAAAACACAAGCTTAGTTATATTCTTTACTTCTATTCCATTAGAAATCGTTCAAGTGTAAATTACTAAATTTCATTTTTACAAATTACCTGAAAAATGTATCCTTAGTTATTTTTTACAAACTAATTATTAAATTTCAATTCATTTGAAACTGAATTTTCAAACTAAAATCCAAATTGAAAGGAATGTAATAATTACAAATTCTACTATAAATACTAATATTACAGTGAAATGTTTACTCACCCTTGATGAAACCTTGACTGATAGAGCATCCACTAAGCCAACCTAACCTTCTAGAAGGATGACCAGGAGCAAGACACAGGGCCCAGGACTAGGTCAGTGATTCCATAGCCAGTGACTCAGAGTCAATTATGCCTAAAAGGATTACCAGGAGCAGATAACATATTATTGGACCTGAGCACCACTTAATTTCTTTGCTTTGCATTTTCGTAGAATATGAATTAAATAGCATAAATTGGGCTTGTGCCAAGCCAAATTAAACCTAGCTTCTAGAGAGAGACCCCATGTGTTGCTCAAGTCACACTTCTCACATTAAGCACATGCTTAAATGTGAGAAGCATGTCTCTCTTATATCTAATATTAGTGGCGCCTAATTAGAGGCTTAGTTTGAATTTGAATTTCCTTCCCTTTGTTAATTCACACAACATCTTAGGCTATAAATAAACTACCTTGCTTCAGGTTCGAGTAAAGAAACTCTGTTCGAGTAAATCTCTAAGTATCTATTTTTCCTCTGAGTCTTATCTTGACAAAGATGCTTCAAGTGGTGACTCCCTTCATCACTTATATTGGAGCTCTCCTCCCCCAAGTGGTGTGAATCCTCCATCCTTCCACCTCCATGGATGTCTAAAACCGCAAAGTCTTCCTTTCCTCTTATCTCTTTTCATTCTATTCCAATTTTGTCAATTCTCTCCTCTATTGAATGTGTAATTTTATTTCGAATTGGTCTTTGTGTGTGTCTTTTTTATGGAAGAAGGCCAAGCTCAGGCACAAGTACTAGGTTCATGGCAAGGAAGATATGAGAAGACCAGGACTCTACTACTGATGGCAGAAAAAACCTTCCTATACATGTTCAAAATGCCATAAACCTAGTATAGAATTGTATAGTATAATTTATTTTCTTGTCAAAAGTATAATAGGAATTTCACTTGTAATTTTTTCTTAATTGTAATTAGGGTTGAGTTTAGGGATCTAAAAACCAACACAGGTTAAATTGAGGTTTCTAGAAGACTCCTAATTAACCTAGGCTGGTCATTTAGACTTAAATGAGTCACATGAATCACCCCTTGTCATGCTTGCCTTGTGAGCTCATTTTAGGCGCCACTTTCAAACCATTTCCATTTGAATTTTCCCACCTGTTTTTGTATTGAATGGCCAAACCTCTAAGCTATATAAAGAGGTGTTTGGATTATGAATGAGTGAATTGTTGCCAAGATTGCATGCCTTCTAACTCTTTTGAATAGCCTCTCTAGGGTAGATACCTTAATCTTATTCTTCACCTTTCTCCAAGTGATATGGCCCAACCAATCACTCTCCATACCTCTCTTGCACCTTCAAGGAAGCCATAGCTCCATTGGAGCCATCCTTGTCCGTTCCAACCATTAGCTTCCACCAATCCACATCTCAATTCTCCAAGGAACCAATTCGGAAATGGAGCCAAAACCATCATTTGGTATTTTGAGCTTTGGTTCTTCAGGGGGTGATACAAACCGACAGATGACTAAGGACACAACAAGAACTTCCCAAAAGGGTTAGTCATCTTAGTATACAAAGCCAGGTCCCACCAATCCTCGAGAAAGCATCAACAAAAGAAGAAGCTATAAACCAGAGCACCTAAAGTTCTTCCTGCTAGTCTTCTTAAATGTTTAAAATATGTTGTAAATAATTGGGCTCACTTTGGGGGTCCAAATAGCAAATATAGGCTAGAATAAGGTACCTTTAGCATAATAGGGGATGTGGATAGCATTTTAACTTGTTCTTAGCCCATTTGAAGACATTTTGACCTAGTTTCAAGAAGGACAAGCCTAGGATGCGGGATTGACTTAGTCAAACCCTAAGGCTGCCATTTTTTCCCTTTTCCCATCCTACCCCTTTAGCTTTTTCTCCAAGGCTCCTTCACCTATAAATAGGTGGCCTACCTAGTGTATTTTACAAGTTGAATGAAATAGAGAAAAGTTACTCTGCACATTTTGTGTGAGAATGATTAGTGAGGCTTGTACTCTTAGTCTTAGTCTTATCTTGTGAGTTTGAGAGCTCTCAAGTGGCGGCATCATTCACTTATCTTAGAGTCATTTCGCCATCCAAGTGGCATGCACCATTCTCAATTCCATTTCTCATAAGCTATTTTCCTTCATCTTTTCTATTCCATTGTCATTCCATTTCAATTCATAAATATGTTCTTATTTTGCTTCCTTATGTCTATTTGGTTTTGTACTTCTTGTTCTTATTTCCTTATGTAATTTCGCGCCATATCTTGGCATCATCACCACCTTATAATTGTGTTTTCCTTTTGCCTTTGTGAAATGAACATTCACATGTACTTAACCACTTTGTTAAGTTAATGTACAGTGGGGTTTTTCCTTAGGTTTTCACTCTTAATTGTTTAACAATCCCCACTGGACATTAACTTAACCAAGGGGTTAAGTAAATGTGAAGGTTCATTTCACAAAGGCAAAAGGAAAATACATTGATAAGATCAACATGATGCCAAAAATATGTGCGTAATTAAGCATGGAAAGCAATAATAGAAGCAATGGCCGAATAGACAGAAGGAAACGAAAACAAGAACATATTTATGAATTAATTGGAATGACAATGGAAGGAAAAGATGAAGGAGTAAGGAAGCTTATGAGAGTGGAGTTTGAGAATGGAGCACGCCACTTGAACGATGAAATTACTCCAAGATAAGTGTTGGAAGCCGCCACTTGAGAGCTCTCAAAAACTCATAAGACTAAAGACTAAGAGGAACAAGCCTCACTAGCATCACACACAAATTTTTGCAGAGTAACTTTTCTTCTATTCAATTCAACTTGTGAAAACAATGAGGGAGGCCCCTTATTTATAAGAGGAAGAGCCTTGGAGAACAAGGATGAGGGTATGATGGGAAAAGGGCACATATGGTGCGGCTAGGGTATTGACCTTGGTCAATGACGCACCATTACACACATTTTATAAGGTAGGTTAAGCTTTCCACCCTAAAGGACTTCTCATAGGCCCAATTTGATAACTACACCTTCTATTTATGCCATATGGACCTACCCTAACTTTTTTTTTATCAGCAATAAAATAAATTAAATTAAGTGGAATACTTCAGGGGTATCCCAACCCGTATACATCAACCACATTGTTACTTCTCCAAAAGGCTTAGAGAAAACAATCAATATGTGGCTTAACCTACATAAACACACCAAAAAAAAACCTGAACAACAACAACACTTAGTTGGCACCTAATCCCAAGAGCATAAGGGCTTAAAAGAGAACAAAGAATAGCAAGCAAAAGTACACCAACATGACAAGAATACTAAACAGTTTTGGTAGGACCCAAAAAAAACCCAGCAACCGTACCAGGAATTCTTTTCTACATCACTTTAAAGGCCAACAAAAACTCCACCAGCATTCTAGCAAGAACCACACCTACCCTAACTTATTCTACTATTTGGACCCCTCAAGTGAGCCCAAGTTATTTACAACATATTCTAATCTTGAAGAAGACCAACAGGAAGAACAGTAGATGCTCTGGTCTGTGTCCAATTCTCCCTATGGTGAGGTCTTCACTTGCATGTTGAGATGACTTCTCATAGTGTGGATGGTCATTTGTATCCTTGGTCATTTTCTTGTAGGTTGGGTTTGTATCAATAATGTTGAACCAAGTGTGTTCAAGCTTTGAAGAATCCAAACCCTTTGAAGGTTGATAAAATGCTGGATGTGTTTGCTGTTGCTGAGCTGTCTTTAGATAGGATCTGGGGTAGATTAATTGTATATATCCACTCTTGATTGAATCCAAAGCATAAGCATTCTTAAACCTTTTAATTGAAAAGTGTTTATCAAACTAAGTGAAAAACAACCTGTTGTTTTGTCGAAACAACAGATTGTTTTATACTTAGGTGTTTTTAGAAAGGTTGAAAATTATTTTTGATGTTTGACTTGCTGTCAAACCAAAACAACCGATTGATTCGTGGAAACAACCGATTGATTCGTGGAAACAACCGATTGTTTGTTTTGGGACCACAACAGAAAACTGATTTGTGCTTTGACTGAGCAATAAATGTTTTTCTAACTGTTTACGCTCCAGTTTTTAATGCTTTGACCAATCTAAATGCAATTAATAGTTTGTTAAGATTATGCAACAAACAACTTTGTTTTAATATAGAAAAACATATTTGAGTTTTTCACTGAATTTTTTCTTAAGAGAAAAGTTGAGAATTGCTTAGAGATTGCATTGATCAAAGATTGTGAGATAGGATTTTCATCTTGTTTGATTTCAGATCTTTTTTGTAACAAGTGTAATCCATTGTACTTTGAAAGAAACTCTGTGTGTATAGCTGAGAAGTGTTGTGTGTTCTTGAGGGGATCAAGATTAGCATTCTTTGTGGTGTTGTGTTGGACTAAAGGAAGTGTGTGTCTTGAGGGGATTAAGTTCATTTCTTTGGTTGTGTTGTAAGTAATCTAGGGTTGATTGCTTAGTGGATTCCCCAGTGGTTTCTGGGAAGACTGGATGTAGCTCTGGGTAAAGAGTGAACCAGTATAAACCTCTGTGTGCATTCTCTCTATCCTTTAACTCTTTAATTTCAGTTTTATATTTGTGAACTGGTATAAATAACCGATTGTTTCTGCGAAACAACTGATTGTTTTGCTGGTGCTGTGCTTATTTGCTTTGTGTTTTGGCAAACTGATTTCTTAATCAAGTTATTCTCGAAGTAATTTCATTCTTGACTTAAAAGTTTGCGTAAACCCTCTTTAAACCATTCACCCCCCTCTAGTTTAAAGGCATACATTCTAACAAATAAGTGTTTCTTTTCATTTTATTTTTGTGTGTTCTTCATTTTTGTGTGTTGTTCATCATAATTTTGACTTGTCTTGCTGTTTTAGTTTTAATTTTAGTTTGTATTGCTATTTTTAAAATTTTGTTCGGTTTAAATTGTTCAATTGTTTTTTAACATTCATTTTTACATTTTATAGGTTTCGATTGAGTGTGTTGTTCTGAATTTGGTTTTATTTGAGTCTTGTGATTTTAATCGGTGCAAACAATTTATATTTGAGTCATTTTTATCCAATTTGTTGTCCCTTCTATGTAGTACTGTTCATTGTTGATTTTTGGTTGCTTGATTTTAATTTGAGTACAATTTTTATTATGAATTTGAGCTTTGGTGCATTTTTATTTTTCAGATTTGAGTTCATACTTGTTGTTAGTCTCACAAGTTCATTTTCTACTTAATTCTATTGTGGTTTTTAAGTGTTCAATTCTGTTTTTAATTTCAGTTTAGGATTCAATAGTGCAAATAAAACCTTTTATGACGGTCTACATGACTTTTTATGAAGATTCTACAAGACTTTTTATGACGGTTGTACAAGACTTTTTATGACGATTTTGATGGCGACTATAGAATTGAGAGTTATAAAAACTCTGCACTTTCTATGTCGGTTGAAAAACTGACATAGTAAGTTGACTTTCTATGAATGTTATCTATTAACCGTCATAAAATGTACAAAATACCTGTCATAATATATTCAAACAAAACTTTCTATGACTTGTATTTCTACAACCATCATAGAAAATACAACTTACTATGATGGTTCTCATCAGAACCGTCATAATAAGTGGTTTTCTATGACAAATATTACTACAACTGTCATAGTAAATAAGACTTTGTATGTCATCTATTGCAATATTCATCTTAGTAAGTTTGCTTTTTTTTGTCAAACAATTGTTTTATCAATTTTCCAGCATTCATTAATAATAATAATCTGCATATAAATTTCACACAAGTTCATTCATTGATCAATTTATCCAGATAATTGCATAAAATTCACATAGAAATCATTTCATTGATTAAATTTTCCCCATTCATTAATAACAATCACTTGCTTATCAATGTTTTCAGACAATTACATACAATTTCAATACAAACTTAATCATTGATCAATTTTACTCTATTCATTGATAACAATCACCTGCACATCAATGTTATCCAAACAAATTGTATATAATTTACAAACAAACTCATTCACTGATTAATAAACTAACGAAATTTACATCTTATTAAATACACTTAAAAAGAATGAAGCCCAATGCATTCTAATGTCTTCTATATTTGTATCCTTTTATGGAGATGGATTGTTGAATAACTACAAAAAAAAATTGACTTAATCAATAAAAGTGAAATTCACAATTAAATAATTAAGGTACTTGAGTAAATTTTTTATTACCTCTTTCCATGAGTCAATAATGTTTGCAGATATGATTGTGTGCATGTACTTCATTACATAATATTAACACTTATAGCTTCCTGATGGATGTGAACATGACAAATTAAAACACAAATATAAGATATTTTATATCATAATTAAATAGTGGTGGGACAAATAACTTACATTAGGTGCAATTAATTGTATATTCTTCCTAGCTACATGTGGAAGGTCTTGGAATCTCGAATGAGCCTCCAAAGTCATATAAAAGGGCAGACATTCGTTAATTCATATTAATCATAAGGTAGAAAATATAATACAATAGAAAACTTATGGGTCTAGTAAATGTTTAATGGTCAAAGTCTTAGTTTTTTTTATGCAATGATCACAAGATAACCACGTGAATTTTAAGTTTTTTTATTAAAATGTTTTTTCCCTCTTAAATGTTCAATTTTTTATATCTCTAATAAATCTTTGTAACTTTTTCATTTGTAATAAATTTATTATTGCTTTGGTTTTAAAAAAAACCTAATTTCAGTGTTTAAAGAACCATGCAAACATATTGAGAGACATAAACAAAATAGAAATTTACAACAAACATAAGAGTTTAAAAAAACAATTTTAGGAAGTGAGTTCAACAAATTTAAGGAAATAAAAAAAAAAATTTAAATTTGTTAAGAAAGTGAACTACCTTAGCAGTAATTGAATTAAATGATTTTTATAGTATCAAATCATGTATTATTTATAATAAAATTTTCGTTTAATTATCTGTATGTACTCGATAAAGTTTAATCATATAAATACCTAATTTAATTCGTGAATGATTGAGACTGGGTAACATTTCCCTGAATAATTTGTTTATGAAAATTAGTATTGTAATATTACACCATCTAAGTCATATGCTAATAAAAAAAATCTAAGTTATTATTTTATTAGGACTTTTAACAGAATTCTTTACGATAGTTAAAAGTGTCACTGTCTAAAAAAAATTAAATACAAGAAAATATATTAACTAAGAACAAGTTTGTATAAAATTTTAATTCATGAACTATTGTCATTGTTAAAATCTTTTAGCAATCAAATTGAGTATTTATTTCATATGTTTGTTAATTTTTCTACACTGATTCTATAAAACTTTACTAACTCGTTTAAAAATAGTTTTTCTTCCACTTTTCATCTTCAAAAGGATTAGTCATATATTTGTCAATTACAATCATCACAATTGGTGTTAGTGAGGGTACATCAATAGTTTACCTGTCAAAATACAAAAGAATTGAATATCAAAGTGTTGAGCACTATAGTTGAATCTGAACCATTAATTCTCAGTAGTCTCTTCCCGTCAAAAGTGAGAACCGCAAGGAAAATTAGTTGATATATACTTTGTCCAAAAATATTCCTTCACATGGATTTGGTAATAAAATCTATCGTCCTTCCAACAGGGGGTCTTAGCATAAGTCCATCAGTGGGAGGTTCAGTGCCCAAAGCCAATGCCCCCAAAGTGTCCATAATCAAGTTTACCCAAAGCAACTGAAGAGCTGTGAGGGGAAAAAATTTAATCTTCTGTTCATTGAAACAGATTTAAGAACACCAGTGGAAACAAAAATTTATGACAAACCTGTGATACATGCAGAAACAAAGTTAATAATCAGAGCAACAATACTGACTGTTAACTGAAACTACATAAATTTTTGAATGTTTATGTATATGGCCCGTCCCCATCTGGCCACATTGACAATAGTGCTGAAGTTATTGTCTAATATAAGGACATCGGCATTTTCTTTGGCAACCTGTAAAAGGATAATTTAAAAAAAAACATTATGTAATTTTTGATAACAGCAAACAGGCAATAAACAGGACAGGGATTTTGAAAATAGTTTTAATTACTTGTTTGTCCCTATAATTACAAAAACTTTTCCTTAAGGTCCTTGTCCCTATACTTGAAAAATCTTTATTTAGCCTTACACATACCATTTTGAGTCCCTTTAAATCTTCGGTGTAAGGAGTAATAAGATTAAAAATGGTATATGCAGAGACTAAGAAAGGATTAAAAATGGTATCTTTAGGAATTTAAAAGGAAAAGTTTTTTTAGCTATAAGAATCAGATGACTAATTAAAACTTTAGAATAAATAGATATAACACGTAAAATTGTTCAGCATAAATATAATTTCCCATGACATTAACAAGGTAGTAAACATGTTCTTCACATCGAACACCCTGGAAGAACACTTCTCCGCCAGAAAATCCTTTTCCCAAGCAAATATTTTAGGAGACTTCTGCGTCATCCACATGTAAGCCTGCAAAAATATTGCTCTTTAGATTTTAACTAACACTCTCGGGTGTCAGAAGACTCCTTATGATGCAAAGTGTAGGGGAGGGTCGTTTTATGCATATGCAAAGAGACTGTTTTCAAATTTAAACCCTTGACCAACCAAGAGGATACGTTTAAATTACTAAAGATAAGCCAAAATTAACCAAAGTATCATTGACAGTTAGAGTAAACAACCTAACCTACTGAGTATTCTCTGTCCATAAAATGAATAACTTCATGCTTATTTAAACAACCTACTATCAGATATATGTATATACTCTTTATACATAACTAATGACAGTTATTTTCCACACATAACTGCCATAATTGTCTTGATGATTAGTTCCTATCATTACTACTTGCTGAAAAAGTCAGTCTTGCTCCAAGCTGAAAGTTGGAAGCTGGTTTTTCCACATTATCTATATCCCACTTCAATAACAGTTACTTCTCCATCTTCATTTAGGGCTTCATTATCTCCCAAGATTAGCAATGTAATTGTTTCTCTGCAAAATTGATGTTAGGGATAAAACTTTGCTCCATGGCTAACGCATAAACCCTTGTTTTTTCTTTTCCATCAATAATTCGGATGTTAAGTGCCACACACCTTTATTGATGTCTTCTGAATTTTGTTGTTAACACTTTATTGTTTTACCCAAGAATGGTACAGATGAAGAAGTTCCTTTGTTTTGGTCAGATTGATTGATATTCGGGTTTGATCCTGGACTGAAGCAATTTTGGGTTCCAATCCACGTTGCAGTCCTCACATTTGTAACAATAATAATTAATCCTATATCACCTTGAGGACCATGCAACCACTTTTTGTACAAGAAGATCCCATTCTCGCATGCCAACTTGCACTCCCTGGTCCGAAGACAAGTCATGAAATTGGGATCCTTCTATAGCTACACCACCCTCCGTAAGTATGCCACATTCTTTAGCTATAGTTTTTCGCTGTATTTATGTTATCACCGGTAACCATGCAGACAGTTATTCCAGCAGCTAAGGAAGTTTGAACAGCTTCCTTAACCCCAGGTGCACAGGATCCTTGATTCCCACAATGGCTATCAGAGTATAACCATCTTCAGGGATGCTGGTTTCCCCTAGGGATTCATTTACATCTTTGATAGCTAAACAAAGAGTTCTCAAAGCTTCAGAGGCAAAGCCATTTATAATGTCAGACATTCTTTGCCTGCTCATCAGAAAAATCAGCAATTGTTCCATTAGGATCAATAACTTTGGTACACAATTTTAACACTATTTCTGAAGCACCTTTGCAAAAAGCTTGGACACCTCCATCAGGAAGACCTACTAGCACAGACATCTTCTTCCGGACTGAATTGAAAGTCTCAACCTTAAGTATCTTATATGTTCCATGTTGCGCATCAAAATCGTCAACTGAAAGCAAGCCAAATTTCAATAATGCTGATTCTGTTGGTGTTCCCAATATTGTTGTATTTCCGTCATTGTCCTTAACTACTTCAGAAGAAGTATTTTGAAATATAGCTAGCAAAATGACATAGTAAAAATTCATGATAAATATTTCACAAGGGAATTTAACGTAGGCACGATTAAAGGCATACATACGTGGTCATCAACGTGCCAACCTCTGCCAACACAAGCATAAACATGGATGCCTCCTCGTGCACCCAATCTCCGGGGTCACCCGTCTTGGGAGCGTCCTAGTTGTTCACGTGCCACGCATACAGCTCACCCCTGGACCGTGACCCTCACAGGTCGTATCTTTTCCAGTGGCTCTATACTTGTGTTACGCCTGAATGCATCATCCACACCACACGTATGGACTCTCGTGACCTAGGCTTCTTCTCCCTAACTGATAACTGGTGTGTAGTCTGGGATCCACCTCTCGTGGCCCAGCTCTGTTGTTCGAGTAACCGATGTCCGACCTCTCTACACTGCCTAATGACACATCGATACATCCCGGTGACCAATGTCTGACCACTCTCCGGTGCCTTGGCTCACGTGCCTCGCGAGACACTGACCCACGCTGCTCGTGGGACCCAGCTTACGTGGCCCCTTCACCACTAGTGGTCAAAAACGCCCGAGGACTGGTCGGTATAGTAATCATTTCCAAATTTTATTAGCACCACAAAACCAATTTTCACTTAGTGATTCCCATAAGGAAAATCAGCAAAATCAGTGTGAAAACTAGTGAAAGCAAGGTGCAAAAAAGTGTTTATGCAGCAATATTCAAATCATAATAAAGCAGCATATCGACCAACTTTTACAGCAGAATATAAGCACATTACAAACCATAAACTTCTCCCCCTATTTGTCTTCACAAATATATTCAAAGGAGGGATAACACACAACATTAAGATAGAGTTTGTGAGTCAAGAATTCCTTGCTCATTTCTTAAAGAGAAGAACCTGTCCTTTTGCAAAGGTTTGGTGAAAAAGTCTGCTAGTTGCCTTTCAGTTGCAATGAACTTCACCTCACAATCTCCATTGCTCACATGATCCCTTATGCAATGGTTTCGGATCTCAATATGCTTTGTCCTAGAGTGTTGAACCTGATTTTTTGTGAGATTAATGGCACTTGTGTTGTCACAAAATAGAGGTACTTTGCTAACTTTCAACCCAAAGTCTTCAAGCTGTTGTTTGATCCACAAAATATGAGCACAGTAGCTTCTTGCAGCGATGTATTCTACTTCAACAGTTGAGAGTGTCACACAGGCTTGCTTCTTTCTATGCCAAGATATAAGGCTTGAGCCAAGAAGATGACAAGTTCCACTTGTGCTTTTTCTGTTCAGTTTGCATCCTGCAAAATCAGAATCAGAGTATCCAACTAAATGTATAGGAGAGTGAGAGGGATACCATAACCCAACAATGGATGTGCCCTTTAGATACTTTAGAATTCTTTTGGCAGCTTTAAGGTGTGATTCTTTCGGATTGGACTGGAATCTAGCACAGAGGCACACTGCAAACATAGTATCTGGTTTGTTGGCTATAAGATAGAGCAAAGAGGCAATCAAACCCCTGTATTTGGTTTGATCCACTTTTGTTATAGTTGCATTAGCATCCATGTAGCAGCTTGTGGACATTGGTGTAGTTGCCTCTTTACACTTATCCATTTCAAACTTTTTTAGGATCTCCTTGCAATACTTGGATTGACTTAGAAAGATGCCATCGTTAGATTGCTTGACCTGCCCTCCCAAGAAGAAGGACAACTCTCCCATCATTGACATTTCAAATTTTCCCTGCATAGCTGCCACAAATTCTTTACACAATCTATCATTAGTAGCACCAAAAATAATGTCATCAACATATATTTGGACAAAATAATGGCATAATTTGACTTTATAATAAAGAGAGTTTTGTCAACCTTCCCTCTTTTATAGTCATGAGACAAGAGGAAATTACTTAACCTATCATACCACGGCTTTGGAGCTTGCTTGAGACCATACAAGGCCTTTTTCAGCTTGTATACATGCTTGGGATGTTGATGATCTTCAAACCTAGGTGGTTGTGAGACAAAGACCTCCTCATTGATAACTCCATAAAGGAAGACACTCTTCACATCCTTTTGAAACAATTTGAAGCCGCTCATGCAAGTTGTTCCTGCCGGTTGACCAGAATGTGCTTCGTGCGTAGCTGTGACTCGCGTATCAAGGACACCTTCGTCTTGGTTCCAGATCTTCACCCTACACCGCCGTCAATACCTGAAACAGAGAGAACAAAGGGCGCCCTCGCGGCCGTTTGCACTCCGACGATCAAGTCAATAGGCAGAAAACACCATGCACCTCCGTATCGGAACACTGTAACTGTGATGTTCTGAAGGCGCGTAACTGTATTCTAACAAACTTCTCTCTGGTGCTCCAATCACTCGTGCGTACAGCGTGTAAGCATGCAAATGATTAGAATGTGCAAAAAACGTACCTTACTAAGTTTCCAGAAAGGCTTATATACCTTGGATTTCAGTGCTATTGCCACGTGTCACCTATGACTTGAGCGTAATTCCACGTGGAAGGCCTTACGACGCTGTAACCCAACTTAGGGCAATCCCAGCGCGTAAGTCTTCCTTCTTCGAAGTGCATCTGGCGCAAGGGGTGACTATCTGGGTGCCAACTCATGCGCCCCAGCCTCTAGTTACTCGCCTTGGGAGTGTATCTACCTTCCTCTCGTACCATGCACGTGGATTACCCCTGGGGCGTGGCCCTCTCCCGAGTCATATCTGTCCCAGGGATTCTCCAAAGGTGGCGCGGGTAGCCACGTCCTACACCCCATGCATTAGTACTTCACGAGTCAGGTTACTCCCTACTGGTACTGGGAATATGGCCTTGAAGCCACCTTTCTCTTCTATTTATTACTAATTTGAGGTACCGGGGCCCGAGGCCTCCTCGCCCTTACCGTGGCCTCTTATCGTGTCGTCCCCCTCCACGGTCTTCCCTACCCGTGGGTATCGGGGGGTGGCACCATCAGGGCCAAAGCACACTCTTAGGACAACGAGTCGCCTTTAGGGTGGGAGATGCTTAAACCTGACGACACCCACACCTGGCGACGCCCACACCTGGCGACGCCAACACCTGGCAACGCCCACCCCTGGCATCGCCCAAAGTGGTCAACATATTGACTTTCCTCCTTGGAACCCCTCGGTGGGTCCCATCGCATGTTTGACTTTGGTCAACGCTCGAGGACGGGTCGATACACAAGCCCCCCCAGTCTTGAGCTGATAACTGTTTTCAGCGAAAAGACTAAGGCCTCGCCCTACCATCCACGTGGCGTTCTGATGACGTGACATTGTCTGCGCTGGTTGACATGACACTCTCTGCGCTGGTGACGTGACACTTTAAGTCACGCTTTAATCTCTTGACACGTGGCCCAATCGCACGACCACCACTTCGTCTCTTGCGCTCCTCAAGTTTACGTTATATCTTTCAAAAATTGCACGCTTCAGTTACTATTTCATCACTTTTCCCATTCCCTTACACTGTTCACCTTCTTCTCGAAGCCTTCTCTACAATCTCTCTTCACACTCCAAGCCTTCGTCAATCCGATCATTCAAAGGTATGGTTTTTCCTCTTCGATGGCTCTTTCTCTTGATTGTTTGTACTGATATAACTGTCTGGGCCTGTTTATTTTTCTCGCATTCGCGCTCTTCCTTCTCATTTCTCCGTCCCCCCCCCCCCCCCTCTCTGAACTTCTCGCGTGGGTAGGGTTTTTCTGGGGTTTCTCCCCCTTTGCGTCATAACCCTCTTTTGCTAAACCTTTGTTCTTCTTCATTCTTCAGTTTCCTTCATGGCGCGTACTAAAACGACTGCCAACCCTCCACCTCCCAGGGTCAACTACAAAGCCCTATACCCTTGGGCCCCTGATGAGTTGCTCGATGAGTGCTCAAGCCTAACCTCCCTAAAAGATTGGAGGGACCACGTGGGCGAACTAGGCGCTTACCAAGGCAGTTCCTTTGCCAAGAGGCACGATATCTATATAGATGTGGGACCTTGCACACCTGGGGAGCCCGTTTGCGCAAACGAGCGATCAAACAATGGGGAGGCCTTCTTCTTTCTCTCCCAAACTGTGTTCAAACGCATAGGCCTGTGTTTGCCCTTCTCTGGTTTCGAGAGGGAGCTCTTAACCGAGATCAATGTCGCCCTTGCCCAGCTACACCCTGTTAGAAAAGCTGGCTTTAAACTAGAGGGCGGGGTGAATTGTTTAAAGGGGTTTTCACAAACTTTTCAAAGCTAGAATGAATTTATTTCAGAAACCAATTGATTCAGCAATTCAGTTAGCCAAAACAGCAAGCAAAAACTGTAATACTAGAAAAAACAATCGGTTGTTTCTTCGAAACAATCGGTTGTTTATACCAGCAAACAACAAACAAACTGAAATTAAAGAGTTAGGGATAGAAAGATTGTACACAGTTGTTTATACTGGTTCACTCCAAACTAGAGCTACATCCAGTCTTCACAGAAACCCTGAGGATATCCACTAAGCAATCACCACTTGATCACTTACACCACAACCAACAGAATAAACACACTCTCCTTAGCCAATACTAAGATTGCTGATCTTGAACACCTCAAGAACACACAGCCAATCTCAGCAAAATGCACAAATGAATTGTTCAGCAATTTACAAAGATTACACTTGTTACAGATGAATATCTGAAATCAATACAAGTAGAATCCTATTCCAGCACCTTGATCAATCTCTCAACTCTTAAGCAATCTCAGAACTCTTTGAAAAACTCTTATTTTGTTATTCTTAAACTTTGTCTCAAGATTCTTAAACCTTAAAAACAGTTTTTCAGAATATATTCAAGAATATAGTTTGTTATCAAATCTTAACAAACTCTTAATTGCATTTAAAATAGATTGGTCAAAGCATTTAATGACTGGAGCGTATTCAGTTAAAAGCATTTAAAGCTCAATCAAAGAAAACAGTTTTTCTGTTATGGTTTCAAAACAAACAATTGATTGTTTCCTCGAATCAATCAGTTGTTTTGTTACTTAACAGATTTCACCATTCAAAAACAGTTTTCAAACTTTCTCAAAACACCTAAGTGTAAACAATCGGTTGTTTCGACAAAACAATCGGTTGTTTTAACTTAGTTTGAAAAACATTTTACTTTGATAAAGATTGAGATGCTAATTGCTTGAGATTTAATCTAAGGGTGGATTACAACATTAAACTACCCCAGAACAAAGCTTAAACCAGCACAGCAACACACAGCAACACACAGCAAAGCAGATGCTTCAACATCCTCCAAAGGATTTGGATTCTTCAAAACATTGAACACCACTTGGTTCAACACACCCCAATAGCTGGGCCTTCATCAGGGCATTTGGGATTCTATGTGGGTACTTCGGCCAACCCCCTTCCGTAGACATCTTCCTACACTTCTTCGAGGTCAAGAAGCAAGGGAAGAGCCTCTGGGTGAGCTTCAGCGGCATCGCCCGAAGGGTCCTCCTATCTTTGTTCCAGCAATCCTACAAGGGATGGAGGGGCAAATTCTTCTGGGTGTGATCAAGCCAGAGCCAAGGCCAGTGAGCTTTCTGCCCTTCAGGCTCTTGAAAAAGAGTGTGCCTCCCTGAAGGAAGAAAAGAAATCTTCGGAGCGTCACTTGGCCCGCCAAGAGGAAGCCTACAAGGACCCCTTGAAGGAGGCTCGGAAAGCAAAAGACACCGCCAACAAGAAACTGCATGAAGCTGGACAAACCTACACCGAACTTCTGGGGCAGGTTGTTCCTCTTCGTGTGGAAATTGCTGATCTGAAAGATGCCGCCAAAACCTCTGAGGCCAAGACGAAGAAGCTCGAGGATCAATGCGTTGACCGCGAGGTAAAGCTGGGCGCGACGGAGGCAGCGCTTGAGGCTAAGACTAAGGCCTTCGACCTGTTGGAGGCTGAATTTGTGAAGCTGCGGGCGGAGTCGGTCAAAGCTTTGGCGGCCAAAGATCAAGAGCTAGCCTCCCAAGCTGAGCACTTCAAGAAGGCGGAGCAAGAGTTGGTCAATGACGTCGCGGGTGCTTTTGCCGATGGGTTTGCTGAGGCCCTTGCCCAAGCGGCTTGAGCGAACCCGGGGATCGACGTCTTTGGCTGCAACCCCCTCAACGAAGTTGTAGAAGGCAAAATTGTTCCTGTAGAAACTCCCCAGGATTAGCCTTCTTTCTGTAATTTGTAACTTTGTAAACACTTGTTTCTGTGTATTGCCATATTTGAATATAGTTGATCATTTTAACTTCATACTCTTGTGTACTCTTCTCTTCTCTTACTGCTTTTGATAACCGTACTTGTGTTTTACCTTCACATTTACCATTGACTCTCCTTGCCTTGATCTATATTTTCCTCTTGTTCTTCGAATTCCTTCTGCTTCTTTAACTCGTAATGAACTTTTGGCTTGATCTTCGCTTATCCTTCATGGCCTCGAAACGCCTACCACCGAAGGTGTTGACTGCCTTATCATCACATAAGATGAAAAGGGCTCCCCTCTTCCCTGGCCTCAACGTCGCTCGAGGGCGAGGGAGGACTTAACTCTTCTGGCCTCATCATCGCTCGTGGGCGAAGGAGGACTTATCTTGGCCGAAGCCTGCTTACCTGCACTGGGTGTCCACACTCGAGGAGAGACCTGCTGAACGCAAGGTCGTTTCGTCCTCAGCGTGTCTAAACACTTGGGACAAAGTTGCGCTTTGGTGCCCACGGCCGAGGAGAAGCTTGCTAAAAGCAGTGTCGTATCGTCCTCAGGGTGTCTAAACACCAAGGCAACTAACTATTATCTCTGTGCTCTTGGTGCCCACGCCCGAGGAGAGGCCTGCCCGAAAGCAGCGCCGTTTCGTCCTCGGAGTGTCTAAAAACACCAAGGCGATCAGTGTTCTTGGTGCCCACACCCGAGGAGAGGCACGCTGAAAGCAGTGTCGTATCGTCCCCAGTGTGTCTAAACACCAAGATGACCAGGGACTTTGGTGATTACGCCCAAGGAGAAGGTTTCCCGAAGGATGGCGCTTCTCCTACATGGTGTGTATCTGCACCAAGTCACCTGGCTCTCCACTGCTCCAAACTTCCTCACTGCTTGATGCCCATACTCGAAGGAAACGCCCCCCGCCATTTCCTTGCGAGGTGTGTAGGCATCAGACACCGGGGCTAGCCGTTCTTACCCGGGGAAGGGGCGTCCCGAAGGAATCCATTAACCCCTGCGAAAGGACTAAATGCTCAGATTTTAACTATTCTATGCATGCCTTTCACCATTGACGCCCACGCCCGAAGAGTGTGTTCCCGCCACTTCCTCTGGGGTGTCTTCGCGTCCAAAGTGACGAGTTCGTTTCTTAATGAACCACGCCCTTTTCTTTTAACGTTTCTTTACATTGAGAAAAAAGGAAATTGAGACAATGTAATCTTGAACTCAGTCTTTTACTTGGGTGACCTCATTAAAAAACCCTCGAAAGGGAAAAAGAGTGCCCCCTTTAAAACTGTGTACTACATAATGTTCTTTAACTAAAGTAAAACTTTAACTTGGTTGCGTTCTAGGTGCGTGGAATGGGGCCTCCCTCCAGAGTTTCGAGACTGTAAGACCCGTTCCCTTTAGCCTCGGTCACTCTAAAGGGCTCGGTCCATTTGGGCGACAACTTGTTCTCCAACTCATACGGATGAGCCTTGCGCATGACGTGATCCGCCACCTGGTACTGGCGAGGCCTCACCTTGGAGCTGTACTGGCGCTCCACCCTTCTCTTCACTGCCTCAGCCTTTATTCTCGCCTCCTCCCTGGCCTCATCCAGCAGGTCCAAATTCACCCTCCTTTCCTCGTTGGACTCTTCTGCCACAAAGTTCTGGAAACGTGGTGAGCTCTCGTGGATCTCCACCGGGATCATCGCGTCCGACCCGTACACGAGGCTGAAAGGCGTCTCCATGGTGGAGGTCTGGGGCGCGGTGTGATAAGACCACACTATCCTTGGTACCTCCTCTGCCCAGAGTCCTTTGGCTTTCTCAAGCCTCCTCTTCAATCCTCTCAACAGGATTCTATTTGCGGATTCCACCTATCCGTTCGTCTGGGGGTGCTCGACTGATGCGAACACCTGTTTGATGCCCAACTCTACACATAACTTCCCCAGTTGTTGGCTCGCGAACTGAGTACCATTATCCGAGACCAGACGCCTCGGCACCCCGAACCGGCACACAATGTTTTTCCAAACAAAGTGTTGTACCTTATGTGCAGTAATCTGTGCGACTGGTTCTGCCTCTATCCACTTCGTGAAGTACTCGATGGCTACGATCAAGTACTTCATCTGCCTTATCGCCAGTGGGAAAGGCCCCAGAATGTCAATTCCCCGTGTGTGGAAAGGCCACGGGCTATAAATTGACCTCAGCTCTTCTGGGGACGCCTTGTGCCAGTCAGCGTGCTTTTGGCACTGCTTGCATCGCTGGGCGTACCCTACGCAATCTCGCCTCACAGTTGGCCAATAAAAACCTGCACGTACCACCTTGTATGCTAACGATCTCCCCCCTACGTGGCTTCCACAAATTTCTTCATGGAGTTCAGCCATTATCCTAGTGCATTCATCTCCACTTACGCACGTCAAGATTGGGTGTGTAAACCCATGCTTGAACAACGTCCCGTCCACCAGGGTATACCTTGCGGCATTTCTTTTCACCTTCTTGCCCTCTTCTGGCTCCGCTGGGAGGATCCCATCTGCGAGGTAGCGTCTGTAGGGAGTCATCCACGTGTCTCCTTCTTCCAGGGCACACACCTGCATGAAGTCCCATTTTGAGGGTGAGGCCGTATAAACACTTACACTAGAAGCTCTCGCCGTCTCCTGAGTCAAAGATCGATGCCTCTCTGGCCTTCCCTTGGACGCATTGACCTGGAGGACGTCCACTCTGTTATCTGCTACATACTTTCGCGGCGCCTTGAGGGTTTCTTGGATGACCGTCCTCTGCTTTCCCCCCTTGCCTGAGCTGGCCAGCTTGGCGAGCAGGTCAGCACGGACATTTTGCTCTCTCAAGACGTGCACCAACTCAAACGCCGCGAAAGCCCCCTTTAGCACTTGAACTTACCTTAAATACACAGCCATCTGCAAGTCTTTCACTTGATATTCCCCCGTCACATGTCCTTTAACCAACAGCGAGTCACTCTTCGCCAAAAGGCTTCGCGCTCCCATCTCTTTGGCCAAAAGCATTCCTGCGATCAAGGCCTCGTACTTTGGTTGGTTGTTGCTTGTCTTGAAGGCGAACCTAGGGCTTGCTCAATCAACAACCCATTGGGCCCCTCCAAGACTATTTTGGCGCTCCGTCAACTGCTGCACTTCCTTTACTGAGGCTGGGCTCTGCATGGCGATGATTGCCACACACTTATCGGGGTTCGCCTCTATTCCCCGCATAGTGAGCATGAATCCCAAAAACTTTCCCGCCTCCACCCCAAAGACGTATTTCTCTAGGTTCAGCTTGAGGTGGTACTTAGCTATCGTGGTGAACAGCTCTTCTAGATCAGCTGTGTGTCGCCCTCTTTCCTGAGAGGTCACCACCATGTCGTCGACGTAGGCTTGCACGTTCCTTCCTAGCATAGGTGCAAGAATCATATTCATTAACCTCTGGTAGGTGGCGCTCGCATTCTTCAGCCCAAAAGGCATGACCTTGTAGCAGTAACTACACGTCTCAGTCAAGAACGTCGTTTTGCTCTCATCGCGTGGATGCATCTTAATCTGGTTGTACCCCGAAAATGCATCCAAGAAGCTCAGCATCTTGCAGCCCAAGGCGTTGTCCACCAACGCGTCGATGCTGGGCAGTGGATACAAATCTTTGGGGCACACCTTGTTGAGGTCTGTGAAGTCGATACATATCCTCCACTTCCCATTTGCCTTCTTCACTAAGACCACATTGGCCAGCCACTCAGGGTACTAAATCTCCCTGATGTGTCCAGCGCTCAACAGCTTCCTAGTCTCTTCCTGTATCACGAGGCGCCTCTCCTCATTAAACTTCCTCCTCCTTTGTCGCACAAGGCGGACCTTGGAGTCCATAGTGAGGTGGTGGCACAGAAAGTCGGGGTCGGTGCCTGGCATGTCCGAGGCGGACCATGCAAATGCGTCCAAATGACGCAAAATTATCGTCGCCACCTCATCCTACTCCTTTTGGCTCAGCAGTCGCCCCAGCTTGAAGATCTTACCCCCAATTTGCCTCTCCACCACGTTCTCCACAGGCTCGGGTCACCTATCTCGAGCGCTCTCAGCGCGAGACTCACTTCCCCGACCTTCTCTTTTAGGCGTCGCCTCTGCGGGCGAGGCATCCTCGGACGCTCTTTCCGTTGGCGAGGCGTCCCCAGATACTTCTTCCATGGGCGAGGCTTCCCCAGCTACCCCTTCCAAGGGTGCAGCCCCCCTAGGTGCTTCCTCCGCGGGCGGCAGGCGTCGCCTCCACGGGTTCTGCCTCCTCCAAAGGCTCCACCTCCATGGACGTCTCTGCAATGGGCGGGCGTTCTATCACCATAACTACTCCCCTTTTTGTTTTTAGGCTATTCTCATAGCACTTCCAGGCCTCCTCCTGATATGACTTGATCACGATCACTCGTCCGCTAAGATCTGGCAACTTCATCTTCATGTGGCGTGTGGAAGTCACCGCCCTTATCCTATTCAACGCAGGTCGTCCCAACAAAATGTTGTAGGCTGAGTTGGCATTCACGACTAAGTATCGGATGCTCTCAGTGCGTGACGCCGTTCCATCTGTAAACGTCATTCTCAGCTCCAGGTAGCCACGTACCTCCACCTGGTCCCCTGCGAACCCATGCAGACATCCCGTGTATGGCCTCAGCAAATCAGGGGACAACTGCAGTTTGTTAAAGGTGGACCAGAACATTACATCTGCGGAGCTGCCCTGGTCCCCGAGGACTCGGTGTACCCTCCTCCCAGCGATGACAACCGAAATGACGACGGGGTCATTATCATGGGGGACGACGTCCCGTAGGTCAGCCTTTGTAAACACAAGGTCTGACTCCCACGGGTCATCCGGCCCTTCCTCAACTACTGAATTAACCGATCGTACGTACCTCTTGCGCTGAGAGGCAGTGCATCCTCCTCCTGAGAAGCCACCAGAGATGGTGTGTACTTCTCCATGGATCGGCATCTCATGTGCCTGATCCTTTTCTGGTACCGCCAAGGCCGCGGCCGTAGAAGACTCGGCCAGATAGTCCTTCAGGAACCCACTCTTAACTAGCTCGTCCAACTGATGGCCCAGCGCCAAGCAGTTGTTGATGTGATGCCCGAACGCTTGGTGGAACTCATACCACGTCCTTGTGAGGTCCCAGCACTTTGTCAGTCTTCAGTGGGGGCCTCAGGCTATCTGTTTTGTTAGGCACGACGATCAGATCTTTCAACTCTACCACTAAATTATGCCTCAGCGGCCTATTCCCCTCCCTCGCCGACCTATTTCCCTCTGTTCGCCCCCTCACCAAGGGCCTCATACGGGCGTTTCCTTTCTTGACCCTTCCTTCCAGTCACAGCCTCATTCACCCTGGCAGGTTGTGAACGCGACGGCGCTCTTGGTCGTGCTGGTGCAACACTTGTGCGCTTCTCACACACCTCGCCCTCTGTGCCGATGTGCTCCACCGCGCGAAGCCTTATTTTTGCAAAGGTTCGGGGGCGGCTTCGGATTATTGACTCACAGAATGGTCTAGGGCACATCCCCTTCCTGAACGCGTAGATGATCATCGGCTCCTCCGTGGTGCCAACCTTCACCACCTGCGCCCCGAAGCGATTGATGTATTCTTTCAAGGTTTCGCCTTGATACTGCTTCACGT
Organism: Phaseolus vulgaris; assembly: GCF_051622355.1. NCBI lineage: Eukaryota > Viridiplantae > Streptophyta > Magnoliopsida > Fabales > Fabaceae > Phaseolus > Phaseolus vulgaris. The sequence continues at coordinate 22,047,278 of NC_143508.1, read as the reverse complement.
CAAAAAGATCATATGACACCGGTGGAGGAGCCCGGTTCGCTATCTACTGTTCGCGAAACAGCTGTGAGAGTTGTGCGAAGGAAGTGATGTGGCCGTCTAAAAGGCTGATAAACCAGTCCATGGCCATTCCAGTTAAAGTGCTCATGAAGAGTTTGCACCTCACGGCGTCGGAGCCGCCTACTAGCGTCATCTGCGTGTGAAACGCAGTGGGGTGTGCTTCGGGGTCTTCCATCCCCGTGAAAGTCACCTTGGGACCTACGAACGTGTGAGGATCACCGCCTCCAAGATCGACTGCGAGAACGGTGTGGAGAACTCCCTGGGTGGCATGAAACACTCATGATCTTCTGCTTCATGACTCCTAGGGTGGTTGCGCAACCCGCGGCGCAACTCTTCGTTCACGCGACACAACTCTTCATTCCTTGCCTGCGACGCCGTCAAGTCCGCCTGTATACGCTCTTGCTCAACCTTTGATGCCGCCATTGCTTCCTACAGTCCTTGCATCATATCCATGACCTGCTGCATGGTTATGTCACCGCTCTCAATGCGCGTCAAACTTTGCCTTGTTGTCCTCATTCTTGCAGTTTCTTGAAGAACTTCGAACTGTAACTGTGATTCTCGAAAATCCTCCAGTGAAAACGATCGGAATCACGAACGAAGGTAGAAACTCAAGAAAACTGAGAAACGAATTGATCAAGACCGAAAAGAATCGGTAGAAACTGAGCCAAATTGAAGAACAATCGGTGAGAACTGAGCAAACCACGAACAAACCGTAGAACTGAGCAAACTTCAACTACAAACAGCGAAAACTTGAGCTGGACCGAAAGCAATCGGTGGAACTGCGTAAACATCAAGATGAACGGTGGATCTTGCAAGATTCTTGGAAAACTTCTCGAAGAATGCTACTGAAACTCTTAGCACTTGCGGTGGGACAAACGTTTTAGAACGGGCCCCACGGTGGGCGCCAAATGTTCCTGCCGGTTGACCAGAATGTGCTTCGTGCGTAGCTGTGACTCACGTATCAAGGACACCTTCGTCTTGGTTCCAGATCCTCACCCTACACCTTCGTGAGTACCTGAAACAGAGAGAACAAAGGGCGCCCTCGCGGCTGTTTGCACTCCAACGATCAAGTCAATAGGCAGAAAACACCATGCACCTCCGTATCGGAACACAGTAACTGCGATGTTCTGAAGGCGCGTAACTGTATTCTAACAAACTTCTCTTTGGTGCTCCAATCACTCGTGCGTACCGTGTGTAAGCGTGCAAATGATTAGAATGTGCAAAAAACGTACCTTACTAAGTTTCCATAAAGGCTTATATACCTTGGGTTTCAGTGCTACTGCCACGTGTCACCTATGACTTGAGCGTAATTCCACGTGGAAGGCCTTACGACGCTGTAACCCAACTTAAGGCAATCCCAGAGCGTAAGTCTTCCTTCTTCGAAGTGCATCTGGCACAAGGGGTGACTATCTAGGTGCCAACTCATGCGCCCCAGCCTCTAGTCACTCGCCCTGGGAGTATATCTGCCTTCCTCTCGTACCATGCACGTGGATTACCCCTAGGGCGTGGCCCTCTCCCAAGTCATATCTGTCCCAGGGATTCTCCAAAGGTGGCGCGGGTAGCCACGTCCTACACCCCATGCATGAGTACTTCACGAATCAGGTTACTCCCTACTGGTATTGGGAATATGGCCTTGAAGCCACCTTTCTCTTCTATTTATTACTGTTCTGAGGTACCGGGGCCTGAAGCCTCCTCGCCCGTACCGTGGCCTCTTATCGTGTCGCCCCCCTCCACGGTCTTCCCTACCCGTGGGTATCAGGGGGTGGCACCATTGGGGCCAAAGCACGCTCTTAGGACAACGAGTCGCCTTTAGGGTGGGAGATGCTTAAACCTGGCGACACCCACACCTGGCGACGCCCACATCTGGCGACGCCCACCCCTGGCAACGCCCAAAGTGGTCAACATATTGACTTTCCTCCTTGGAACCCCTCGGTGGGTCCCATCGCATGTTTGAGTTTGGTCAACGCCCGAGGACGGGTCGGTACACAAGCAAATGCCAGTAGTAACCTCACAGCTTCCAATCTGGCCACTGGTGCAAAGGTTTCATCATAGTATATATCCCTTCTTCCTGATTGTACCCTTTTGCAACAAGTCTTGCTTTGTTCCTTGTAATCACCCCTGATTCATCTACCTTTTTTTTTCTTAACATTCACTTGGTTCCAATGATGTTCATCTGATCTGTTTTAGGAACCAGGAACCACACATCATTCCTGATGAATTGATTTAGCTCCTCATGCATAGAAGCAGTCCAATTATCATCCTTGAGCTTCATCAATTGACTTGGTTCAACTTGAGATACGAAGGCCATGTGCTTGCATTAGTTTGATATGGTTCTTCGTGTAAAAAATTCCTTTATCTGCCCAATTATGTTTTCCACAGAGAGGTCTCTTGGAATCCTCCATTCCTTGGGTAGCTCCTCCTGTTGCAGAATATCAATCGGTTGATTCGCAGAATCAATCGGTTGTTTTTCCAGACAGGTTTCCAGATTCTTTAAAAAGATGTTTTTCTCAGAGATGCGTGTGTTGAAACCCGTATATATGAAAGGCCTAGTCAGCGAAAAAGTGCATGCATGTGGTGTATATAGTACATTCGGGTCTAGCATAAGCAAATATACCCTGAAGACGCCAAAGCCAGCACTAGGGTTTTCAAGGGAAAGTTTCATGCATGATACGTAAAGGACTAGAGCGCCTATAGAATAGATGGGCCTCGTAACGCTGGTACACGAGTTGGTACTCTGGCGGCCAAGCTGTTAAGATTGTGCACTCCAAAGAGGAAGATTTTATGCGGTTGTTGTGCTAAGATTGTGTAACAACATAACAGAATATCCTCCCAACAAACCTAATTTCACTAGAGATAAGGCTCTGATGAGAGAGGGGTTGTTACTGATGGAAGAGTGCCTTCATTCTTAGAGGATTGTTGGTGGAATTTGCGGAAGCTTAATGGAGGTTCACGGTCAAGGCTCTCCTTGGAGATGTGGATGCCTTGGAGGTGCAGGTTAGGTATGAAATGAGACTGGTGAGGCCATCACTCTTTGGTAGAATGGAAATTGAAGATCAATAGTCTAACTTTGAGAGGTTTTTGACAGGTAGTGATATTGGCTCAAATTTGGCAGCAATTCACTTTATATTAATTGTACCGCCCAAGTGGTCGGAAGTGATGACGTGGCAGCAAGCTATTATATAGGCGTGTTGAACGGGGCGCCTGGCTGGTGGAGGGAAGGAAGTCAGGGGGCTCGTGTAGTCGCCAGTCATTAAGTTGGCGCGCTCCGATCTCTAGCATACCTAAACCGACGGTCACCAGGTTTGTGATGAAGTCGCCGGATGCGAACCCAGACGACCAAGTGATCAGAGATCGCCGAAATGAGGACATCGCCGAGGGATCAGGCAAGCTTGTTCCAGGCTTTCAAAGCAGAGGATGAAGTCGTCAGATGGCCATTCCCTAGCTAGTCAGAGGTCGAGGTCGGGGAACAGCTTACACGAACATGCATGATGAAGCAAGTGAAGTAGATCATGATGGCGGCCGGCGAGACCACAGGGAAGGTGTGTATGATGACACCCGTACTCGCCACGCAGAAGAGATCACGCTCCAAGGCAGTTATGCGCTGAGTTGTTTCATGCATAAGTAACTTAGCCGAAAGCCTGAAGAGTAAGAAGTGGCGCCCAAGTCAAGGATGCTCCAGATGGTGACACGTGTACAGCTGGATACGAGCCACGTGTCTAGATGTGTAACTGTCAGGAGAGAGAAAATGCACAGGTATATAAAGAATCCTAACGAACTTCTGAGGTACGCTCGTTTTAGAATACTTCTTTTACGCTTGCGAGAACTTGAGTACGCTGAGAGAGAATTTTGCACGGCTCCTGAAGTTCTTAGTTTTCTCTTAGTATTTTGGTGGTTCAGTCGCTGACTTGGGCGTCGGAGCGTGATCGGCCGCAGCGGCGCCGTTCTGTCTTTTGCAAGTTCTTGAGGTGAATCAAGGCGAAGGACGGAAGCTAACACGGCGCAAAGTCGATCCAGATTTGACGAGGCAAGGCTCTTGCGTCCTGGTCAACAGGCAGGATCATTAATCTTGAAATTACATGAGCCAAGCCCTCTTATTTATAGTGTTTAGAGGGCTGAAAATTCAAATGAAAGTGGAGGGAAATTCAAATGAGAAGTATTTGAATTTGGAGCCAATTCCTAGTCACAAGGGAAGTTTGACTTGGTTTCTTTTTTTGGCACCTCCTAAATCTACACCTACACCTTCTTTTTATGTCACATGGAAGGTGTGACTTATCTTTAAACATTTGCACCTTTTATATCTATATCTACTCCTCCCTTTATGTTCTACTACCAACTACTCAAAAGTAATTTACAAAAAGAGACATCCAATGATGCTTAGTTGGCTTAAATCTTCTATTTGTTGGGATTGAGTTGAAGCTTAAACTTATATTTAGACTTGGGCTTGGGCTTCTTCTATCATGGGCTTGGGCCTCTTCCATCATCCCCTCCCTCTTGAAAAGGATTTTTCCTCAAATCCAATGCTTCTTCTTCTTCATCATTATGTGGATGTATGTGGCTGGATGGTTTCCATCATCCTCTCCTTCTTGAGAGGTTCTGTCCTCAGATCTATAGGGTTGATCTCGAACAACAGCCTTATTCCTATTTTGACAACTATGCTCATCCTCCAGGATCAAATGTCAATCTACAGTAAACATCAATCAAACATGAGATAAATTTCATTTTTAAAAGAAAATTAAAACAAAAGAAAACTAAACAAAAATAAGGCCTTTAATCTTTAAAATTCATTTTAAAGAATACCATAAGACCCCTTTCAAAAATATTTTTGTTCACTTTGTGTTGTTTATTGCACAAGCTAGGCAACAACATCACAAAGTTTGGTTTTTCAGATTTTTGTAAAGAAGAGTGAGCATTATATAATTGAAAATAAGAGTTCAAAGTATTGCAATCCCCCTTTAAGGATTCTTTCTCAGCTATGCTTTCAGAGGGTGTCATAAAAGACTCTTCTTCTTTGTTGGTTTCCTCTTCTTCCTTTTTAGTCAAACATTCTTCGGTATTTTCTATGGAGGAAAAATTTATATCTATATCTGGTTCAACTCCAAACATATATTTTTCTTCAAGCACATCCTCACAAGGGTTTTCTAGGGAAGATAAAATGTTATCGATATCTGATTCAACTCTAGACAAAGAGGTTTTTGTATTTTCCTTTTCTATCATCATTTTTTCTCTCTTTTCTAGCTTTCCTTCCGTCCTCCTCTCTTTCTCTTTTCTCCTTCTCTTCTTTCTTTCTTACAAGAGTTTGAAATTTTTCTTTAAACTCTTTTTCTCTTCTAATATTTTTTTTTTCTTCGTTTATAAAGTTTCTTCCTTTTTCCATAAGCTCTTTCATTTCTTATCTAAGCTTCATCTTTTTCACATATGGAAGCGGAACAAACTTTCTTCTCATACACATCTTCAATTCATCCTGTACCGCCCTGGTGGTCGGGTGTGATGACGTGGCATCCTGCTACAGTATAAGCGTGTTGACAAGGCGCCAGGTTAGCAGAAGGGAAGGAAGTCGGGGGGCTCGTGTAGTCGCCAGTTGTTATATTGGCGTGTTCCGATCACCAGCTTACCAGAGTCGGCGATCGCCAGGTTCAAGGATGAAGTCGCCAGATGTAGATTCAGGCGACCTAGTCATTGGAGATCGCCAGGGCAAGCACATCGCCGAAGATGAAGGAGAAGCAGATTATGAAGGCGGCCGGCGAGACCACAGGGAAGGTGTATGAAGGCCCCTAACTCGCCAGTTCCAGTAGAGATCGCACTCCCAAGTTAGCTATGCACTGGGCAGTACCATGCATAAGTAACTTAGCCAAAATGAGAGTAGAAGCAGCGCCAAGTCAGGGAGCCTCAGGATGATGGCACGTGTACAGTTGGATGCGAGCCACGTGTCCAAGTTTGTAACTGTCAGGAGAGAGAAAGCTACCAGGTATATAAGAGTTCTTAACAAACTTTCTGAGGTACGCACGTTCAGTTCATACACTTTACACTTGCGAGTTAGAGCTGATTGTGAGAGAGGATTTGCACGGTTCTTGTTCTCTTAGTATTTGGTGATCCCGTCACTAACTTGAGCGTTGGAGTGCGATCGGCCGCAGCGGCGCCGTACTGTTTCTTTGCAGGTTCTTGAGGTAGATCCCGAAGAGGAACGGAGGTGAGAAGCGGTGCGCACGTCGATCCTTTGACGAGGCAGTTTCCAGCGTTCCGGTCAACAGGCAGGATCATCAGGCGCCCACCGTGGGGCCGTGTAAAACTTGCTCCCATCCACAGCGTGAGTTCGTGGAGGTTTTCGAAGTTTTTTGCGTGGTTGTGTGCTGGTGCAACCATCGTTCACGGTTTGTCTGAGTTTCGTTCGGTGAATTTGCGTTTTGTACCGTTCGTTTGGCTTTTCGATCGGTGGAGTGAGGTTTCCTGCTGTTCGCGCGTGATTCGTTCGGTGGAGTTTTAGTTCTTTCGCTCGATCGGTCGTTCGTAGGATTTCTGGTGAAGTTGTGGTTTTCTTTGAAGGCTTACGGTGTTCTTGAGTTTTCTTGCGCAGCTTTGCACTGTTTTCTCCGATTGATCGCTGATTCGATCGCGGTTGAAGTGTTGTTCGCCGCATTCCTGTGATTCGCTGAAGTTCATGAGAAAAATGAGAAGCAATCGCTCAAGTCCAGTTGCGCCCGTGGCGCCTGCCGCTGCTGAAGGCGCCACTGCCATGACCATGGCGCAGATGGCAGAGATGATGCGCTCGTTGCAGGCAACTGTGGAAGCCTCACGCGTAGAGCAGGTGAGAATGCATGAGGACCTGGTCGCCTCTCGCGCCAGGAATGAGGAGCTCAGCAAGATGACTGAGGAGCTGCGTCAAGCTCTTCTCAGGCGACTTGCGGTGGCTCATATCACTGATGAGAATGAAGTCGCCGAGAAGAGAGGAAGCGTGGCTCCCGCCAGGCCACGCGCCCAGACCAGGATCCAGCCGCAGAGGGTGCTGGAGACAGCAGCGGCGGCCAGGAAGGACCAGAGGACTCGCCATCCTTACGATAGGAGGAACAAGGGAAGGAGCCAAGCGCGCCAACAACCAGCACGCCGGGAATACAATCGCCCGCCTAAGCACAAATTTTTCATGGGACTGGCGGACCTGATCGCCATTCCTAACATATCTGCTAGGTTGAAGGCACCTGAGAAGGTGGGCGACAAGGTGCTGAGGACAAAGCCGGATGCCTGGTGCGAGTTCCACCAGTGTTTTGGCCACGCTTTGGACTCGTGTTTGTCGCAGGGATATCAGCTCGACGATCTGGTTAAGAGCGGGTTCCTAAATGACTACCTGCTGGACAAGAGGACGGGGGGAGCGTCGAGTTCCCAGCCAGCAGGGGGAGAAGCCTAGCAACACGAGATGCCTATCCACGGGGAGATCCACACCATAGCAGGGGGTTTCTCAGGTGGTGGATGCACCGCATCGCAAAGGAAAAAGTACGCGCGATCGGTGATGACGGTGGATATGTTTGAAGATCACTCGCCGGAAGTGGACATCACGTTCACCGAGCATGATCTTCGGGACGTTGTGCCTCATGACAACGATCCCATAGTTATTTCGTTGGTTACGGCGGGGAGGAAGGTCCACAGGGTTCTGGTGGACCAAGGAAGCTCGGCAGACGTGATGTTCTGGCCGACTTTCACGCAGCTGGAGTTGCCTCTTGACCAGCTAAGACCCTATGGAGGGTGCCTATATGGGTTCGCTGGGGACCAGGTGGAGGTCAGGGGGTACATTGAGCTGAGAACCACGTTTACAGATGAGGCTGGGTCGAGGACGGAGAAAATCAAGTACCTCATCGTAAATGCTCCTTCAGCATATAACATCCTGTTGGGCGCCATTCCGTCGACTCGGCACATGAAGGTAAAGTTGCCGTCCATGGAAGGGGTGGTGATCACGATTAAGTCTGATCAGAAAGAAGCGAAAAGGTGCTATGAGAATAGCCTGAAGAACAAAAGATCAGTGAGTTATGTGACAACCACCCCACCTCCCGGTGTGAAGCCCAGGTCGACGGTCACAGAGGAGGCCGCCGGAAGAGATGTGGTGATGGTGGACGCTGAGCTGGGCGAGGGGAATACCGGTCTGGAGGAGGAAGAGGCGCGGAATCGCCCTGAAGAAGCGAGAGAACAGGGAATCGCCAGGGCGGTGATCGCCAGAGAATCCAGGCCTAAACCTGTCGAGCAGTGGCTCGAAAAGGAGATCGGAGGAAAAATCTTCAAGCTGGGAAGATCTCTGGAGGTCGATCTCCAGGACCAGATCGCCAAGGTGATTGAGCGGCATCTGGACGCGTTTGCATGGTCCGCTTCGGACATGCCCGGGATTGATCCCGACTTCTTGTGCCATCATCTGGCGATGGACAATTTGGTGAGACCGGTGCGACAAAGGAGAAGAAAGTTCAACGAGGAGAGGAGGCAAGCGATCAGGGACGAAACACAGAAACTCCTCGCTGCAGGCCACATCAGGGAAGTCCAGTACCCTGAATGGCTGGCAAATGTCGTGCTGGTGAAGAAGAGTAACGGGAAATGGCGCATGTGCGTCGATTTCACCGATCTGAACAAAGCTTGCCCAAAGGATTCGTATCCTTTGCCAAGCATTGATGCCCTGGTTGATAGTGCTGCAGGGTGCAAGTTGCTGAGTTTCCTGGATGCCTTCTCAGGATATAATCAGATCAAGATGCATCCCATGGATGAAGAGAAAACAGCCTTCATGACGGAGAGGTCGTGCTATTGCTATAAGGTGATGTCGTTTGGGCTGAAGAACGCGGGGGCCACGTACCAGAGGCTGATGGATCGGGTACTTGCACCGATGCTGGGAAGGAACGTGCAAGCTTACGTCGATGACATGGTCGTGACCTCGCAGGAAAAAAGCAAGCACGTTGTCGACTTGGAAGAATTGTTCACGACGATCGCCAAGTTCAAGTTAAAGCTCAATCCGAAGAAATGCATTTTCGGCGTGGAGGCTGGAAAGTTTTTGGGTTTCCTCTTGACTGAAAGAGGAATAGAAGCCAACCCAGACAAGTGTGCCGCCATCTTGGCGATGAGGAGCCCAGCCACGGTGAAAGAAGTCCAGCAGCTAACAGGTCGGATGGCAGCCCTATCTCGCTTCGTGTCAGCTAGCGGAGAAAAAGGACATCCCTATTTTCAATGTCTGCGGCGCAATAATAAGTTTGTTTGGACGAAAGAGTGCGAGGAAGCTTTCGTCAAACTGAAGGAGTATCTGGCGAGCCCGCCGGTTCTGTGCAAACCGCTGACGGGAATCCCTCTCAGGTTGTATTTTGCTGTAACTGAGAGGGCGGTAAGTGCGGTGCTCGCCCAGGATCAAGATCAGGCTCAGAAGCCTATTTATTTTGTGAGCAAGGTGTTGCAGGGCCCAGAAACGAGATATCAGGCCCTGGAGAAGGCTGCACTGGCTGTGGTGTTTTCGGCGAGGAGGTTGCGCCACTACTTCCATAGCTTCACAATACTGGTGATGACTGACCTGCCCATCCAGAAGGTCTTGAAGAAACCCGACGTTGCGGGAAGGATGGTGAAGTGGGCGGTAGAGTTGTCAGAATTTGATATTAAATATGAGCCCCGAGGCCCGATCAAGGGGCAAATCTTTGCAGATTTCGTGGTTGAGCTCTCATCAGAGGCGACGCGGGTTGAAGGGGACGATTTCCGTTGGGTACTCTCGGTGGATGGATCGTCGAACCAGCAGGGTAGCGGTGCTGGAGTCATATTGGAAGGACCCAACGGCGTGCTGATTGAACAATCTTTGAGGTTTGCCTTCAAAGCCAGCAACAATCAAGCAGAGTATGAGGCGCTGATCGCCGGAATTTTGCTGGCCAAGGAGATGGGGGCTAGGGTGCTGATGGCTAAGAGTGACTCGCTGCTAGTCACGGGGCAAGTAACAGGCGAGTTCCAGGCTAAAGATCCACAAATGGCGGCTTACTTGGCGTATGTGCAGGAATTGAAGAGTTCCTTTGCCTCCTTTGAAGTAGTGCATGTGCCCAGAGAGCAGAATGCCCGAGCTGACTTGCTTGCTAAGCTCGCCAGCTCAGGCAAGGGGGGTAGGCAGAGGACGGTGATTCAAGAAACTCTGAAGACGCCAAGGGCATTTGTAGCAGATCACTTGGTCCTTCAGATAAGCAAGTCGACGGAGAGAGCAGCGAGAAGCCATAAGTCTTTGACGCAAGAAACTCTGAGATCGCCGAGAATTAGAGCATGTCGAGGAGAGAAGGTGGACGTGATGCAGGTCTGCGCCGCCCATGAGCCAGACACTTGGATAACACAGTACAAGCGGTGCCTGGCAGATGGCCTCCTCCCGCTGGATCTGACAGAAGCTAGGAAGGTAAAGAAAAATTCCAGCAAGTACACATTGATTGATGGCGATCTGTACAGGTTTGGGTTCACTCACCCACTCCTGGAATGCATACACGGCGAGAAGTGCACGAGAATCATGGCGGAGCTCCGCGAAGGTATATGCGGAAGCCACGTCGGGGGTCGAGCTCTGGCCGCGAGGACTCTCCGTGCAGGCTACTACTGGCCATCCATGAGAGAAGATTGCAAGAAATATGCCCAATGTTGTAAACAATGCCAGCAGCACGCCGATTGGCATAAGGCACCTCCTGAGGAGTTGAAGTCGATCTATAGCCCTTGGCCGTTTCATACTTGGGGAATCGACATCCTGGGACCTTTCCCGCTGGCGATCAGGCAGATGAAGTACTTGGTGGTGGCGATTGAGTATTTCACCAAGTGGATTGAAGCAGAACCAGTGGCCCAGATCACCGCACACAAGATCGAGGGTTTTGTATGGAAGAACATCGTGTGCCGGTTTGGAGTGCCTAAACGCCTGGTGTCAGATAATGGGACGCAGTTTGCAAGCCACCTGTTGAAGAAGCTTTGTGAAGGGGTGGGAATTCAACAAGTGTTTGCATCCGTCGAGCACCCTCAGACAAATGGCCAGGTGGAGTCAGCTAATCGGGTGTTGCTGAGAGGTTTGAAGAGAAGGCTTGAGAAAGCCAAGGGAAGTTGGGCTGAGGAGGTGCCCCGCATAGTCTGGGCGTACCACACCACCGAGCAGTCAGGAACCCATGAGACCCCGTTCAGCTTGGTCTATGGGTGTGATGCCATGATTCCAGTAGAGATCCAGGAGAGCTCGCCGAGATTCCAGAACTTCGTAGAGGAAGACTCGAATGAAGAGAGAAGGCTGAACCTGGATCTACTGGATGAGGTCAGGGAAGAGGCGAGGCTGAAGGCTGAGGCGGTGAAGAGGAGGATCGAACGAAGATACAACTCAAAGGTGATGCCAAGGCAGTTTAGAGAAGGCGATCTGGTGATGAGGAAGGCCCACCAGTTCGAGATGGAGAATAAACTGTCACCCAAGTGGACTGGACCGTTCAGAATAACCGAGGCGCTCGGGAACGGAGCCTACCGCTTAGAGACGCTGGAAGGAGGGGCGATTCCTCGCACCTGGAACGCCACACACCTGAAGTTGTACTATAGTTAAGAGCTTTGTAAGTAAAGACAAACACAAATGTCATATTACAATATCTCTGATGAAACAGTTTGAAAGGGGGCACTCTTTTTTCCCTAAGGAGGGTTTTTAATGAGGCCACCCAATAAAAGAAGAGTTTTCGAAGTATAAGGCGTTTTCTGGTTGCATGTTTGCTGTTTTCCAAAAGTTTTGAAGAAAGACCTTGTCACTCGTAAGTGATTTAAGGCAAGAAAAGATATGTCGCATGTTTTCCAGTTAAAGTTTTTAAAGTCCTCATCGTTTTTCGGCGATTGGAGGCATCAGTTAAAGTTTTTTAAGCCCTCATCGTTTTTCGGCGATTGGAGGCACCAGTTAAGTTTTAAAGTCCTCATCGTCTTTCGGCGATTGGAGGCATCAGTTAAGTTTTCAAAGTCCTCAGTGCATCCAGGGGGGAGGAGATGTACACCCTGGGCAAGTTGAGGCACAAGATAAAGACCTCCTCGCCGTCGAGCGAGCGCAGGCGAGAAAGAGTAAAAGTCCTCCTTGTTTCTAGGGGCGAGAAGATGTAACCCCTGGGGCAATGTAGAGGCACCAGTACAAGTCCTCCGTGTTTCTGGGGGCGAGAAGATGTAACCCCTGGGGCAATGTAGAGGCAAGATAAAGACCTCCTCGCCGTCGAGCGAGCGCAGGCGAGAAAGAGAAAAGGTCCTCAGTGCATCCAGGGGGGAGGAGATGTACACCCTGGGCAAGTTGAGGCACCAGATAAAGTCCTTCTCGCCGATGAGCGAGTTCAGGCGAGTTAAAGTCCTTCTCGTCGATGAGCGAGTTCAGGCGAGTTAAAGACCTTCTCGCTTACACGCGAGCGTAGGCAAGATAAAATCCTTCTCGTCTCGAACGAGTTCAGGTATGGTGCAGAGGGTGGAAGAAGTTTGGAAGGTGACTAAGGTAGGTTCGAAGAGAACGCCTAGTAAACCGGTCTTTCGCTCTGAAGTTCAGGGGGGCAAAGAAAGGTCCCAAAGGGCGCTTCTACCCCAGATAAAGAAACCATTGCCAAAGCATGAGGCCAGAAAGAAGCTGATATTACCGAGAGTTCTTGGCGAGCGGGAAGAGTTCAAACAGCGGCGAGAAGGTTAAAAGACTTGTTTGATGAAGCAGGTCGAGTGGGAAGGTGTTTTGAGCCAATAACTGAGTTACAGTTCGTTGCTTGAAAGGTATTCTTACGATAAGGTTAGTGCCTTAAGAGTACAAGTTGGTTAAAGTAATTATTGCTTAAGTTTGAAGTGGTTCGAAGCAGTTAAGTCAAAAGTCGCGTTTGCAAAATCACTAAGTTAAATCCGATAAAGTTAAGCAAGCAAGGAAAGCTGAGGTGAGTGAAGAAGTTATGAAAGGGAAAACGAAAACCTTTGTCATTAACAGGCAACAGTGGATAACAATTTAGAACATATATACGAGGAACATAAAAGTTTGTTACAAGTTATATTACAAGGGAAATCATAAAAGTAGCAGATGAAGAAGAGTTGATTAGTCTTCAGCAGGAACGACCTTTCCATCTACTACTTCGTTGTTCAGCGACACCATGCTGAGATCGAGATCGGGGAATAGGCAAGCGAATTGTTCCCGAGCGGCTTCGAATCCAGCAGCCAGAATCTGAGTAGAGTTTAGCTTGAGTTCTTCGATTTGCCCTTGAAGTTCCTCAATCTGCTTCTTGAGCTCTTTATTCTGCTGCTCCAGCTCTTCAACCTGTTTTTTCAGTTGTTCGTTGGTCTCTTGAGCCTGGAGAAGGTCTTCAGTAACCTTCTTGGATTCCGATTGTGCTTGGGCCAACTCAGCAACCACCTTCCCTTTCTCTTTGTTGGCCTCGACGAGATCAGCCATGGCGTCGTCCCTCGCCTTTTCTACTTGCCCAAGTAGTTTCTCTCGGTCGATCGACCTCTGCTCCAGTTTTTGCACCTTAGCGGCGTCAGCTTTCATGAGAGCCTCCAGGTCGACCGCCTTGGCGCGAAGAGGCACAATTTTGCTTTCCAGCTCGACTTTCTCTTGGGCAAGTTCGTGAACTTTGCGGCGAAGGTCAGTAGCCTCCTTGCGCGCCAGCCTGAGCTCGGTATTCATTGCATCCTCCACTCGGGAGTGTTCGATTTCTGCGAGCGTCAGGCTGAAAGAGAATTTCTCCACCTCGACCTTCATAGTGTTGTTTTCAGTCTTGAGGTTGAAGAGATCGTCTTGAAGCCTCCTGGTGGAGCTCTCCACAGCCCTTGTTATGATCGTTGGGATATCCTCTGCTATGGTTTTCAGCTTGGCAGTTAGAGGCTCCCACATCCTTGTGACTTCAAGGGAAAGGTTTGCTGCTTGGAGAGGCGCCAGGTGGGCTTGTTGTGGGTTCTCGCCGCCATCTTCCTTAGCAATATCTTCAGCAGTTGCTTCCTGGCGTGGCGACGCAATCGGGGATTCGGTAATCAGAATTGGAGAGGCATGAGCAACCTCATCCCCGATTGGAGCATTTTCTGCAGCTGAAGCGTTTGAAGGGGGCCCCCCTCCAGCTGACATGTATGGCATAGAGGCGCTTGGGGGGTCCTCCAGGAAATTTGGCTCTTGGGCCTCAGCTGCAGGTGGCGCAGTGGCCAGTGGAACTGCTTGGACTGGTGAGTGAGGAGCCTGTGGTGTTGGTGATGATGGAGGAGGAGCAGGCGTCGATGGTGGTGTTGAGGTTGGAAGAGGGGGTGGAGCAGGTGGTGAAGAAGGGGCCACCCTCTTCCTCTTCGTAACGAGGCCATCCTCGGTGACCTCGTCATCCTCTTCTTCCTCCTCATGGATGACTTGAGGGGCCTTTCTTTTGGGTCTCTTAAGGACCAATTTTTTGCGTTGGGCGGGTTCCTTAGGCGGTGATCGCCCATGGACGATGGCCTTCTCGACCGCCGAGTTGGGCACCGTTTGGGAACCGGTCGCCAACCCGTGGTTTCGGGCGAGCGCCTTTAGTTCGGCGAGCATGCCTTTGCCCAACATGTTGTCTGCATGAAACGAAAATGCATAGGTTAACTCAAAGAAGAAAAAAGATAAGTGTATAAGGTAATAAACAGCAAAGCAGATGGTATAAGCACGGGAAAGGTAAAACCAAAGTCTTGTGCATAACGCACAAGACGCCCAGAAACGGTTAAACAGAAGCAGTATCGAAGCAATAGTTTGAATGTCCTAACCTATTTGAATTTCTAGCTGATCTTCATAGAACTCGAAGGATATCAAGGTGGTGGTAAGGAATGTTATATTGGCGCCCGCCACCCTCTTCCAGAAAAGACAGAGGTCTCTGTCCAATGCTCCCATGCTGTCAGGACTTCTGGGCCTCCTGAAGCAGCTCTTAGACTCCTTCTTCCCCTTGTCCACCCAGTACAAGGGGAAGCCATCGAGAAGGGAGGCGTCCTTGTCGTTTGCGTGTACTTGGACGAACTTCCCCTTCCAGTCTTTGTACGATTGCTGGAAGATGGTAAAGATGGACCTCCCAGCAATCGCGTTCAAGCTGACCCACAGGCGTTCTCCTGGGTGCTTGGCTTCGAAAAGGAATAAGAACACGTCCACCGACGCGGGCAACCCCAGGTGGTCGCACATTACTTGAAAGGCTCGAACAAACGCCCAGCTGTTGGGGTGAAGCTGGGCGGCAGCAATGTTGAGCTCGGTCAGAAGTTCCCTCTCGAATCGGGTGAAAGGGAACCTGAGCTTGACCTTCTTGAAAAAAGTCGTATAGACAAAGCAAAAGGGCCCGTCGGCGCTTACTTTGTCATCAGTACACACAGGCAGATCGGCGGGGCAAGGCAGCACCGTCATCTTCTCGTCGTGCTCCTTGTGAAACGATTGATGGATCTCGTCCCCCTTAGTCAGCCGCAAAACTGCTCCCGCAGTGTTCACCGACGACGTCTCCTTCAGAAGGGTCGAGTTGGCCCAGGGATACAAAGTTTTGAAGTCGGGCAGGGGAACAGGGGCTCCTCCGGCGTTAGGTGGAGTCGCCTGGGCCAGGACAGGTTGGGAAGACGCAGGCCTCTCAGCCTGCGAAGATGAAGCGCCACGAACTTGTGTTGGGTCGTGTGCTTGTGAAGGAAGGTTTCGTGCTGAAGGAGGAGGGTTCGGGGTAATCTTTGTGCGAGTCATGATAGCAGCTGCAAAGGAAGAAGAAAGGAAAAATGATCAGGGGGTTACAGAGGCTGACACGATCATAGAAGGAAGGTGAAGAACGAACGAATGTAGGTTCGTTGCGACGATTGACGAAGCCCTAAGTTACGCAGAAGGAGAAATGGAAAAACAACCCACAGCGTATGCACCAGACAATTACAGGATGATGCGAATCGGTGAAAATGCAAGAAAAACCAGCAGATGAAGGAAAGTAGGTACCTTTCGATGATCAGGAAGACGATGGAGGAAGATGGTGATCTAGAGCGTCGAAGAGCGTTGAGAGTTTTCGCAGAAAGAAGTTGGAGCGTTCGTGAATGCGAGGGAAAGTGATGAAACAGTGCTGAGTGAAAATGGGTTTAAGGTTTTTTTTTTTCGAAATGGTTTTAGGAAGCGCAAACGGCAAATGAAGAGAGTCGTTGATGAAGCCACGTGTCGGGCGATGAGTGAAGGGTTTGGTGGAGCGTCAGAGCAGCAGAAGGTACAACCGCTTGGAAATTCTGCGTCAGTGCCACGTAGATCGGTGTTGACGTAGGCTTTTTCAGTCTTTTCGCTAGACAAGTCTCCGCTTAAGACTGGGGGGCTTGTGTACCGCCCTGGTGGTCGGGTGTGATGACGTGGCATCCTGCTACAGTATAAGCGTGTTGACAAGGCGCCAGGTTAGCAGAAGGGAAGGAAGTCGGGGGGCTCGTGTAGTCGCCAGTTGTTATATTGGCGTGTTCCGATCACCAGCTTACCAGAGTCGGCGATCGCCAGGTTCAAGGATGAAGTCGCCAGATGTAGATTCAGGCGACCTAGTCATTGGAGATCGCCAGGGCAAGCACATCACCGAAGAAGAAGGAGAAGCAGATTATGAAGGCGGCCGGCGAGACCACAGGGAAGGTGTATAAAGGCCCCTAACTCGCCAGTTCCAGTAGAGATCGCACTCCCAAGTTAGCTATGCACTGGGCAGTACCATGCATAAGTAACTTAGCCAAAATGAGAGTAGAAGCAGCGCCAAGTCAGGGAGCCTCCAGATGATGGCACGTGTACAGTTGGATGCGAGCCACGTGTCCAAGTCTGTAACTGTCAGGAGAGAGAAAGCTACCAGGTATATAAGAGTTCTTAACAAACTTTCTGAGGTACGCACGTTCAGTTCATACACTTTACGCTTGCGAGTTAGAGCTGATTGTGAGAGAGGATTTGCACGGTTCTTGTTCTCTTAGTATTTGGTGATCCCGTCACTGACTTGAGCGTTGGAGTGCGATCGGCCGCAGCGGCGCCGTACTGTTTCTTTGCAGGTTCTTGAGGTAGATCCCGAAGAGGAACGGAGGTGAGAAGCGGTGCGCACGTCGATCCTTTGACGAGGCAGTTTCCAGCGTTCCGGTCAACAGGCAGGATCACATCCCAATTAAGTATTTCTGATTTTCTGCCAATTTTAACATTAGTTTCCCTTTGTGTCCAGCAAGACCTAGCATATTCTTGAAAACTAAGGGTGGCTAAGGGTACTTTTCTTTTCTCAATCACATGGTGGCAGACAAAAATTTGTTCTACCTTCATTTCTCAATCTAAATATGTTTCAACATTTTCTTTTCCACGAAAATGAGGTACATCTACCCTAACCTCTTTTGGGCTTTCTTTTTCATCTCATTTTCTTCACTCTCACTAGTTTCTTCTTTTTGGCTACTATATTCATCCTTTTCCCTTAAGATCATAGTTCTTTCATTGGGACATTGAGATGCTAAATGACCCTTACCAAGACATTTAAAACACTGACTTTCTCTAGCTTGAGTGTATGAGATATGCTCGTATTTGGATAGGTGTAGGGAAGGTTCTAGAGATGTTTCTTTTATATGTTCTTCCCCTCTTTGGAACTCATCATTGTCATAAGATACAGAGTATGAAATATGTTTTTGACTTAATTGTTTTCTCAAAATTTGTTTTTCAACTATAATGTTAAATTGAATCAAGTCATTTAAATCTCTATAAGGTAAAAGTTCAACTTTGTTTCTTATCTCAAGTTTGAAACCACTTGAAAACCTAGATATGGTGGTATGGTTTTCTTCATTAATCCTTGCCCTTATCATATATAACATCATTTGTTGCCAATATTCTTCTACACTCAGATTTCTTTGATGAAGTCTTTTGAGCTTGTCCATCAACTTCCTATTGTAATGTGAGGGAATATGGCGACAACTTAAGGCTCCCCTAAGGTCATTCCAAAATGTAATGGGAGGGTCCTTGTGGAGTTGTCTCTTTCTTTTTAAGACAGTCCACCAATACATAGCATTACCTTGAAAACTTAAGGTGGCTATGGGTACTTTCTTTTCTTCACTCACATGGTTGCAAGCAAACAATTGTTCTACCTTCATCTCCCAATCTAGATATGTTTCTACATCTTCTTTTCAATAGAAATGAGGTAGCTCTACCTTAACCTCCTTTGGGCTTTCTTTTCTTTCTTTTCTACTAGGGGGTGGTTGATAACATTCATTAATTCTAAAGCTTTGTTCCCTAAAAGAATTATGTACCCTAGAGCTAGATGCATGAGAACTTCTCTTTGATTTGTTGTATTCATACTTTTCTTTAACCATTTGTATATATGAAAGTGATTGAGAGGCTATTTGTTTAAAAAGAGATTTGATAGACTCTCCTTCACTTTCATTAGAATGATGAGAAGACATGGTTAAAGTTATGTATTGTAAGTAATTTACCCAAAAAAAAGAGAAGGAGAGTAATGAGGGTAGCTTCCCAGGAAAGGGAGGTAGATCACTTGGATCTCTTAAGTACCAAGTCTTTCCTTGTCATAATCTATCCCTCAAAACTTTTCACAAATCTTTTTCTAAGTAATTCACTTATATCACAATTAGGAATGAAAAACACAATTTTATGCAATAAAAAATGCAAAGCAATTAAACAATACAAAGCAAGTAAGCAACGCAAAGCAATTAACAAAAACACAATTAAAGTTTACTAACTAGAAAGCTTTAAAGCTAAGCCTATCCTAAGGTGAGGCTTCTAGACGCTTAGATCCATTGAAGACACACTCACCATCTAATACGTAATTATTCCACTAATTAATCAAAGTTGAATGCAATTACAATTCAAAAAGAAATACAATAGTGTACCGCCCAGGTAGTCGGAAGTGATGACGTGGCAGCAAGCTATTATGTAGGCGTGTCAAGCAGGGCTCATGGCTGGCAGAAGGGAAGGAAGTCGGGGGGCTCGTGATGGAAGAGGGCCCAAGCTCACCACACTATGAAAGCCAAGCTTCCAAGGCTAAGACCGTCTAGCTTATGAAGAGGAGCGTCTAGACTCAAAGAGGAGCGTCTAGCCTAAGATATGGAGCGTCTAGGCCATGATGGGGGAGTGGCTACATAAGGAGCATCTAGAAGGACCGTCTAGCTCACCACACATGGATCAAGCTACGGTTTGGGAAAGCCTTGTAATTGGTACATGAAGGCCCATTAGGGGTACTTAGTAGATAGGATAGTGTAGAAAGCACTTTTGGATGGAAACATTCTAGAATCTAGGGTTGTGTGGCCGGTCATTGCACATGGCACATGGCTTAGAATTTAGATTTAATTTTGGTTTTCTTTTTCTTAGAATTCAGCTTAACATTTACGTCCAAGATAGCCTATAAATAGGAAGGCTATCTCATTGTATTTTTCAAGTTTAATTGAGTAAGGTTATGCTGCCATTTTTGTGCACAAGCTTTACTTCTCCTAGAAATCTAGGCTCTAAACTTCAATCCTTTCACCTTCTCCCTTGAGCTGGCCGAACCACTCAAACACCATACTCATCATGCACCTACAAGGCCAACACAACTCCTAGGAGGGTCTTGATCATCTCACCCATTGCTTTCGCACCTTTTTTTCTACTTTGATTCAAGAAGAACACATGAAAATGCCATCAGCTCGTGTAGTCGCCAGTTATTAAGTTGGCGTGCTCCGATCTCTAGCATACCTAAACCGGCGGTCAACGGGTTTGAGATGAAGTCGCCGGATGCGAACCCAGACGACCAAATGGTTAGAGATCGCCGAAAGAAGGACATCGCCGAAGGATCAGGGAAGCTTGTTCCAGGCTTTCGAAGCACAGGATAAAGTCGTCAGATAGTCATTTCCTAGCTAGCCAAAGGTTGAGGTCGGGGAACAGCTCACCTGGACATGCACGATGAAGCAAGTGAAGTAGATCATGAAGGCGGCCGGCGAGACCACATGGAAGGTGTGTATGAAGGCACCCGTACTCGCCACGCAGAAGAGATCACGCTCCAAGGCAGCTATGCGCTGAGTTGTTCCATGCATAAGTAACTTAGCCAAAAGCCTGAAGAATAAGAAGTGGCGCCCAAGTCAAGGATGCTCCAGATGGTGACACGTGTACAGCTGGATGCGAGCCACGTGTCCAGATGTGTAACTATCAGGAGAGAGAAAGTGCACAGGTATATAAGAGATTCTAACGAACTTCTGAGGTACGCACGTTTAGATTACTTCTTTACGCCTGCGAGAACTTGAGTACGCTGAGAGAGAATTTTGCACGATTCCTGAGAGTACTTAAGTCTTCTCTTAGTATTTGGTGGTTCAATCGCTGACTTGGGCGTCGAAGCGTGATCGGCCGCAGCGGCGCCGTTCTGTCTTTTGCAGGTTCTTGAGGTGAATCAAGGCGAATGACCGAAGCTGACACGGTGCAGAAGTCGATCCAGATTTGACGAAGCAAGGTTCTTGCGTCCTGGTCAACAGGCAGGATCATCAGGCGCCCACCGTGGGGCCGTGTAAAACTTGTTCCCATCCACAGCATGAGTTCTTGGAAGTTTCTGCAGTTTCTGTGTGTTTGTGTGCTGGTGCAACCATTTTCCGCCGTTCATTCAAGCTTTGTTCGGTAGATTCGTGCTTTTCACCGATCGTTCGAGGTTTTGTTCGGTGAGCTGAGGTTTTTCGCTGTTTACGCGAGTTTTAATCGGTGAAATCGAAGCTTCGACGCTCGTACGGATTTTCGACCGGTGAATCAGAGGTTTTGGTGGAAAAACTGAAGGTCTGTGGTAGAGTTGTGAGTTTCTGTGAAGGTTTGCTGTTGAGGTTGTGTTCTTGAAGTTCTTTGGAGTTTGTGAAGTTCTGACCGATTGATTGCTGGATCGATCGTTGCTGAAGGAGGTTTTGTTCGTCGCTCATTGTGATCTGTCAAGTTTTCATGAGAAAGATGAGAAGCAACCGTTCAAGTCCAGTTGCTGCTGAAGGCGCCATGACTATGGCGCAGATGGTGGAGATTATGTGTGCGTTGCAGTCGAATGTGGAAGCCTCGCGCATAGAGCAGGCAAAGATGCATGAGGACCTGGTCGCCTCTCAGGCCAGGAATGAAGAGCTCAGCAGAGTGACTGAGGAATTGCGCCAAGCTCTTCAGGAGCAGCAAGGGCGCCCAGTCGCTGAAGAGGTCGCGCCGTCGACGCCGCCTCACGTTTTCCCCATGCCTTTTGCTCAGGCGATCACAGACACGCCTATCCCTGCGAGTGTGGTACTTGTGAAGGCTACTTTCACCGGCGTGGAGGATCCTGAGGCGCATCTCACCACGTTCCACACGCAGATGATGCTGTCAGGAGGATCGGATGCTGTGTATTGCAAGCTGTTTGTGAGCACGCTCCATGGGACAGCGCTGGAATGGTTTGTGAGCCTGCCTAGAGGTTACATAACCAATTTCCAGCAGTTTTCGAAGCTCTTCGTCAAGCAGTACATAGTGAACAAGGCGCCGCCTAGGGTGTCTTATGATCTGTTCGACATAAGGCAGTACCAGGGAGAGTCCCTCAGGGACTACTTGAATCGTTTTGGGGCGCAGATGGTCCGCTCGCCAGCCAAGGACGAAGAGATGTTCGTATACGCCTTCAAAAAGGGCATGCTGCCGGGACCTTTCTGCGAGGCACTGATCAGGGCTCACCCCGCCACGTTTGCTGAGGTTAGGCGACTTGCGGTGGCCCACATCGCCGATGAGAGTGAGGTCGCCGAGAAGAGAGGGAGTGTGGCCCCCGCTAGGCCACGTGCCCAGACCAGGATCCAGCCACAGAGGGTGCTGGAGACAACGGCGGCCAAGAGGGATCAAAGGACCCGCCATCCTTATGATCCAAGGAAAAACAAGGGCAGGGGCCCAGGGCGCCCCAGGGAGTACAATCGCCCGCCAAAGCATTAATTTGTCATGGGACTGGCGGACCTGATCGCCATCCCCAATATAGCAGCCAGGCTCAAAGCACCCGAGAAAGTGGGCGACAAGGTGTTGGGACCAAAGCCAGACGCCTAGTGCGAATTCCACCAGGGCACCGCGTCACAGAGGAAGTATGCAAGGTTTGTGATGACGGTGGATATGTTCAAGGACCACTCGCCGGATGTGGACATCACGTTCACAAGGGAAGATCTCAGGGACGTTGTGCCTCATGACAACGATCCAATAGTCATCTCGCTTGTTACGGCGGGAAGGAAGGTCCACAGGGTTCTGGTGGACCAAGGAAGCTCGGCAGATGTGATGTTCTGGCCGACTTTCACACAGTTGCAGTTGCCCCTTGACCAGCTGAGGCCCTATGGAGGGTGCTTGTATGGTTTCGCTAGCGATCAGGTGGAGGTCAGGGGGTATATAGAGTTAAGAACTACATTCACGGATGAGGCGGGCTCGGGGACGGAGAAAATCAAGTACCTCGTCGTGAATGCTCCCTCAGCATATAACATTCTGTTGGGAAGGCCAACACTCAACAGAATAGGAGTCGTGCCTTCAACCAGGCACATGAAGGTGAAGTTGCCGTCGATGGAAGGGGTGGTGATCACCATCAAATCTGACCAAAAGGAAGTGATGAAATGCTACGAGAATAGCCTGAAAAACAAGAGGTCAGTAAGTTACATCACAACGACACCGCCTCTCGGTGTGGAGCCCAAGCCAACAGAGTGGAGAGTTGTTGGTGCAGCGATGGAGGTGGCAGTCGGGGGCGACGTCGCCATGATGGATGCTGAGGCTGAGGGAGAGAACGCCGAGCGGGAAGAAGAGGCGAGGAACCGCCCAGAGGAAGCGAGGGAGCTGAGAATTGCCAGGGCGGTGATCGCCAGGGAAGCTAGACCCAAACCCGTCGAGGAATGGCTCGAAAGGGAGATCGGGGGAAAGGTCTTCAAGTTGGGAAGATCCTTGGAGGCTGAGCTCCAAGACCAGATCCCCAAGGTGATAGAGCGGCATCTGGATGCTTTCGCATGGTCTGCTTCAGACATGCCGAGAATCGACCCCGACTTCTTGTGCCACCATCTAGCAATGGACAACCAGGTCAGACCAGTGCGACAAAGAAGAAGGAAATTCAACGAGGAGAGAAGGCAGGCGATCAGGGATGAAACCCAGAATCTCCTTGCTGCAGGCCATATCAGGGAAGTCCAGTACCCTGAGTGGCTGGCCAATGTCGTGCTGGTGAAGAAAAGCAATGGGAAATGGCACATGTGCGTCGATTTCACTTATCTGAACAAGGCTTGCCCAAAGGATTCGTATCCTTTGCCAAGCATAGACGCCCTGGTCGACAGTGCTGCAGGGTGTAAGTTGCTGAGTTTCCTGGACACCTTCTCGGGGTACAACCAGATAAAGATGCATCCCATGGATGAAGAGAAGACCGCCTTCATGACCGAGAGATCGTGCTACTGTTACAAGGTGATGCCCTTTGGGCTGAAGAACGCAGGGGCCACGTACCAGAGGTTGATGGACAGGGTACTTGCACCAATGCTGGGGAGGAATGTGCAAGCGTACGTTGATGACATGGTCATGACCTCGTCGGAGAAAAGCAAGCACGTTGCGGACTTGGAGGAGTTGTTCACCACAATCGCCAAGTTCAGGCTAAAGCTGAACCCCGAGAAATGCATCTTTGGCGTGGAGGCGGGGAAATTCTTGGGATTCCTCTTAACTGAAAGAGGAATAGAGGCCAATCCTGATAAGTGTGCTGCCATCTTGGCGATGAGGAGCCCGGCTACCGTGAAGGAAGTGTAGCAACTTACAGGTCGGATGGCCGCCCTGTCTCGTTTCGTATCAGCTAGCGGAGAGAAGGGTCATCCGTACTTTCAGTGTTTAAGGCGGAACAACAAGTTTGCCTGGACGAAGGAGTGTGAAGAGGCCTTCGTCAAGCTTAAAGAGTACCTGGCGAGCCCGCCGGTTTTGTGCAAACCGTTGGTGGGAACCCCTCTCAGGTTGTACTTTGCTGTGACTGAGAGGGCGGTGAGTGCGATGCTCGCCCAAGACCAGGACCAGGCTCAAAAGCCTATTTATTTCGTCAGTAAAGTGTTGCAGGGCCCGGAGGTGAGGTATCAGGCCTTGGAGAAAGCCGCGCTGGCTGTGGTATTTTCGGCGAGGAGGTTGCGCCACTATTTTCACAGTTTTACAATACTGGTGATGACCGACTTGCTCATCCAGAAGGTTCTGAAGAAGCCCGATGTAGCTGGGAGGATGGTGAAGTGGGCGGTGGAGCTGTCGGAGTTCGATATCAAGTATGAGCCCCGAGGTCCAATCAAGGGGCAGATTTTTGCTGATTTCGTGGTTGAGCTCTCGTCAGAAGCAGCGCGAGTTGAGGGGGATGATTTCCGTTGGGTGCTCTCGGTGGGCGGATCGTCGAACCAGCAAGGTAGCGGTGCTGGAGTCATCTTGGAAGGGCCCAACGGCGTGCTGATTGAGCAGTCCCTGAGGTTTGCCTTCAAAGCCAGCAACAATCAAGCAGAGTATGAGGCGCTGATCGTCGGAATCTTGCTGGCCAAGGAGATGGGAGCTAGGGTGCTGATGGCTAAGAGTGACTCGTTGCTGGTCACGGGACAAGTAATAGGCGAGTTCCAGGCCAAGGATCCACAAATGGCGGCTTACCTGGAGTATGTGCAGGAGTTGAAGAGTTCCTTTGTCTCCTTTGAAGTGGTGCATGTGCCCAGAGAGCAGAATGCCCGAGCTGACTTGCTAGCTAAGCTCGCCAGTTCGGGCAAGGGAGTTAGGCAGAGGACGGTGATCCAAGAAACTCTGAAGACGCCTAGAGCATTTGTGGCAGATCACCTGGTTCTTCAAATAAGTAAGTCGACGGAGAAAGCGGCGAGGAGTCACAGGTCTTTGACTCAGGAGACCTTGAGATCGCCGAGAATAAGAGCATGTCGGGGAGAGAGGGTGTGATGTGATTCCACTAGCCATATAGAGAAAGGTTCTTGACCTTCTTAGGAATCACCTTGAGTTGGACATTATAGAGACACTTTTCTTAGAGTTGGATCATTGTTCTAAGACAAGAACTCACCAAAAACTAGTACCAAATCCCAAACTCATTTGGATGAACCAATTATAGTCAAATTGAACCGAATAAGGTGGAAGAAAAAGCAATTGCACCGAACATATTACTTATGGAATGAATTGAACCGAACAAATGAGCTAGAAAAGCAAAGGAACAAGATGAATGGACTAAAATATAAAACTGCCGAACCAAAACTCATAAAAAACAGCAAGAACACCAAACCAAAACTCAAGAACACAAGCTAACAAAAACAATAGAAAGAGGAGGAAGGAAGGAGAAGAGAGTGCTCATGAAGATGGAAGGATGTTGGATGATCTCGCCACTAGAAGTGTGGAATGCTCCTAGATAAGAGTGATGCCGCCACTTGAGGACTCCATTGATCCATCAAGATAAGACTAGAGAAGAAGGCTCCAAAAGCTCTCCAAAGTTCACTCAAAATTTGAGTAGAGTTTTCTTAGATTAATTCCAATCTCAAAAATACAAAGAGAGCACCTCTATTTATAGCCTAAGGTGCTGAAATGTAAGCTACACAAATTCAAAAACTCCCTCCTAAAAAAGCTTCTAGAATTGGCGCCTAAAACAAAGCATGAGGAAGGTGTGATCCCTTCTCTCACTTTGGCACCTCCTTATTTACTCCTACACCTATCTACTAACACACCCCCCCTAAGACTCCTAACTAAAGACTAAAAGATGCTTTAACAATAGAGGTTTCTAATGTTTCCCTCTAAGCACCTTCAACAATATTCTTTATTATTTAATACTTGGCCTTGCCCTTCATGGGATGGTTTTTGGGCTTTTGTGGGCTTTGGCCTTCTTGGGCTTGGGCTTGGGCTTTATCTTTTGCAAAGATTAACAAGAAAAACCTTCCCCTTGCGGTCAAAGGGATGTGGGAACCCTTCTCAGCAAAACTCAAAATGATGGCAGAGGATCTCCCCTCCATCATATCAAAAGCTGTGGAGAGTTCCAGCAAGAAACTCCAGGACGACATCTCTGTGCTCCAAGAGGAGAATCGCCTAATAAGGATCGAGGCGGAGAAGTTGTCCTGCAACCTTATGCTGGCGGAGATCGACCATTCGCGAGTGGAGGATGCTATGAGCACTGAGCTGCGGGTGGTGCGCAAGGAGGCCACCGATCTACGCCATAGGGTGCACCTTTTGGCTCAAGAGAAAATTGAGCTGGAGAGCAAACTGGTCCCCTACCGTCTCAAGGTGGCTGGCCTGGAGGCGTCGATCAAAGCGGATGCCGCCAAGGTAGAAAGCCTTGAGAAGAGGTCGGTAGATCGGGAGGTCCTCTTGGGGAAAGTCGAAAAAGAGAGAGATGACACCATGGCTAAACTTGTTGAGGCCAAAAAGGATAACGAAGGGATCGCCGCAGAGCTGGCCCAGGCGCAGGCGGAAAACAAGAGGATTACTGAAGACCTTCTTCAAGCTCGTGAGAGGGCTGAAGAACTAAAACAGCAGACCGAGGGGCTCAAGAAGCAAACTGAAGAACTCGAGCTGAGCTCTGCCCAAATCCTCGCTGCTGGGTTTGACACCGCCCTGGAGCAATTCGCCTGCCAGTACCCTGATCTGGACCTTTCCATGGTGTCGCTAAACAATGAAGTGGTGGATGGGAAGATCGTTCCCTCTGAAGACTAGCTGCTTCCCTCCATCACTTATTCATCTGTCTTTCTCTTACACGATTTACTTGTAATAATTTTTCCCCCTTTGGTACATGTAATTTAAACTGATGCCACTGTGTTATGACATTTCCTGCCTCTTTATATAATCTCCCTGTCAGCTTTATTTCCTCTTGTATAAATCGTTTAAACGAAATTGACTTAGCAATTCTGCGAGCGCGACTGTTCAATAACTGCTTCAAACTACCGACTTTCGAATGATAGTCTCCTAACAACTTGTGAATTCTTAAGATAATGAACCTCAGCGCGAAACCACTTTCCAAACAACGAGCTTCAACCCAACTAGTAGTTTAAAACATAGCTCACCCGATCTGCCTTATCAAAACGGGCCTTAACTCTTGCTATTGCTTGAATTTCTTCTGATCGCCAAAGACTCTTGGCGATACCAGCTTCCTCTCGCCTTCATAGCTTTGCCCTTGTCCCCTCATCTGGGGGTAGAGGCGCCTTTCGGATCCTTCTCTACCTTCCCTGACTTTCAGGACAGCGAGCTGGGTAGCTAAGTGTTCTCTTCGAACCTACCTTAGCTATCCTTGAAAATTCTTCCACCCTCCACACCGTACCTGAACTCGTTCGAGACGAGAAGGATTTTATCTTGCCTGAACTCGCTCGACGGCGAGAAGGTCTTTAACTCGCCTGAACTCGCTCATCGGCGAGAAGGTCTTTAACTCGCCTAAACTCGCTCATCGGCGAGAAGGTCTTTAACTCGTGCCTCTACATTGCCCCATGGGCTACATCTTCTCTCCCCTGGAAGCACTGAGGACTTTTTACTGGTGCCTCTACATTGCCCCAGAGGCTACATCTTCTCTCCTCTGGAAGCACTGAAGACTTTTTACTCTTTCTCGCCTGCACTCGCTCGACGGCGAGGAGGTCTTTATCTCTTTCTCGCCTCAGGACGCGCGAGGGCGTTGAGGTCTTTTAACTGGTGCCTCCGATCGCCGAGAGACGATGAGGACTTTAAACTTTAACTGATGCCGCCAATCGCCGAAAGACGATGGGGACTTAGAAATTCTTTAGAAAGCATGCGACATAACTTCAAAACTCGCCTTAAATCACTTTTGGGTGACAAGGTCTTTCTTTTTCAAAAACTCTTGCAATAACAACAAGCATGCAATCTAAAACACCTTGAACTTCGAAAACCCTTCTTTATTGGGTGGCCTCATTAAAAACCCTCCTTAGGGAAAAAAGAGTGCCCCCTTTTAAACTGTTTTAACAGAAAGCTTGCAAACTCTTCGTGTTTATTTTACTTACAAAGCTTTTAATTGTAATATACTTTGAGGTGCGTGGCGTTCCAGGTGCGAGGGATCGCCCCTCCTTCCAACATTTCTAAGCGGTATGCGCCGTTCCCGAGCGCCTCGGTTATCCTGAACGGTCCCGTCCACTTAGGCGACAGCTTGTTCTCCATCTCGTACTGGTGGGCCTTCCTCATCACCAGGTCGCCTTCCCTGAACTGCCTTGGCATCACCTTCGAGTTATACCTTCGTTCAATCCTTCTTTTCACTGCCTCAGCCTTCACTCTCGCCTCCTCCCTGACCTCATCCAGCAAATCCAGATTCAGCCTTCTTTCCTCATTCGAGTCTTCCGCTACGAAGTTCTGGAATCTCGGCGAGCTCTCTTGCATTTCCACTGGAATCATTGCGTCGCATCCATAGACTAGGCTAAACGGGGTCTCATGGGTTCCTGACTGCTCGGTGGTGTGGTATGCCCAAACTATACGGGGTACTTCCTCAGCCCACGATCCCTTGGCTTTCTCTAGCCTTCTCTTCAAACCTCTCAGCAATACCCGATTGGCCGACTCTACTTGGCCATCCGTCTGAGGGTGCTCGACGGATGCAAACACTTGTTGAATTCCCACCCCTTCGCACAGCTTCTTCAACAGGTGACTTGCAAACTGAGTTCCGTTATCTGACACCAGGCACTTGGGCACACCAAACCGCCACACGATGTTCTTCCACACAAAGCTCTCGATCTTGTGCGCGGTGATCTGGGCCACTGGCTCTGCTTCGATCCACTTGGTGAAATACTCAATCGCCACCACCAAGTACTTCATCTGCCTGATCGCCAATGGGAAGGGTCCCAGAATGTCGATCCCCCATGTATGAAACGGCCAAGGGCTGTAAATCGACTTCAACTCCTCGGGAGGCGCCTTGTGCCAATCGGCGTGCTGCTGACATTGCTTGCAACACTGCGCGTACTTCTTGCAGTCTTCTCTCATTGTTGGCCAGTAGTAACCTGCACGGAGAGTCCTTGCGGCCAGAGCTCGACCCCCGACGTGGCTTCCACATATCCCTTCATGGAGCTCAGCCATGATTCTTGTACATTTCTCTCCATGCACACATTCCAGGAGTGGGTGAGTGAACCCAAACCTATACAACTCGCCATCAATCATCGTGAACTTGCTGGAGTTCTTCTTTATCTTCCTGGCCTCCGTCGGATCCAGCGGGAGAAGGCCATCCGCCAGGCATCGCTTGTACTGTGTTACCCAGGTGTCTGGCTCATGGGTAGCGCAGACCTATGCCACGTTCACCTTCTCTCCCCGACATGCCCTTATTCTTGGCGATCTCAAGGTCTCCTGGGTCAAAGACCTGTGACTCCTCACCGCTTTCTCCGTCGATTTGCTTATCTGAAGAACCAGGTGATCTGCCACAAATGCTCTGGGTGTCTTCAGAGTTTCTTGGATCACCGTCCTCTGCCTACCCCCTTGCCTGAACTGGCGAGCTTAGCTAGCAAGTCAGCTCGGGCATTCTGCTCTCTGGGCACATGCACTACTTCAAAGGAGGCGAAGGAACTCTTCAACTCCTGTACATACTCCAGGTAAGCCGCCATTTGTGGATCCTTGGCCTGGAACTCACCTGTTACTTGTCCCGTGACCAACAGCGAATCACTCTTAGCCATTAACACCCTAGCTCCCATCTCCTTGGCCAGCAAGATTTCGGCGATCAGCGCCTCATATTCTGCTTGATTGTTGTTGGCCTTGAAGGCAAACCTCAGGGACTGCTCGATCAGCACGCCGTTGGGCCCTTCCAAGATGACTCCAGCACCACTGCCCTGCTGGTTCGACGATCCGTCCACCGAAAGCACCCAACGAAAGTCATCCCCCTCAACTCGTGTCGCTTCCGACGAGAGCTCAACCACGAAATCTGCGAAAATCTGTCCCTTAATCGGACCTCGGGGCTCATACTTGATGTCGAACTCCGACAGCTCCACCGCCCACTTCACCATCCTCCCAGCTACGTCGGGCTTCTTCAGAACCTTCTGGATGGGCAAGTCGGTCATCACCAGTATTGTGAAGCTGTGGAAACAGTGGCGTAACCTTCTTGCCGAAAAAACTACTGCCAGTGCAGCTTTCTCCAGGGCCTGATATCTCATTTCGGGGCCCTGCAACACCTTACTGAAAAAATAAATAGGCCTTTGGGCCTGATCTTGGTCTTGGGCGAGCACCGCACTTACCGCCCTCTCAGTCACAGCAAAATACAACCTGAGAGGGGTCCCCATCAGCGGTTTGCACAAAACCGGCGGGCTCGTCAGGTACTCTTTAAGCTTGACGAAGGGTTCTTCACACTCCTTCATCCAAGCAAATTTGTTATTCCGCCTTAAACACTAGAAATACGGAAGGCCCTTCTCTCCGCTAGCCGACACGAAACGAGACAGGGTGGTCATCCGACCCGTGAGCTGCTGCACCTCCTTCACGGTCGTCGGGCTCCTCATCGCCAAGATGGCGGCACACTTATCAGGGTTGGCTTCTATTCCTCTCTCAGTTAAGAGGAACCCCAAGAACTTCCCAGCCTCCACGCCAAAGATGCACTTCTCGGGATTCAGCTTTAACCTGAACTTGGCGATCGTAGTGAACAACTCCTCCAAGTCCGCAACGTGTTTGCTCTTTTCTGGCGAGGTCACGACCATGTCATCCACGTAGGCTTGCCCATTCCTTCCCAGCATTGGTGCAAGTACCCGATCCATCAACCTCTGGTATGTGGCCCCGGCGTTCTTCAGACCAAAAGGCATCACCTTGTAGCAGTAGCATGACCTCTCGGTCATGAAGGCGGTCTTCTCCTCATCCCTAGGATGCATCTTTATCTGGTTGTACCCTGAGAAGGCATCCAGGAAGCTTAGCAACTTACACCCTGCAGCATTGTCGACCAGGGCATCTATACTTGGCAAAGGATATGAATCCTTTGGGCAGGCCTTGTTCAGATCAGTGAAGTCGACGCACATGCGCCACTTCCCATTGCTTTTCTTCACCAGCACGACGTAGCCACTAAGGGTACTGCACCTCCCTGATATGGCCTGCAGCAAGGAGCTTCTGGGTTTCGTCTCTAATCGCCTGCCTCTTCTCCTCGTTGAACTTCCTTCTCCTCTGTCATACCGGTCTGACCTGGTTGTCCATCGCCAAATGATGGCACAAGAAGTCGGGATCGATCCCGGGCATGTCCGAAGCGGACCATACGAACGCATCCAGATGCCGCTCTATCACCTTGGCGATCTGGTCCTGGAGCTCAGCCTCCAGAGATCTTCCCAGCTTGAAGATCTTTCCCCCGATCTCCCTTTCGAGCCACTGCTCGACGGGTTTTGGTCTAGTTTCTCTGGCGATCACCGCCCTAGCGATTCCCAGCTCCCTCGCTTCCTCGGGGTGATTCCTCGCCTCCTCCTCTCGACCGGCATTCTCCTCCCTCAACTCAGCATCCACCATCATCACGTCGCTTGCGGCGGTCTCCTCTATTACCGTCGGCCTGAGCTTCACACCGGGAGGCGGGGTGGTTGTCACGTAACTCACGGACCTCTTGTTCTTCAGGCTATTCTCATAGCAATTCTTTGCCTCTTTTTGGTCGGATTTGATGGTGATCACCACCCCTTCCATTGATGGCAACTTCACCTTCATGTGCCTGGTGGAAGGCACAGCTCCTATCCTGTTGAGTGTTGGTCTTCCCAACAGAATGTTGTATGCTGAAGGAGCGTTCACGACGAGGTACTTGATTTTCTCAGTTCTCGAGCCCGCCTCATCCGTGAACGTAGTTCTCAACTCAATGTACCCCCTGACCTCCACCTGATCGCCAGCGAAGCCATACAAACACCCTTCATAGGGCCTCAGCTGGTCAAGGGGCAACTCCAACTGCGTGAAAGTCGGCCAGAACATTACGTCTACCGAGCTTCCTTAGTCCACCAGAACCCTGTGGACCTTCCTTCCCGCCTAATCAGCGAGATGACTATAGGGTCGTTGTCGTGAGGCACAACGTCCCGAAGATCTTGCTTTGTGAACGTAATGTCCACATCCGGCGAGTGGTCCTCGAACATGTCCACCGTCATCACAGACCTCGCATACTTCTTCCTCTGTGACGCGGTGCATCCACCACCTGAGAAACCTCCTGCAATGGTGTGGATCTCTCCGTGAGTAGGCATCTCGTGCTGTTGAGCCTCACCACCTGCGGGCTGGGAGCTCGACGCACCCCCCGTCCTTCTATCCAGCAAGTAATCATTTAGGAACCCGCTCTTGACCAGGTCGTCGAGCTGGTATCCTAAAGCCAAACATGAGTCCACGGTGTGGCCAAAGCCCTGGTGGAACTCGCACCAGGCGTCTGGCTTTGGTCCCAACACCTTGTCACCCACCTTCTCGGGCATCTTCAGCCTGGCTGCTATATTAGGAATGGCGATCAGATCCGCCAGTCCCATCACGAACTTATGTTTCGGCTGGCGATTGTACTCCCGACGTGCTAGTTGAGGGCGCCCCGGGCCTCTACCCTTGTTTTTTCTTGGATCGTAAGGATGGCGAGTCCTCTGATCCCTCTTGGCCGCCGCTGTCTCCAGCACCCTCTGTGGCTGGATCCTGGTCTGGGCACGTGGCCTAGCGGGGGCCACGCTTCCCCTCTTCTCGGCGACCTCACTTTCATCGGCGATGTGGGCCACCGCAAGTCGCCGAACCTCAGCAAACGTGGCGGGGTGAGCCCTAATCAACGCCTCGCAGAAGGGTCCTGGCAGCACGCCCTTCTTGAACGCGTAGACCAACATCTCTTCATCCTTGGCCGGCGAGCAGACCATCTGCGCCCCAAAACGATTCAAGTAGTCCCTGAGGGACTCTCCTTGGTACTGCCTTATGTCGAACAGATCATAAGACACCCTAGGCGGCGCCTTGTTCACTATGTACTGCTCGACGAAGATCTTCGAAAACTGTTGGAAGTTGGTTATGTGACCCGTAGGCAGGCTTACAAACCATTCCAGCGCTGTTCCCTGGAGTGTGCATACAAACATCTTGCAGTACACAGCATCCGATCCTCCTGACAGCATCATCTGCGTGTGGAACGTGGTGAGGTGTGCCTCAGGATCCTCTACGCCGGTAAAAACAGCTTTCACGGGTACTACACTCACAGGGATAGGCGTGTCCGTAATCGCCTGAGCGAAAGGCATAGGGAAAACGCGAGGCGGCGTTGACGGCGCGACCTCTTCAGCGACTGGACGCCCTCGCTGCTCCTGAAGAGCTTGACGCAATTCCTCAGTCACTCTGCTAAGCTCTTCATTCCTGGCCCGAGAGGCGACCAGGTCCTCGTGCATTCTTGCCTGCTCTATGCGCAAGGCTTCCACATTCGCCTACAGCGAACGCATGATTTCCACCATCTGCGCCATAGTCATGGCGCCTTCAGCAGCAACGGGTGCAACTGGACTTGAACGGTTGCTTCTCATCTTTCTCATGAAAACTTGACAGATCGCAAGGACTGACGAACAACACCTTCTTCAGCGCCGATCGATTCAGCGATCAATCGGTCAGAACTTCGCTAAACTCTGAAGAACCTCATGAGCACAACTTCGACAGCAAAACTTTCACAGAAACTCGCGACTCCACCACAACCTACCGCTTCTTCCACAAAAATCCGAACGAGCGGCGAAACTTAGATCTCACCGATTAAAACTCGCGTAAGCAGCGAAAAACCTCACCTCACAGAACAAGAACTCAAACGAACGGCGGAAAACGCGAATCTACCGAACAAAGCTTAGATGAACGGCAAAAAATGGTTGCACCAGCACACAACCACACAGAAACCGCAGAAACTTCCAAGAACTCACGCTGTGGATGGGAACAGGTTTTACACGGCCCCACGGTGGGCGCCTGATGATCCTGCCTGCTGACCAAAACGCTGGAGCCTTGCCTCGTCAAACCTGGATCGACTTCTGCGCCGTGTTAGCCTCCGTCCTTCACCGCGATCCACCTCAAGAACCTGTAAAAGACAGAACGGCGTCGCTGCGGCCGATCACGTTCCGACGCCCAAGTCAGCGACTGAACCACCAATTACTAAGAGAAAAACTCAAGAACTCTAAGGAACCGTGCAAAGTTCTCTCTCAGCGTACTCTCGTTCTCGCAGTTGTAAAGAAGTAATCTAAACGCGTGCGTACCTCAGAAGTTCGTTGGAAACTCTTATATACCTGGGCACTTTCTCTCTCCTGACAGTTACACATCTGGACACGTGGCTCGCATCCAACTGTACACGTGTCGCCATCTGGAGCATCCTTGACTTGGGCGCCACTTCTTACTCTTCAGGCTTTTGGCTAAGTTACTTACGCATGGAGCGCAAAGCTGCCTTGGAGCGTGATCTCTTCTGCATGGCGAGTTCGGGTGCCTTCATACGCACCTTCCCTGTGGTCTCGCCGGCCGCCTTCATGATCTACTCTACCTGCTTCACCGTGTATGCTCAAGTAAGCTGTCTCCCAACCTCATCCTCTAGCTAGCTAGGAAATGACTATCTGACTTCATCTTTGGCGATGTCCTTGTTTCGGCGATCTCTAACCACGAGGTCGTGTGGGTTCGCATCAGGCGACTTCTTCTCAACACGAGCCCGGAGCACGCCAACTTTAATAATTAGCGACCACACGAGCCCCCCGACTTCCTTCCCTTCAAACAGCCATGGGCCCTACTCAACACACCTACGTAATAGCTCGCTGCCACGTCATCACTTCCGACTACCAGGACGGTACAGACACCAAGAAAGCTTTTCACGACAAGAGCCAGGATGATGAGAATCAAATAAAGGAGGTTTTTATTAATGGAGGAAGAGGACATCCACCCTCACATTTGAAGTTCTTCCTTCTAGTCTTCTCAAAATTAAAAGAAGACATAAAATAAAGATGAGGCCCAAGCCCAAAGCCCAAGCCCAAGCCCAAGAAGGCCAAAGCCCAAAGAGCCCAAGTCCATCCCATGAGGGGCAAGGCCAAGCTTTGAAATACTCTTGTATAGTTTTAGGAGGTGTGGTTATTAAATAAAGGTGTGTGAAAATGTAAAATAAAGTCACATTGTCCATGTGACTTAGGAGAGTGGTGTATGTGTAGTTTTTGGGAGGTGTCATAGTAGAAAAAGGTCACACCTCCCATGTGACTTGTTTTTGGTGGGAATTTCAAATGAGTTTATTTGAAATTTCCCACCTATTTTTCAGCACCTTAGGCTATAAATAGAGTTGCTTCCTTTGTAAAATTGAGATTTGGAATTTGTAGTAAAGAAACTCTCCCAATTTGGTGATTGAGTGAGTGAGATTTGATTTCTCCTCTTCCTAGTCTCATCTTGAGTGCCTTGGTTCTCTCAAGTGGCGGCATTGCACACTTATCTTGGAGCATTCACACTTCAAGTGGCGTGTTCATCAACCAAGAACTACAACCACATAAGTCCTCTTTCTTCTCCATCTTCTCATTCCATTTCCGTGCCTATTTGAATTCCTAAACATGTCTTAGGTTCCTTTCTTGCTTTCTATTCGGTGTTCTTGCTTATTTTCATGTTTCAATCGGTTCATCTTCTTTCTCCTTGGATTTGTTCGGTGCATTTCAGTTTTGAAGCATTTTAATCGGTTCATTTCATTTGTTAAGCAATTTAATCGGTTCATTTGCATTTTTACATCTTTTAATTGGTTCAATTGGCAAGAAATGGGTCTTCCATGTGAGTTTGGTGTTTGGTGCAAGTTTTGGTGAGTTCTTGAAACTTAGAACATTGATCCAATTCTATTAAAAGTGCCTAAGCTATCTCCAACTCAAGTTGATTCCATAAAATGTCAAAGAATCATCTATATCTTGCTATTGGAATCACATCATGTGGTATCATGAGTCTTAGGTTCATTCTTGTTTAATTGTTGAGTTGTGTGCACTTTATTTCAAGAGCTCTTTTTAATTTCTTGCAATTTAAGTTTCTGTTTTAGAATTTTAATTGAGTTTTCTTGCTGTTTTTCTTTTGCTCCAAGTGTTTGTGGAAAGGTTTATGGCACTCATAATTCTTATGAGTATGGTTGCTCTTTTGGAATGGCATTATCCTTCCTAGAGTATACCTTAAGCTTCCTTTCACTTGTTACAATTTGTGTTGTGTCTTTTAATTTTTGAATCATGTCAAGTTTTGTCTTAGTCATGTTATTCCATATATGTCATTACTTCTAGTAGTACTTTTATTGTTTTGATATTGTTTCTTGCTTTGGTGTCATATAATTTTCTGAATTGATGTTGATCCTTTGTGCATTTTCTTTTTAGAATTGAGTTCATACTTGTATTCTAGACCTATACAAGTTCCACTACATCATTTTCTATTATGTCTTTGCTAGTTCATCATTCTGTTTTTTTATTCCTATTAGGATTCCTCTGTTTCTGAAAAGAGTGCTTACTGTTTTTCCTTATTGCAACTGATTTACGTACTGTAAAATTCTGAAATTCTGGATTTGAGATATTCAAAGTGTTAGAAAAGAATAGAAAAAAGAATCATTCAAAAATATGAAGTACACAAAAAATGATAAATAAAATAAAAAAAGTGTACATTCCTGCCGAAAAAAATACGGTAATCTGGCAGTGATTTTAAAAAATTTATTTCTCTCAATTGGCTTACTGTTTTTAATTGATTCCAGTGCCATTTTTGAGTTAACATCTTGAAGTTTCTGTGGTATAAATTTCATAATCCAGTTCGCTCTACAACGTTCCAGTTAAATCAGTGAATATCAAACACAGTTTGCATAAAAAAAAAAAAAATTTCCAGTAGCTAAATTTTTTGTTTTCTTCATCTACTCTAGAACTTTTCCTTAAGTATTCTTTTGTGTGCCTACTTTTCTCATTGAGTTCTTTATTTTCTTGATTGTCTTTCATTCTTACTCTTTGAGTTTGTCTTACATATAGTTTTCCTTTTGCAATTACCTTTCCTTGCTTATACCTTTTCTTGTTTGTCTTTATTGTTTCTTTGGTTTTGTGGTGGTTTGCTCTTAAGATTGGTGTGCTTGCTTTGACATATTTCATTTGAGGATTCCAAGGCCTCAAGATCAGATTGGTGCAAGAACATTATTTCTTTGAGAGTGATCTCTTTTTTCAGCCTCATTTCACTTCGGCAGTTTCATTGCCAAGCTCACTGTTTTTGCTAATTTTGTTTCTTAACTTGTTTGCTGTTTTTGTGTGTTTGCTGTTTTTTATTTGCAAAATGGCTGGCTATTCAAGTGGTGCATCTTACAAACAGCATTCTCCTTCCAAAGCTTCAGTCCTTGGTGAAGAAGAACATAGAAGAAGGAGGCATCACCATCATTCTCATGAAGAGAGCTATAACCGTGACCAAAGATATCACCAAGTGTTCAACATTGCTTGTAAAAAAGTCCCTAGTTTTAATGGTGATAGTGATCCTAATGTGTATTTAGATTGGGAGACTAAGGTTGACCATTATTTTCATGTGTATAGGGTCCAAGATGACGATAAACTTAGGATAGTTTCTTCATCCTTTGTGGGCTATGCCAAAGAATGGTGGCATAAAATTGTAATGGACATTATATATCGCAAGAAACCTCCCGTGGTTTCTTGGAATGCTTTGAAAGAGTGTATGCGCGCGAGGTTTGTTCCTCCTTCTAGGAAGGAACACTTGTTGAAGTTCCAAAGGCTTCCTCAAGGACATAGGATGATAGAAGACTACTTTCAAGATTTTGAAACAACTTTGACTAAAATGAATATGCATGCTAATGAAGAGTCAAAGATAAAATGGTTTGTACGTGGTTTGAGAAGAGATATTAGAGAACTTATAGAATTAAATGAGTACTCTTCTTTAAAGAAAGTGTTTCGCCAAGCCATCAAGGTGGAATCCTATCTTTTGAAATCAACTTTCAAAAATACTCATGATGATGATTTCTACAACTCTTCTAGGAAGGATGCCCACAAAATTTTTACTCAAAATTCTCCTTCCAATTTTTCCAAACAAACCATGTTTCCAAACAAAGTTTCTACTACAAATCTTTCTACTCCTAAGTCACCTACCAAAACTTCAAATATCAAATGTTTTAAATGTTTAGGTTTTGGGCACATAGCTCTTCATTGTCCACAAAAGCAAATCTTAAAGATCAACAAGGTAAAACAAGACCTAACTCACCCACCTACCACAAGTAAACAAGAAAAAGACAAAGAAGGCCAAGTTGACATGGGTCTTATCCTTTCACCTCCAAGGTGTTTTCCTTCCTTATCTTTTTCATTACCCAAGGTTCCTATTTCACCACCATCTTGGTTAAAAAATGTTAGGGATGATTTGTTCATACCTCCTAATGGTTGTCACCATTTAAGAGGTCTTTTTCCAAAACATCACATCATTCCCAAACAAATTTTTCCAACTTGGTCGATTTATAGAACCTCCTTTTCTGAAATCCCATTATTTACAAATGCTAAGTCATGTTTACATTTTTCTTCCACTTTTAATTGTAAAACTAAACTGACTTTGTTATATGCAGGGATTCAGAATTCGTGGACGAATTCTCTCCAACTCGAGGAGTATGATGAGAATCAAATAAAGGAGGTTTTTATTAATGGAGGAAGAGGACATCCACCCTCACATTTGAAGTTCTTCCTTCTAGTCTTCTCAAAATTAAAAGAAGACATAAAATAAAGATGAGGCCCAAGCCCAAAGCCCAAGCCCAAAGCCCAAGCCCAAGCCCAAGAAGGCCAAAGCCCAAAGAGCCCAAGTCCATCCCATAAGGGGCAAGGCCAAGCTTTGAAATACTCTTGTATAGTTTTAGGAGGTGTGGTTATTAAATAAAGGTGTGTGAAAATGTAAAATAAAGTCACATTGTCCATGTGACTTAGGAGAGTGGTGTATGTGTAGTTTTTGGGAGGTGTCATAGTAGAAAAAGGTCACACCTCCCGTGTGACTTGTTTTTGGTGGGAATTTCAAATGAGTTTATTTGAAATTTCCCACCTATTTTTCAGCACCTTAGGCTATAAATAGAGGTGCTTCCTTTGTAAAATTGAGATTTGAATTCATCTAAAGAAACTATACTCAAAATTGGAGTGAGCATTTGGAGAGCTTTGAGCTTCTTCTCTAGTCTTATCTTGAAGGACCATGGTTTCCTCAAGTGGCGGCTTCCACACTCATCTAGGAGCATCCATTCTTCTAGTGGCGTGATCATCCAACCATTCCTCCATCTTCATGAGCATTCTCTTCTCCTTCCTTTCTTCTTCTTCAATTTGTTCTTGTTGCCTTGAGTTTTGAGTTGTTTTTGTTTCGGTTCCTTTAATTTTCCAGCACCTTTATTCTGTTTAGTTTTTAAATTCTGTTCGGTTCTTTTGTTTTTAAGTTCAATTCTGTTCGGTTTATTCTTTTCCTTCTCCTTTGTTGATTCAATTTGACAATATTTGGTTCATCCAAATGAGTTTGGGATTTGGTACTTGTTTTGGTGAGTTCTTGATCTTAGAACCATGATCCAACTTCTAAGAAAGTGCCTCTACATTTTCCAGCTCAAGGTGATTCCTCAAAGTGTCAAGGGCGGTCCAACTAGAAGCGAAGATCTTGCCTCTTCGCACCAACGTAATCGAGCTGGAATGGTTGGTCGAGGAGATGAAAGAAAAGATGGCCAGGCTGGAAGAGAGAGCCACCCAGCGCGAGGTCTTGTTGGGACAAGTTGAGGGGGAGCTAGCTGAGAAGGTTGAATCCTTCAAGAAAACAGAGGAGGAGCTCACCAATGATGTCGCTGATGCTTATGGTGAGGGGTTCCAAGACACCATCGCTCAGTTTTCCTGCGTGCATCCTGAGGTGGGTCTTACCCCTTTCGGTGAGTCCAAGTGCATTGTTGATGGGCAACTCGTGCCACGAGAATGACTCATTTATAACTTTGTGTTTTTTTAAGAACAATTTGCCTCTGTACATATAGTTTATAAGTATGTATCTTCTGTTTAATTGTTTGTTTTGATCTGCATCTTTCTGCCCTTACTTGTGTTGACTTCGACTAACAGCGCCTTCGACCTAGGTTGCCCTTTAGGTAGCACTCTTAGCTTTGTACGCCTTCTCTTGTGCACGCGAAACCCTTAACTGGCTTGGCCTTTGTTTGAGGATAAACCCCTCTTGCTATTCTTGGTCTTCTTCTTACGAAGTATGGCGATTTGTTGATCTCACCCCTACCCTCCTTAGATTGACGGGAATATCTTGCTAGCAATACGGGTGAACCCCACTGTTCTCGACCTTGGCTTTCAAACAAGGGAGAAGTGTATCCTCCCGATATCGATCCTGCATCACAAAGGTAAGGGTGAACTTAACTAGTGAGCCATGTTGTCCGACCCTGGAGTTACTACACAAGAGGGAGGCCCCCTAAGGAACCATACTTCTCCCGTCTTGGTGTTTCTAACTCGAGTGAACGGCTCTTGTCGACCTCATCCTTACTGTACAAAGTGAAGGGACAGGTCTTTAACGCTTGAACCATACTCGTTCCCAACCTTGGTAAACTTGCTTAAGAGAGAGGTTCATCATCGAACCATACTATTCTCGACCTAGGGGCATTACTTCAAGGGAGAGGTTCATTTAACTCGAGAGTCATACTCTTCTTCGCCTTGGTGAACTTACACGAGAGGGGCTTATTAGGAAAACCAAACTACCTCTACTCCCTATGTATCACTTCAAGGGAGAGGTTCATTTATCTTGAGAACCATACTCTTCTTCGCCTTGGTGAACTTACACGAGAGGGGCTTATTGGGAAAACCAAACTACCTCTACTCCCCTATATCACTTCAAGGGAGAGGTTCATTTAATTGCAATACACATTTCTTAACTAAATAATTGAAATTTTATTCGGGTGACCTCGTTAAAAAACTCTTATGAGGGAAAAAGAGTGCCCCCTTAAACGTGTACAATGCATAATGTTTTTAACTAAAATAAAACTTTAGATTGGTCGCGCTCTAGGTATGAGGGATCGCACCACCCTCTAACGTTTCGAGCCTGTATGTTTCATTCCCAAGGGCCTCCGTTACTCTGAAAGGGCCAATCCACTTGGGAGATAGCTTGTTTTCCAATTGGTACGGATGGGCCTTCTGCAACACCAGGTCAGCGACCTGAAACTGTCGAGGTCTCAGCTTGGAGTTGTACTTATACTCCACCCTCCTTTTCAAGGCTTCAACCTTAATCCTTGCTTCCTCCCTTACTTTATCTAGTAGGTCCAGGTTTACCTTTCTTTCTTCGTTGGACTCCTCGACCACAAAGTTCTGAAAGCACGGTGAGTTCTCTTGGATTTCTACCAGAATCATAGCGTCCGAACCATACACCAAGCTGAAGGGTGTTTCCCTGGTTGTGGACTGGGGAGTAGTGTGGTAGGCCCACACGATTCTAGGAACTTCTTCCGCCCAGGTCCCCTTGGCTTTGTTTAGCCTTCTCTTCAGGCTTCTGAACAGAACTCGGTTGGCCGACTCGACCTGTCCGTTTGTCTGGGGGTGTTCTACCGACGCGAACACCTGCTTCACTCCCAACTCTGCACACAGCTTGCCCAATTGCTGGCTTGCAAACTGGGTACCGTTGTTGAATACCAACCTCTTCAGGATCCCAAAGCGGCACACTATGTTCTTCCATACGAAGTGTTGGACCTTATGGGATATGATCTGTGCCACGGGCTCAGTCTCGATCCACTTCGTGAAGTATTCTATGGCAACCACGAGGTACTTCATCTGTCGCATCGCCAAAGGAAAAGGCCCTAGTATATCGATCCCCCAGGTGTGAAATGGCCATGGGTTGTTGATCGGTCTCAACTCCTCTGGGAGCCCCTTTTTATATGCTTAATGTAACCCTCCATGCATAAGGCCTAGGCGGCTAACGAGGGGTAGTTATGGACATAGGGGTGTGCTTAATGCGCATAGGATTTAGTTTAAGTAAAACACTTTCTTCTAAAACCCAAGTCCATGTGTGCTAGGGCACGTAAAGGTTAGGTTGCAAGTATGATGAAAAGAAACGTGCGTCACGCTGAGGGTGCCTACGTAAACAGACTGGACCCCTGATGCTGGTACATGAGTTGGTACCCTGGTGGTTATTCTGTTATTATTTTATGCACTTCGTGAAGGAAAGATTTTGTTCTGTTGCAGCCCCGTGAAGGTGTGCCCTTGAACAGGATATTTTCCAGTTAAGTATGTTTTCAGTTGAGATTATATTCTCGTGATAGAAAGTTGTTACAAGAGGTAAACTATAAAAGGGACTTGAGATCCCAGGTTAAGGTACGCTGTTTCTAAGACTGAAATTGATTACTTCTTAAATTCTTATAAGTCTTTATCGCAATCAACTGATAGGGCCTCCTCTGTTTTAACGAAGCAACGATCCAAAACAGCAAGTGATAGGACGAATTCGTAAAGAGACAGACGAAACTAGAACTTGTCTTCAGAACCAACCGGCGAACAGGTCAACCGACAAAAACAACTGCTATGTATTTTTTGCAAATCCTCGATACTTACGTGGATGGTAATGGATTTGTTCATTTGAATTGTGATAATTTACACTACTTTGAGCTCTCACTAATTTCTTTAGTGGGGCATATAATAAAAATTTAGACCATGTAACAGCTCATCAATTTTAGTATATTACATAATATTTTTAGTCTTTATTTCAGTACTATATGCTTCTGTTTACCACTCTAATCACTTGCTAAATTGTCGTCATTAGGCTCTTTCAATAAGGGGGGTCAAAATCAATGTTGTGTACCTAGGCATTGTTTTCATAGAACGCTAAGTTCCATAATAGCAATGTCATGCTGCTAGGATTCAA
Organism: Phaseolus vulgaris; assembly: GCF_051622355.1. Taxonomy (NCBI): domain Eukaryota; kingdom Viridiplantae; phylum Streptophyta; class Magnoliopsida; order Fabales; family Fabaceae; genus Phaseolus; species Phaseolus vulgaris. The sequence goes on along the minus strand of NC_143508.1, from coordinate 22,004,695 downwards.
CTTTTATTGTTAGCAAAAATAGAAAAATGGTGACACCATTATTTAAGAATGAAATTAATTAGACAATAGTTTCCATTCAATTTAATGTAAATTAACTGGTGGAGCATTTCATTATAGTGGATAAGATGCCCATGACATTCCTCTTGCACTTGAAGCACACAGCTCCATAACTACCCCATTGTTGGTGGTTCAATCTTCTCAAAAATCATGCAATTTTCATTTGAATTAGGAAAGAAATAGAAATAAATAAAATTTTCGTTTCACTTCCAATCATATCATTTGCCTTCCCTTGTTTTCTAGTGAATCTAAAATTTTCATTTTCATCTTATTTCTGCTTCCAGACAAACGTGATCATTAGGCCCTGCCTGTTTATTTTTCTTTCGCAAAACTAGTTCATTATTTTTAAAATTAGAAAAAAAGTTAAATAAAGTTTAAGCCTCAGCGACAGTTCCTGTCTTCATCAACTCCGACAACAACGACCGAACCCTTAACATTCTATTCTAATGTCTAGGGAAGAGGGTTGGTGAATGGGGTGAGGGGTTACGGAAGTATACAAGACCGGTTATTGACTCTTTTGTGCACAACATAACAGAAACAATTGAAAATCAGAAACCATTTCCTACCTGTTTTTGTATTTTATTTTTTAAAACAATGTTTTAAAAACAAATTTCAGAACTTCATATAACTGTTTAACAAAGCAGTTTTTAAAATAAAAAACTGACGAGAAACAAATAAACCATTAGGTATTTCCTATTCTTATATTTCTGTTTCTTTTTCCTTCCACAACACAGTAAGGAAATCTCCAGAATACTATTTCAAAAGATTCCACTGGCGGTACTTAAATTTTTATCATAAATTTCACTCCATGCTTCTCGTAGCAACTCTTGCAATATGATTTTTACATGCATCTAATCACCAATATACATGTAAACAGATGCCCAGCACATTCCTCAAGTAGCACTCAATCTCGTGATTCTAAACAAATTATGAAGCATGGCATGGCATTAACGGGGTTAACTCTTTCCAACAGTAAAACAGAATTCAGTACAACTTAAATGATGCACACCATTAACCTCTGATAGAGCTAAGCATTTTTTTACATCTCATTAATTTATACAGAGGGGCCTAAACTTCTCAACACAGTGGAAGATAAAATGGTTCTATCCTCAAGGTAACAAATTTCCATAATATGGCCATCAAGGAAACAGGACTGGTAATGTAATGGAGTTAGTTTGAAGTTAACGCCTAAATTCCCAGAGAGCACCGAAACTGGGGATCACGGATCAGGTTTCCCTTCATACAGTCGAAGAAATTGATAAATAAATGTGCGTCATGAAACATGAGTTATAACAAACATACATCAACAGTTGTCTCTGTTGATTTCTTATCAACTGGAAGTGAGCATCAAACAGAATTAAATTGCTAGCAATTAATTTAAAAAAACATAGAAATGCAAAACACTAAATAAGTTTCCATAATTTGTGACTTCATGTCAAATATAAGGTAACAATTACCCTACTTAAAGGTCCTGGTTTCAAAATAAAGCTCTGTACATTATAATTATAAACATAAGCAAGCAGCAGCTTTGAATTTGGTATGAACTAATTTCAATCAAATTCTACCGAAAAAGCTAAACCTTACTATGCAGTTTCTCCTTCAGTTGTTGGAGCACATTCAATAGGATCAGAAACCTTGCGATTAGTATTCACTTCATTCAATTGTTTCATTTTGTCCTCCAAAGCCAAAAACCTCTTATTTAAGGATTCAACTCTACTCAAATGAACTTCAAATATACTAAACCATTGAGATTCAAAATCAGTAGACTTCTTTTCAAACTCTATCATAAAATCTCTCAACTTCGCCCTTTCTTCTGCTTCTTTCTTTAGACGTTCCTTCTCCACCTCCATCACAGTCAAAACAAGCCCCCCAGACCCAGGAACATCTACATAAAGTGCTTCGTCACCTTGAGGATAGCGTGCTCTATATTCAGCAAAAGCCTTCCGTGTTTCTTTCAAGGCTTTTCTATAACCATCGACAAGGCTTTGCATCATATAAAGTTCCTTCTCAAACTTATATACCTCCATCTGTCTTTTCTGACTCTCTTCAAACTTGGCTTTATGCAAATGTTCAATCAAGTTATCTCGCTTCTGTAGCTCATTCATTAAGAGTTGCTGATTCATTGTAGATTCTTCGCAAGCCTGATCCTTTGTGGCATACATCATTCTAGCTTTCCCCATCCAATGTTCCATCTGTTCCATGCATGTTTCAAAGTCCATTGGTTTAGTATTCCACGGGCTATCACTTCTCAGCCTCTTATTACTGCCATTCAAAGAATTATGCGAGTTATGATTATCCAGGGCAAGGTTGTCTCTCTTGTGACCATTACCAAAAAGCGATGAACCAGAAATCATCTGAGGCTCATCCCTGGATGACAGGAAATCCCCGACCGGATCATCACGAAGATCAATCCCAGAACCAAAAGGCATATGTCCAGCATCCATCACTTGAACGAGACCATTCCCAGAAGTCATCCCCTCCATAGGAATACACTTTGGAGAGAGATGGAACCCGCCCTCTTGCTCATCAGATTCTCCATCCTCCTCTTCCTCCTCCCCTTCCTCTTCTTGCTGCCCATCTTCTCCCTCATCCTCTATCAGTTGTTCACAGTCCAGACCTTTCACATCACCACCATGACAGGGCCGCAAAAATGGCTCCTCCACACAGCTCTTCTGATCCATAAGCCACATCCCAGGCTCTTCAACGTCCTTAACCTGCTCAAAATCCATCATATGTTCCTCTCCACCCTGCTCCTTCTCCACTTCAACCTTCTCAACATTATTGTCTTGCCCAAGACTCAACTCAATGTGGTGCTCCTCCAATTCCTGAACCCGCTCCTCTAACTGCTGAAACTGACCCCCGTCAACCTCACCCATCTTAACATCCCCATTCCTATCCACCTCCTCCTTTACCCCCTCCTCATCTTCATCCTCCTCCTCTCCTTCCTCCTTCACCTCATTCTCCTCCTCCCCCACCTCAAGCCCCTCCTCCTCCAACAACTCCTTATGTTGCGTCTTAATCAAAAGCTGCAAATGCGAAGCGTAATAACAACTCACCAACTGCGGCGCCCTCAATTCCTTCTCAACCATACACCAAATCAATCCCGCCCAATCAATCTTCTCGAAATTCCCCTCCTTAATCAAATCTAAACACCCTAAAACTTCAGAAGACATCATACAAGTACCAGAAGGCAAAAGCATCCAATGATACACTAACTCCTCAACAAACGCAATAGATTCTTTGAAGTCCACCGAATCATCGACCACAACAACGGCAGCGGCGGCACCAACGGCCTTCTTCGGCAGCTTCAGGGCGCGGCCGAGATCAGCACGGTTGACATTGATCCTAAAGTCGTTGACATAGCTGCACCGGTTATTGGGGGCATAGCTAGCGATGAGCTTCGCAATAAGATCATCGCGGAGCGGCGAATCGAACTCGATGTTGACAAACTCCCAGAGCCCTAGGCCCTCCAAGAGGCTCTGGTATTTCAAGAAGTCGAGGGTTTTCGCAGGCGTGAAGGGAATGGGTTTTAGGGTTTCGACGATAACCCGAAGCTTCTCCCGCCACTTTCTCTCCTTCGCGGTCCTCTTCGGACCCATTTTCTTCTTCTTGATCGAGCGTCTTGTGGTGGTCCCGCCACCTCCGATGGCGGCGCCGGAGACGTTGGGCTCCGGATCGTCGGGCTCTGTATCGTCGACGGTAACTATAGGGATGGGGTCACGCATCATAGAATCATTATCTTGGTTAAGGTTGGGAAATCGAGGATCGGGATCAGGTAAGGTTAGGGTTTCAATTTGGGGAGATTGGGAGTCAGTGGTGGGGGATGACTTTTGCGGTGGGGATGGGTCCTTTGATGAGTTTTGTTCAGCGGCGCAAGGGTTAAGGGTTTCGTCGGGGATTTCACACTCGATTGGGTTGGTCATTGCGAGAGGGAAAAGAAGAAAAGGGTACAAATTTGGAAATTGTAAGAGTGAAGTGACAGAGAACCAAGGCAAGGCTTTGATTTAACGAGGAGTAGAGAGTGGAGGAACAGTTTCACTAATTGGGCCTTCGGGTATGTAAGTCTTGGGTTTCCATTATTTCTTTTTATGAATTTAAATTCAAAATATTTTTAAAAATTATAGAAAATATTGTGTTATTCAACCAGAAACTTTAACATTTAAAAAAAATCTAATTAAATTAAGACTATGAACATTTTTTAAAGGACAGTGACCAATCTTTTATTTATATGTATCAATATTATTTTCAAGTCAAATATGTCATTCAGATTTTTCTTGATTCTAATATCATTGCATTAGTACATTCTTCTCTTCCTAGCTCAAATATGCAATGTAATTGTTTTGTCTTATTGTTTCTTCCACTCAATTTTTAGTTTATTGTTTTTTGTTATATATAACTAGTAAAAACAATGGCGATGTGGCCATTTTTTAAATATTATTATAATAATATAAATTATAAATTTATAATAATTATATTTTTTTAATTAATAGTTAAGATCTGTTTTAACTTCCTTATTATTAAAAAAAAGTAATATTTTTATTAATAAATATATTTATTAAATTATAATTGAATAAATTTATATTATTTAAGTAAAAAATATAATTTACCTGGACCTTATTAAATCTATATAGAACATGTTATCTATAAATATATAAATATTATCGTAACAATATATATAAAAATAAATTATTTTTGTTACACATTTTTACAATAATTTTATAGTTTTCAAATTAAATATAACTATAAAAAATATAGAAGCATATTCAGATTAATTTTATTTAATTTCTTTAGATTTTTTTTAACTCATTTGGATAATGAAATTATGATGAAAATATAGTTTTTAAATAAATAATTTTTCGTATTAAATGATGAAAATATATTTTTTAAATAATTTCTCTTGTTAAATAAATAAATAATATTATTGAGAAAGATTCAGTTTCTATGAATAATAATAAATAACAATGCAATAATAAAAAAATATAAGAATAATATTTATTATGTTATATAATATTTATGTCATATATTATTTATTCACTAAGCCATGTGAAATAGATGTCAAATTCATTCTTAAAACAACATTTGTAATATAAATAATGTTATTTTATCTTTGCTCAATGATTATTATTCATCTTCTATTATTTATTCTTCATGTTTCTTGTTTTATCACTTATATTTTTTATTTTATTATATAACTGATTAAAATGGAAAAAAAAAATTATGATGAAAATGTAAATTACAAATTAATTATTTATAAACTACTAGAAAGATAACTAATATTTAAAAAAAAAAACAAATGACGCTATATTTTCAAGAATTCCTATCAATCTAATGAGTTTGACTAAGATTTTGACTAAGATTGTGAAATTTGAATGAGATATTTTCATTCATCTATACTTATATATAAAGGGATTCTTCACTTTAATTATAATTTTTTTCTATTTTATCCTTACTTTATATTTTATTTTATTAATATATTTTAGTTATTTGGACATTTTATAATTTCAGAAGTTAATAAAATAGTTTTTTAATTTTAAAATTTTATTTTTATTATTGTCGGTTGACCTGCTCGTCGGTTGACTCTAGTGACAAGTTTTGGCTCTGTCTATCTCTATTGGAATCTGTTGTTCCCTTTGTTAAACGTGACTCCGTTGAGACAAAGGGGGTCATACCTGTTGATTACATTACTACGTTGTCTGCCTCCCGACATGGGCAACAGCTCCTTGTAAGTCATTCTGAACTTTGGTCGGAAAGGCAAATCATATCTCGCCTTTGTCCTGGGTTGGCTCTTCCTTAATGCGTAAGGTGTATGTCGTACGTCCGACCTTTTCTCATTTACAAATTCATGTACCCTAGGGGTTGAGCTCGACTGCCTTCTTTGGGCTTGACCTACCCTAGGTACATGCTATCACGCTTCACTGTTACAGCTTCTTCTGCGGCAATGTTGGCGACAACTCGTCGTCGGATCTCCCCAAACCTCCTCGCTCGATTTCTGAGCAGCGAGTCGTTCAATGGTCCTAATATGATCCCCTACCCAAAGTTATGAACCATCAAGGCCTCATCCTAGGTCTGGAGCTTTACTACGAACACCCCAAACCTGTTCAAAAAATCCTTCAAAGGTTCTCCTTGTCTTTGCTTCACACCGAAAAGGTCGAAAGACTAGCGGTTGGGCTTGGTTAACAATGAATTGTTCCCTGAACAATCCATAAAATTGATCGAAAGAGGTGATATGGTTGTCCAGGAGGCCAACAAACCACTGTAACGTTGTACCTGTGAATGTGCCTATAAACATCTTGCATTCGTTCCTCCCGAGATCATCATCTGGACATTGAATGTTGTGAGGTGGCTCTCGGGGTCTTCTACACCTGTAAAAACAATATTGGGCGTTATGAAACTGGCTGGTATGACAGCGTCCATAATCGCCTGTGAAAATGGCCTGGGACGAGCCCTTGGTTGAGTAGTCAGGCCTCGTTCCCCCGTGGAACGTTCACCCAACTATTGTAGATCCTTACATAATTCCTCATTGGCTTTGCATAACTCCTCATTACTTGCTCGTGACACATCTATCTCCGCCATGAACTGGTCTTGCCTCAGCACCTGCTCAACTCGGACCTCCGCCATGAGTCTCTCTTGTTCAGCCTTGGATCTCGTTATCGCCTCCTGGAGAGATCTCATAGTCTCCATAAGTTGTTGTATGGTGGGGTTGTCACTTCCCTCAGATCCTAACTAATGGCATTCTCAAGGAGCTCTTCTTGGATGTTTGGTGAGTTGGTGCGGAAGCTAATGGTGAAAGTGGGCAAGGTCCTCCTAGGAGTTGTGGTGACCTTGAAGGTGCATGAAGTGTATGGAAAGAGGGAGGTTCGGCCAGCCCCCTTGGTAGATGGTGAAGAGAAGATTAGAAACTAGGCAAAGGCAATGTATGGCACTAAAATGGCAGCATAACATTACTCTCATTAATCTTTAAAATACAATTGATGGGCTTCTCCTTTTATAGGCTAAGGAGGCCGTAAATGTTAAGCTAAGAGAAGATGAAATGCTAGCCAAATGAAATGGAAATGTGAGGCACATGGGCACATGGAGCACATGGTCGTTCCTAGTGGAGAACCTTCTAGAAAACGTGAGCAATCTAGGTTAAATCAAAAGGAGACAAGTTTATGCTTTCTAACACTACACTAACTACTAAGCTACCCTTAATGGGCCTCCATGTAGCATGTACAAGTTCCTCTCCCTTCCATCCGTTGCTTGACCCAAATGTGCGTGGAGATGCTTGGACATGGACCTAGTGATAGGTCCTAGACGGTCTAGGCTTCCTCCTAGACGCTCCCTTTCTAGTCGCCCTTCATCTTGTGCTAGACGCTCCCCACATGGGTCTAGACGGTCTAGACTTGGCTCTTATCTTCCATAGGGTGGTGAGCTTGGCCCTCCTCCATCACTAACAGACCTTGCCTCGCATTCCTCATCACGTCTAAGAACTCGAGCACAACTGTGGGTGGGGGACCTGATTTTATCGGGGCCCACGGTGGGTGCCAAAGGTTCTTGCAGGTTGACCTGCTCGCCGGTTGACTTTAATAACAAGCTTTGGCTCCGTCTATCTTTGTTGCAATCTGCTCTTCCCTTTGTTATGTTGGAACACGGGTCCGTTGAGACAGATGGGGCCCTACCTATTGATTGCACTCCGACGATCAAGTCAGTATAGGGCTTATAAGAATTTAAGAAGTAATCAGTTTCAGTCTTAGAAACATTGTACCTTAACCTGGGATCTCAAGTCCCTTTTATAGTTTACCTCTTGTAACAGCTTTCTATCATGAGAATATAATCTCAACTGAAAGCATACTATACAGGAAAATATTTTGCTCAAGGGCACACCCTCACGGTGTTGCAACAGAATGGAATCTTTCCTCCATGGAATGCATAAATAATAATAGAATAACTACCAAGGTACCAACTCATGTACCAACATCAGGGGTCCAATCTGTTTACGTAGCCACCCTCAGCGTGGCGCTACACTCTTCTTCTGAATACATGCAACCTAACCTTTACGTGCCCTAGCACACATGGGCTTAGGTTTAAAAGAAAATATTTACTTAAACTAAACCCCATGCGCGCTAAGCACACCCCTAGGTCCAAAACTACCCCTCGCTAACCGCTTAGGCCTTTTTGCATAAAGGGTTATAGGAAAAAGGGACTAATACATACATCTGGGGGCCAATCACATGGTAAACTTGGCCCAAGAGCCAAGCTGACCTGACTATAGCGGGTGCCGAGGTCCGACCACTGAGCACTGAGCTCTGAGCGCTCTGGTCCAGTACAATTTTATTTATTGTCATTTAATTAGCAGGAGAATGGAGAGATTGGTAAGTTTCTTTTTTATTTTAAAGTGATCTCCTTTTCTATTAAATAAAAAATTCAAGATATCCTCTAAATTCTTTTCCTATTTTATCCTTACTTCATATTTTATTTTATTAACTTGTTTTGACTATTTGGACATTTTATAATTTCAGAAGTTAATAAAGCAGTTTTTTAATTTTAATATTTTATTTTATTTGTTGTCATTTAAGAGAGTGGAGAGATTGGTATGTTACTTTTCTGTTTTAAAGTGATCTCCTTTCTATTAAATAAAAAATTCAAGATATTCACTAAATTCTTTTCCTATTTTATCCTTACTTCATATTTTATTTTATTAATTTATTTTGGTTATTTAGACATTTTATAATTTCAGAAGTTAATAAAGCAGTTTTTTAATTTTAATATTTTATTTTATTTGTTATCATTTAACTTACAGGAGAGTGGAGAGATTGGTACATTACTTTCTTGTTTTAATTGTCATTTAAATTTAGTTTTCTGAAAAATATATTTTCACTTTTTCAGAGTTTTCACAAGACGGTTGTTTCTCAATTTGATTTTGTTGGGTTTTATCACCGTTCTTCTTTCTGCCATCTTCCTCACTCTATCTTCTTCCTTAAATATATTCAAATTGTTTTTCTGGTTGGCGTTGTCTCTCCTTATCGACCCCACCTTCGCTCCTTTTGCCTCACCGACGACAATGTCCGCGTCTTTCCTAATCCAGAACCCGATCCAGACAATGGAGGCTCGAGAAAGTCGTCGTCATCGGTTTGGTTGTTTTCGTTGACGACAAAAGATGTTGTGTCCTTTGGGGATAAAGGTAAAGTGGAGAGGTGGAACTTTCTTCTGAAATTGAAAATGTGGAGTCTTTCTTATGTTGTAGTTCGTTTTAATGCAGAGCTATGAATGTCGCAGTGGTCAACCCCAGTACTAGTGTCTTCAAGGTCGATTTTTCAATTATCGATCAATGACGTGAAATCTTTGGGTTTCATTTTCTTAATCAGGGCTTAGAAAAAGACTCACAAGATTGCAAGTAACACGATGTATGGTTAGTTCTTTTTCTTCATAATATGATTGGGGGTTGCCATTGGAAATGGGCATAAATTGTAGTGTAACATTAGTTTAGTTTTTATTTAGTTTATATGCTACGGTGTTATGCTGAAATGCAGTTGAATTTGTTGTGCTTAATCTTAATAATGATTAATAATTATTTTTATTGTATGTTTTTGTCCTTATTTTTGTGTAAGGTTACCTCTCTTCTGGTTTATTTTGTAGTTTTTTATGGAAGCAATTGCTTTGCGAAGAAAAAAAAATGACATTGATTTTAACGATGATTAATAATTATTCTTATTATAAGTTTCTGTCTTATATTTTTGTGCAAGGTTGCGTTTTTCCTTGATTATTTTGTAGGTTTTGACGAAAGCAATTACTTTGCCAAGAACAAAAGATATGTCATTGGTGTGTCTGCCACCTAAAACCGTTGAGATTTGTTATGTTGAGTTTTCTATGGAAGAACCAGAGTTGTGTGATCGAGAGAAAGAGAAAATAAAGGCATTGTTGAGAAGAAGTTTTATCTATGAGACTAAGACTTCGCCAAATCTGTGTTGATTTGAAATTGTGTAAATTCTAGTCACAACGCAGCCTTACAATTAGTGAAGATATAATTTTGGCTTACAAATATTTACTCAATAGTTTCCTCAACTTGATCCAATCAGTGGTTGAGTTAGGTTTTTCAGGCATTCTCTTTCGGTACCATAATTTAGTCAGTATAAATTTAGTTTAAAAAAACATTATAATACTTAGCAATGATAATAAGTTTTTTTTTTAATTTTAATAAGAATACGCATGTAAGAAAATAATAAGTGTATTTTTTTTATTATTCATAAGGTACTATAAATTTATATTGTTAATATAAGTGTATTAACTATGACATTGTTTATTCGGATTTTAATATTAAATATGAATATATATAAATAAAAAAATCAAAATGTGAATATTAATAATGGTATTAGTAGAATTCTTTCTTTATTGGATAAATTTTATCAAGTATAATAATAAAATTATGGGATGCATTAAAAAATGTTTTAACCAACATAATTCTATGAATTTTGAACAAATTTTATATGATAAAAATTATTACAATAATATATGATAAGAAAATAGAACTAATTTGTACAATAATATATAGTTATATGATTTTAACAAATTTTATATAAAAAATATTACAATTAATATATGATAAGAAATATAACTAATTCGAATAACTAACTTTTTTTACCATCATACAAATAACTAACTTTTACTGTCATTAAATTAATTTTAGGATCACCATTCTATCAAAGGAAAACAAATTAATATTAACTAATTAATTAGATATTAACTATAAAGTATTATTATTATCAATTATAAAAAAAAGAAAATAATTATATTAATATTTCACACATAACAATTGTAAATGTAATAGCGGTAATTTAATTTTTTTTTTGAAAGTGATGAATGGTTGAAACATTCAGATCTAAAAATATTAAATATTACAAATTTCATTTGATAATATACATCTTAATGAAAAAAGTGTTTAAATAAATAAATATTATTAGGGAAATTTTATATAAACAATTATTTACTTCGTAAACTTGTTATTAAGGATTAAAAAATTATTTTCGATATATCACATCCCAATTTTGACTACATCGTTTCCATATTTTATTTTATATACTAATTTTTCATAAATATAGAGGGACTGAAAGACAGTTAATACTTTTAAAATCTTATCTATAAAAAGAGACAATTTTAAAATATATTAAACAAACATTTATTTCCAATTAAATTATAGAAAAAAATATATACTTATTTGCCTTAGCTTTTGCTGTCAAACAGAAATCAATCGATTGTTTTTGTGAAAACCATAACAAAATTTTGTTAAGTGTTTTTTTTTGTTTTAAATGATTCCAACAGTGTTTGGTTTTTTGTTTTAACTATTTTAACTATTTGATTGAAAGATAAAAAGGTTGTTTTAACGCTCCTATGCCTTAACAAAGTGAGAGGATCAATCAAAAACAGTTTTCAAGTTTTCAAAGAGCTTTTGGATAATCTCAAGTGTGGAATAAGATTGGGTCTTGTATTCTAAACTTTGATCTTGTGATTTATCCAGGTGTATTCTATTCCCTTCTTTCTTGATAATTGTATTTTTGTACTTGTGTTGCCAAGAAGTGTTGTGTATTCTTGAGGGGATCAAGATCAACATTCTTGGTGTGGTGTTTGCCAAAGAGTGGTGTGTGTTCTTTAGGGGTTCAAGATCATCACTCTTGGTGTGTGTAGCTTATAATCTAGGGTTGATTACAAAATGAATTAGAGTGAACCAGTATAAACATTTTATGTAAATCTCTCTATCCTTACACTCTTTAAACTGCTTTGACTTTATTTTTATAAACTACTCATAAAAACAACTAATTGTTTCGTAAAAACAGTAGGTTGATTTTCTGCAATCATATTAAAAATAGTTTTCAAATTAGCTAAACAATTTTCTAATTGATTATTTCTCCATTGTCTTTCACTCTACCTTCAAAGTTTGCGAAAATCTTTCATAAACAATTCGCCCCCATCTTGTTTAAGGCCTATAATTCTAGCACGGATATCACCACTGGATCATTCTCATGAGGAACCACGTCCTGCAGGTCAGAGCTCGTAAAACAGAGAGCGGACTCTAGTGGATGGTTAGGCCTTCTTGCCTCCACGGTCATCATTGCTCTCGCATATCTCTTACGCTTGGAAGTAGAGCTCCCTCCTCCAGAAAATCCTCCCAAGACAGTGTTTAGCTCCCCATGGACCGGTATCTCATGTGCTTGGTCCCTGGGAGCAACCTCTCTCTTCAGCTCTTCCTGGACCATCTCAAGGTATTCCTTCAAGAATTTGTCCTTCACCAAGCCCGCCAATTGGTAACCCAGAGCTATACATCACTCAACGTCGTGCCCAAATCCCTTGTGGAATTCGCACTAGACCTCCTTTCGTGGCCCCAGATTCCTGTCAGACTTATGAGGAAACCTCAGTTTTTCCACGACCTCTGGCACGCTCAGCAATTCCTTGTAAGATACTCGAAATTTGGGTTGAAATGCCAAGTCTTCTCAGGCCTTTGTCTTGGGCACGTTCTTCCTGGTTGGGTATGGCGGGTGCCTCGAGTCTGTTCTCTTCTCGATCGAAGTTTCGTTGACCCTCAGAGCTCGAGATCGGCTACCCTTATTGGGCTTGGTCTGCCCTGAATATGAGCTGTTGTGCTTCACGAACACAGCCTCATCTGCGTTGATATGGGAGACAACCCGCCGTTGTATTTCGGTGAATGTCTCTGTCGGATTCCTGGTCAATGAGTCGCTAATGGTCCTGTCATGATTCCTTCGAAGGCGTTGACCATCACGACCTCATCATGGGTCTGGAGCTTCACTGTAAACGCCCAGAACTTGTTTAAGTAGTTTTTCAAAGACTCCCCTTGACACAAACCAAGCCAAGAAGGAGATGACCAAGGATGCACACTATAACAAGTCATCTCAACAATCAAGTGAAGACCTCACCAAGGATCTAGCAAACCTCACCAGAGGGAGAAATGGACACAAACTAGAACATCTTATGTTCTTCCTGCTGGTCTTCTTAAGAATAAAACAAGTTGTAAATAAATTGGGCTCACTTAAGGGGTCCAAATAGCAAGATAGGAATATGTGCCTTTAACATGAATATGAGTGTTGATAGCGAAATGGGCTTGATCCAAGCCCACCTTTTCAAGACAAGGCACCTAGAATTAGGTTTTTTGACCTAGTTTCTAGAAGGAGAGCCTAAAGGTGCGGTTTTGACCTTAGTCAACCCTCCTAAGCCACCCCTCTCTTATTTCCCATCCTACCCTTGCCTTTTTTGGCCACCAAAGCACCCATTCCTATAAATAAGGTGCCTTACTCCATGTATGACATGTTAATTTTGAATAAAAAAGTTACTCTGCACAAATTGTGTGAGGTTTGAATCCTCTTGGCTAGGTTTTATCTTAAGTGGTGTGAGACTCTCAAGTGGCGGCCCTTCACTCATCTTGGTGGCTACCACACCCCAAGTGGCGTGAATCCCTCTCACAACCACTCCATAAGCTACTCTTCTTCCACTCTTTTTCAATTCATTTCCATTTCATATATGTCTTTCTTTTGTTTTTGCTAAATGCTTATGGTTCATCATTTGGTTCGGCCATGACCACCATTGATGTTTACCTCATTGTTATTTCCATTCTTCATTGTATTCCATCTATCACTTTGTATTGATTTTCATCTTTGTCTTTGTGAAGTGAACCTTTACACTTACTTAACCATTCAGTTAAGTTCGTGTCAGTGGGAATCTTTCTTAGGTTTTCATCATAAATTGCTAAAATCCCAGCTCTAAGTAAAGTGTCACCATAAAATGGAACCATCTAAAAATCAACTCACATGACCTTGCCTCTGTTTCACGTTGAAGTGGTCATATAAAATCGGAGGTTTGACCTGGTTGACAGAGAACTGTTCCCTGAACAACTTGGAAAACTGGTCGAAAGAGATGATGTGGCCATCAGAAAGCCCACTAAACCACTGCAGGGTTGTACCTGTGAATGTACCCATGAACATCTTGCAATGGATAACATCTGTTTGCCCAGAAATAATCATCTGGGTATTGAACGTCGTGAGATGGTTTTTAGGGTCTTCTACTGATACAAACCAAAGCAACCAGCAGATGACTAAGGACACATCAAGCACCTCACAAAAAGGTCAGTCATCTCAGTATACAAAATTGGGCCCCACCAAACCTCGAGAAAGCATCAGTAGAAGAAGAAGCTATAAACCAGAATATCATAAGTTATTCCTTATGGTCTTTTCCATAAGAGAAAAGTTATGTAAATAAATTGGACTCACTTTAGGGGTCCAAATAGCAAAGATAGGCTAGAATAAGGTGCATTTAGCATAATAGGGGTGTAGGTATCATTTTAGCTTGTTCCTAGCCCTTTAGAAAGACATTTTGACCTAGTTTCTAGAAGGGCAAGCCTAGGATGCGGGATTGACTTAGTCAAACCCTAAGGCAACCCATTTTTTCCTTTTTCCCATCCTACCCCTCTTGCTTGTTTTCCAAGGCTCATTCCCCTATAAATAGGAGGCCTACCCATTGTATTCTACATGTTGAAATTAATAGAGGAAAAATTACTCTGCACAAATTGTGTGAGGTGTTAATTAATAAGGCTTGATTCCTCTTAGCCTTTAGGTCTTATCTTGTGAGTAATTGGGAGCTCTCAAGTGGCGGCTAGCAACACTTATCTTAGAGGCCAACCACATTCCAAGTGGCGGCTAGCAACAGTTATCTTGGAGGCCAACCACACTCCAAGTGGCGTGATTCCATTCTCAATCCATCACATAAGCTTTTTCCTTCCCTTATCTCTTCTTTCATTTTTCATTCCACTTTTACTCTTATGTTATGTTCTTGTTTTGCTTCATTCTTCCATTCGACAATTCTTATTTGGTTTTCCTTTTCATGTTCTTTAATTATGCACCAATTGGCATCATATTCACCTTGTAATTGTCTTTTCCTTTTGCTTTTGTGAAGTAAACATTCACACTTACTTAACCACTTGGTTAAGTTCGTGTCCAGTGGGGATCTTCATAGAGTTTTCACCATATTCTTGCTTAAAATCTCAATCCAAGTAAAGTGCCACACCATAAAAATGAACAATCCTAAAATCAACTCACTTCATCTACCCCCGTGAAAATGATCTTGGGCGTGATGTAGTGTGGTGGCACAAGCTCGTCCATGATCGTCTGTGAGAATGGTTAGGGACGAGCTCTTAGGGGCACATTCAAACCTCGCTCACTTGTGGAGCATTAATCATGTTGTAGACTCTTGCGCAAGTCCTCGTTGGTCTTATGCAATTCCTCATTATTTGCTCGTGAAACATCTATCTCCACCATCAGTTGATCTTGCACAGCTCGAGCTTCTCCTGCTCGGTTTTAGCTTCTACCATCAGTCTTTCCTGTTAGACTTTAGTTTCTTGCTGGATCTGCTCCTGCTCTCGCCTATAGATCCATGAATGAGAGTCAATATACACATACCTGGAGCCCACTCATGTAGCCCATCAACTCGACCCGACGACCGAGTTGACCTGTTTAACGCAGACGTTGATGTCCGACCATCGGACACTGATCTCTACGCGCTCTGATCCAATACCGTTAGAATGATGTTTTGCAGTTTTCGTGATTTAAAAATAAGGTTTTTATATATTGAAATTGGAAAGTTGGAATAGCAAAATGTAAAAAATAGGAGAAATGAGTAAAAGAGTTGAGAGATTGGAAGGAAATGTGTGGTGTGGAGGAATTGATAAAAGAAGAATGAAAGAAGAAAAGGGAGTTAAGAAGAAGAATAATTTGAGTGGAGTGGGTATTAAATAAAGGGATGCAGGGGTGTTGGTGTGGCAGCAGTTTTGTAGAGAGAGGAGCAAAAGAGCAAGAAGTGTGAGGGTGAGTGAGAGGAGCATGGAGTTCCACCGCAGCAATGCATCATCGCCATCTTCGAACATGCCAACACCCATCGCCACAGAACCCAAGAAACCAGCCTCATGGTGGATTGAGTTTCAGTTTGTGTCACATCTCTCTGCCACATTGAAACCCTAAGATGAGACTTAATGGAAAATATCAATTTAAATATACTTTAAAAAAACATAGGAACCAATTTGTTTTTTTAAATCAGTGTCCTAAATTAATATTTACCTTTTTTTTTTAAATCAGTGTCCTAAATTAATATTTACCTTAAATGTAGGGACGAATAACGTAAGAATTACCTAAAAAAGAAATTCTCCATTTCCATAATATACACTGAACTCAAAGTTGCACCATTTGGTAAAATAAATCTCCGTTCTTTCATCATTATATTCTTTCTTCCCAAGGAGCAGTTTTTACGGTCTATGAGCAATGACAGAGCATAAGTAAATACAAGCATACGTGTGTATGGAGAAATTTTTAAGTCAATATAGAATAGTGGCATAAGACGATAGTACAACATGAAAAACGGAAAAAAAGAACCTTTTAAGATTCTGAATCATGAAGAGAGAAATTCAAACAATGACCAGAGTCACTGTACCATATTAAGATTGTGAATCATGAGTAGTTCAATCTCATTGCGAATTACTTATGCAAAGAAAATAGGAGCTGGACACAGGAACAAGCATAGGTCTTATTTTCAGCAAAATGGATCTACTTATCTTTTTTTTTAAAATATATTAATTTTAAAAAATCAGGTCAAATGCATTAGATAATATGTTTAAGGAAAGGGAGTCTAAAAAACTATATTTGGACTAAATTTATCGATCGAGGGATTAGGGTTAATTCGTAATTCTCTTCCTCATAACTTAAACCCCATAATTAGAACATACTTCAATAAAGCATTGACCAAAACTCAACGAGGCACAAATCTCTTCAAAACAGATACATTCATTCTGACAGGTTGCCATAACACAAAATTTCGATATATATTCCTAAGATGCCTAACCTGAAATGTGAACAAGCAAAACTTTCTCTCGTGCAATTTCCTATCAGATCAAGGGCTATTTTCAGTTTCACCTTCTATGATCAAAAAACAGAAACCATAAACATCAAAGGCCATAACCACCACCCCCAGGAAACTTTCCTGCACCCACTCAAATCTTCACTTGGTCCCAATCCAACAGAAGAAGAAGGCGTCGATCCAGAAAAACTCCCATTGCTCCCCGTCATGCTGCACAACCAATGAGCATGTCTAAAAGTCAGGATCCAACTCACTTTCAAGAATATAGTAACAAATTTGAAATAAAAATCAAAACTCGTCAATATTATGTGCATACATAACAAATCATGAATGTGTTGAAAATATCAATGAGATAACCTGCATTCAGGGGATTTCCTCGTTCACCCATTTGGTTAATGAGATCCATTAGAAGAAGATGAGATCAAACTTAAAATATGTATTTAAATGCAAACCTTTCTATCTTCATCCAATGGTTTCAGTTCATCAATGCATAAACGTATACGAATGTTCAATTAACAAAATCAAAACTTTCTTTATTTGCCAAACTCCTGAGCTCAAAACCTTCACACTAAAAAAAACTGAAATTCGTAATAAATAAAATAAATTTAAGCTCAATTTACCCGGAGTGGAACTTGCAGTTGCCAAAACCTGAAAAAAAAATCCCAAAAAGAAGAAAGAATGAGTCTTCTGCTTAAAACCCAAACGGAATCTCAAGACACTATTTTCACTGTTCCACATTGAGAAATGGGTTTTTCACTCACTAGGGTTCTGGGAAGTGACGGCAGCGTTGTTGTTGAAGTTGCAGCTATCGTCAGTCATGCCGTGTTTGAGAAAATAGTCGTTGAAGGCAAACGACGCCGTATTCTGCACGCTGCTAGGGTCGTAGCAGGGCCCACCGTTTTGGATTGGGCCGCAGTCCGCGCCGCCGGCACCGCAGGCCCAGTCGAGCGCGACCTGCAGCGACGCGTCCTCTGCGTTGTTCTTCGCCACACACCACAGCTCCTGCGGCGGAGTGCCGCCGTTGGCGGCTTCGAAGAGCGGCGAGAGACCCAGTAGGAGGAGGAGCGGAAGAACAAGGCTGTTTGATGTGGACATTGTGGGAGAGTGATCGGAAAGTGAAGGAGATGAAGGAAGAAAAATGGGTTGGATTTGGATTTGTGTTAATGTGTGGAATTTCAGAGTGTGTGAAGAAGAAGAAGAAGAAGATGGAAGACGGTGGAGTTTTTGGGATGTTGAAAATTTGACCGTTTTGGTGTTTGAAGAGGGAAATTGAAGAGACAGAGAAGAAATGAATGAGAGGAAGTAAAGTGTTTTGTAATTGCAACACTGTGTGACTGATACATCTGGAACTTTGTCTCCTTGCATTCTCTTTCCTTCATTTGTTGTTACTAAAAGCAGTACAAACGTTCACATGTTCTAATATTTTATTTAGACTTGTCTATACTTTTAATTCTTATAAAACAAATTGATTTTTATTTAATAAATCTTACTTTTTAATATTTTATGTTATAGTATTTTCATCTTATGGTAGATTAAGTTTTAAAATATTTAAATAAGATTTAGTTCTATAAAGAATATGTGTATCCAACAAATTATATTTCTCAAATTTTTTGATAAATTATAAAAGTTTAGTTTAATTTTAGATTAATTTATTGGCCACTCAATTTATTTATTTATTTTTTAATTACATAGTAACGTCGTCTATCTGAAAATTTATAAAATAAACTTTATATATATTAATCATTCTTTACTATTCTAGATCATATGTAATTTACAAAACATGAAACTCATTTAAGACTCCCTTAAAATATTCATTTTGCCCATTTTAACAAAAACATTAAACCATTTAAAAAATTGATTGGTCTTATCCACAATAAACTCTAGGAAAATGTAAAATACAATATTAAAACTTAATATACTTGATCCTGCCTGTTGACCGGAACGCTGGAAACTGCCTCGTCAAAGGATCGACGTGCGCACCGCTTCGAACCTCCGTTCCTCTTCGAGATCCACCTCAAGAACCTGCAAAGAAACAGAGCGGCGCCGCTGCGGCCGATCGCACTCCAACGCCCAAGTCAGTGACGGAATCACCAAATACTAAGAGAACAAGAACCGTGCAAATCCTCTCTCACAGTAAGCTCTATAACTCGCAAGCGTAAAGAGTATAATCTGAACGTGCGTACCTTAGAAAGTTCGTTGAAAACTCTTATATACCTGGTTACTTTCTCTCTCCTGGCAGTTACAGACTTGGACACGTGGCTCGTATCCAACTGTACACGTGCCATCATCCGGAGGCTCCTTGACTTGGGCGCTGCTTCTGACTCTCTTTTTGGCTAAGTTATTTATGCATGGTGCTGCCCAGTGCATAGCTAACTTGGGAGTGCGATCTCTACTGGAACTGGCGAGTTAGGGGCCTTCATACACCTTCCCTGTGGTCTCGCCGGCCGCCTTCATAATCTGCTTCTCCTTCATCTTTGGCGATGGGCTTGCTCTGGCGATCTCCAATAACTAGGTCGCCTGAATCTACATCTGGCGACTTCATCTTTAACCTGGTGATCGCCGATTCTGGTAAGCTGGAGATCGGAACACGCCAATTTAACAACTGGCGACTACACGAGCCCCCCGACTTCCTTCCCTTCTGCCAACCTGGCGCCTTGTCAACACGCCTATACTGTAGCCTGATGCCACGTCATCACTCCCGACTACCAGGGCGGTACAATACTAAAATGTAAAAACATGACAACAACACTTAACCTTTTAATTTTATTTTTTTATAATATTTTATTTCCTTAAAATTGTTTTTATCTGATCCTGCCGGTTGACCAGAACGCAAGAGTCTTGCCACGCCAAAGGTATCTTCCTCTAGATCGGCTTTGCACCACGCTAGCTTTCGTCCTTCACACCTCGATTCTCCTCAAGAACCTGAAAAAGACAGAGTGGCGCCGCTGCGGCCGATCGCGCTCCGACGCTCAAGTCAGTGACGGAATCACCAAAACTCTAAGAGAGAAAGCTAAAAACTCAAGGAACCGTGCAAAAAACTCTCTCAGCGTACTCAAGTATTCCCAAAGCGTAAAGAAGTGTTCTAAACGCGCGTACCTCAGAATCTGTTAAGAGTTCCTTATATACCTGTGCGTTTTCTCTCTCCTGACGGTTACACCTCTGGACACGTGGCTCGCATCCGGCTGTACACGTGTCACCATCTGGAACGTCTTCTGCTTGAGCGCCATTTCTACTCTTCAGGCTGTTTGACTAAGTTACTCAGGTGAGGAGCAACTCGGTGCATAGCTGCCTTGGAGTGCGATCTCTTCTAATGGCGAGCACGGGGTGTCACCATGCATACCTTCTTTGTGGTCTCGCCTGCCGCTATCACGATCTGCATTACTTGCTCATCGTGCATGTTCTGGTAAACTGTTCCCTGGCCTCAACCTCTGGCTAGGGAATGATCATCTGATAACTTCATCCTTCGTACTCGTGCCCCTTGAAAGCCTTGAACAAGCTTTCCTGATCTTTCGGCGATGTCCCCCTCTCGGCGATCTCTGACCACTTGGTCGCCTAAGCTCACATACGGCGACTACGACACAAGCCTGGTGATCGCCTGTTCAGATACGCTAGAGATCGGAGCACGCCAACTTAATGATTGGCGACTTCACAGACTTCCCGACGTCCTTCCCTTCTGTCCGCTAGGTGTTCCGTTCAACACGCCTATATTATCGCTCGCTGCCACGTCATCACTCTCGACTACCTGGTCGGTACACAAGCCCCCAGTCTTAAGCGAAGACTTGTCCAGCGAAAAGACTAAGAGGTCACATCACCGTCGATCTACGTGGTGCGGGCACGGAATTCCAAACGTCCGTACCCTCTGCTTTTCTGACGCTTCACCAAACCCCTTTTTGTAATCGCTCGACACGTGGCTTCATCAACGGTCATCTTCAGCTGTCGTTTGCGCTTCCGAAAACGTTCGAAAAACCCCTCGCCCTTCCACTGTTCCATCATCTTTCTGCATTCTCAAACACTCTAAGTTTTTCTCTGCGAACCCACGAAGCTTCTCAACTCTCTCAATCTCCAACTCTCGTCAACGCTCATCCGATCACAAAAAGGTACCTCTTTTACTTCTTCTGTTGATATTTGCTGCATTTTAACCGATTCGCATCATCCATTATCTGCCTGAAGCATACGTTGTGGGCTGTTTTTTCCTTTTCTCCTTCTCTCGCAGCTTAGGGCTTCGTTCTTCGTCACGTTCATCCCAGCGAACTCTTGTTCGTTCGCTCTGTCTTCTTCGTTCTCAATCGAGTTGTTCTGGTGGCTTTGTTTCATCCCTTTCATTTTCCTTTGCAGTTCCTGCGATGGCTCACACAAAATCCACCGCGAACCCTCATTCTTCGTCGCGAAACCCTCCACCCCAAGCGCGTAGGGTTGCTCCTGGGGCAAATCCTCCACCAGCACGCAATCCACCACGAGCCTCTGATGCTCCTTCTAACCAGGCTGAGAGGCCTGCAACTTCTCACGCCAACCCCGCTCAGGCAACTCCGCCGGTCGCCGGAGGGGCCTCCCTACCTCCAAAAGACTACAAGGAACTCTACCCTTGGGCCACCTCAACTTTGTTAAAAGAAACTTCTTCAATAAACACGGAGTTGGGCGTGCACCGATTAAGGAAAGGGGACCAATCCGAGCTCACATTCCATAAGGAGCACGACAGCAAAGTGGCCGTGCTGCCCTGCTTCCCGGGTGAACCGATTTGTGCGGATGATAAAGGGAACAATGGCGAGTCGTTCTGCTTTATCTACGCCACCTTCTTCAAGAAAGTGAAGCTCAGGCTTCCTTTTACCCGCTTCGAGAGAGAGCTACTAACAGAGCTCAACATCGCCCCTGCCCAGCTTCATCCCAACAGCTGGGCGTTCGTGAGGGCGTTCCAAATCATGTGTGCCCACTTGGGGCTGCCAACTTCAGTTGACGTCTTCCTGTTTCTGTTCGAGGCTAAGAATCCCGGAGATCGCCTTTGGGTTAGCTTAAACGGGATTGCTGGGAGGTCAATCCTCTCGATCTTTCAGCAATCTTACAAAGACTGGAAAGGGAAGTTCGTCAAGGTGCGCCCAAACGAACAAGACCCTTCCCTGCTCGACGGCTTCCCCTTGTACTGGGTACACAAGGGGAACAAAGACTCCAAAGAAAGCTTCAGGAGGCCAAGGAGTCCCGACAACATGGGGGAGTTGGACAAGGATCTCTGCCTTTTCTGGAAGAGCGTAGCGGCCGCCAACATCACTTTCCCCACTGCCTCAATAATCTCCTTCGAGTTCCTCGAGGGCCAACTTGAAGCTCACATAGGTTAGCCCTTACCTCGACACCAAGACCTTCGCTTTGTGTTGGAATTGACTTCGCATTTCTACCATCTATCATTTGGCGTTCTGTTTGTCGTGTACTGGTCTTGATTTTTAATCCATGCGCTACTTGCTTGCGTTATTTCTGCGTGCATATGTTTGTATAACCTGTTTCTGCTTTGGGGCCTATTTCTCTGTTTTCTACCTTGTGCAGACCTCATGTTGGGAAAAGGAAAACTGGCTGAACTGAGGGCGATCGCCCGATCTCACAAGTTGGCGGCGGGCTCCCAAACCGTGCCCAACTCGGTGGTGGAGATCGCCGTTGCTCAAGGAAAAACTCCCCCCCGAGGTGCAACCTCTTCCGGGGTACTACCCGCCCCTCAACGAAAAAAACTGATCTTGAGGAAGCCAAAAAGAAAAACTCCCCAAGTGGTACAAGAGGATGAAGAGGATGAAGAGACCACCGAGGATGGCCTCGTTACCAAGAGGACAAGGGTGGCTCCCTTTTCGCCACCTGCACTCCCAACTCCAACACCGCCCTTACCTCCGGCTCCAACTCAACTAGTCCAAGCAACGCCCTTGGCTGTCGTGCCCCTGTGGTTGAAGGCAGCGAGCCCAATTTTATTGAGAACCCTCCAAGCGCCTCCACGCCATTTGTATATGCTGGAGAGGGTCCTCCTTCAACCACCTCTATCGCTGGGGCTGCACCAGGAGGAGATGAAGGTGGCCATAACTCGCCAATCCTGATAACAGAGTCTCCGACTTCACCACCACGCCAAAAAGCCCCCCTCGCCCTTCAAACTCAAGAAGGTGGTGGTGAAAGTCAGCACCAAGCTCCTCCAGCACCTCCACCAGCAACAACTTCAAACTTCCCCCCTCCATCGAAGAGATCTGGGGACCCTTCACAGCCAAACTGAAAATGATGGCAGAGGATCTCCCCTCAATCATAACGAAGGCTGTGAAGAACTCAAGCAAGAAACTCCAAGATGAGAATGCGGCGCTTAAGGAGGCAAACCGCCTGATAAGGATGGAGGCGGAAAAACTTTCTTGCAACCTGATGATGGCGGAGATTGACCATTCAAGGCTGGAGGACGCCATGGACGCTGAACTAAGGGGCGCGCGTAAGGAGGCCTCCGATCTGCGTCAAAAACTGCACCTCCAAGCCCAAGAGAAAATCGAGCTGGAGAGCAAGCTGGTACCTTACAGGCTCAAGGTGGCCAACTTGGAGGCTGCAATGAAAGCAGATGCGGCCAAGGTGGAGAACCTTGAAAAGAGGTCAGAAGATTGGGAGGTGCTCCTCGGGAAAGTCGAGAAGGAGAGGGACGACACCAAGGCCGAGCTCGGCAAAGCTCAAGAGGAAAACGCGAGGATTGCTGCAGAGCTGGCCCAGGCTCGGGAGGAAAACAAGAAAGCTGCTGAAGAGCTTGCTCGGGCTCATGAAGAAATCGAAGGGCTGAAGAAGCAAACTGACGAGCTAAAGAAGCAGGCTCAAGAGCTCGAGCAAAGCTCCGCCCAAGTCCTTTCCGCCGGGTTCGACGCCGCTTTGGAGCAAGTCTCGTGCCAATATCCCGAGCTTGATCTCTCCATGGTGTCAATCTGCAACGAAGTGGTGGATGGGAAGATCGTGCCCTCTGAAGATTAATCACCTCCCTCCATCACTTGTTTTTTTTTGAAACTTGGCGTTTATTTTTGTTTGTAAGAACTTTATATGTAATTTTTCTTCTCATGTATTTGAACTGACATTGCTTGATATAACTCCTTCTGCTTAAGATGTTGTTGTCTAATACCGTGCCTCAAACGCTTCTTACTCGCTGTGTGATCAACCAACATAACCGGTAGAACTCGCTTAAACAAATTAACTCAGCGATTCCTTGGGCTTAACCGTTCACTGCTTTGAATTCGAGCAAACTGTTGATCTTATAACAATCTATCGAACTGTTAACTCAAAGTAAAATCTGAGCAACTATCAACTCTCAGACGATGACATTTAACACAACTTGCAAACTTAAGGCAATAAGTTACTTACTAGGCAGCAGGTTTTAACTTAAACTTGTATCACAACACAGTTTACCTGATCTGCCCGGCAAGGCTACCTTTACACTCGTCATCGCCTGGAATTCTTCTGATCGCCATAGGGTTCTGGCGATGTAGGCTTTCTTTGCCTTCATCGCTTGACTATTGTTCCCTCATCTGGGGGGTAGAGGTGCCTTTCGGATCCTTCTCTACCTCCCTGAGTTTCAGAACAAAGAACTGGATAGCGAGGTGTTCTCTTTGAACCTACCTTAGCTATCTCTTAAGCCTCTTTCACCCTTCACGCCATACTTGAACTCGTTCAGGACGAGAAGGATTTTATCTGCCCTCACACCGCCTACAGGCGTGGAAGTTTTCTCTGGTCTTACTAAGTCAATTTTGATGTTTTACTTAAAGGGGGAAAGGCGTTTTCCCTCCCTTCCCGCCGTTTAAGGTCACGAACACCCCTCACTTTTCAGTTCATCTTGCCTGAACTCACTCTGAGGTGAGAAGGACTTTTTCTCGCCTGAACTCGCTCGTTGGCGAGAAGGACTTTATCTTGCCTGAACTCGCTCGACGGCGAGAAGGACTTTATCTGGCCTGAACTCGCTCGTCGGCGAGAAGGACTTTATCTTGCCTGAACTCGCTCGACGACGAGAAGGACTTTATTTGGCTTGAACTCGCTCAAAGGCGAGAAGGACTTTATCTTGCCTGAACTCGCTCGACGACGAGAAGGACTTTATCTGGCCTGAACTCGCTCAAAGGTGAGAAGGACTTTATCTGGTGCCTCAACTTGCCCAGGGTGTACATCTCCTCCCCCCTGGATGCACTGAGGACTTTTTCTCTTTCTCGCCTGCACTCGCTCGAGGGCGAGGAGGTCTTTTACTCTTTCTCGCCTGCACTCGCTCGAGGGCGAGGAGGTCTTTTTCTTCTCTTGCCTCCAAATGCATGAGAGCGCTGAGGTCTTTAGTCGTCGCTGGTGCCTCCGATCGCCGAAAGGCGATGAGGACTTTAAAACTTTAACTGATGCCGCCAATCGCCGAATAGCGATGGGGACTTTAAAACTTTTTCTTAGAAAGCATGCAGCATAACTTTAAACTTGCCTTGAATCACACACGAGTGATAAGGTCTTTTTTCTAAAACTTTCGAAACAACAAGCCTGCAATCTTAGAAGCTTTAAACTCTTTGAAAACTCTTCTTTATTGGGTGGCCTCATTAAAAACCCTCTTTAGGGAAAAAAGAGTGCCTCCTTCAAACTGTTTTAACAGAAAACTTGCAAATCTCTTCATGCTCGTTTTTACTTACAAAGCTTTAACTGTAATATAACTTGAGGTGTGTGGCGTTCCAAGTGCGAGGAATCGCCCCTCCTTCCAACGTCTCTAAGCGGTAGGCACCGTTCCCGAGCGCCTCGGTTATTCTGAACGGTCCTGTCCACTTAGGCGATAACTTGTTTTCCATCTCGTACTGGTGGGCCTTCCTCATCACCAGGTCGCCCTCTCTAAACTGCCTTGGCATCACCCTCGAGTTATACCTTCGCTCAATCCTCCTTTTCACCGCCTCAGCCTTTACCCTTGCCTCCTCCCTGACCTCATCCTGCAAATCCATATTCAACCTCCTTTCTTTGTTCGAGTCTTCCGCCACAAAATTCTGAAACCTCGGCGAGCTCTCCTGGATTTCCACTGGAATCATTGCATCACATCCATAGACCAAGCTGAACGGGGTCTCGTGGGTTCCTGACTGCTCGGTGGTGTGGTACGCCCAAACTATGCGGGGTACCTCTTCAGCCCACGATCCCTTGGCTTTTTCTAGCCTTCTCTTCAAGCCTCTTAGCAACACCCGATTGGCGGACTCTACTTGGCCATTTGTCTGAGGGTGCTCGACGGATGCGAACACCTGCTGTATTCCCACCTCTTCGCACAACTTCTTCAGTAGGTGACTTGCAAACTGAGTCCCATTGTCTGACACCAGGCGCTTAGGCACACCAAACCGGCACACGATTTTCTTCCAAACAAAACTCTCGATCTTGTGTGCGGTGATCTGGGCTACTGGTTCTGCTTCGATCCACTTGGTGAAGTATTCAATCGCCACCACCAAGTACTTCATCTGCCTGATCGCCAATGGGAAAGGTCCCAGAATGTCGATTCCCCACGTATGAAACGGCCAAGGGCTGTAAATTGACTTTAATTCCTCTGGAGGCGCCTTGTGCCAATCGGCGTGCTGCTGACATTGCTTGCAACACTGTGCATACTTCTTGCAGTCCTCCCTCATTGTTGGCCAGTAATAACCTGCACGGAGAGTTCTTGCAGCCAGAGCTCGACCCCTGACGTGACTTCCACATATCCCCTCATGGAGCTCGACCATGATTCTAGTGCATTTTTCTCCGTGCACACATTCTAGGAGTGGGTGTGTAAACCCAAACCTATACAGCTCGCCATCTATCATGGTGAACTTGCTGGAGTTCTTCTTTATCTTTCTAGCCTCCGCCGGATCCAGCGGGAGAAGGCCATCTGTCAGGCAGCGCTGGTACTGTGTTATCCATGTGTCTGGCTCATGCGTAGCGCAGACCTGCGTCATATTGACCCTCTCCCCTCGACATGCTCTTATTCTCGGCGATCTTAAAGTCTCCTGAGTCAAGGACCTGTGACTCCTCGCCACTTTTTCCATCGACTTGGTTATCTGAAGAACCAGGTGGTCTGCCACAATTGCTCTTAGCGTCTTCAGAGTTTCTTGGATCACTGTCCTCTGCCTACCCCCTTGCCCGAACTGGCGAGCTTAGCTAGCAAGTCTGCTCGGGCATTCTGCTCTCTGGGCACATGCACCACCACTTCAAATGAGACAAAGGAACTCTTCAACTCCTGCACATACTCCAAGTAAGCCGCCATTTGTGGATCCTTGGCCTGGAACTCGCCTGTTACTTGTCCCGTGACTAATAACGAGTCACTCTTAGCCATCAGCACCCTAGCCCACATCTCCTTGGCCAGCAAGATTCCGGCGATCAACGCTTCATACTCTGCTTGATTGTTGCTAGCTTTGAAGGCAAACCTCAGGGACTGTTCTATCAGCACACCGTTGGGCCCTTCTAGAATGACTCCAGCACCGCTACCCTGCTGGTTTGACGATCCGTCCACTGAGAGCACCCAGCGAAAATCATCCCCTTCAACTCGTGCTGCTTCTGACGATAGCTCGACCACAAAATCAGCGAAAATATTCCCTTTGATCGGACCTCGGGGCTCATACTTGATGTCGAACTCCGACAGCTCTACCGCCCACTTCACCATTCTCCCAGCTACATCAGGCTTCTTCAGAACTTTCTGGATGGGCAAGTCGGTCATCATCAGCACTGTAAAACTGTGAAAATAGTGGCGCAACCTCCTCGCCAAAAATACTACAGCTAGTGCAGCTTTCTCCAAGGCCTGATACCTCACCTCCGGGCCCTGCAAAACCTTACTGACGAAATAAATAGGCTTCTGAGCCTGGTCTTGATCTTGGGCGAGCACCGCACTCACCGCCCTCTCAGTCACAACAAAATACAACCTGAGAGGGGTTCCTACTAAGGGTTTGCACAAAACCGGCGGGCTTGCCAAGTACTCTTTAAGCTTCACGAAGGCTTCTTCACACTCCTTCGACCAGACAAACTTGTTGTTTCGCCTTAAACATTGGAAGTACGGATGGCCTTTCTCTCCGCTAGCTGATACGAAACGAGCTCCTTCACGGTAGCCGAGCTCCTCATCGCCAATATGGCAACACACTTATCAGGATTTGCCTCTATTCCTCTTTCAGTTAAGAGGAATCCCAAGAACTTCCTTGCCTCTACGCCAAAAATGCACTTCTCGGGGTTCAGCTTTAATCTGAACTTGGCGATTGTGGTGAACAACTCCTCCAGATCTGAGACGTGCTTGCTCTTTTCTGGCGAGGTCACGACCATATCATCTACGTACGCTTGCACATTCCTTCCCAGCATTGGTGCAAGTACCTTATCCATCAATCTTTGGTACGTGGCCCCCGCATTCTTCAGCCCAAAGGGCATCACCTTGTAACGGTAGCACGACCTCTCAGTCATGAAGGCAGTTTTCTCTTCATCCATAGGATGCATCTTTATCTGATTATACTTCGAGAAGGCGTCCAGAAAACTCAGCAACTTGCACCCTGCTGCACTGTCGACCATGGCATCTATGCTTGGCAAAGGATACGAATCCTTTGGGCAAGCCTTGTTCAGGTCAGTGAAGTTGACGCACATGCGCCACTTCCCATTGCTCTTCTTCACCAGTACGACATTAGCCAACCACTTAGGGTATTGGACCTCCCTGATATGGCCTGTAGCGAGGAGCTTCTGTGTTTCATCCCTGATCGTCTGCCTCCTCTCCTCGTTAAACTTCCTTCTCCTCTGCCGCACTGGTCTAACTTGTGTGTCCATTGCCAAATGGTGACACAAGAAATCGGGGTCAATTCCCGGCATGTCTGAAGCAGACCATGCAAAAGCATCCAGATGCCGTTCTATCACCTTGGCGATCTGGTCTTGGAGCTTAGCCTCCAAAGATCTTCCCAGCTTGAAGACCTTTCCCCCGATCTCCCTTTCGAGCCACTCCTCGACGGATTTGGGTCTGGCTTCCCTGGCGATCACCGCCTTGGCGATTCCCAATTCCCTTGCTTCCTCTGGGCGGTTCCTCGCTTCTTCCTCCCGTCCGGCGCTCTCTCCCACAACCTCAGCATCCACCATGGTGACATCGCCTCCGGCGACCACTTCCATCGCCGCATCAACAACTTGCCATTCTGTCGGCCTGGGCTTCACACCGGGAGGCGGCGTCGTGGTGATGTAACTTACTGACCTTTTATTCTTGAGGCTATTCTCATAGCACTTCTTTGCCTCCTTTTGGTCAGATCCGATGGTGATCACCACCCCCTCCATTGATGGTAACTTAACCTTCATGTGCCTAGTTGAGGGCACAACTCCTATTCTGTTGAGGGTTGGTCTCCCCAACAGAATGTTATATGCTGAGGGGGCATTCACAACAAGGTACTTGATTTTGTCCATCCTCGAGGCCACCTCATTCGTGAATGTTGTTCTCAGCTCGATGTACCCCCTGACCTCCACCTGATCGCCAGCGAACCCATACAAACACCCTCCATAGGGTCTTAGCTGGTCAAGGGGTAGTTGCAACTGTGTGAAAGTCGACCAGAACATTACATCCGCCGAGCTTCCTTGGTCCACCAGTACCCGGTGGACCTTCCTTCCCGCCGTGACAAGCGAGATAACTATGGGATCATTGTCGTGAGGCACAACGTCCCTAAGATCCTCCTTTGTGAACGTGATGTCCACGTCTGGCGAGTGATCCTCGAACATATCCACCGTCATCACAGACCTTGCGTATTTCTTCCTCTGTGACGCAGTGCATCCACCACCCGAGAATCCTCCAGCAATGGTGTGGATCTCGCCATGAGTGGGCATCTCATGCTGTTGAGCCTCACCACCCGCCGGCTGGGAGCTTGACGCACCTCCCGTACTCTTGTCCAGCAGGTAATCGTTCAAAAATCCGCTCTTGACCAGATCGTCGAGCTGGTATCCTAGGGCCAAACACGAATCCACTGTGTGACCAAAACTCTGGTGGAACTCACACCAGGCGTTTGGTTTTGGTCCTAACACCTTGTCGCCCACTTTCTCAGGCGCCTTAAGCCTGGCTGCTATGTTGGGAATGGCGATCAGATCCGCCAACCCCATGACAAACTTGTACTTTGGTGGGCGATTATATTCCCTGGGGCGTCCTGGGCCCCTTCCCTTGTTCTTCCTCGGATCATAAGGATGGCGGGTCCTCTGATCCTTCCTGGCCGTCATCGTCTCCAGCACCCTCTGCGGCTGGATTCTAGTCTGGGCACGTGGCCTAGCAGGGGCCACGCTCCCTCTCTTCTCGGCGACCTCACTCTCGTCGGTGATGTGGGCCACCGCAAGTCGCCTAACTTCAGCGAACGTGCCGGGGTGAGCCCTAATCAGTGCCTCACAGAAAGGTCCCGACAACACGCCCTTTTTGAAGGCGTATACCAACATCTCCTCGTCTTTAGCAGGCGAGCGGACCATCTGTGCTCCAAAACGATTCAAATAGTCCCTGAGGGACTCTCCCTGGTATTGCCTGATGTCGAACAAGTCATAAGACACCCTAGGTGGCGCCTTGTTCACAATGTACTGCTCGACGAAAAGCTTCAAAAACTGCTGGAAGTTGGTTATGTGACCTGTAGGCAAGCTCACAAACCGTTCCAGCACTGTTCCCTGGAGCGTGCTCACGAACATCTTGCAATATACAGTCTCCGAGCCCCCTGACAGCATCATCTGCGTGTGGAACGTAGTGAGATGTGCCTCAGGGTCCTCCACACTGGTGAAAGAAGCTTTCATAGGTACTACGCTCGCAGGGAGAGGCGTGTCTGTGATCGCCTGAGCAAACGACATAGGGAAAACGCGCGGTGGCGACGACGGCGTGACCTCTTCAACAACTGGGCGTCCTCTCTGCTCCTGAAGAGCTTGACGCAACTCCTCAGTCACCTTGCCGAGCTCTTCATTCCTGGCCTGAGAGGCGACTAGGTCTTCATGCATCTTCGCTTGCTCTATGCGCGATGCCTCCACATTCGCCTGCAGCGCACGCATGATCTCCATCATCTGCGCCATGGTCATGGCGCCTTCTGTAGCAACTGGCACAACGGGACTTGAACGGTTGCTTCTCATCTTTCTCATGAAAACTTAGCAAACCAAACTTCAACGAACAAAACCTTCTCCAGCAAACGATCGATCCAGCAATCAATCGGTCAGAAACTCTCAAACTCCGAAAAACTTCCAAAAACGCAACCACAACAGCACGCCGATAGATTCGGACGTCGAAACCTTCACAGAAACTTGCAATCTCACCACGAACCTACCGCTCCTCCAGCAAAACCCCCGATTCACCAACCAGAAACGCAAACGAACGAAAAAAAAACATCGAATCAACCGATTGAAAACCGCGCAAACAACAAGAAACTTCAGGAATCCGATCGAAAGCTCGAACGAACGGTGGAAAACTCGAAATCACCGAACAAAAGCTCGAACGAACGGTGGAAAATGGTTGCGCCAGCACACAACCACACAGAAACTACAGAAACTTCAAGAACTCACGCTGTGGATGTGGACAGGTTTTACACGGCCCCACGGTGGGTGCCTGATGATCCTGCCGGTTGACCAGAACGCAAGAGTCTTGCCACGCCAAAGGTATCTTCCTCTGGATCGGCTTTGCACCACGCTAACTTCCGTCCTTCACACCTCGATTCTCCTCAAGAACCTGAAAAAGACAGAGTGGCGCCGCTGCGGCCGATCGCGCTCCGACGCTCAAGTCAGTGACGGAATCACCAAAACTCTAAGAGAGAAAGCTAAAAACTCAAGGAACCGTGCAAAAAACTCTCTCAGCGTACTCAAGTATTCCCAAAGCGTAAAGAAGTGTTCTAAACGTGCGTACCTCATAATCTGTTAAGAGTTCCTTATATACCTGTGCGTTTTCTCTCTCCTGACGGTTACACCTCTGGACACGTGGCTCGCATCCGGCTGTACACGTGTCACCATCTGGAACGTCTTCTGCTTGAGCGCCATTTCTACTCTTCAGGCTGTTTGACTAAGTTACTCAGGTGAGGAGCAACTCGGTGCATAGCTGCCTTGGAGCGCGATCTCTTCTAATGGCGAGCACAGGGTGTCACCATGCATACCTTCTTTGTGGTCTCGCCTGCCGCTATCACGATCTGCATTACTTGCTCATCGTGCATGTTCTGGTAAACTGTTCCCTGGCCTCAACCTCTGGCTAGTGAATGATCATCTGATAACTTCATCCTTCGTACTCGTGCCCCTTGAAAGCCTTGAACAAGCTTTCCTAATCTTTCGGTGATGTCCCCCTCTCGGCGATCTCTGACCACTTGGTCGCCTAAGCTCACATACGGCGACTACGACACAAGGTTGGTGACCGCCTGTTCAGATACGCTAGAGATCGGAGCACGCCAACTTAACGATTGGCGACTTCAAAGACTTCCCGACGTCCTTCCCTTCTGTCAGCCAGGTGTTCCGTTCAACACGCCTATATTATCGCTCGCTGCCACGTCATCACTCTCGACTACCTGGTCGGTACATTATCATATAATTATTTATGTGTTGAATGAACCATTTTAAGTAATATTTATTGATGTTTGTTATATTACATGTCATCTATACCAAAAATTTAAGATTGTCAAATAAATATAATTTATTTACACTAAAATAAATTATAGATATCAAAGATATTTCTGAATTTGAAATGAAAAATAAATAAAAAATATTTTATAATAATCAATCGGTAGGGTCTCCTCTGATTCAGCAGAGCTACGTTCAAGAGCAGCAAGAAACAGACAAAGCTAGAGCTTGTGATCGGAGTTAACAAGCGAGCAAGTCAACCGACAAGAACATTTGGCGTCCACTGTGGGACACGATAAAACCAGGTCTCATCCACATTCATGATTAAGCTATTAAGCGATATGAAGAATACAAGACAAGTTCCATCTGGACAGGAGGGAGGTGACAACCTCCCCATATAGCAACTCATGGAGACTATCAACACTCTCCAAGAGACAGTGACATCATCTAGGGTTGACCAGGAGAGGCTTTTGGCTGAGGTCCGAGCCGAGCAGGCCCTCACACAAGACCAATTCAGGGTCGAGTTGGACGCGTCGCGAACAAGCAACGAAGAGATATGTAGGGCCAATGAGGAATTGCGTAGAGATCTACAACGTTTGGGGGAGTACACTGTAGAAGAGCGGAGCCCACCTATCCCAAGTAGGGCTCGCCGTTTTCACAGGCAATCATGGATGTCGTTATACCAACGAATTTCATGACGCCCAAAATTACTTTTACAGGTAACGAAGATCCGGAGGCACACCTCACGACCTTCCATACTTAGATGATAATTTCAGGAGGAACGAATGCCATGCATTGCAAGTTGTTCACGGGTATGTTCGTAGGCACAGCGCTGCATTGGTTCATTGGCCTTCCAGATGGCCACATAATCTCATTTGATCAGTTCTCTGCGTTGTTCAGGGAACAATTCATAGTCAACCGAGCTCCACCCCGTGTCCCTTTCGACCTCTTCGGGGTGAAGCAGAAATAGGGAAAGCTCTTGAAGGATTTCCTAAACCGGTTTGGGGCGTTTGTGGTGAAGCTCCACACCCATGATGAGGCTTTAATGGTCCTTGCCTTTGGGCAGGGGGTCATGTCAGGGTCGTTTAGCGATTCCCTAATAAGGAATCGGGCAAGGACATTTGGCAAGATCCGGCGACGAGCTATTGCCCACATTGACGCAGAAGAAGCTGTAACGGTGAAACGTGGGAGCATGAGCATTGGACAGACCAAGTCCCGGGAGAGCAGTCGTGCCCAACCCATGAGAGTGCACAAAGCTGCGACGGAGAAGAGGTCGCCGACTCGGCGTGCACCTTATGCGTCGAGAAGGGGCCAGTTCAAGTCAAGGGCAAAGGACGACCTGCCTTGTCGACCTAAGTTCAAAATGACCTACAAGAAGTTGCTCACCATGCCAGGTATGGTGGATAAGTTGAGGTCCCCCCTGAAGACTGATAGGAATTTAGGGCCAAGTAAAGACACCTGGTGCGAGTTCGACAAGG
This sequence comes from Phaseolus vulgaris, assembly GCF_051622355.1. Taxonomy (NCBI): domain Eukaryota; kingdom Viridiplantae; phylum Streptophyta; class Magnoliopsida; order Fabales; family Fabaceae; genus Phaseolus; species Phaseolus vulgaris. The sequence continues at coordinate 21,970,784 of NC_143508.1, read as the reverse complement.
CCTTTGGGCATGATGCGGAGAATTGGGTAGCCCTTAGTTACCAGTTGGCATGATTGATGAAGGATGGCTTCCTGAAGGAGTATCTAGAGGGAAGTCAGGAAGGATCGAAGGATGAGACGCCAACAGAGGATCAGAGGCACGGGGTGCCTGTCCATGGCGAGGTCAACACTATCTCTGGAGGGTTTTCAGGGGGAGGGTGCACCACCTCCCAGCGAAAGTGGTATGCGAGTGAGGTGATGGCAGTAGAGGCTCGAGAGCCTGATCAGTCGGCTGAGTTTGACCTTTACATCACTAAGGATGATCTGAGGGATGTGGTCCCACACGATAATGATCCGGTGGTGATCTCGGTAGTCAAAGTAGGAAGAATGGTGCACCGAGTCCTCGTCGACTAGGGGAGCTCGACCGACGTGATGTTCTGGTCGACGTTTAACAAGTTGCAGTTGTCACCAGACCAGCTGAGACCATATGACGACTGTCTGTTTGGTTTCGCTGAAGACCAGGTAGAGGTGAGGGGGCATGTGGAGCTAAGGACGACTTTCTCAGATGGCACCTCATCTCGCTCCATTAATATCAGGTACTTAGTTGTTAATGTTGCTTCAGCTTACAACATCCTTTTGGGCAGGCCTGCCCTGAACAGGTTAGGTACGGTGGACTCGATAAGGCACATGAAGATGAAATTGTCCTCCCTCGGGGGAGGGGTAAATGTTATTAAGTCTGACCAGAAGGCAACTAGGAAGTGCTATGAGAATAGCTTAAAAAATAAAAGAGGAGTATGTGTGGTAGTCGTCTAGCCTCAAGAAACTGAAAAGGCCACTCGGGTAGAGATCGCCAGGGAGAGGCGACTTTAGCCTGCTAGTGAGGTTCAAGAAAGAGAGATCAGAGGAAAGATGTTTAAGCTTTGGAAGTCCCTGAGCCAAGAGATGCAAAACCAGATCGTCGGGCTGATAACAAAACATTTGAATGTCTTTGCATGGTCTGCTTCAGACATGCCCAACATCGACCCTGATTTTTTGTGTCATCGAAGGTCAGGTCTGTGATACAGAGACAGAGGAAATTCAATGAGGAGAGACGCCTAGTCATCAGGAAAGAAACTCATAAGCTGTTAAGCACTGGCCACATAAGGGAAATCCAATATCCCGAGTGGTTAGCGAATGTGGTGTTGGTCAAGAAGGTCAACGCGAAGTGGAGAATGTGCGTTGATTTCACGAATTTGAACAAGGCTTGTCCTAAGGATTCATATTTGCTGCCCAGCATCGACGCCTTGGTGGATAGCGCATCAGGCTGCCGACTTCTCAACTTTTTGGATGCCTTCTCGGGGTATAACCAAATCTGTATGCACCCCCGAGATGAGAGCAAGACTGTGTTCATGACAGAGCTCTCAGTTATTGCTATAAGGTAATGCCCTTTGGGCTTAAGAACGTTGGCGCAACTTATCAGAGGCTGATGGATAGGATTCTCGCCCCCATGATCGGGCGAAATGTGCAAGCGTATGTGGACGACATGGTCGTCACCTCGAAGGAAAGATATCAGCATGTTGCTAATTGGAAGAGCTATTCACCACAATAACTAAATATAATTTGAAACTGAACCCAAAAAAATGCGTGTTCGGGGTGGAAGCACGAAAATTCTTGGGGTTTCTCCTCACTGAGCGGGGAATAGAAGCAAACTTTGAGAAGTGTGCGACAATCATTGTTGTTCTCGCTGGTTGACTCAAACGACAGCTTCAGGCTCCGCCTATCTCCTCCTTCAGTCGAACTTCCTTGGGTTGAAGAACGTTTTCCTGCAAAGACAAAGGGCGCCCTAGCGGTCGTTTGCACTCTAACGGTCAAGTCAGTAAGGGCTAAAGAAACAGTAATATGTGTAAAGCCGTTTCAGTCTTAGAAACGGCGTACCTTGCTAGGGTTCTTACCACCCTATTTATAGGTTGTATCTAAGGTTCCTTTTGTGATGCTCCCATGTCTCTTAGTGGGCTTAGGGTTCCTGGGAGAATGTCCTTGCGCCGCTATCACACAATCTTACCGTAATCTGGCGAATAGGACTTCCCTTTTCTGGAGTGCATAGACCTAACAGCGTAGCCGCCAAGGTACTTATTCATGTACCAACGCTGCGACATCATCTGTTCTGTGGGTGCCCTAAGTATTCATGTGCTATGCATGCAGTCTTTCCCTGGAAACCCTAACCCTAACGGGCCTTAGCGCCTCCAAGGAACACTTGCTTGTGTCGTACCCGAATGTACCATACACACCCCATGCATGATCCTCTCGTGACTTAGGTCTTTATCTGGTATCTGGGTGTTAACTCATATTGTTTGTTGTGTCCAGCTTACGTGGCCCACCGCTACGATCAGTCCACCGATGTCTGATGTCTTTCTCTCAGGCCGATGACCGAGTTCTGGCCTATACACAAGCCCCTCAGTCTCGAGTTGTAACTTGTTCCAGTGAAGAGGCTTTAGTGATCGCCCACGACGACCTACGTGGCACTGGGGGGACAGGACGTGAACAGCGCACCGAAGTCACGTCTCACCATACTTTTTTCAACAGCGTACACGTGGCAAGATCAACGACTAAGACTCGTTGGCACTTGCGCTTCTTCGTATACGTTAAAACTTTCAAAACCCCTACACTCCTTCACTGTTTCATTACTTCACTTAACATTACTCAAGCATTTCCTACTCTCGAAACGCTCTCTATTCTTCTTCGAACACCTCTACCCCCGAACCCTAACTTATTCAAAGGTACGATATTTACTTCCTGATCGCCCCTGATTTATGATTCCGATGCACATAGCATGCTATAACTGTTTTGGGACTGTTTATATTTCTACACTTTTTCTGCTCTTCGTTCGGGTATTCTCTGTTTTTCTGGTTTTCAGAGTTGCACCATCTTCTTCCTCTAAAGCTTCATTTTTCTTCTTTTTGTTTTTCTCATTTTCTTCTCTAGATTCCTTTCTTAAGATGGCTCGAATGAAAAGCACCCCGAACCCTCCACCCTCCATCGATTACAAATCACTCTATCGTTAGGCCCCCGATAGCCTTCTGGCTGAAACTTCTCAAGTAAACACCTTTAAAGATATTGAGGCGTACAAGAAAAACAAGTATGATGAGAAGTTCCACGTCTTTGGGAGGGAACATGACTTGTATGTGAAGGTTCGGCCTTGTAGGGAGGGCGAACTCGTGTGCGTCGATGACCGCGCGGACCCCGAAGAACCTTTCTTCTTCATGTACGCAACTAACTTCAAGCGGCTCAAGTTTCATCTTCCTTTCACGGGGTTCGAGCGTGCTCTCTTGACTGAGTTCAATGTGGCCCTTGCCAAGTTGCATCCCAAAAGTTGGGCCTTTGTGCGGGCCTTCGCCATACTCTGCAACCACTTTGGCCATATGCCTTCTGTGGATGCTTTTCTCTATTTCTTCGAGGCGAAAAGTCCTGGAAAGAAGTTGTGGATGAGGTTCAATGGAGTGGCAGAAAGAGTCCTTCTAACCCTATTCCAGCAGTCTTACAAGGGCTTCAAAGGGAAGTTCTTTAAGATATGCTACAACAAGCATGATCCTACCTTGCTGGATGGGTTCGCACTCTACTGGGTGGAGAAACCGGGGCTCAAAAGGCCTAGGAGTCTCGAGGACTTGGCTCGGCCCGATCGCGAGATGTGCCAGCTCCTTTCAAGCTTGGGAATGGTGTTTAACACTGCTGAAATGATCAAGCTTGAATACAGCCCCAAGCATCTTAAGGGCTATATTGGTATCTTGTTTGACTCTGCTCATTTTACTTGCATACTGTGTTGGTTTACTTCTTATGCATTATTGTTTTCCTGTGTAGACATGGTTCTAAACGCAGAGAAGAGGAGGATGCTAGCTGAGGCAACCTCCAAGCTCAAAGCTGGTGTTGGCCTATCTGATGCCAAAGCTGCGGCCCCTGTTGATGCTCCTTCTACGCCTATTCCTACCCCAAGCCCTTCTGCTCCAGCCCCTGCGGATCTTAGGCTGAAGGGAGTAGTTAAGGCCACTGCCTCTGAGGACGAGGACACCTGCTTTGGCCTCGTCTTCAAGAGGAAAAAGGGTGCTGATGCCGCGGTCCCAGCCCAATCAGCCTCAGATGGTCGCGCCTCCTTCTTTTGAGAGAACCCCCAAGTGCCTCTTATCCTCGTGACTTGGTGGTACACGAAGGTGTGGGGAGAGTGCCCTGGAGGCTATTTTGGAGTGCCTCCCGTTGCTAGCTGCGCGCATTTCTCCTGGAGGTTCTTCAAACCTTCCAAGATGGGGAAATGGAGAGCCAGGGCGAAGACCCCCTGCGAGGGCATGCTGCCAAAGGTCTTGGGGCCTTCCTCATCGCATCCAGTCACGCCTCGACCCAAGTGCAGGAACTGAGGGCTGAGATGTTGAAGTTGAGAGAGGCGGCAAGTCAAGACGCGCTCCAAATAAAAAATCTCACTCGGCGCGAAACCGCATTGCATTTGGAGTTGACAGACCTTCACCAAACTCACAAGGAGACTAAGAGGCTCCTATTCGAGAAGTCTCAGGAGGCCCTGAGTGCTCATGCGAAGATTCTGCCTCTCCGAAACGAGGTTATCATGTTGCAAGATAAGGCTGAGGAGACGCAGGCCAAGATGGCCAGGCTGGAAGAAAGGGCGACCCAGCAAGAGGTGCGTCTTGGCCAACTAGAGGGAGAGCTAGTCTGCAAGGATGAACTCTTCAGTGAGATCAAGGAGGAGCTCACCAATGACACTGCTGGAGCTTATGGTGTTGGGTTTGAGGATGCCATGGCCCAAGTTGCCTGTGTGCATCCTGGGGTGGACCTATCCTAAACAGGTCTGACCAAGAGAATCGTTGATGGACAGCTGGTCGACGCTCAGGAGTAGGTCCTTCCTTATTGTTACTTAATTGTTTAGCAAACAATTTCAGTCACCTGTTCATGTATTTGTTCATTTATGAAATCTGCTATATTCTTAACTTGCTCCTTTCTCGTTGTTAACTGCTTTGTCTAGCTTGCTTAGTCTAACAACGCTTTAGGGCCTTCACGACTTTGGTAGCACACTTTTTTACTGCTTGTTGACTTTAATCTTCATAGAAACAATGCTTACCCAAGTTCTCACTTCGCCCTAACCTTTACTAATCGAAGGTAAGGGAAATGCTACTTTCAACCTTGACTCCCAAGGTCAGGGAAGATCTTTAACCAGGTACCGCGCCGCTCTCAACCTTGTCCTATAAGACAAGGGAGACCTTTGACTAGGAACCATACTATTCTCGACCCGGTCTTACGAGACAAGGGATGTTTGCACTTAATTGGGCTCAACCTTCCCATACAAGGACAATGGAGACTTGTAACTAGAACTCATACTAGCCTTGCCTTACAATACAAGGAAAAGGTCATTCTTTTTGTCCACGCCCTAGCCGTATAGAGGCAGGGGGATTCTAACTAGTACCTGCTTTGTTCTCGACCTTGGCGTTCCCACACAAGAGGGAGGCTCACTAAGAACCATGTTATTCCTAGTCTTGGTGTTTCTAACACGAGGGAGATGCTCGTTTTACTGACCTCGTCCTTGCCGTGTAGAGGCAAGAAAGGGTTTCTCTGGTGAACCATACTAATCTCAGCTTTAGTGAACTGACACAAGAGGGAGGCTCACGAAGAACCATACTATTCCCAGTCTTGGCATATCAAACCAAATGAGATGTTCGTTTCGCTGACCTCGCCCTAACTGTACAAAGGTAAAGGTAAGGGAGGATTTTATCTGGTGAACCATACAGTTCTCATCCTTGGTGAACTCACACAAGAGGGAGGCTCAGTAAGAACCATACTATTCCCGATCTTGGCGTATCAAACCAAGGGAGAGGTTCGTTAAGCTAACCTCGCCCTAACTGTACAAAGGTAAGAGAGGATTTTAGCTGTTGAACCATACTGTTCTCAGCTTTGGTGAACTCACACAAGAGGGAGGCTCACTAAGAACCATACTATTCCCGATCTTCGAGTATCAAACCAAGGGAGAGGTTCATTACTACACTGTACATAATATTTCTCTTTAACTGAATTTTATTGGGTGACCTCATTAGAAAACCCTTATAAGGGAAAAAGAGTGTCCCCTAAAACTGTGTACAATGCAATAATCTTAACTGAAATAAAACTTAAGGTTGGTCGCGTTCCACGTACGAGGGATTGCTTCACCTTCTAAAGTCTTGAGTCTGTATGCTCCATTCCCAAGGGCCTCTGTCACGCGGAAGGGACCAGTCCACTTGGGAGATAACTTGTTTTCTAACTGATATGGGTGGGCTTTTCGCATCACCAAGTCGACAATCTGGAACTGTCGAGGTCTCAGCTTGGAGTTGTACCTGTACTCCACCTTTCTCTTCAAGGCTTCTACCTTGATCCTCCTTCTTCTTTGACTTCATCTAGTAGATCCAGGTTCACCTTTCTCTCTTCGTTGGATTCTTCAGCCACGAAGTTCTAGAAATGTGGTGGACTGGGGAGTGGTGTGGTAAGTCCACACAATTCTAGAAACTTTTTCTGCCCAGGTCCCTTTGGCTTTATCTAGCCTTCTCTTCAGACCTCTAAGCAGAACTTGGTTGGCAGACTCGACCTGCCCGTTCGTCTGGGGGTGTTCGAATGATGCGAACACCTGCTTTATGCCTAGCTCTGTGCACAGTTAGCCCAACTGTTGGCTACCGAACTGGGTGCCATTATTGGACATCAACCATTTTGGGACTCCAAAGCGGCATACTATATTCTTCCACACAAAGTGTTGGACCTTGTGGGTTGTGATCTACGCCACTGGCTCAGCCTCTATCCACTTAGTGAAGTACTCAATGGCAACCACGAGGTACTTCATCTGCCGAACTGCTAGAGGGAATGGCCCCAGAATATTAATCCCCCAGGTATGGAATGACCATGGGCTATAGATCGACCTCAGCTCTTCTAGGGGCGCCTTGTGCCAGTCAGCATGTTGTTGGCAGTGCTTGCAACGCTGTGCATACATTGTGCAGTCTTCCCTCATGGTTGGCCAATAATATCTTGCGCGAACGGCCTTCGACGAGAGAGCTCGACCACCGATGTGACTCCCGCATATCCCTTCATGAATTTCAGCCATAATGCACGTGCACTGCTCACTTCTTACCCATATCAGAGTGGGGTGAGTGAAACCATGTCTGAACAAATTCCCGTTGATCAGGGTGTATCTGCTCGAATTCTTCTTGACTACTCTAGCCTTTATGGGTTCCAGCGGGAGCATCCCATCCGCTAAGTAGCGTCGGTAGGGGGTTATCCAAGTCTCTCCTGCTTCAACCAGTCAAACTTGCATTGATTCTTCCCCTGGTAACGCATATGTGCTTATTCTGGGCATTTTTAGGGTTTCTTGAGCGAACGACCAATGACTTCTCTTGACACCTTCCGAGGTGCTTATTTACTGGACATTCGCTGTGTCGTCTATGGTGGTTCGAGGTGTCCTTAGGGTCTCCTATATGACTGTCCTTTGTCTGCCCCCTTGCCTGAATTGGCGAGCTTTGCTAGCAAGTCAGCTTGAGCATTCTGTTCTCGAGGGACATGTACTAACTCGAACACCGCGAAAGTGATGGAAGAGTGCCTTCATGCTTGGAGTTTTTGTTGGTGAAATGGCGGAAGCTTAATAAAGGATGATGAACAAGGCCCTCCTAAGAGGTGTGGTGGCCTTGGAGGTGCATGCTAGGTAGGGAATGAGAGTGGTGAGTGGTAAGGTGAGAATTGAAGATCAATAGTTTAACCTTGGGAGGTTCTAGACAAGAAGTGAAATTGGCTCAAATTTGGCAGCAATTCACTAGTATATTAATCTTGTGAAATCATGAGCCAAGCCACTCCTTAAATAGCAAGGGAGGTCGGTTTACATCAAGGTGAAAGAGAGGGAAATTCAAACTATCCTATTTGAAATTGGCGACTAGAATTGAAGCACATGGAAGGCATGTTCAAGGATCTAGAATGTGCAATGATTCTAGAATACGCGCTCCAATTGGGTTTGCCTTGGACCGGCCTAGGTTTAATTAGAAGTTTAGGAAACTCTAATTAAACATAGGTTGGTATTTTAGGTACCAATCTTCATTTTAACAAAATTACAAAAGAAATTTCCTATGTTAATTTTGACAAGAATTTAAATGCTACTCTACACTAGAGTCTATGGCATCTTGAGCATGTATAGGTAGGTTTCTCTACCATCAGTGGCAGTATTCCAATCTTCTTGAAGCTTCTTAGCCATGGCTCTAGTGATTGGCCCAATTTGACATGTTGGTGGGCTTTCAATTGAGTTGGTGCTTGGGCCTCTTCTATCATCCCCTCCTTCTTGAAAAGGATTTATCCTCAAATCCAATGCGTCGTCTTCTTCATTGTACTCCATATTCCGCAGGTAAATCAAGTTTATATGCATTGTTATTGATTTTCTTGAGGACTTGGAAAGGTCCATCACCTTGGGGACTAAGTTTAGAATTTCTCTTAGTTGGGAATCTATCCTTCCTAAGATGAAGCCAAACTAGGTCTCCTTCCTCAAAAATGATTTCTCTCTTCCCCTTATTGTTATATTTGACATATTTCTTAGTTTGTTGTTGTATTTGTTGTTTAACCTTCTCATGAATTTTCTTCACAAATTCAGCTTTGGTAGCTCCTTCCTTATGCACAAAAGTTTGTGGATTAGGAAGGGGTAACAAATCTAAAGGAGTAAGAGGGTTAAAGCCATATACAACTTCAAATGGGGAAATATTAATAGTCTTGTGAACTACTTTATTGTATGCAAACTCAATATAGGAAAGATACTCATCCCAAGACTTGTGCCTACCCCTCATGACCGCCCTAAGCATAGTAGAAAGAGATTTATTGACTACTTCCGTTTATCCATCCATTTGAGGATGATAAGATGTGGAAAATTGAAGTTTAGTGCCAAGTTTTTCCCAAAGAGTTTTCCAAAAATGGCTTATGAACTTTGGATCTCTATTCGATACTATGCTTCTAAGTAATCCATGAAGTCTTACCACTTCTCTAAAGAAGAGTTTGGAAACATTTTGAGCACCATCGACCTTGTGGCATGGAATAAAATGTGTCATTTTGCTAAAACGATCCACAACCACAAAAATGGAGTCAAAACCTCTTGCAATCCTAGGGAGTCCTAGAATAAAATTCATGCTAATGTTTTCCCATGGAGCACTTGCAATCGGTAGAGGAGTATAGAGTTCGTGAGGCATTGTTTTAGATTTAGCTTTTAGACATGAAATGCATATAAAACAATGTCTTTGAACATCTCGTCTCATGTGAGGCCAAAAGAATTTTTCTTTTAAAAGATCAAGAGTCTTATCAACTCCAAAGTGGCCCATGAGACATCCTTCATGAGATTACTTTACAAGAAGTTTTATATATGTGCCTTGAGGTATACAAAGTTTTCCTTCTTTAAAAAGATACCCCTCAAACACATAAAATCCTTCTTGTGCTCTATGTTCACATTTAGCAAAGAGGGATGCAAAATCTTGATCTTCTTTGTATAGTTCTCTTATTTTATCAAATCCAAGAATTTGGGCTCCAAGTTTTGAAAAGAACACATGTCTCCTTGAGAGAGCATCGACCACTATATTTGTACTACACTTCTTGTATTTGATGACATAAGGAAATTGTTCAAGAAATTCCATCCATTTTGCATGGCGTTTGTTCAACTTTTGTTGACGTTTCAAATATTTCAAAGACTCAAGATCACTATGAATGACAAATTCTTTAGAAACTAGATTGTGTTCCCAAGTCTTTAACGCCCTCACAAGTGCATATAGCTCTTTGTCATACGGGGATAGTTAAGGGCGGCTCCATGAAGTTTTTCTCTAAAATAAGCAATAGGATGCCCACCTTGCAACAAAATCGCACCTATGCCAACTCCCGATGCATCACACTCTAGCTCAAAAGTTTTTTCGAAATTTGGTAAAGCTAGAATGGGTGCATTAGTGAGTTGAGCTTTTAGCCTCTTGAAGGCTTGTTTATGCTTCTCATTCCAACAAAATAGAGTGTCCTTCTTCACTAACTCATTGAGTGGTGAAGCTAGACTTGAGAAGTTAGACACAAAACCTCTATAAAAGCTTGCCAAACCATGAAAGCTCATAACATCTCCTACATTTTGTGGTGTTGGTCATTCTTGGATGGCTTTGATTTTCTCGGGGTCAACATGTACCCCATTTTTGTTAACTACAAAACACAAAAACACTACACTATCAACACAAAAAGTACATTTGTCACTATTAGCAAACAAACTATTAACTCTAAGCACTAAGAGAAATTTCCTAAGGTGTCTTAGGTGGTCTTCTAGGCTTTGACTATAAACTATGATATCATCAAAAAAAACTACTACATATTTACCTATACAATCCCTTAAGACATGATTCATGAGCCTCATGAATGTGCTAGGTGCATTAGTGTGACCAAAAGCCATCACCAACCACTCATATAGTCCAAATTTGGTTTTAAAAGCAGTTTTCCACTCATCACCCTCTTTGATTCGAATTTGGTGATATCCATTTTTAAGATCAATTTTGGAAAATATGATGGACCCATGCAACTCATCAAGCATATCGTCTAGTCTTGGGATTGGATGCCTATACTTGATGGTGATGTTATTGATGGCTCTACAATCACAACACATTCTCCACTTGCCATCTTTTTTTTACACCAAGACAGGCACATCACAAGGGCTTAAGCTCTTTTGAACCCAACCCTTCTCCAACAAATCTTGTACTTGCGATTCTATCTCCTTAGTTTCCTCAGGATTAGTTCTATAGGTTGGTCTATTGGGTAGACTAGCCCCCAGAACTAAATCAATTTAATGTTCTATACCTCTAAAAGGGGGAAGTCCAATGGGGCCTTCCTTAAAGAATATATCATCAAACTCTTTTAAAAGATCTTTTACTTGAGGAGGTAAAACACAAGTCTCAAGAAGAGTGGCAGTGCTTGTAAGTGTTCCTTTACAAATGATAAGTCTTGAAGGTTGTTCAACAAGAAGCATATTCTCAAAGGTATCTTCAAATTTTTCATCTTGTTGAATGACCTTGTGGGAAGGAACACTCTTCTCCCACGCCTTTGGCTCTCTAAGGGCCTTTTGTTTTTCTATTTTTTTTTTCTCTTCATCCCTCTTTTGTTTCATTTGTACTTGATCTTTTACCACTTGTGAATGTGATAAAGGATTGAGTATGAACTTCTTTTCGTTATGGGTGAAGGTAATCTCGTTGGTTAGACCATTGTCCATGGTTTTCTTGTCAAATTGCCAAGGTCTACCCAATAAGATGTGACAAGCTTCCATAGGTACTACATCACATAAAACGTTATCTTTGTAGTTACCCATAGAAAACTAGACTTTCACTTGCTTGTCTACAGTTAGTTCCCCATCTTCATTGATCCATTGAAGTTTGTAAGGTTTAGGATGAGGGACTAATTGTAGATTTAGCTTTTCAACCATCCTAGCGCTACAACAATTGCAGTAAGAACCACTATCCACAATGAGAGAACATATATTTTCTAAAACCTTGCATCTTGTATGAAAGATGTTCTCTCTTTGTGTTTCTAGGTTCACGCTAGTTTGGTTGTTGAGGGTTTTTCTAATCATCATTAATTCCCCCTCACATGGATATACTCTCTCATTGTTCTCCTCTTCTTTCCCACTAGGTTCGTCATCACAACTACTATACTCATCTACCCCCTTTAAAAACAGAGTTCTTTGGTTCGGGCATTGAGCTTGTACACGACATCTTCCATAACATTTAAAGCACTTGACATCCCTAGAGCGGATAGGTGGAGTGAGCATATCTTTTCCTCAGGTACACTTTCCTCCCTTTTAAACTCTCTTTTTGGATAAGAATTAGGGTATGAACCTTCCCTACAACTTGAAGTTTTCCTCAAATTTTGTTGTTCAACCTTGATACACGATTGAACTAAATCATTCAAGTCTTGGTAGGGTAAGAGTCCAACTCTATCTCTTATCTCAAGATTAAGCTCATTTAAGAATCTTGCTATGGTAGTGGATTCGGATTCCCTAATGGAGGCTCTCATCATGTATAGTTCCATTTTCTGCCTATATTCCTCTAAACTCATGGTCTTTTGTTGGAGTCTTTGGAGCTTGTCCATTAACTCCCTATTATAGTAGGAGGGAATATGGCGGCGTCTTAAGGCTCCCGTAAGATCATTCCAATACTCGATGGGAGGATCCTTATGAAGGCGCCTATCTCACTCAAGGGTAGTCCACCAATACATAGCATTGCCTTGAAAACTTAAAGTGGCTAAGGGTACTTTGTTTTCTTCACTCACTTTATGGCAAGCAAACAATTGTTCTACCTTTATCTCCCAATCTAGATAAACTTCTACATTTTCTTTTCCATGGAAATGAGGTAGATCTACCCTAACCTCTCTTGGGCTTTTTTTTTCCCCTTTCTAACTCTCGTAGGGGGTGGTTGATAGTACTCATTAATTTTAAGACTTTGTTCCCCATATGATTCATTTCCCCTAGAGCTAGATGCATGTGAACTCCTTTTAGATTTGGTGTATTCATCTCTTTCTTTAACCATTTTCCACTCATCTTGTATCAAAGCAAATTGAGCATCCCTTTCTTTAAGTTGGGTCTCATGTTGCAATTGTGTATATGAAAGTGCTTGAATATCTTGTGCTATTGTTTCCAAAAGAGATTTGATAGATGTTCCCTCACATTCATTAGAATTACGAGAATGAGAAGACATGGTTAAAGTTTTGTGTTATAAGTATTTTACCCTAAAAAAGATAAGAAGAGTAATGAAGGTAACTTTCCAGGAAAGAGAGGTGGATCACTAGGATCTTTTAAGTACCAAGTCTTTCCTTGCCAAAATCTATCTGTCAAGACTTTTCACAAACCTTTTTCTAAGTAATTTACTTAGATCACAATTAGGAATGAAAAACACAATTTTATGCAAAAACAATGCAAAGCAATTAAACAAACAAAGGAAGTAAACAATGCAAAACAATTAGCTAAACACAATTAAAATCTACTAACTAAAAAGCTTTTAAGACTAGGCGTATCCTAAGGTGAGGCTTCTAGACACTTAGAGCCATTGAAGACACACTCACCGTCTAAAGCGTAATTATTCCACTAATTAATCAAAGTTGAATGTAATTTGTTCCTGCCGGTTGACTTTGATTGCCTTCGTACGTCTACGACGATCACACGCCCAATTATCTCCGCCTTCGTTCGTGCCTTTCTCTGATCAAACGCCTGAAAATGCAAAGACAAAGGGCGCTCTAGAGGTCGTTTTCACTCCGACACTCAAGTTAGTACTGGGCTAGGAAACACCGAAACTTAGCTGTAGAAAGCTCTATGTGTTAACTCTGTGTGTATTCGCGTAAGTGTTGCGTACCTTATTAGGTTTGATACTATCCCTTATATACTCTAGGGTTTCCGCTAACCACAATTACGGTTACTGAGGGTGTGCCTTAGCGCCGCTATCACCCCCTCTTAGGGCAATCTAACATGTAAGGCTCTCTTACTAGAGTGCAACCTCTGACGGGAAGACCACCTGGGTACCAACTTGTGCACCTAATCTTTGGGGCCAACCGTCCTGGGAGTGCCCTAGCTGTTAACGTGTCATACATGCAGTTTACCTATGGAACGTAACACTTACGGGCCTTATCTCTTCCAGTGGCTCTTTATTCGTGTTACGCCTGAACGCATCATCCACACCACATGCATGGACCCTCGTGATCTAGGCTTCTCCCTAACTAGTAACTGGTGTGCTGTCTAGAGTCCACCTCTTGTGGCCCCGCTCTGCTGTTTGACTTACCGAGGTCCGAGGACACGTCAGCATATCCTGATGACCGATGCTTGACCACTCCTCAACCTTCTAGGCGTACTGTCTAAGAGGCGCCCTGGGCATACCGCTTGTGGGACCCAACTCACACGACCGAGGCTTGACCACTCCTCGATGCCCTAGGCGTGTCGTCTGCAAGGCGCTGGCCCATGCCGCTCGTGGGACTCAGCTTACGTGGCCCCATGTTTACTAGCAGTCAACTACGCCCAAGGACTGGTCGGTACACAAGCCCCTCAGTCTCGAGCTGTAACTTGTTCAGCGAAGAGACTAAGTCCTCGCCCCTGGCGACCTACGTGGCTTTGTGCGACGGGACGTGAACAGTGAACCAAAGTGACACTTCTCTGTGCCCATTTTAATCTGCGCACACGTGTCTTGATCAACGACCAGGACTTCACGCCGCTTGCGCTTCTTAGTTTATGTTAAGCATTCAAAACGCGTGCTCCAATCACTGTTCCATCACTTTTGAAACTCCTTTGCACGCTTCATCTTCTTCCTTCGAGCGCTCTCACTTCTCTTTCTCCCAAAAACTAGAGCTTTCAACCTTCATCGACCAAAAGGTATGATTTTTATCCATTGATCGCCCTTATCTTTTGATTTCGCTGCTTGAATAACTGTTTGGGCTTATTTTAATTCCTGCACTTTGTATTTCCCCTATTTTTCTCTGCGTCTCTGTTTCTGGGTTTATCTGGGTCGCATCCTCAACGCCTTCTGAAACTTTCATTTTTCTTCCTTTCTTCTCTCCCTCTTTGACTTCCTTTCAGATGGCTAGAACCAAAACAACCTCGAACCCCCCTCGCATCGATTACAAGGCCCTCTACCCTTGGGCCTCTGAGGACCTCCTTACTGAGACCTCCAAACTTACCTCTAGTGAGGATGTGGCTAAGCACTGGGAGGACGAAGCCGCTCATATGACCCGCGTGTTCGGGGGGGGGGGGGATGTGATGCTTATGTCTCGGTTCGCCCCTGCGCGGAGGGTGAACCTGTGTGCGTCGATGACCGCGTCAACTACGGGGAACCCTTCTTCTTCCTCTACGCCACCATCTTCAAGCGGATTAAACTCTGTTTGCCATTTACGGGATTCGAGTTTGCGCTCTTAACCGAAATAAATGTGGCCCCTACCCAACTGCACCCCAATAGTTGGGCCTTCGTGAGGGCGTTCGCGATCCTATGCAACCACCTGGAGTTCACCCGTTCTGTGGACGTCTTCCTCTTCTTCTTCGAGGCTAATAGTCCAGGGAAGAAGCTTTGGGTTAGCTTCAACGGTGTGGTGGGGAGAGTCCTCCTAACCCTCTTCCAGCAATCCTACAAGGAATTCTAAGGGAAGTTTTTTAGGGTATGTTGCACTGCCCATGACCTCACCAAGGGGTCTTGAGGATCTGACTCCACTTGATCGTGAACTATGTCAGCTTCTCTCGAGCTTGGGAGTGGTGTTCAACACCGCTCAGCTGATCAAGCACAAGTTCAACCCCAAGGACCTCAAGGGCTACATTCGTATGAGTTTCTACCTTCGTCTCATCTTTACTTGCACCCTTGTTTCTTGTTGTTGGCTTCACCTTGTATAATGTCTCATACTCATTGTCTCGATGCAGGTATGGTGCTCAATGAAAAGAGGAAACTTAGGCTGACCGAATTTCTCGCTCGCCGCCAAGGTGCTCCAACTGATGTTGGCCCTTCAGCTATTGCTCCTACTAATGCTACCCCTTTAGCTGCTGCTCCACCTGCCCAAGACTCTCGTAACCCACCTGTTGTTGTGGTGGCCGTCGACTTCGATGACGAGGACACGGGGGAGGGAATCACCTTTAAGAGGCGAAGGATGGTCGCGGTGGCGACACACTCTTCCACCGAAGCCCCTCCAGCTTCATACTGGGAGCATCCCCTAATGCCTCTTCTCCCCGCAAACCACTGGCTATCGAAGGCGGTGGGGAGAGCGTTCCCGAGGGCGTTCCCGTGCCACCTGCCCCTGAGCTTCCTTCCGTCTTCCAACATGCTCCGAGGAGCTTTCAAGAGAGGAAGGTGGTGGAGGGCTTAGGTGAAAACCTGCTGGAGGAGTGCAACGGGAGGAGTTTTGGGGACTTCCTTGCCAACTCTTTCGCATTTGCGAGCCAGACGAGGTTAAGGGCCCAAGAGAAACTGGAGGCCACGTTGAGGGAGGAACTGGAGGCCAAGCTGAGGGAAGAGCTCGCTCGCCAAGCCCAAGTCTTCGCCAACCGTGAAACTGCCTTGACCCAGGAATTGAGCTGCCTTCGCCAATCAGAGAAGGAAACCAAGAAGCAGTTCTTCGACAAGGGTCAAGAATACACTGAACTGGAGTCGAAGGTCCTGCCCTTGTGAACCAAGGTGGTGGAGCTTGAAGAGGAGGCAGAGGCAATTAAGGCCAAAATGGGCAAGCTGGAGGAAAAGGTCGTCTCCCGAGAAGTCCAACTGGGTCAAGTGGAGGGTGAGCTCGCTGAGAAAATGGAGCTATTCTAGAAGGCTGAGGCAGAGCTCCTTGAAGACGTCACAGATGCCTACGGAGGAGGGTTTAAGGACGCCCTAGCTTAGATTGCCTGTGTGCATCCTGAGTTGGACCTCACTCCCTTCTCCGCGCTGAAGCGGATTGTTGATGGACAACTTGTGCCCATTGCCCCTCCCTCTTAGGCTCATAGGGCATTTATTGCTTAACTTGTATCGCTGATGAACAATTGTATTTATAAATGTTGTTTTTTATTTCAATTGTCTGAACTATTAATTGCCTTAAACCTTTAACTGCTTGAACTGTTTTCTCGATCTTGATTTGTTTGAATGCCGCATCTTTACCCTGCTTTAACTTGCATTCCTCGCCTTTGACCATTAATTTTCGTGCCTCGCGCTAACACTGCTAACAACGCCTACGATCACTTGAACCTTAGGTAGCACGCTTACTTACCTTCGCCTTACCGTATGCTCTTCTTTAGGCAGCGGGGGTGTGCACACTAACCTGTAACTGAACTCACCCTCTTACACCAAGGTGAGGGAACCTCTGAGAGTCGCTCTTCAAAGCTGCCTCATAAGGCATGGAAGAGAAAGACCTTCTAACTGACCTTGTTCCTATCTTACTCAGCAAGGAGGTGCTTTACTGATGCCGTTGGCGAGTCGTGTTGTCCTCGCCTCGACGCTCTCGCTCGAGAGGTAGGTCCACTACGCGCTATCCCGCTTCGAGCTTCCTGGCCCAAGGAGAAATTTGTGTCTGCTCCCTATTTGTCCCTGCCATGGGTTTGGCGAGGACTCGCCTTCTGGACCACACGGTCTCCATTACGATGCTCTCACTTGAGAGAGGGGGTGTTTTCTACGAACCATCCTACCCAGCCTCGAGACTTCTAGCCCGAGGAGAAACTCATAACTGACCTCGTCCTTGTTGTACAAAGTCAAGGGGAGATTTAACTGGCGAACCTTGCTTCTTCCCTCTGGTGTTCTCACCCAAAGGGGAGGGGAGGCGTTTCCTTAGGTATGCCCTTCCGGTGGGTTGTTATATTTATTATTATCTGTATATTCCATCCAGTGCCCGCACTGCGTCATATCTTCGTCTACGAACCATCTTGCTTGCCCTTGAGACTTCTAACCCATGGGGGGAGGTTCAAAATTGACATTGCCCTTGCTTAAAGTCAGGGGAGGATTTAACTGTGAACAGTGCTGATCATCCTTAGCGTTTTCACATGAGAGGGAGGTGTTCTCTGCGAACTTACCTTTCCCACTCTCGAGACTTCTAACCCAAGGAAAAGCTTATGACTGACCTCATCTTCGCTCAAGGCGAAAAAGGATATTTCTGATGAACCATTTGTTTCAACCTCAGCGTTCTCACTCGAGGGGGAGGCGTTCTCTACGAACCTACCTTTTCCGCACTCGAGACCTCTAACGCAAGGGAACGACTCGTATCTAACCTCATCTTCGCTCAAAGGGGAAGGAGGATTTCTCTGGTGAACCATACATGTTCATTCTTGGTGTTCTCACCCGAGGGGAGGTGTTCTCTACGAACCTACCCTTCTCACTCTCGAGACTTCTAACCCAAGCGATCGACTCGTAACTGACCTCATCTTCGCTCAAAGGCGAAGAAGGATTTCTCTAGTGAACTATTTCGTTCAACCATGGCATTTTCACTCGAGGGGGAGGCGTTCTCTGTGAACCTACCTTTCTCGTTCTCGAGACCTCTAACGCAAGGGAACAATTCGTATCTGACCTCATCTTCGCTCAAAGGCAAAGGAGGATTTCTCTGGTGAACCATTTCGTTCAACCTTGGCGTTCTCACTCGAGGGGGAGGCGTTCTTTGCGAACCTACCTTTCCCGCACTCGAGAGCTCTAACGCAAGTAAACAGGTTCATAACTACATTGTACAAACATTCGAGAAGATACTTCAATCGAAATTTATTGGGTGACCTCATTAAAAAATGCTTTGTACCGACCAGTCCTCGGGCGTAGTTGACTGCTAGTAGACGTGGGTATCGAGAGTGGTCAGGCCTCGGTCGTGTGAGCTGGGTCCCACAAGCGGTATGCCCAGGGCACCTCATAGACAGTACGCCCAGAGGGTCGAGGAATGGTCAGGCATCGGTCATCAGGATATGTTGACGTGTCCTCGGACCTCAGTAAGTCAAACAGCAGAGCTGGGCCACAAGAGGTGGACCCCAGAAAACACACCAGTTACCAGTTAGAAAGAAGCCTAAATCATGAGGGGTCCATGCGTGTGGTGTGGATGACGCGTTCAGGCGTAGCACGAGTAAAGAGCCACTGGGAGAGATAAGGCCTGTGAGGGTTACGTTCCAGAGGTAAACTGCATGCATGACACGAGAAAAACTAGGGCATTCCCAGGACGAATGGCCCCAGAAATTAGGTGCACAAGTTGGTACCCAGGTGGTCATCCCGTCAGAGGTTGCACTCCAGTAAAGGAGCCTTACGCGATAGATTGCCCTAAGAGTGGGTGATAGCGGCGCTAAGGCATACCCTCAGTAACCCTAATTGCAGTTAGTGGAAATAGAGGAAACCCTAGAGTATATAAAGGGTAGTATCAAACCTAATAAGGTACACAACATTTACGCAATACACACACAGATTACATACAGAGCTTTTTACAACTAAGTTTCGGTGTTATTTCGGTGTTTCCTAGCCCAATACTGACTTGAGCGTCGAAGTGCAAACGGCCTCTAGGGCGCCCTTTGTCTTTGCATTTTCATGTGTTTGATCAGAGAAAGGCACGAACAAAGGCAGAGATAATTGGGCGTGTGTTCGTCGTAGACGTACGAAGGCAAGCGAAGTCAACCGGCAGGAACATTTGGCGCCCACCGTGGGGCCCGATCTAAAACACTGTCCCATTCGCAAGAACAAGAAAGATCAACCAAGATGAGAAACACGAGGCAAGGATCCGTTGCACCGAATGGAGACGAAAGCCTCTCCATGCAACAGATCATGGAAACGATGCAGGCTCTCCAAGAAACAGTGGTTGCATCAAGAGCAGATCAAGAATGCATTTGTGGGTTATTTCTGGAGAACTCTTATAACTCTAGAAAGGATTTTAAAAAACAAGATTGTTGTCAAGCTTTGTTGTGTGATAACAAATGCTGATCATAGGATCTCTGGTTCTGTAAATCCAAGTGTTTTCTATCCTGTTTATGATGGAAAAACGCTTTTCTTCTAGTAGTGATCTTTGTAATTTCTTCTTTTGATGAATGATGAAGGAGATATGATGAGCGGAAGCATTAAGGAAACTCAAGAGGAGTTTCCATGGATTGAATTGGAGTTAGGAATTTGTGAGAGTGAGAGGTGAGGCCAACTCACTAGGAAAGAGTCTAGGCTAAGTCTTGAACAATGTTGTTAAAATTGCGATTTATATCATAAAACTTGCGATTTTACGATCGTTTATGAAGAAAACAGGTTGGATCGGTTTCTCAGCGGATTGGAGCGATCTGACGATCCAGGGGTCGGATCGGGCGATCCATGGGCCTCCGCAATCCATGATGCGGGCCCCAAAAAACCCTAAAAACTTAAAAAAACCCTAAAACCACTAATTTGAGTCTCAAAAACCCTAATCCCAAACCGTAACCCTAATTTGAAGAACATATGCCTCTGTCGCGCTGTTTGGCTGCCGATCGTGGTTGTCATTTTGTCTTCGCCATTCGCCTTCGTTGATCGTGGTCGCCTTCGCCAGTACTCGCACGTCGCATTGCCTCTGCCACGACCGTCGCACTACCTCCGCCAATACTCGCGCGATCTACTTTGCTCCGCCACTGTTCACGCACGATTTTGCTCTACTCCGCAATTGTTTACGCGCGATTTGATCTGCTTCGCCACTGCTCATGGGTTATAAGTTATAACTTATAATGGCAAGTGGAAGAACTGATCCAGCATGGAAACATTGTGTTTCTGTTGATGGAGAAACAAGGAAATTAAAATGTAAGTACTGTGAAAAAGTTTTGACAGGAGGGTTTACAAATAAAAGCACCATCTAGCAGGGACTTCAAAGGATGTGAGAGCTTGTGTATCAGTGCCAGAAGATGTTAAAAAATCAATGTTGGATACTGTTCTTAATCTGGAACAGAGTTTGTTCAAGAAATCAACCTCAATAGAAGAGAGTAATATTGGACAGACAAAAGAAAGTTCTAGAAAAAGATCAAGTGGATAAGAGATTGGGGACTCATCAAATATCTTTAAAAGAAAGGAAACTCAAAGTACAATTAATGCAAATTTCAAGAAGAATGACAGAGAGGATGCATGTCAAGAGATGGCTAGGTTTTTCTACAATAATGTTATTCCTTTTAATGTAGCAAACAGTGAAGAATTTAAGAGGATGGTTGAGTTAATTGGTAGACATGGTCCGGGATTAAAGCCACCATCATGTCATGAAATAAGAGTGAAGTATTTGAAGCAAGAGGTTGAGAAGACAGAGCAGATTGTAAAAGAACATAAACTTGTTTGGAAAAAATTGGATGTACAATCATGACAAATGGATGGACGAATAGGAAGAGGAGGACTATACTTAATTTTTTGGTAAAGAGTCCAAGAGTAAAGGTCTTTTTGAAATCTATTGATGCATCTGATGTATACAAGACTGCTGAAAAAAATCTTCAAAATGATAGATGATATTGTTGAAGAGGTGGGGGAAAATAATGTCATCCAAGTTGTAACAGATAATGCAGCAAATTATAAAGCAGCTGGGGAGTTGTTAATGCAAAAGAGCAAAAAGTTGTATTGGACCCCTTGTGCAGCTCATTGCATTGATCTGATGTTGGAAGACTTTGAAAAGAAAATATCACTGCATCACGACACAATCGCCAATGGTAAGAAAATTACAACCTACATTTACTCAAGAACTGGTCTTATCTCCTTGTTGCACAAATATAGTGAAGGAAAATATTTGATAAGACCTGCCAATACTCGTTTTGTCACCTCTTATCTAACTTTAGAATGCTTGAATGATAATAGAGGATCACTTAGAAAGATGTTCACATCCTCGGAGTGGCAATCCAGTCAGTTTGCAAAAACTAGAGATGGAAGGTTGGTGGAAAATTTGATATTGGACAAGGGATTATGGAAAAACATTTTAAATTGTTTGAGGGGTGCTCTTCCCCTGATTAAAGTGTTGCGCATGGTTGATTCAGATGAGAAACCAACCATGGGATTTATTTATGAAGAGATGGATATTGCAAAAGAGAAGATACAAAATCTCTTCAATGGAGTTAGTAAAAGGTAATTTACCTATATTTGATTTCTCAATTAGATATATAGACTTGTTTTGGAGATTAATTTATTTATTTTTATCTTATTTAGCTACACTTCCCTTTGGGAAATAATTGATCATCGATGGGACAACCAATTGCATAGGTCGTTGCATGTTGCAGGCTACTATCTTAATCCCATGTTACACTATCATATTGACTTTAAAGTCGATTATGAGGTGAAATGTGGACTGTATGAATGTTTGGAGAGGTTGGTGGGAGACCTTGATGTGATGGGTAAAATTGATCTTCAATTAGAGTTTCAAGACCAAGTCTGGATTGTATGGTACTCCATTAGCTCAGCTTGGACTCAAGACCAAAACTCCATCACAATGGTGGGAATCATATGGTGATCAACATCCAGAACTACAAAGATTTGCAATTAGAGTATTGAGTTTGACTTGTAGTTCATCTGGCTGTGAGCATAATTGAAGTACTTTTGAAAGGGTAAGGATTTAAATTATTGAAAGTGATTTCATAATTATTTTTTAGATGGTCATATGATGTGTTAACTAATTTTATAATTATTTAGGTACACACTAAGAAAAGAAATCGTTTACACCAAATGACTATGAATGATGTGGTGTTTGTGATCACTAATTCAAGATTGACGAAGAAGAAAGATGTTAGAAAAACAAAAGAATATACTATTGATGATCTTTCTTCTTATGATGAATGGACTGTGGAGGAAAATGAAACATTATATGGTTTAGATGAAGACATATTACTTGATGTTGGAGAAGATGATGCTAGTAGAGGAGCAACAAATGATTTGGAGGTTCCTCCAATTGATGATAATGAAAATGAAGATCTTTTGGAGGACCAAGATGATTATCCTATGATTAGTGTGAATGATTTAATTGGATAGTTTATTTGTATTAAACATTATGTTGAATCTACTTTTAATTATGTTATGTATTTGGACCATTTAGTTATGTTATATATTTGTACCATTTCATGAATTATGAGTCTATTTTAAATTATCTTATGTATAGTAACTCGGATAGTAACTCTTCCGAGTCAAGTTACGATCCCCGAGTTACGAGTTTTTTTCCCTCTCCGATCCGCCTACGAGTTACGATTTTAACAACATTGGTCTTGAAGGAGACTAACCTAGGAAGAACTTAAGAACAAGTAGAATGGTCAAAATTAGGCAGCATTTCATTAATAATTCCAAGTGAAAGAAATACATGTATAAGAGACTCATATTTATAGGAGAAAGTCTCTCAAAAACTCTCAAATGAGAGTGTGACAAGTGTCACCACCTTATTGGTGCAAATCCTTTCCATTAAGGAGAAATGTAGACTCATATCATGACTTCCTTGCCTACATTTCTATTTGCACCCCTCTTTTACTATTTTACACGTTACTTTGTTTTCTATTTACATCTTTCTCTACTTTGGCCCAAAATACAAGGCCCAAAACTTCCTAACTACTCTATACAATTTTTACAAGGCTAAGAAGAAGAAAAAGACTCTACAAACTCTTCATTAAAGCTCGATCTTCTTCTATCTTCTTGGCATAAAGTTTAGAGGTTGGACGGTTTCCATCAGTTTAGTATCTTGTAATTGTTCATATTACATACTGTTTGTATTTGAAAACCTGTAAAGATAGAGGGTGTTATGTCTAGAGGTGTGGTGTGTGCAAAGGGGGTGAGTAGGCTTTGTGGGATTCAAAGTTACCTCTTTGTGGTGTGGTTTTTGTAATCTGTGATTTGGTTACATAGTGGAATACTCAGTGGTTTGACTGAGGACTGGATGTAGCTTAGGGTTGAGTGAACCAGTAGAAAATTTTGTGTGTAAATCTCTCTTTCTCTCAAACTCTCTAACCGTTTGATATTTCGCTACCATAAACAACCGATTAAATCGTGACTTTAATCAGTTGAAATTCTGATAATTGTTTCTATTAGATTTTTTGATTGCACTTCTTAAAGTTCTTATCTGAGTTGTTTGTTAAGGATTCATTCTAAAGAAAGTATTTGCGAAAATCTTTTATAAACAATTCACCCCCCCTCTTGTTTAAGTCATCATTTCTAACAATTGGTACCAGAGCTAGGTTCAAGTCCTGTTTTCTGAAAAAAAAATTTCTGATGGCTAATAAAATGTCTTTTGGGGAAGGTGCTTCTATAAACAGGTCGCCACTGTTTTGTGGGGTTAATTACCAGTTTTGGAAAGTAAGAATAAAGATCTTTATACACTCAACTGATAAGGGTATTTGGGAATCAATTGAAAACGGTCCCTTCGTACCTCAAGTTAAAGAAAGATGATGTTTTAGTTGATAAACCTTCATCTGAATGGACTGAGGCAGAAAGTAAGAAAGTTAAGTTTGATTGGATAGCTAAAAATATTATAACATTTACTCTAAGCTGTGATGAGTTTTTCAGGGTTTCACAATGCAGCTCTGTTAAAGAAATGTGGGACATCTTGGAGGTCACACATAAAGGCACAACTGATGTTAAGAGAGCTAGGAAGCATGCTCTGATTCAAAAGTATGAACTCTTCATGATGCAAAAGGGAGAAACTATCTGTAATGTGCAAAAGAGGTTTTCTCATATTGTGATTCATCTTATGAGTCTTGGTAAGAAGTTTGATGAAGAGGAGCTTAACATCAAGATACTGAAGTGTCAATTGATGTATTTGATTTTCACAAACCTACACACTTCAATGATCACCAAATTAGACACACTGATTACAACAATATGTTCAGATTGATTTTCCAGAAAACAAGAACAGTATGAACACACCCAGAAAGAATAGATTCAATTTTAATTGAATCTATTTTATTTTCTGTCAGATTAACACGTGAAACTCTAAATGAGTGCAGAGATTAAGGAAGATTGAACACCACAAGATTATACTAGTTCACTCAAATGAGCTACATCCAGTCTCACCTTTTCCAAGGTGAAATCCACTAAGAAACAGTACAAAAAAACTTACACAACCTAATTTTCTTGAACCCTACAAGAACAAGGAACACCTAGCTGAAAAATCCTATTTCAGCACACCAACTCTTCAAGAAACCCTATCAAGAAGAGTTTTACAACCACAATTACAAAGAATAGAATGATGAAATGAATACACCTAGAAAGAGAATGCAGAATTCTAACTAGACCAGTAGAACAGATTGCAAAAACCAGTGACAGCACCTCCAACCAAGCTTAGAACAAAACAAGAACAAGCGCACATTTTTCTTTTGAAAAAACTGTTTTAAGAACACGTGTTAATTCTCCGAAAACTCTCAATCTCTGTTTTAAACTCGTTTTCTCAACACCCTTTTTAGTGAGTTATGAATCTCTTTATATAAGAAATGATTTATAACAAAATTTCAAAAAACAGTTTAAAAAGTTGTTATAAAAAAACAGATTAAAGTTATAATGAATAGATTTATTTTCAAAAAGACAAAGAGAGATTTTAAACAGTTGCAACTCAGTCGTTTTGATAGCATAAAAGGCTGATCCAAGATACTTGGTGCACACAACAAAGTTATCAAAAACACTTTTCAAAATCAAGACACCAGTTAAAAAAGAATCTATTCATTTGAGAAATAACAGATTCATTTTCTGTGCAATAAAACATATTTTGGGGAAAACATGAGAAAAACATTTAGAAAACATTGTGTTTGATCTTATCATCTTGATAAGGATTTAAAGGTGGGTCACGATGCAAAAAGCTCACTTTAAACACACTCTAACCTAGATACAAGACTATCCAAGTACAAATACAAACTTCAAAGCAAAACACACTTTGCTACATCAAACACGTTGAGTTGAAAAAGCGACATCCATCTTCAACATCCTTAACCTCTTTCTCCATACTCGTGATTAATAGCTCTTGCTCCTCACATTTGCGCATCGGTTCAACAACTTTCACCATCATTGTACGAATTTCATCCTTTGTTGCTTTCTTAAGTGCTTGTTCACAACACCCAGACACTTAGACCTGCAATTATGCCTAAACACATGTATATAAAATCAAATACAAATACACTTTAATATAAAAAATTATCAAAAAATAAATATACCATCATGTCTACTTTAAAACAAAATCATCATTTCAATCAAACCTTAGGTTGAGGCTCGGGATGAGGATCAATCGTAACAACCTCCTAATATGAACATCCGCTACTTGAGATTATATCCTGAACAAGTAATTACTTAATCAATTGAAAACCATGAACACCACAATTCAATTCTACTAAAACGAAAATAAATATTGCCCCAACAATATACCTAGAATAAGAAATCCCATCCCTTTTGGCTTATTTGTATTTCAATTAAGATTAACATAGTTGTTTTTGTTTTCAAAAGTAATTATAACATGATTGAATTTTTTTTCAAGAAAAATAACTTTTGTAAAAAGTAACAATATTGTGTTTTCGAAGAATATTCAGTTACCTTAAACGTAACTACATACAAACATGCACTTAATTATCCAAAGTGGGAAAACTATTTTTCTTAAAGATGTTCTTCAAATACATCTTCCAAAGTTTTCAGAAGCCACAACATAAACCTATAATATATAAATCATTCATAAAATTATATCGAAAGTTTATATTAAAGGAAATGTTGTCGATTAATTTGAAGGAATGAGTTTATCCCGAGCAACACTACCACCGGAAACACTGTCTGAGCCGAAATTCGACGACCGAAGCCAGTGCAAGTCTCTATCGTCGTAGTCTGAGCCGATCATTTTCTGTCTTCGTTAGATATCTTCACTCTCATTATCCCCTTCATCAATATGTAGAACTTCTTCCCCGCATTGGAGGCAAATTTATCGGCATTCGGAATGGGGCAGCGCTATAGAAGAGAGTGACGACGTTTGGAGCGGGAGGCGGAGGATGGCGTCAAGGTGGGAGGAGCAGAGGGACGCTGAAAAGGAAAATCAGATACTTTGGTTCGGGAAAGTGAAAAGGAAACTAATAAAATATTGGAGAAATGAAAAGTAAAATAAATTTTGAAGCAAATGTAAGTTAATTTTCCGGGTTTTAAAATAAACTTCTAGAAATTAATGGACATTTTTTTTTCATTAATTGAAATCATAGCTGAAATTATATTATCCTTTGATAAATAATCATGTTAAAATCAATTTTTGCTTAGTAATGACTAGTATAAAAGTTTTGTATATCATATTTATTTTAATATAATATAAAGTAATCAAATGAAAAATATGATATAATATTTTTATTAAAGTATTAAATATAATTAATGATATTTAGTTTATGATAATTTTTAATAATTTTTTTATATAAAATAAACAAAAAAATTAATTAATTTTGATTAAATAAATATTTAAGATTAAAAATATCTTAAAAAGTTTTACATGTTTAAATTTACACTTTCAAAAAACTTTATGTTCCCGCCGGTTGACCAGGGTCGTCTTTGTGCGTGGCTTGTCCTCGCGAGCTAGGGCACCTTCGTTCTGCTCCGTATGTGAGTACCTGAAAAGAAGTGGACAAAGGGGCTCCCTCGCGGCCGTTTGCACTCCGACGATCAAGTCAGCTAGCGAGAAACATCAAAGGGACACACCTCCGTATCGGAACACCGTGAATGGATGCTCTGAAGGTGGTCAAATAACTGAGTAACTAGTGCTTCTTCCCTAATTGCCTGTGCGTATAGTGGGTGCGCGAGCAAAACAACTAGGGTTTGTGTGTGTAAAACTGCGAGAATTAGGTCAAAACTCGGCCCCTTGTCTCAAACGTCTAAAGCCCCTTTTAAACGCCTCCAGCATTTAAAGCGTCTTAAAGCGCATTTAAAGCGTATAAAAACGTTCAACGCGTTTAAAACGTTTAAAGCATTTAAAGTGCTTTAAAGCGTTCGAAACGTAAACTAAATAAGTGCATACCTTAGCGAACTTTCAGGAAAACATTGATGTTTCAGTGCTTACTGTCATGTATTCTTCTGACTTGATCGTTACTCTTCGTGGAGGGCCTTACAGCGTCGTAACCCAACTTAGGGATAATCCATCGTGTAAGTCCTCCTTTCTCGAAGTGCATCTGGCACAAAGGGGTGACTTTCTGGGTGCCAACTCATGCGCCTCAGCCTCTAGTCACTCGCCTTGAGAGTGTATCTACCTTTCTCTCGTACCATGCACGTGGTTCTCCCCTGGGCGTGGCCCTCTCAGGTGATATGATTCAAATAGCAGAATTTGAATGATTCTTGACATTCTTAGGAATCATCTTGAGTTGGATATGAGATAGGCACTTTAAGATAGAATTGGATCAAGGTTCTATAATCAAGAACTCACCAAAACTAGCACCAAAACCCAAACTCATATGGAAGTTCCATGTATTGTCAAATTGAACCGAACAAAAGGAGTGAAAAGGCAAAGGCACCGAATAAAATGTGTAAAAACTAAATTGATTTACAAATGCGGTTCTAGAGTAAAACCGCATTTGTAAATCAATGCCAATGATATACAAATGCGGTCTTTAATATGGCCGCATTTGTAAATCAATGTGCAATGATTTACAAATGCGGTCTTTACTATGACCGCATTTGTAAATCATTACACATTGATTTACAAATGCGGTCATAGTAAAGACCGCATTTGTAAATCATTGGCATTGATTTACAAATGCGGCTTTACTTTACAACCGCATTTGTAAATCAATTTTACCCTAAAAATTTGAAGCGCGCCACTAGTTTCAGACTTTCACTTTCCTTTTCTCCGCTCTTCGTTTCAACGTTCTTGCGCTCAGTTTCCGTTTCTTCTCTCTGCATTTTGTAAGTTTCAGTTTCATTCATTCGTTTTCATTTTCGCATCATTCATTATTCACTTCGTTGGCATTGGCATTTTCGTTTCCTAACTTCGTTTGTGGCATTTAGGGTACTGTTCCATTGGTGTTCGCTGGTGTTTTCCTGCTCCGCCACCGCCACAGCTTCCGCCGCCGCCTTCGCCTTTGTCTTGTGCCTCTACCACTCCGATCACCATCAAGCTTGTTCACGACGGAAAGGTTGGTGTTGTATTTAAATTCTTTTGAATTTTTATTTTATATTTTTCTGTATAATATATATAATTAATAACTAATACAACTTGGAATTTATAACTAATAACTAATAATTTATATATTTGTGTGTATTTTGAATTTTTGTTTATTATAATTTATATATAATTTAATAAATTAGTTACAGAAACAACTAATTTATATATTATTATATATAAATTTGTATTATATAATTTGTATTATATAATTTGTATTTTTTTAAATTTATATTATATATTTAGTTAGTTGTTAATTACATTTTAATAAAAGTTTTATGTTATGTTAGTTATTGTTACTTTTAGAATAGAATTATCGTGTTTGGATTGAGTCCGGCGGTGTTCAACCCTCGGCAAATGTGTGAGATAGAATACTAATTATTAGAAAATCCTAACTATTCCAGAATATATAATGGATCGAGGTTGGATTAATGTTGTTCGTATAAGTGATGAGTACGAAAGGGGAGTAGAGGAATTTATACAATTTGCGCAGCATAGTGCGATTATTAGTGGTCATGATGGAGCAAAGATCAAGTGTCCGTGCGTTAACTGTTTGAATGGAAGGATACTGGATGTGAATATCATGAGGGAACACCTGTTATGTGATGGGTTTCTTCGATCTTATACAACTTGGACATGGCATGGTGAATTATTAAATTTACCACGTGTTTCCGTAACTGAAGAATATGTGGGTTCTACCATGGATGAAGCAGTACACGATGATGGAGATGATGATCGATTGGAGGACATGATTCGTGATGTGGGAGCTGAGTGTTTTGCAAAAGCGCATGGATATGGAAGTATGTCAAAAGATGCAGAGACTCCTTTGTATCCTGGATCAACTAACTTCACATGGTTGTCGGCAGTGTTAAGATTGATGAATTTGAAGGCAATAAACGGATGGACTGATAAAAGCTTCACGGAATTGCTCCAGCAGTTGAAGGATATGCTTCCAGAGGGAAATAGTCTACCTAATTGTAATTACGAGGCCAAAAAGATTCTTTGTCCAATGGGTATGGAGTACAAAAAGATACATGCATGTCCTAATGATTGTATATTATACCAGAAAGATTTTGAATTGTTGAAAAGTTGTCCGAGGTGTGGGTTATCACGTTATAAGTTGAAACAAAAAGATGATGATTCTATTGATGAAATTGAAAAGCATGGACCCCCAATGAAGGTTATGTGGTATCTTCCCATCATTCCAAGGATGAAGCGTTTGTTTACAAACCCAAACGATGCTAAGAATCTTAGATGGCATGCAGATGAGAGGAAATGCGATGGCATGTACCGACATCCAGCTGATTCTATTCAATGGAAGAAATTTGATGATGACTTTCCAAATTTTGGTAAAGAAATATCCGACTTGGTTTAGCTACAGACGAAATGAATCCGTTTGGTAATATGAGTACAAATCACAGTTCATGGCCTGTATTACTAGTTATTTACAACTTACCTCCTGGATTGTGCATGAAGCGAAAATACATGATGTTGTCTATGATGATATCCGGTCCGAAACAACCAGGGAATGATATTGATGTTTATCTAAGTCCCCTAATTGAAGATTTGAAGTTAATGTGGGACCAGGGTGTTGAAGTATTTGACGGATTTGCTAATGAAACTTTCAAGCTTCATGCCATGTTATTTTGCACCATCAATGACTTTCCGGCATATGGTAACTTATCAGGTTATAGTGTTAAGGGTCACAAAGCATGTCCAATATGCGAAGAAGACACTGCTTCTCAACAATTGAAACATGGAAGGAAAACAATATATCTTCGGCATCGGAGGTTTCTTAGAAGTCATCATCCTTACCGGAGGTTGAAAAAAGCCTTTAATGGGCACCAAGAGGGTAGTGGTCCACCAACTCCATTAACCGGTGTTGAGGTTTATGAAAAGGTAAATAACATAGACCACACCTTCGGTAACTAAAAAAAAAGTCATCTGTGACAAATATTTGGAAGAAGAAATCAATCTTCTTTGATCTTCCGTACTAGTCGAGGTTAGAAGTCAGACATTGTATAGATGTAATGCATGTTGAGAAGAATGTGTGTGATAGCTTAATTGGTACACTTCTTAACATTAACGGGAAGACGAAGGATGGTCTAAATGCTCGTTTAGATTTGATTGAGATGAACATACGCGACGAGTTGGCACCCATAGAAATGGGTAAGCGTACATATTTGCCCCCAGCCTGTTACACAATGTCAAAAGATGAAAAAATTAGTTTTTGTCAATGTCTAAAAGGTGTGAAAGTGCCACAAGGACATTCCTCAAATGTGAAAAGCCTAGTGTCAATGCAAGATTTGAAGTTAACTGGGTTGAAGTCTAATGATTGTCACATCTTGATGCAACAGTTGTTGTTGGTAGCTATCCGTGGGATCTTACCAAAAGATGTTAGACATACCATAACCCGTTTGTGCTCATTCTTCTCTTCCATCTGTTGTAAAGTCATTGATCCTTGCATTGACACGCATCTCAAGTTTTCTACGTGAAAGATCCTACGTCAGAACATTGGTATGTCATTTTACACGGCAAAAAACAAGGGGAGACCATAGATGATATTGAAAATGGTGACCCCTGCTCATTCACACCAAAGATAATTAATAAAGATGATGATGTACATGCAACCCGTAAAGACCATAGTGAAGGAATTTACATATGGACTTTCAACCCCCATGCAACCTGTAAATAAGCATTTTTTATTTACATTTTTATGTATTATTTTGATAAGATTTTAATTTGATGCAGATTAACTAATGTAACTGTTACCTAATTTTTTTAACAGAGACATGGATGACGATCAAACCCCACTCAAACCTTGATCCGGAAGAGGCAGCAGAGGACCTACTAGTAGACTTATTTACATGAAAAAAATTAAAGACCTCTAAGCCTCAATCTTTTAAGTATCAAAATTTGGTATTTTCTCAAAGTTTAAGGAGTTGGAAGATAAGTAAAGAAGGTAAATGAGAGTCTATTTATTTAATTTTTTATGGATATTTTCATTCTATTTTGTAGGTCTTATGTGAAGAAGATAATGAACGTAAGCTAAATGAATTTTCTAGTTATTTGCTCACTTTCTTTGGGTAATAGTTATCGCACTATCCCTACATGTCTTAATCACATGGTACCTATCACTATAAATAGGTGGTCACCCCTCTTGTAAATCACAACATATTTTGAGTCAAGAAACTCTGCTTGAGTGAATCTTCGAGTGTCTATAATTTTCTTTGAATCTTATCTTGGCAAGATGCTTCAAGTGGGGACTCTCTTCATCACTTATCTTGGAATCCTCCTCCAAGTCGTGTGAGATCCTCCATTCCTCCACCTCCATGGATGTCTTCAACCATCTAAGTTTTCCATTCTTCTTCTCTAATTCCATGTTTTCCAATTTCTCCAATTCTACTTTATTTTGAGTTCTTTTTCTTTCAAACTCATAATGTCTTTGTGTGAGTTTTTTTCTTTTGCTCTTTGAAGATAACTTTCACACTTACTTCCATTTAGTTAAGTTCGTGTCCAGTGACAATCCTCACTGAGTCATCACCATAATTATTAATCCAATTCCTAATCCAAGTGAAATGTATAAAAATATGTGTAATTCTCAAATCAACTTGTATCATGTGGTATTCAGAGCATGGTTTATTTTGAGCTTAATTTTGAGTTGATTCTTACTATCCTACCCGCTTGTGTTTATTTTGAGCACTTTCAATTCCGCTTTTACATTCCTTGTCATTTCATTTTTCTTTTTACAATTCCTTGTCATTTCAATTCCGTTTTACATTCCTTGTCATTTTCAATTATGTTTTTATAGTCATTTGCAATTTAAATTCTGCTTTGAATTCCTTTGTCATTTAAATGTCCATAGCCATCTTTACTTAAGTCTTATGTTCTTAGTGTTCTATGATTGTTTTCTTTCAACTTATTTGATTTTAATTATGAAGAATTAAAAACAAATTAGAAGTTGTCTTAGTAGTGGTTGATTTAATTCCAAACATAAAATGCAAGTGTTCACATAAAATGAATCTAAATCCAAATTTAATTTTAGAATTTGAAAAGTGGAATAAAAATATGCATGAAAAGAATATGAAAAATTTGAATCAATAGAAAGAAAGAAAATTATATGCATTGTCATTTCAAAATCAATTTCCTAAAAGGATTCTATATGTGTGGCGAATTGTGGTTATATTTTGGGGGAGTTTTATCCTTCACACTTTGATAATTTATAAAAAAAAGAGAAAAAACTTCATAGTTAAAACCTAAGTAAGTTTTCTTGGTTTAAAAATGCTTTGTTGTTGGTCTACATTTAATTCCTATTTTGGTTTAGCTTTCTTGAATAAGTAATTTTCTTGTTTGTCTTAAAAAAAATTCTTAGTTTTGTGTGGAGGATTTTCTTGGCTTTCAATTAAGTGATTTGATAAGAGTTTTGACATCTTTCATTTGAAGACTTTCTCTACATGTTCAAGACTCTTTGGAATTTATATAATTTTTTAGTGAAAAGTAAACTTACCTTATCTTTTATTCTTTTTACTAAAATAGTCGAGTGTTATAATTGAGAGAGTGTGTTTTAATTTTTTCCATATTTGTGTGATAATTTGGGTTGATTCATTTTGTGCAAACATGTCTCACACTTCATCCCAAGATTCTTCAAAACCACCATCTCCTCACAAGGCCAATCTAATGATGGAGCTTGAAGAAACTATGAGAGATTTGACTAAAAAAGAAGAGAGCATGAGGCACATGGTGGAGAGATTGCAACGACTAGAGGACTCCCAAGAAAGACAAAATCATGGAAGAAGATGGGAGCCTAGAAGAGCAAGATATCACATGCGTTAGGGAGCCAAGAGGAAGAAGATGAAGATGGGAGAATGCAACATTATAGAGAAAGGTGATATGATCAACATCACAAGAGCCAAATGCCTAATGTTAAATTGTCTTCTTTTGATGAAAATAGTGATCCTAATGTGTACATAGGATGAGAAGTTAAAGTGAAAATAGTGATCCTAATGTTAAATGTACTTTTTGGTTCATAGTGTAGTTTTTCTGGGATTTAAAAATTATATTCTACTTTTAAGCAAGAAATTTAAATCCTACTCTAGGTTATACCACTAGGTTATGATTCCTTCAAACATGTATACAAAAATGTCTTTGTCATCAGTAGCAGAGTCTAAATCTTCTTGGACTCTTCTAGCCATTGCTCTAGTGGTTGGTCTTGAGTTGAGGACTTTGTCATCCAACTGGGAGGTTCAACAATGGTTTAATCCCATCAGACTTTGTTGGTACAAACTAAAATCCTTACTCTTGAATTCTTTATCATTATATGCATAATAAAATGAAAATGTTTGTGGTAGTGGACTTAGTAGACTTATTTACATGAAAAAAAATTAAAGACCTCTAAGCCTCAATCTTTTAAGTATCAAATGATTGAAAGGTACATAGCTGAAGAAAGTATTGAATTTTGTTCAAAGTACATGACAAAAGCAAATCCAATAGGTGTTCCAGCTAATTCATGGCACCACAGGCGTTCTACAAGTAAATGTTTACGTGGTGTGAATATTGTAAGCAAATCTCGATTAGAAGTCTTGCAAGCACATTTGTACATATTGAATAACACAGATGAAGTTGTACCTTACATAGAAGCTCATAAAGCCATTGTGAAGGCAAATAACCCAAGACAAGCAGAGAAATGGGTCTTGATGGAACATAATAGAACTTTCATGCCTTGGTTTAAAGACGAGGTGTTCAAGGATTCAACGGCATCAGAGACCTTGACCTGGTTGGCTGCTGGATTGAAGTTTGATGTCATCTCATGTACAACGTACGAAGTGAATAATTGTATATTTTACACGAAGTCCATGGATGAAAAGAGTACAGTTCAAAATTCTGGTGTTACTCTTGAAGCCGAGTCAATGCAGTTTTCGACTTCGAAAGATACAAATCCAGTACTTGGATCAATGGCATACTATGAGTTTATAGAAGAGATATGGGAGATTGACTACACTAAGTTTTCCGTTCCAGTTTTCAAGTGTAAATGGGTTGACAATAAAAGTGGGGTTAAAATTGATGATTCAGGATTCACACTAGTGGACTTTCGAAAGATAGGGTATCGAGATGAGCCATTTATAATGGTTCAACAAGCATCTCAAGTTTTCTACGTGAAAGATCCTACGTCAGAACATTGGTATGTCATTTTACACGGCAAAAAACAAGGGGAGACCATAGATGATATTGAAAATGGTGACCCCTGCTCATTCACACCAAAGATAATTAATAAAGATGATGATGTACATGCAACCCGTAAAGACCATAGTGAAGGAATTTACATATGGACTTTCAACCCCCATGCAACCTGTAAATAAGCATTTTTTATTTACATTTTTATGTATTATTTTGATAAGATTTTAATTCGATGCAGATTAACTAATGTAACTGTTACCTAATTTTTTTAACAGAGACATGGATGACGATCAAACCCCACTCAAACCTTGATCCGGAAGAGGCAGCAGAGGACCTACTAGATTGAAGCGTCTCGCATTGAGACGTGCTGCTGGTGAGAAGACACGTGTTGACATTGACGTCAACACTGGAGCGGCTTTTGGTCCTAAGGCATATGAGTTTTATGAGCTATCTTGGAGTTGTTTCTCATGAGAGGCTCTCCATTCTGATTAATTCATGGGATGAGGTGTCAAAGGTCGATCGTAACATGATCTAGGAGGATGTTCTGGTAAGCTTTACATTTTGATATAATGCTTTTTAATATTCATTGATTAATTTTAATTTGCTGATGTTATTTTGCAGGCAAACTTTGAAATTCCTGATGTGGAACCGCTTCAATCAAAGATTATATCCAATATCAGACTCAAATTTCGTACCTTTAAGTCAAGACTGAGTTCGAGATACATTTTTGGCGACCTTAAAGACGAAAATCCATGTTTAAAGTACAAACATATTGATGAAGAGACATGGCGTCTTTTTAGAGAAAGCCGTGAAAATGAGGCTTGGATGGTAAGTGAAGTAACTTTTTTGTTTATATAACATTAATAAGTTTATCTTATTTACTTCAATTTGTTTATTTCAATTATGACAGGATTGTCGGAAGAAAGCTCAAGAGATAGCTTTGAAGAATCTTACCCCACACGTTATGTCTCGTTCGGGGTATCGAAAACTTGAGCAAACACTAATGGTGGAAAAGGAGAAATCTCAACAGGGGACGTTGTCTGGGAATGTGGAAACAGGGGTCACTTCTCCTCCTTCACCACCTTTTCGCCATGTAAAATGGAAGAGGGCCCGAATTACAAAGTCGGGTGCACCAAGTTCTGAGCAATCCGAGGTTATCATCGAAAAAATTGTAAGTTATTTTTGTTATTTTCATTTATTTTAAAGCATTAATTATATTAATGATTGAAAATATGATTTTTGTGTACTCTTGCAGGATTCCTTGGAATCGGACGGTAAATTTGTTGTTGAAGGTCGTCACGATATCCTGGTTGAAGCAATTGGACGACCTGAGCACTCTGGTCGTGTTCGTGCAGCTGGACAAGGGGTCGGAATTAAACTATATTTTGGAGTTTCAAAACGACAGTCATCCTCCTCCTCCAAAGAGAACGAAACTCAAATGAAGACTAAGATACATGAAGAATTAATGGAGGAGATGAGAAAGGAGACTGATTTGATGCGGCTAGAGATGAGAAAGGAGAATGATCGAATGCGACAAGAGTTTCTATCGCAACAAGTTTGTGCTGAGCCGATTGAACCCCTTGTTAATCCCACTCCCAAGAGCACAAAGGGGAGTTGTGCGGCACCTCCAACAGGGGATGATATCAATGGGCAGACGGAGGATTGTGAGCTACTGGTAGTGGGCGACAAACTTCCTCGGGTGGTGGCACTTGGAAAAGTCTATAAAAACGCCACCACCTTACATAACGTTCCTCTCTCCCCTGATGTGCCGAAGGTAACAGTTGAAAAAGTACGATTTCCTGATGCTCGTGTTCCACTACCTTCAGATGAGGTAACCACTGTGGCCGATGCATTTCAGACATTCGTTGCCTGGCCCAGAGAGCTCATTCGATGTATGCCCGAACCTCATGTAATAATTTCATTTCATTATATTATTTTTTATTTATATTTATATATTACATATACTTTAATACAAATGTTGTTTATCTTGTTGATCTTGCCGGTGACTTATCTGTTGAAGGTCCACTACGTCTAACTCCGCCTTCCGTAAGTCAATGAACAAGACCACCAAAGAGTTGTTTACTCTGAGT
Source organism: Phaseolus vulgaris (assembly GCF_051622355.1). Lineage (NCBI taxonomy): Eukaryota > Viridiplantae > Streptophyta > Magnoliopsida > Fabales > Fabaceae > Phaseolus > Phaseolus vulgaris. Next base: position 21,934,030 of record NC_143508.1, on the reverse strand, counting down.
CTCTGTGAGAACCGTGCACTCTGCGAATGCTCTCTCTTCTCTCTGTGCGAAAACTAGATCTTTGTCAATATCCAAAAAACCTCCCCCTGTAACAACGTGGAATGCCTTTATATAACCTCCAGCGCTCCCACGTTGTCCATACACGAAGTAACTTAGCGTGTGTCCTTTCGTTGGATGTCTCGTGCAACCTTTGCGTAGGTACCAGGTGCGACTGGGGCAAGCGCGTATACCAGGTACTACCTAACGCATGGGCGGTCGCCTCTATCCTGCCCCGTGCACATTACGGGCCGAGAGGGGTTCGATCACCGACCGACTGGCTTCCTTGGACCACTCTCATGCATGGTACCGTAGAACGCATAACCTCTCCGATCTCTGATCTCCCCCGGACCACCGATCTCCGCCTGATCACCCTCTTCAAGACACACCAGCTTCCATGGCCCGCCCGTTTCACTAAGAACAGCCCACGTGGCTATCAGTGGCTGACGTCATCCCAAACCGATGACCGACCGGATCACTTGTAGAAACCTTTTCGGCCACCAAGTCCGGAAAAGAAGCGTGAGGTTCCAGTTGACGATTCTATAACTTTCTTACGTCTCATTGCTAGTTAGATTGGCAATGAACCTTTTCCAGTTCCGTGGGATAATACATTTTTTCAAATAAACACTGAACTGCCACTGATGATTTACAACACAGATTTATCAGAATTTATATCTGGGAAACAGGAGCTCAATATAAGTATAATTCAATTTTTTATGATGTAAGTATCTTTACCTATTATTCAATTTACTTTATGTTAAATTATTATTGATTATGCTTTAACTAAAAACTTGTAGGTTTTTGCATAGAGTCTGTATCACTGAGGGGAAGGAAAATATGTATGGATTCTTAGATCCTGCATATACTAATCATGTTGGACCAAACTCAACTGAGACTTAAGCATACATCACTAACACCCTGGAAAAAGAGGGAAAACAAATTTATTTATGCCCTTATATTAATGAGTAAGTTTAATTATATGTCATCAATTATTATTATTTCATGTTTTAAATATTTACTAACTCTTTTCATATGATATAAGCATCATTGGCAGTTACTTGTCTTATCAATGGTTGATAAGACTGCTGTGTGGTTCTCTTCCCTACACAAGAAGATTCCCACAAACTTTAAGGATATCATTGATACGTAAGTACATTATAAACTAAACTTTGTATATGTTACTAATTAACCATCTACTTACGAGGTTTTTTGTATTAACCAGTTCATGGCGTGGATATAACATCCTAAAAGGTCGATCAATTTCAAATAATTTGAACTGGATAAGAATAAAGGTTTGTAATTTTTTTCTTTCTCTATTATGTTTATCAATATACTAACATATTACTTTTTATTGAATTATAGTGTAATAAACAACCAGGAAGCTATGAGTGTGGCTATTACATTATGCAATGGATGATTACCATTATAAGACTAGGTGTTAAAACTGGTTGGAAAGAGGTACTATATATGTTAAATCATTTTTATAATTCTTGAACATATATATATCTAAAAACTAATTTATGTCAACTTTGCAATGCAGTTATTCACAGAAGAAACACCGATGAATGAGGAAGGCATTTCATATGTTAGAGATTCTTGGTCCACATATTTCATAAATTTTTATAACTCTAGCATAGGTAAACAATAGTGGTTTTATAATATGTAATTTGATTACTTGTAAATGTACATTTTGATGATTTCAATTGATTACTATATTTTTGTATTTGTCTGGCTGGGTTTGATCATTATGCAGGTTATTAAATTATATGGTTTATGCACAATACAAACTGCACTTAAAAAAAAAACACTATTTACAAATGCGGTCATTTACCAAGACCGCATTCGTAAATCCTAAACCCCTAACCCTCATCCCTCATTCATAATAATATAAAAATGCGGTTATTTTAAGTAACCGCATTTGTAAATCTAATTTATAAATGCGGTTCTATGACCACATTTGTATATGCCCGATTTACGAATGCGTGCTGATCAAATGCGGTTCTATGACCGCATTTGTAAATGTAAAATAGCCGCATTTCTTTTACATTTCAGCACTAGTGACACCCCCCTTAAGACTCCTAACTAAACACCTAAAGATGCTTTAACAAAAGAGGTTTTTAATGTTTCCCTCTAAGCACCTTCAAACAAAGAAATTACAAAAAGAGAAAATAAACGTCAATTAGCTCCTAAAGCTTTGAACATGCTCCTTGTAAGCCTTTGAGGGGGGCTTTGACCTCCATGGGCATCCTCTATTTGAGCCTCAACCTCTTCTTGCTCTTGATGATTGGCCTCCATGTCCACTAGAGCTTGATCTCCATCATACTCCCCAAGTTGGAGAGAATTCGACCACGAATTCTGGAGACCTACAGAAAAAGGAGTTAGATCACTGATATTAAAAGTATGACTACCTAAGAATGTATCAGGCATATCTAACTCATAAGCATTGTCATTAATCCTCTTTAGGACTTGGAAAGGTCCATCTCCACGAGGCATTAGTTTGGACTTCCTTTGAGCAGGAAAACGATCCTTCCTCAAATGAAGCCAAACCCAATCACCCTCCTCAAACAACAATGCTTTTCTCGTTTTATTGGCAAGTTCAGCATACTTGCCAACCTTCTTCTCAATTCTCTTCTTGATGTCTTTATGTAAAGTTTTCACAAAAGAAGCCTTTTCATCCCCATCTCTGCACAAGACATCGCCAAGAATGGGAATAGGAAGAAGATCAAGAGGTGTTAAGGGGTTAAACCCATAGACAACCTCAAAAGGAGAATGTGAGGTGGTAGAATTTACTACACGGTTATATGCAAACTGATGGAAGAGGGCCCAAGCTCACCACACTATGAAAGCCAAAAGACTAAGACCGTCTAGCTTCACAAAGGAGCGTCTAGCCTCTCAAAGGAGCGTCTAGTCTTCCAAATGGAGCGTCTAGCTTCACAAGGGAGCGTCTAGCCATGGCTACATAAGGAGCATCTATGAAGAGTCCTAGACCGTCTAGCTTCACACACACATGAGCCAAGCTACGGTTTGGGAAGAGAAGGCTTTGTTGCATAAAGGCCCATTAGGGGTACTTAGTAGATAGGATAGTGTAGAAAGCACTTTGTGAAGGAAACATTCTAGAAACTAGGTTTGTGTGGCCGGTCATTGCACATGGCACATGGCTTAGGTTTTACATTTAATTTTTGTTTTCTTTTCATTAGAAAGTAGCTTACCTTTTACGTCCAAGATGGCCTATAAATAGGAAGGCTATCTCATTATATTTTGGAAGTTTAATTGAGTAAGGTTATGCTGCCATTTTTGTGCACAAGCTTTACTTCTCCTAGAAATCTAGGCTCTAAACTTCAATCCTTTCACCTTCTCCCTTGAGCTGGCCGAACCACTCAAACACCATACTCATCATGCACCTACAAGGCCAACACAACTCCTAGGAGGGTCTTGATCATCTCACCCATTGCTTCCGCACCTTATTTTCTACTTTGATTCAAGAAGAACACATGAAAATGCCATCATTTGGTATCAGAGCTTTGGTTCTTCAAGATGAGTAGCTCCTTGTATTTTAAATTTTAGTTCTTCTTTATTTCATATTGTCATCTACTTTCCTTACTTGTCTTGCTGTTTTTTTTACATTTTAAATTGTTCTTGGTGTGCTTATGGAAGATCCAACCGAAGCACAATTGTTCAATTGATCTTGAACAAATTCTGTGCAGCTTGTGATAGGATTCCTTACACCATTGAGTGGCTGTTTTCTTTTAGGAATTGGAGTCCTTATTGCTTTCTTAATTTTGCTTCATTTTATGCTTTGAGTCTTTATTTTCTGAATCTATAAATGTTGTGTCAAGTCATGTGAATCCATATTTGTCAACAATTCTTAGTAGTCCTATTATTGGCTTGATTGTTTCTTGCTTTTGGGTCTCTTTAAATTGTTTGAATCTGCTGTTCTTTGCTCCTTTGGTGCCTTTTTAATTTTTAGTTTGAGTTCATATTGTGTTTAGATCATACACAATTCTATTTCACAAATTTCCATTGTGTCTAAACTTTGGTATCTTGCTGTTTTTGTTTCCAGTTTTCAGATTCCCCTGTTTACACCTTCTCTGTTTTGGCTGTTTTAACCCAGAAAAATATTTCCACCCATAGAAAAATTCTGATTTTCTGGAAAATGCAAGTTTAAAGTGTTATAGAAAAGACAAAAAAAGAATGAGGTCAAAAGAAGCAACAGAAAAAAAATGATAAATCTTACAAAATCAGAGTGCAAATCTTGAGCGCTCCAGCTGGCCTAACTGCACACCAAATTTGCAAAAATTATTAAAAAAAAATGGTGCATGCGTTTTAGGTGATTCCAAAGCCAAAATTTAGATAAGATCCTGAATTTTCTTGCATCCAAATTTCAGAAACAAATTTTACAATTACAGCTCAGCATAAATCGGGGAACAAACACGTTTTCTGGCCCACAACATTTTCCAGTGGTGCTGTTTTTTTTATTTGGTCATCTAATCTAGTGTTTTTCTTTAGGAATTCCTTTTGTGTGCCAACTTTTATTGAGTACCTTTAATTGTTTGCTTTAATTTCTTGAATCTCTTTCTAAGTTGTCATATTATAAATCCTTTTGGTAGTACTGTTTTCTTTCAATTAAATTTGTTTCTTGCTTTTGTTTCTTGACCTCTCATTTTGGGTGCTGGAATTTAATTCTCTCTTGGTGCTTATGTGCATGGAAATTGACTTGGTTTAAGGTTAAGCCCTTGTGAATAGGTGCTGGAAATTGGAGAATTAAAGCCAACTTTCTAAGGAGGAGTCAAAGCTAAGGCCGAAACAAGCTTTCTTGAAACAAACACTACAAACACCTAGAAGATCAACAATCAAGACAACAAAGAAAGTGCACTAACCAAAAAGAGGAACAACAAAGGGGGTTTTCTTATCTCCTTTACAACTTGGTTTATTGTTAATTACCTCTTTTAAATTACGTTTTAGACGGTGAGTGTGTCTTCAAGGACTCAAAGTGTCCAAGAAGCCTCACCTAGGGCCGAATAGCATAGTAATTTTGCTTAGTAATTTGTTGCTTGTTTGAACTTGTTTTTCTTTTGTTTTGGTAGAAACGTTTTGCATGCTTAGTATTGTTTAACTTTGTGCTATACCGACTAGCTTTGCTGCATATCTAGCTTACATAGTTTTCTTGCTTTTTGATTTCTCAACTTCTTGTGTTCTAAGTGTTCTACTAAGAGAAAATTTTGTGTGAAGTCATTGGAGGAAAGTTTTTGGCAAGGAAAAGGCTTGGTACTTAAGTAGTCCATTGTGACTCACCTCCCTTACCTGGAAAACTCCCTTCTCTAACTTTCCTAAACTTTCTCCAAGTAAAACACCTATATACACAAAGTTTTAGCCATGTCTTCTTCTTCTCACTCTCCAAAGTCTATAGAAAGTGAAGTAAAATCTTTGAAAACTCTTTTAAAAGAAGTATCCCAAGGGGTACAATTGATATCTTTTAGACAATTGGAGAATGAGAACAAAATCAATGAGTTGGCTAAAGCTCAACAAGAGAAGTCACAAAAATCACAAAAATAAAAAAAAACTCATGCATCCCATTCTCAAAGTATTGAGTCTCTAGGGGAGGGAAGCCTTAGAATTAATGATTATTACCAACCACCCCCTAGAAGAACTAGGCAAAGGGAACAAGAGGTGCCAAGGGAAACTAGAGTAGACCTACCTCATTTTCATGGAAAGGAAAATGTAGAAATATATCTAGATTGGGAGATGAAGGTAGAGCAACTCTTTGCTTGCCATAGGGTAAGTGAGGAACGTAAGGTACCCTTAGCCACCCTTAGTTTCCAAGGAAATGCTATGTATTGGTGGACCTCTTTAGAGAGAGACCGACGTCTTCATAGGGAACCTCCCATAGAATATTGGAATGACCTTAGGGGAGCCCTAAGACGTCGACATATACCTTCTTACTACCATAGGGAGTTGATGGACAAGCTCCAAAGACTCCAACAAAAGAATATGAGCGTAGAAGAGTATAGACAAAAGATGGAGCTCTACATGATGAGAGCCTCCATTAGAGAAGAGGAGGAAACCACCATATCTAGGTTCCTTAGTGGCCTATCACTTGAGATAAGAGATAGAGTAGAACTATTACCCTATCAAGACTTGAATGATTTGGTTCAACTTTGCATTAAAGTTGAACAACAAAATTTGCGCAAAACTTCAAGTCAAAGGGTAGGTTCTTACTCCAACTCTTATCCCAAGAAAGACTTTAAAAGGGAGGGTAGTACACCTAGAGACGAACCCAAAGAGACTACCAAACCCTTAGTGAAAGATGCCTCCACCCCATACATCCGTGCTAGGGACACCAAATGTTTTAAATGTTTTGGAAGAGGGCATGTGCAAGCACAATGTCAAAACCAAAGAATTTTGTTTTTAAAAGGAAAAGATGATTACACAAGTGGTGAAGATGAACCTAGTACCCAAGAAAAAGGGGAAGGAGAAAGGATAAATCCTTTGGAGGGGGACTTATTGATGATTCAAAGGATCCTCCACAATCAACCTAGTGCACCCATTGAGACACAACGAGAGAACATTTTTCATACTAGATGCAATGTTTTAGAAAATATATGCTCTCTTATTGTGGATGGTGGGTCATGCTGCAATTGTTGTAGCACTAGATTGATTGAAAAATTACAACTACAAGTAGTTCCTCATCCACAACCTTACAATTTACAATGGATCAATGAGGATGGAGAACTACGTGTAGACAAACAAGTGGAAATCGAGTTTTCTATAGGCAACTACAAAGACAATGTTTTATGTGATGTAGTACCTATGGAAGCTTGCCACATCTTATTAGGTAGACCATGGCAATTTGATAAGAAAACCTCACATAATGGTCTAACTAACGAGATTTCTTTTATCCACAAGCATAAAAGGTTTGTACTTAGCCCTTTACCACATTCCCAAGTGGTAAAAGACCAAATACAAATGAAACACAAAAGGGATGAAGAAAAAATAGAAAAAGAAAAAAATTTTGGGAAACAAAAGGTGTGGGAGAATAGTGTTCCTTCCCACAAGGTCATTCAACAAGTCAAGCATATTGAAAATACCTTTACAAACATGCTTCTTGTTGAACAACCTAGCCTTTCCTTTTGTAAAGGAACACTTGCAAGCATGAGCACAAAAGAAAAGTCCTTACAAGAAGCTTGCATAGACCAAGAAGGAGAACGCATGGGACAAAAGAAAGTTGATCAAACGCTAGAGCTTTTAAGAGGAAAACTTTTGTCACCCATGAGAAAAGAGGTTCAAAGACATTACTTTAAGTACAACTCATGTTTTCAAACTACACCTAAAGTAAAGTCTCATGAACTCTATACTCCTTCACCTTTTGCAAATGATCCTTGGGAAGATACAAATTTCATTTTAAAACTCCCTAGGACAACAAAAGGTTTTAATTCAATCTTCATGGTTATGGATAAACTCTTCTCTAGAGAAGTGATACATCTTCATGGTTTATTTTCAAGCATAGTATTGAATAGAGCTCCAACTTTCGCACACCATGATTTGAGGATTTCCTTTGGAAAACTTGCAACTAAGTTGCACACTTTAAATGCTTATCATCCTCAAACGCATGGTCAAAATATTTTTGAAAATATAGCTCTTTCTATTATGCCTAGAATAATCATGAAGTGCACACACAATTTTAGAGATGAGCAAACATACCACCAAGTAGTTCACAAAACTACTTCTATTTTTAAAGTTATGTGTGTGCTCAATCATCTTTCTTCTTTTAAGTTGTTACCATCTCCTCTAGGATTTATGCCTCAAGAGAAGGTAACCACAAATGACCATTTTAAAATACAAAAGATGATTAGAGGCCACACACAACCCTTAAAAGAGAAATCTTGTCCAAGGTTGCCAACACCAAAAGACAAACAACAATGGCAACCTAGTAAAATTAATTTGCAAACTAACACCTATGCTTTATTTGATTATTTCTATAGGTGGACGTTTGATCCAGGAGGACAAGCTTTGAAGAAACAAGATGCTGCTATCCGAGATCAAGCCTGAAGATCTGAGGATAGATTTTCTCAAAAGAAGGAGGAGATGATGGACACCATCCAGCCACAACCATTCCCCTAAGCAAAAGCATTGGATTTGAGGACAAATCCTTTTCAAGAGGGAGGGGATGATGGAAGAGGGCCCAAGCTCACCACACTATGAAAGCCAAAAGACTAAGACCGTCTAGCTTCACAAAGGAGCGTCTAGTCTTCCAAATGGAGCGTCTAGCTTCACAAGGGAGCGTCTAGCCATGGCTACATAAGGAGCATCTATGAAGAGTCCTAGACCGTCTAGCTTCACACACACATGAGCCAAGCTACGGTTTGGGAAGAGAAGGCTTTGTTGCATAAAGGCCCATTAGGGGTACTTAGTAGATAGGATAGTGTAGAAAGCACTTTGTGAAGGAAACATTCTAGAAACTAGGTTTGTGTGGCCGGTCATTGCACATGGCACATGGCTTAGGTTTTACATTTAATTTTTGTTTTCTTTTCATTAGAAAGTAGCTTACCTTTTACGTCCAAGATGGCCTATAAATAGGAAGGCTATCTCATTGTATTTTGGAAGTTTAATTGAGTAAGGTTATGCTGCCATTTTTGTGCACAAGCTTTACTTCTCCTAGAAATCTAGGCTCTAAACTTCAATCCTTTCACCTTCTCCTTTGAGCTGGCCGAACCACTCAAACACCATACTCATCATGCACCTACAAGGCCAACACAACTCCTAGGAGGGTCTTGATCATCTCACCCATTGCTTCCGCACCTTATTTTCTACTTTGATTCAAGAAGAACACATGAAAATGCCATCACAAACTCAACATGGGGTAGTAAATTCTCCCACACTCTAGGATTCCCCGAAATAAAACATCTCAATAGTTGTCCCAAAGTTATATTGACCACCTCGGTTTGACCATCAGTTTGTGGGTGGCAAGTGGTAGAAAATAAAAGTTTAGTTCCAAGCTTGCCCCACAAGGTCTTCCAAAAGTGACTTAAGAACTTGGGATCTCTATCGGACACTATAGATCTAGGGATCCCATGCAAACGAACCACTTCTTGAAAGAAGAGGTTTGCAATATGACATGCATCATCCACTTTGTGGCAAGGAATAAAGTGAGCCATCTTTGAAAAACGATCCACTACCACAAAAATGGAGTCCTTTCCCTTTGATGTCTTGGGTAATCCTAAGATGAAATCCATAGATATGTCAACCTAAGGCATTGAAGGGATAGGAAGAGGAGTATATAAACCATGGGGATGCATCTTAAACTTAGCTTTGTGGCAAGCTATGCATTTATCACACAAACTATGAACATGTTTATGCATATGAAACCAAAAGAAATGTTCATGCAACACATCCAAAGTTTTAGCAACCCCAAAGTGACCCATTAAACCCCCCTCATGTGCTTCTCTAACAAGAGATAATCTAATAGAGCATTGAGGGAGACAAAGACGTTTTCCTTTAAAAAGAAAGCCATCTTGTATAAAAAAAGTCTTTGTGTCCTCCCTTTAAGACACTCTTGATAGATGAGAGAAAAATCAAGGTCATCATGATAAAGTTCCTTAATGTGATCAAAGCCAAGATATTGAGAACTTAAAAGATTTAGCAAAGTGTATCTTCTAGAAAGTGCATCCGCCACAATGTTTACTTTGCCTTGCTTGTGTTTGATCACATAAGGAAATTGCTCAATGAATTCCACCCACTTAGCATGCCTCTTGTTAAGCTTGTTTTGGCGTTTCAAATACTTAAGAGATTCATGATCACTATGTATCACAAACTCTTTAGGAAAAAGATAGTGTTGCCAAGTAAACAAAGCCCTAACAAGTGCATATAATTCTTTATCATAAGTGGAATAATTGAGATGACTTCCCTTCAATTTCTCACTAAAATAAGCTATGGGGTGGCCCTCTTGAAGGAGAACAGCCCCAATGCCTATGCTTGAAGCATCACACTCAATCTCAAATGTCTTAGTGAAATTAGGAAGGGCTAAGATGGGAGCATTAGTCAATTTTTCTTTCAAAGTTTCAAAAGCTTTTTGTTGTGCTTCTCCCCATTGAAAAATCACATCCTTTTTCACTATGTCATTGAGAGGTGCGGCAATGGTACCAAAGTTTGGTACAAATCTTCTATAAAAAGAAGCAAGTCCATGGAAACTTCGGACTTCATTCAAGGTTTTCGGTGCAGGCCAATTTTGAATGGCCATCACCTTTGTTTTGTCCACATGGACCCCTTTGCTACTCACAACAAACCCTAGGAATTCTATATGATCAAGTGCAAACATACATTTAGCAAGGTTAGCATACAAATGTTCCTTCCTAAGGGTTTCTAAAACTTGCCTAACATGCAACCTATGATCATTCAAAGATAAGCTATAAATGAGAATATCATCAAAATAAACAACAACAAACTTACCAGTGAAAGGTCTAAGAACATGATGCATGAGGCGCATGAAGGTACTTGGTGCATTAGTTAAACCAAAGGGCATAACTAACCACTCATACAAACCAAAGTTGGTCTTAAAAGCCGTCTTCCATTCATCACTCGGTTTGATACGGATTTGAAAAGATTTTTGAACCCTGGAATTCATCCAACAAATCATCTAGTCTAGGTATGTGATCCTGCCGGCAACTCGAACGTGGACGAATCGCTTCGTAGCACTCTCTGCCCTGTCTACGCGACTGCGTCTTCTGCAGAATCACCCTCCGAACTTTCTCTCAGATGTCTTCAAATGTGACCTGCAAAACACACAGACGGCGCCTCTAGCGGCCGTTTGCACTCCGACGATCAAGTTAGTCCAACAGAACCACCAGAAACTGGAAACTAGTAATGTGTGTGTGAGAAAAACTTGCACTCTGTTTTTTTCCTCTTTTTCTCACTCTCACCCTGATTCTTTCTTTTATCTCTCTCTCCCTGCTTCTGGGCATAACAGAATTCTGTTATGCTTTTCTGGCATGTGTCAGAACCCTGTTATGCTTTTCTGAGAAAGCGTACCTTCAGAATCAGCAATGGGGAGCGTGAGAGTCTGCGCATGTCTGCGCCTGTCTGTACCTTTAGTGGTACGGAGTGCTCTTTTGTCTGGACCGCACCCCTCTCAGATGATGACACGTGGAGGCCTGCAACTCACATCTAACCACACACGTGTCACTTACTGGAAGGGCTCTAGCGCCTCTCTTTGTGTGCCTAAGTTACGCCCTTGCGGAGTAACTTAGGATGCTTCTCTTATCTGGGTAAATCGCATAATCTTAGGAGAACGTCGGGTGTGGCTGGTCTAGGCACACTCACCAAACGTTACTCTCAGCGTAGGCGACTCACCCTTCACGATGCCACGCACGTAATGGGTTGAGGGAATCACCAATCACCGACTGGCTTACTAGTTCCCTCAGGCCACTCTCGTGCATGATTCCTTGAGGTGTGCTCATGCGAGGTCCATGCGTAACGCTCTCGCTGGGAACCTTAGTCCCAGTTTAACTGCGTGTAACACGAGACCCCGATGACTGATCAGTGTTTATTCGCTTATCGCGCTCTGCCTCCAGGCGCGAGTCTGGGAACTGGTCTGCTGGTGGTCACTTGGCTACTGACCACCGATCACCATTCTGGGTGATCTATCCCCTGACCTCTCTGCCGCCTGATCTGTCGGTGGTAACTTGGTTACTGACCACCGATCACTTCTCTTGGCGATCGTCCCCCCGACCTCTCTGCCACCTGGTCCACGTGTCACCCTTCGAGTGGTCCACGTGGTTCTCTGCTGCTGACGTCATCGACTACCGATGACCGATCGGATCAGTATGGGATGCCTATACTTAATTGTAATGTTATTGATGGCCCTACAATCCGAACACATTCGCCATGTGCCATCCTTTTTAGGCACTAAGATGATAGGCATAGCACAAGGACTCATGCTATCTCGAACCCACCCTTTCTCAATCAAAGCCTCAACTTGTTGGTGAATTTCCTTGGTTTCACTTGGATTGGTCCTATATGCTGGATGGTTTGGTAAAGAAGAGCCCGGTATCAAATCAATTTGGTGCTCAATCCCTCTCAAAGGTGGAAGTCCTTTTGGAGGATCTTGAAACACATCTTGAAACTCTTCTACCAAATTTTCCAAACAATGAGGACTATCAACAAGTGGTTCTATCTTAAGAGTTCTAGGGATGGCTAAGAAAAGAGGATGATGAGCCACTATTTCCCTTTGAATCTCATGCCTAGACACAAGGAGTGTAGGCTTAGAACTCTTATCTTTTTTTATCTTTTTTATCTTTTTCACTCTCCCTCTTTTTCTTCATTATGATTTGGTCCTCATGGACTTCTCTAGGAGAGAGAGATTTTAAAGTAACCTTGTGACCATGGAAATCAAAAGAAAGTTTGTTGGTAAAGCCATCATGAAAAACTTTTCTATCAAATTGCCAAGGCCTTCCCAAAAGAACATGAGTAGCTTCCATGGGCACAACATCACATAATACCTCATCTTTGTATTTTCCAATAGAGAAATGGATGAGGACTTGTTTATTCACAACAATTTCTCCTACTTCACTAAGCCATTGCAATTTATAGGGCTTTGTATGAGAGATAGTAGGCAATCCAAGCTTATCTACTACTCTTGTACTAGCCACATTAGCACAACTACCCCCATCCACAATCAAAGAGCAAATGTTGTTTTGAATAAGACATCTTGTATGAAAAATATTTTCCCTTTGACTTTCATCAAAAGGTTGTGAAACTTGGCAAAAAAGTCTTCTCACAACTAACAAATCCCCTTCAAGTGGACTCTCACTCTCATCCTCACTAGACGCCCTAGATGGTAAAGAATGCCTAGGTGAATCCGAATCATGCTCACTCATAACAATGCCATTATGCACAAACATATTCCTTTTAGAAGGACAATTAGCCGCAATGTGACCATAACCCATACACTTAAAGCATTTCTTACTAGACGATCTAGTTGTTGATTTAGGCCTAGAAGTAGATGGCTTAGGTTCCTTGGGTTTGAAAGAAGAATCTTTAGAAGGAAATTTTGAAAAAGACTTTTTGTTTCTCCAAGAATTGTTGTAGTAACCATCATTGGGAGCATTTTTTAAAGAATTTTTCTTAGCAAGTTGGGCTTCCACCTTCATTGCAAGATGAACTAAAGAACCCAATGATGAATACTCTTGTAACTCAACAATATCTTGAATATCTTCCTTAGACCACTCACAAACCTAGCAATCATAGCTTCCTCACTTTCCTCTAATTCAATTTTAAGCACAAGCGTTTCTAACTCTTTGAAATATTCATCCACATTTAGCGTGCCTTGTTGAAACCGTTGGAGTCTCAACATGAGGTCTTTCCTAAAATGTGGGGGCACAAACCTAGCGCGCATTTGATCCTTTAAAGAGTTCCAAGAGTCCACGGGAGGACCCTTGTGATAGATAATGTCCTTTACAACACCATGCCACCATTTCATGGCATAATCACTAAACTCTAAGGTGGCTTGCTTAAGCTTGTGTTCATCTTGGATCTCAAATATTTGTTCATACTTAGCCTCCCAATCTAAATACACATTAGGATCACTAGAGCCATTAAAACAAGGAAGCTTGACCGAAGGTAGCCTAGCCTTTGCATCTTGGTAGAAGCCATTTCCATGGTGATGTCTCTCCCCTTGGTTGTGATGCCTATGGCCATGGTATTGGGGTGGAGTTCGCCTTCTCCTATGGTCCTCTTCACGGCCAAAATCATTTGAAGAACCTCTTGAAGAAGGTCTATGAGAATGATGCCCATCATGGATAGAGGGAGATGGCCTAGCTTGTTGCACCTCCATCTTTTGCAATTTCTCTTCCAAACGCCTAATGGTGCGTTGAGCTTCATGCAATTCACCAAGGACCGAAGCTTTGGAAGGAGAGTGCTGCTTGTAGGATGCATCACTTGAATATCCAGCCATTTGCAAATAAAAAAATAGCAAACACACAAAAACAGCAAACAAGTCAAGAAACAAAGTTAGCAAAAACAATGAGTTTGGCAACCAAATTGCCGAAGTGAATTTGGCCTGAAAAAGAGGTCACTCTCAAGGAAATAATGTCCCTGCACCAATCTGATCTTGAGGTCTAGGAATCCTCAAATGAAAGATGTCAAAGCAAGGCACACCAATCTTCAAAGCCAACCACAACAAAACCAATGAAGCAATACAGACAAACAAGAAAAAGTATAAGCAATGAAAGGCTAGAACAAATGGAATACTAGATGTTTGACAAACTCAAAGATTAAGGAACAAAAGACAAGCAAGAAAAATAAGGAACTCAATGAGAAAGTAGGCACACAAAAGAATACTTAAAGAAAAGCACTAGAGTACATGAAGAAAACAAAAATTAGCTACTGGAAAATATTTTTATGCAAACTGTGCTTGATGTTCACTGATTTAACTGGAATGATATAAAGCGAACTGGATTATGAAATTTTAACCACACAAACATCAAGATCCTAGCTCAAAAATGGCACTGGAATTACGCAAAAACAGTAAGCCAATTAATTGAGATAAATTTTTCAAAATCGCTGCCAGATTACCGTATTTTTTCGGCAGAATTGTACACTTTTTGTATTTTATTTATCATTTTTTTGTGTACTTTGAATTTTTGAGTACTTCTTTTTTCTACTCTTTTCTAACACTTTAAAGATCACAAATCCAGAATTTCAGAATTTTCCAGCGAGTAAATCAATTGCAATAAGGAAAAACAGTAAGCACGTTTTCAGAAAACAGAGGAATCCTAATAGGAATGAAAAACAGAATTATGAACTAGCAAAGACATAATGGAAAATGATGTATAGGAACTTGTATAGGTCTAGAATACAAGTATGAACTCAATCTAAAACAGAAAATGCACAAAGGATCAAATATGAAACTCAGAAAATTATATGACACTAAAGCAAGAAAAACAAATTCAATAAAAGTACCACAAGAAGTGATGACAATTATGGAAAAACAAGACTTAAGACAAAACTTGTATGGATTCAAAAAGGAAAATACTCAAACATATGATAGGCAAAATAAAGAAAACAGCAAGAAAACTCAAATAAGCCTAAAACAGAACCGTAAATTGCAAGAAATTAAAGAGCTCTTGAAATTAATGTGCAACACAACTCAAAATTTAAACAAGAACACACCTAAACTCATGATACCACATGATATGATTCCAATAGCACAATTTGAATGATTCTTGACATTCTTAGGAATCATCTTGAGTTGGATATGAGATAGGCACTTTAAGATAGAATTGGATCAAGGTTCTATAATCAAGAACTCACCAAAACTAACACCAAAACCCAAACTCATATGGAAGTTCCATGTATTGTCAAATTGAACCGAACAAAAGGAGTGAAAAGGCAAAGGCACCGAATAAAATGTGTAAAAACTAAATTGCACCGAACAAATAGCTAGAAAAGGAAGAAGAACCAAAGATGAACAACAGAATTTAAAATGAATCGAAGCAAACCAAAGGAAACTAGAATTGCCGAACTGAAAAATGCAAGAACAACAAGGTAAGACATGAACATAAAAGAGAAGGAAGGAAGGAGAAGAGAAAGCTCATGAAGATGGAGGAATGGTTGGATGATCACGCCACTTAGAGGATGGTGACTCCAAGATGAGTGTGCAAGCCGCCACTTGAGGTAACCATGGGACTCTCAAGATAAGACTAGTGAGGAAGGCACAAAGCTCTCCAATGCTCTCTCAAAAATTGAGTATAGTTTCTCTAATCAAAATTCAAATCTGAAAAAGACAAAGGCAGCACCTTAATTTATAGCCTAGAGGTGCTGAAATGCAAAGCTAATTAAATTCAAAATTCCCCCCAAATACAAATGAAAGTGGCGCCAACTATAGTCATGAGGAAGGTGTGACCTTCTCTCTCACTTTGGCACCTCCCTATTTACTCCTACACCTATCTACTAACGCACACCCCCCCTAAGACTCCTAACTAAAGACCTAAATATGCTTTAACAAAAGAGGTTTCTAATGTTTCCCTCTAAGCACCTTCAAACAAAGAAATTACAAAAAGATAAAATAAACGTCCATTAGCTCCTAAAGCTTTGAACATGCTCCTTGTAAGCCTTTGAGGTGGGATTTGACCTCCACTGGCGTCCTCTATTTGAGCCTCAACCTCTTCTTGCTCTTGATGATTGGCCTCCATGTCCACTTGAGCTTG
The DNA here is from genome assembly GCF_051622355.1 of Phaseolus vulgaris. Taxonomy (NCBI): domain Eukaryota; kingdom Viridiplantae; phylum Streptophyta; class Magnoliopsida; order Fabales; family Fabaceae; genus Phaseolus; species Phaseolus vulgaris. Next base: position 21,917,795 of record NC_143508.1, on the reverse strand, counting down.
ATCTCCATCATCAGGGGTCGTATCTGTCTCAGGGTCTCCCTGCGGTGGCGTGGGTACTTCACGAGTCAGGTTACCCCCTACTGGTACTAGAACTATGGCCTTGAAGCCACCTTTCTCTTCTCTTTATTACTGTTCTGAGGTACTGAGGCCTCTCGCGGTGTCAACCCCTCCACGGTCTTTCCTACCCATGGGTATTGGGGGGTGACACCGTCGATGCCTTAATTTGGCGACGCCTCATCTTGGCAACGCCCAACCTGGCGACGCCTCATCTTGGCGACGCCCAACCTGGCGATGCCTCATCTTGGTGACGCCTTATGCGGTCAACCTGTTGACTTTCTTCCCTTGGGCCCCCTTGAGGGGTCCCACCATATGTTGACTTTGACTTCGACTTTGGTCAACGCCCAGCGATGGGACGGTACACAAGCCCCCCAGTCTTGAGCTGACACTTGTTTCAGCAAAAAGACTAAGGCCTCGCCTTAGCATCCAGTGGCATTCCTGCTGACGTGACATTCCTTTGATCAGTTGACGTGACGCTCTCTGAGCGTCTGACGCGACATTATCTGCGCTGAAGATGTGACGTTTTAAGTTGCGCGCTAATCTCTCGACACGTGGCATGATCCTATGGCTGGGGATGAGTGCCGCTAGCGCTTCTTCAAGTTAACGTTATAACCTTTCAAAACCGCGCGCTCAACGCATTGTTCCATTCACCCTTTCACATTCTCTTCTACTGTTCATCTTCTCAAACTCTATCTGCAACCTTCCTTCTCTCCTTCGCATTCTCACTCTTCAACCACCCCGATACTCAAAAGGTATGGTTTTTCCTCTTCAATGCCTCTTTCCCTTTACTGCATTACTCATATAACTCCCTGGGACTGTTCACATTTTTTGCATTTGTGTTCTTCTTCCTCACTCCTCTGTTTTCCCCTTTCTGAACTTCTTACGTGGGGTAGGGTTTTTCTAGGGTTTTCTCTTCCCCTTTCTGCCTTAACCCCATATGCTAAACCTTTTTCCTTTCTTCCTTCTTCAGTTTTCTCATCAAACTATGGCGCGTACAAAAACGACGTCCAACCCTTCACCCCCAAAAGTCAACTATAGGGCCTTTACCCTTGGGCTCCCGACGAGCTGCTCGACGAGTACTCGAGCCTGGTCTCCACAAAGGCCTAGAGGGATCACATAGGAGAGTCGAGCACCTACGACCATCGCGCCTTCGCGAAAAGGCACGACGAAGACATAGCAGTGCTCCCTTGTACCCTAGGGGAGCCTGTATGTGGGGACGAACGGGACAACAATGGAGTCCCCTTCTTCTACTTTTACCAATTTGGTCTTCAAACGCATAGGGATGCGCCTGCCCTTCTCTAGGTTCGAAAGGGAACTATTGACCGAAATCAACGTCGCCCCAACCCAGCTACACCCCAACGGCTGGGCCTTTGTCAAATCGTTTCACATCCTGTGTGGGTTTTTCGGACATGCCCCCTCTGTCGACATCTTCCTTTATTTCTTCGAAGTGAAGAAGCAGGGGAAAAGCCTCTAGGTGAGCCTTAGCGGCATATCTAGAAGGGTCCTCCTGACATTATTCCAACAGTCCTTCAAGGGGTGGAAGGGCAAATTCTTCAAAGTTTGCAGTTCTGACTTCGATCCCTCCGCCCTCGACGGCTTCCCTTTGTACTGGGTGAAGGAGGTGAAGCTCACAAAGCCCAAATCCCTTGACGAGTTGCCCTCGACCGATCGAGAGGCTTGCCAAATTTTGGCCAGCGTGGGGGCCTTTAACACCTCTACCCTGATAAGCCTTGAGTACAACGCCGAGGCCCTCGCGAAATACATAAGTATAAGAGCCTCCCTTATAACCTTCTATTCACTGCCCTTGCTTTACTTAGTGTATGACTTATATGCTTTCTTTGTATAGTACTTAACTTGTGCCTAACCCCTATTGTATTTATCTTTTTGGTGCAGGTTCAAAGATGGACAAGCAACGAAGGTTGAGGCTTGCTCATATTTTGAAGTCTAAGGGCGGGGCTTCCTCACAAGGGGTTGGAGATTCCACACCTCCAACTTCTGCGACCGCTCCTACTTCTCCCAACTCTTGCCCTCTACACCTTCCCCCAACAACGGCATCTCCTCCAAACCTCCCTTCTCCTAACCATCCTCCTAACTCACCTGCTCCTATAGCAGCCGTTCCTCTCGCCTTGGCTGAGGCTTCCGCTAAACCAGCCCCCCTTGACAAGGGTAAACAGGTGGTGGTAGTACCCTCTGATGACGAGGAGGACTCTGCTAGGGGGCAAGTCTTCAAAAGGAGAAGGATTACCCGGGCGGCGCCTCAGGTTGCTACCTCCACCACCTCTTCCTCCCACGGGGCTGAGTCTCTCAGGGAGAACCCTCCAAGTGCCACTTCCCCCCCTCAACCGATGGCCCTGGAGGGTGGGATTGAAGCTGAGCTCACAACAGTTCCATCACTTGCCCCAGAACTCCCCCTCCCAATGCAAGACTCGCTGAGGGGTTACCTGGGCAGTATGGCTCCGCGCGGCCAAGCTGAAGGGCCCTAGAAGGAAAGCATGTTCTATTACATGGGCACCTTCATGGCCTGCGCCAGCACCTGGCGTGAGCAAGCGAAAGCTAAGGCCATCAAAGCATCCACCCTCCAAGTGCTAGAGAAGGAGGTCTCCTCCTTGAAAGAGGATAAGGAGAGGTTGGCATGCCATTGGGAACGCCAAGAGGAAGCTTACAAGACCTCTTTTGTAGGGTGGCGCAAAAGGCAAAGGAGAAGGCCAACAAGCAGTTGCATGAGGCGGGACAAGCCCATGTTGAGCTCCTCAACCAGGTGGTGCCTTTACGTGTGAAAGTCGTCGATCTTGAAGAGGCGGTGAAGACCTCCGAGGCGCAGCAGAAGAAACTCGAGAATCAGTGCGTTGATCGGGAGCAAACACTGGGGAAGATCGAAGCCACACTCGAGGAAAAGACCACTGAATGTGCTCAGCTGACCACTGAAAACACCAAGCTTCAAGCCCAGGTTCAAGAGTTGATTGTTGCCTTGGCTGCCAAAGACCAAGAAATGGCCACTCAGGCCGAGAACTTCAAGGTAGCAGAAGGAAAGCTAAGCGAGGAGGCTGCGACGGGGTTCGCCGATGGGTTTGTTGAGGCGCTTGTTCAAGCGGCTTGCGCGAACCCTGGCATCAACGTCTCTGAGTGCAGCCCCTTCCACGAGGTGGTCGATGGCAAAATTGTGCCTTTAGAGGCCTCTGAAGACTAGCTTTTCCTTTGTAATGCTCTGTAAATCTGCACAAAATTGCTTTTTTGTATTTGACATGAACATCTTCTGCTACCCGTTATTTCGTAATATAACTCATATTTGGCTTCATCTGTTGTGAATTCCTTTCCCTACGCGCTTTGCATATAGCTAATCTTTGTAATCTCTACGAACAATGCCTTCTACATACTTTAAATACAACTGATCGCTCTGGTTTCATACTCTTGCGTGTTATTTTCTGTCTTTACTGATGAGAATCAAGAAAAGGAGGTTTTATTGAGGAAGGAAGAGGCCATTCACAATCACACTTGAGGTTCTTCCTTCTAGTCTTCTCAAAATTAAAAGAAGACAAAAAATAAAGAGAGGCCCAAAGCCCAAGCCCGAGTCCATCCTATGAAGGGCAAGGCCAAGTTTTAAATAATAAAGAATATTGTTTGAAGGTGCTTAGAGGAAAACATAAGAAACCTCTTTTGTTAAAGCATCTTTAGGTCCTTAGTTAGGAGTATTAGGGGGGGTGCGTTAGTAGATAGGTGTAGGAGTAAATAAGGAGGTGCCAAAGTGAGAGAAGGGATCACACCTTCCTCATGACTTGTTTAGGCGCCACTTTCATTTGAATTTGGGGGGAGTTTTTGAATTTATTTAGCTTGCATTTAAGCACCTTTAAGCTATAAATATAGGTGTTGCCCTTGTACATTTCAGATTGGAATTTAGAGTAAAGAAACTATACTCAAATTTTGAGTGATCATTGGAGAGCTTTTGAGCCTTCTTCTCTAGTCTTATCTTGATGGATCCATGGTGTTCTCAAGTGGCGGCAGCACACTAATCTTGGAGCAGCCATACTCCAAGTGGCGTGATCAATCACCTACTCTTCCATCTCCATAAGTGTTCTTTTCTCTAGCTTTGTTTCTTCTTCATTTTCATGTCTAGCGTAATTGTTCTTGCCTTTTTCGGTTCGGCTAGTTCCATTTTCCAGCAAGTTATTCTTCCTTTTGTTTGATTTGGTTCGGTGTGTTTAATTTCCAACACTTATAATTCAGTTTGCTTATCTTTTGTTCCTTTCTCTTCGGTTCAATTTGATCATAATTGGAACTTCCATATGAGTTTTGGATTTGGTGCTAGTTTTGGTGAGTTCTTGACTTAGTTTTGTAAAGGACATTATCTATCACAGGGGTCCTCCCGTGGACTCTTGGAACTCTTTAAAGGATCATATGCGCGCTAGGTTTGTGCCCCCACATTTTAGGAAAGACCTCATGTTGAGACTCCAACGGTTTCAACAAGGCACGCTAAATGTGGATGAATATTATAAGGAGCTTGAGACGCTTGTGCTTAAATTTGAATTAGAAGGAAGTGAAGAAGCCATGGTTGCTAGGTTTGTGAGTGGTCTTAGGAAGGATATTCAAGACATTGTTGAGTTACAAGAGTATTCATCATTGGGCTCTTTAGTTCATCTTGCAATGAAGGTGGAAGCCTAACTTGCTAAGAAAAACTCTTTTAAAAATGCCTCCAATGATGGATACTACTCCAAGTCTTGGAGAAACAAAACTTCTTTTTCTAAACATCCTTCCAAAGATTCTTCTTTCAAACCCAAGGAATCTAAGCCATCTACTTCTAAACTTAAGTCTCCCACTAGAACATCTAATACTAAATGCTTTAAATCTATGGGTTATGGTCATATTGCTGCAAATTGTCCTTCCAAACGAAGTATGTACATGCATGACGGCATTGTAGTTAGTGAGCATGATTTGGATTCTCCAAAGCATTCATTGCATTCTCATGCATCTAGTGAGGAAGAGAGTGAATGTCCACTTGAAGGGGACTTGTTAGTTGTGAGAAGACTTCTTGGACAAGTTTCACAACCTTTTGATGAAAGTCAAAGGGAAAATATTTTCCATACAAGATGTCTTATTCAAAACAACATCTGTTCCTTGATAGTGGATGGGGGTAGTTGTGCAAATCTGGCTAGTACAAGAGTAGTAGATAAGCTTGGATTGCCTACTATCTCTCATACAAAGCCCTACAAATTACAATGGCTTAGTGAAGTAGGAGAAATAATTGTTAATAAACAAGTCCTCATCCATTTCTCCATTGGAAAATACAAAGATGAGGTATTATGTGATGTTGTGCCCATGGAAGCCACTCATGTTCTTTTGGGAAGGCCTTGGCAATTTGATAGAAAAGTTTTACATGATGGCTTTACCAACAAACTATCTTTTTAATTCCATGGTCACAAGGTTACTTTAAAATCTCTCTCTCCAAGAGAAGTCCATGAGGACCAAGTTATCATGAAGAAAAAGAGGGAGAGTGAAAAAGATAAAAAAGATAAAAAAGATAAGAGTTCTAAGCCTACACTCCTTGTGTCTAGGCGTGAAATTGAAAGGGAAATAGTAGCTCATCATCCTCTTTTTTTAGCCATCCCTAGAACTCTTAGAGTAGAATCACTTGTTGATAGTCCTCATTGTTTGGAAAATTTGGTAGAAGAGTTCCAAGATGTGTTTCAAGATCCTCCAAATGGACTTCCACCTTTGAGAGGGATTGAGCACCAAATTGATTTGATACCGGGCTCTTCTTTACCAAATCGTCCAGCATATAGGACCAATCCAAGTAAAACCAAGGAAATTCGCCAACAAGTTGAGGCTTTGATTGAGAAAGGGTGGGTGCAAGATAGCATGAGTCCTTGTGCTATGCCTATCATTTTAGTGCCAAAAAAGGATGGCACATGGCGAATGTGTTCGGATTGTAGGGCCATAAATAACATAACCATTAAGTATAGGCATCCCATTCCTAGACTAGATGATTTGTTGGATGAATTACATGGTTCTAAAATCTTTTCAAAGATTGATCTTAAAAGTGGCTACAATCAAATCCGTATCAAACCGGGTGATGAATGGAAGACGGCTTTTAAGACCAACTTTGGTTTATATGAGTGGTTAGTTATGCCTTTTGGTTTAACTAATGCACCAAGTACATTCATGCGCCTCATGCATCATGTTCTTAGACCTTTCATTGGTAAGTTTGTTGTGGTTTACTTTGATGACATTCTCATTTATAGCTTATCTTTGAATGACCATAGGTTGCATGTTAGGCAAGTTTTAGAAACCCTTAGGAAGGAACATTTGTATGCTAACCTTGCTAAATGTATGTTTGCTCTTGATCATATAGAAATCCTAGGGTTTGTTGTGAGTTGTAAAGAGGTCCATGTGGACAAAACAAAGGTGGTGGCCATTCAAAATTGGCCTACACCGAAATCTTTACATGAGGTCCGAAGTTTTCATGGGCTTGCTTCTTTCTATAGAAGATTTGTCCCAAACTTTGGTACCATTGTCGCACCACTCAATGACATAGTGAAAAAGGATGTGGTCTTTCATTGGGGAGAAGCACAACAAAATGCTTTTGATACTTTGAAAGAAAAATTGACTAATGCTCCCATCTTGGTCCTTCCTAATTTCACTAAGACATTTGAGATTGAGTGTGATGCTTCAAGTATAGGTATTGGGGCTGTTCTCCTTCAAGAGGGCCACCCTATAGCCTATTTTAGTGAGAAATTGAAGGGAAGTCATCTCAACTATTCCACCTATGATAAGGAATTATATGCAGTTGTTAGGGCTTTGTTTACTTGGCAACACTATCTTTTTCCCAAAGAGTTTGTGATACATAGTGATCATGAATCTCTTAAATATTTGAAAAGCCAAAACAAACTTAACAAGAGGCATGCTAAGTGGGTGGAATTCATTGAGCAATTTCCTTATGTGATCAAACACAAGCAAGGAAAAATAAATATTGTGGCGGATGCTCTTTCTAGAAGATACACCTTGCTAAATCTTTTAACCTCTCAATATCTTGGTTTTGATCACATTAAGAAACTCTATCATGATGACCTTGATTTTTCTCTCATCTATCAAGAGTGTCTTAAGGGAGGACACAAAGACTTTTTTATTCAAGATGGCTTTCTTTTTAAAGGAAAACGTCTTTGTGTTCCCCAATGCTCTATTAGATTATCTCTTGTTAGAGAAGCTCATGAGGGGGGTTTAATGGGACATTTTGGGGTTGCTAAAACTTTGGATGTGTTGCATGAACATTTCTTTTGGCCTCATATGCATAAACATGTTCATAGTTTGTGTGATAAATGCATAGCTTGCCGCAAAGCTAAGTCTAAAATGCATCCCCATGGTCTTTATACTCCTCTTCCTATCCCTTCAATGCCTTGGGTAGATATATCTATGGATTTCATCTTAGGCTTACCCAAGACATCAAAGGGAAAAGACTCCATTTTTGTGGTAGTGGATCGTTTTTCAAAGATGGCTCACTTTATTCCTTGCCACAAAGTGGATGATGCATGCCACATTGCAAACCTCTTCTTCCAAGAAGTGGTTCGCTTGCATGGGATTCATAGGTCTATAGTGTCCGATAGAGATCCTAAGTTCTTGAGTCACTTTTGGAAGACCTTGTGGGGCAAGCTTGGAACTAAGCTTTTATTTTCTACCACTTGCCACCCACAAACTGATGGTCAAACCGAGGTGGTGAATAGAACTTTGGGACAACTATTGAGATGCTTTATTTCGGGGAATCCTAGAGTGTGGGAGAATTTACTACCCCATGTTGAGTTTGCATATAACCGAGTAGTAAATTCTACCACCTCCCATTCTCCTTTTGAGGTGGTCTATGGGTTTAATCCCCTAACACCTCTTGATCTTCTTCCTATTCCCCTTCTTGGAGATGTCTTGTGCAAAGATGGGGATGAAAAGGCTTCTTTTGTGAAAACTTTGCATAAAGACATCAAAAAGAGAATTGAGAAGAAGGTTGGCAAGTATGCTGAACTTGCCAATAAAAGGAGAAAAGCATTGTTGTTTGATGAGGACGATTGGGTTTGGCTTCACTTGAGGAAGGATCGTTTTCCTACTCAAAGGAAGTCCAAACTAATGCCTCGAGGAGATGGACCTTTCCAAGTCCTCAAGAGGATTAATGACAATGCTTATGAGTTAGATATGCCTGATACATTCTTAGGTAGTCATACTTTTAATGTCAGCGATCTAACTCCTTTTTCTGTAGGTCTCCAGAATTCGTGGTCGAATTCTCTCCAACTCGGGGAGTATGATGGAGATCAAGCTCAAGAGGACATGGAGGCCAATCAACAAGATCAAGACGAGGTGGAGGCACAAATGGAGGACGCCCATGGAGGTCAAAGCCCACCTCAAAGGATTACAAGAAGCATGTTCAAAGCTTTGGGAGCTAGAGGACATTTATTTTCTCTTTTTGTAATTTCTTTAGTTGAAGGTGCTTAGAGGGAAACATTAGAAACCTCTTTTGTTATAGCATCTTTTAGGCTTTAGGAGGGGGGGTGTATTAGTAGATAGGTGTAGGAGTAGAATAGGAGGTGCCAAAGTGAAGGAAGAGGTCACACCTTCCTCATGCTTTGCAAATAGGCGCCGGTTCTAGAATGTTTTAGGAGGGAATTTTGAAATTGTTTAGCTTGCATTTTCAGCACCTTAGGCTATATATAGAGGTGCTCTCTTTGTAAAATTCAGATTGGAATTAATCTAAGAAAACTCTACTCAAATTTTGAGTGAACTTTGGAGAGCTTTTGGATCCTTCTTCTCTAGTCTTATCTTGATGGATCAATGGAGTCCTCAAGTGGCGGCATCACTCTTATCTAGGAGCATTCCACACTTCTAGTGGCGAGATCATCCAACATTCTTCCATCTTCATGAGCACTCTCTTCTCCTTCCTTCCTCCTCTTTCTATTGTTTTTGTTAGCTTGTGTTCTTGAGTTTTGGTTTGGTGTTCTTGCTGTTTTTTTATGAGTTTTGGTTCGGCAGTTTTATATTTCAGTCCATTCATCTTGTTCCTTTGCTTTTCTAGTTAATTTGTTCGGTTCAATTCATTCCATAAGTAATATGTTCGGTGCAATTGCTTTTTCTTCCACCTTATTCGGTTCAATTTGACTATAATTGGTTCATCCAAATGAGTTTGGGATTTGGTACTAGTTTTTGGTGATTTTTTGTCTTAGAACAATGATCCAACTCTAAGAAAAGTGCCTCTATAATGTCCAACTCAAGGTGATTCCTAAGAAGGTCAAGAACCTTTCTCTATATGGCTAGTGGAATCACATCACTTGTTCTTGCGAGTTAGGGCACCTTCGTCATGCTCCGTCTGTGAGTACCTGAAAGAATTGAACAAAGGGGCGCCCTCGCAGCCGTTTGCACTCCGACGATCAAGTCAGCTAGCGAGAAACACCAAAGTGACTGAAAACTGTATGATAATCTCAATGACTGAAACTGTGTGGTTAAAACTGTGTACCGTCCCGGGGTGATCGACCAAAAGTCAAAGTTAAAGTCAACACATAGCAAGACACCGCCTAAGCAAGACGTCGCCCAAGTAAGACATCGCCCGAAGATTCAACCCGCGTGACAGAAGCATTTCGCAGAAAAGAGGGCCCACACGATGGAATAACCCTAAGTTGGGTGGCGGCGTTGTGGGACCCACCGCACAGAATAAACGATCAAGTCAAAGGGACACGTGGCAATGCCCACGTGCTCATTAAGGATTTCCAGGGAAGGCTGCATGCATAGCACATGATTAATTAAGGGACCCACTAAGTATGATGACGCGAGAGATACGGCGCTCAAGTTAGAACCCAAGCGGCCACAAGGTTATTCATGGCACTCCAGATAAGGGAAGTCCATGTGCCAGATACGCTCAGATCCTAGGAATAGCGGCGCAATGACCTTCTCCAAGGAACCCTAGATAGCAGCAGCGCAAAGGTAAACCCTAGTCTCCACCTATATAAAGGGCACTAAGAGCCCTAGTAAGGTACGTTTTCACAGTTACACGAGTTTTAACCTAATTCTCATAAGTCACACAGAGCACAAACCCTAGTTTTAGCCACACAGTTTCAGTCATTGAGATTATCATACAGTTTCAGTCACTTTGGTGTTTCTCGCTAGCTGACTTGATCGTCGGAGTGCAAACGGCCGCGAGGGCGCCCCTTTGTTCACTTCTTTCAGGTACAAACAGACGGAGCAGGACGAAGGTGCCCTAACTCGCAAGAACAAGCCACTAGCAAAGACGATCCCGGTCAACCGGCCGAAACATCTGGCGCCCGCCGTGGGGCCGATATAAACATCGGTTCCACCACACAAGTTTTCAGTTCCAGTTCTCAAAACCCAGATAAGTTGAAAAGATCTTCAGAGAGCCATGACCACCCGACCAGCACGCGCCAGGAGTGAAGAGATGACCCTGCAACAACTCGTGGGTATGGTGCAAGGGCTGCAGAACGCAATGGCAGCCTCAAAGGTGGAGCAGGAGCGCATGCAGTCGGATCTGGCAGCCTCTCAAGCAAGAAACGACGAGCTCCACCGCACCAATGAGATATTACGCCGTGGATGGCGTGGCAGAGACGAGCCTGAGGCTGCATCCCCACCCAGGGAGTTCACAACACCGTTTTCGCAGGCAATCCTGGAGATGGCGATTCCCAATACGTTCACAGGACCCAAAGCAACCTTCACGGGGGTGGAGGATCCTGAGGCACACCTCACGGCGTTCCACACACAGATGTTGCTGGTAGGCGGTTCAGACGCCGTGAGGTGCAAGCTTTTCATGAGCACCTTGACGGGGATGGTTATGGATTGGTTCATCAGCCTCCCAGAGGGCCACGTCACGTCTTTCGCCCAGCTTTCAAAACTGTTCAGAGAGCAGTATCTAGCCAACAGAACTCCCGCCCCAGTCTCATATGATCTTTTCAACGTCAAGCAGTTTCAAGGCGAAACCCTAAAAGAATACATAAGCCGTTTTGGGGCACAAGTGGTGAAAGTAGGCACCACGGAGGAACCCATGATTGTGTACGCATTCAGGAAGGGGGTACGTCCCAGATCTTTCAGTAAAACGCTTAGCTGCAACCGCCCCAAAACTTTCGCCGAAATAAGGCGACGAGAGGTAGAGCACATTGCCTCAGAAGGCGAGACGTACGAGAAGTGCACGACCACTGCACCCAAGCGACCCAAGGCACAGATACGCACGCAACCTGTTAGGGTTCACCAAGCTGCCACAGAGAGAAAACACTTGGACAGGAAGCGCGCCTACGAGCCAAGGAGGACCCAACCTAGGGGTCGAGCAGAGGAAAGAAGAGAAGGAAACAGGCCACCGAGGCACAATTTCGCGATGGAACTCAAAGATCTGATCGCGGTGCCCAACATAGCCGACAGGTTGACGCCACCGGTGAAGTCTGACAAAGTGCTAGGACCTCACAAGGAGTCATGGTGCGAATTCCAGGAAGCATTTGGGCATCATATTAACAATTGTTTGGCGCTGGGTCACCAATTGGATAAACTCGTAAAGAATGGCTTCCTGAAGGACTACTTGGTGGAGAAGCAGACAGGACAATCGTCAGTTTCGCAACCGGCGAGTGGCGAGGGACAGCAGCACGAGGTGCCCGTCCACGACGAGGTCCACACCATAGGGGGTGGGTTCTCGGGCGGTGGGTGTACTGCGTCACAACGCAAGAAGTATGTTAGGTCCATAATGTCAGTAGAAGCTTTTGAGGATCATTCGCCCGATGTGGACATCACGTTCACCAAGGAAGATCTCGGGGACGTTGTGCCCCACGACAACGACCCCATTGTGATCTCGCTGGTCACGGCGGGAAGGACGGTTCATCGAGCATTGGTCGATCAAGGGAGCTCGGCAAATGTGATGTTCTGGCCAACTTTCGAAAAGTTACAGTTGTCCCCAGACCATCTGAGGCCGTATGGGGGTTGTCTATACGGCTTTGCTGGTGACCAAGTGGAGGTCAGGGGGTACATTGAGTTAAGAACGACATTCACAGATGGGGCAGTGTCGCGAACAGATAAGATCAGGTACCTGGTCGTGAATGCCCCCTCAGCATACAACATCCTGTTAGGAAGGCCAACCCTCAACAGGATAGGAGTCGTGCCCTCCACTAGGCATATGAAGGTCAAACTACCTTCGATGGAAGGGGTGGTTATCACCATCCGCTCTGATCAAAAGGAGGCAAAAAAGTGCTATGAAAACAGCCTCAGAAATAGGCGGTCAGTGTGCAATGTAAGCACAACGCCACCCCCTGGTGCAGGTCCCCGTCAGGAGGACCGGCGAGTAGGCACAACACTTCAAGTAATCGCTGAGGGGGATGCGGCGATGCTAGATATGGCGAGCGTCGCCGGGATAGAGGAAGGAGGCGACCGCCTAGAGGCCACCAGGGAGTCAGGAATCGCAAGGGCGGTCATCGCCAGTGAAAGGAGGCCCCAGCCGGTCAAAGATTGGCTCGAGAAGGAGATCGACGGGAAGACATTCAAGCTGGGAAAAACCCTAGATGACGAAACGCAGGACCAGATTGCCAAGGTAATAAGTAGACATCTGGATGCGTTTGCATGGTCCACCTCAGATATGCCGGGAATTGATCCCGACCTTTTGTCCCATCGTTTGGCAATGGACCCCCAAGTCAAGCCAGTCCGTCAAAGAAGGAGGAAATTCAATGAAGAAAGAAGGCAGGCGATTAGGGAGGAAACGCAAAAACTCCTGGCCGCAGGCCACATCAAGGAAGTGCAGTATCTAGAGTGGCTCGCTAATGTTGTGTTGGTAAAGAAGAGCAACGGGAGATGGCGAATGTGCGTCGATTTCACAAATCAGAACAAGGCGTGTCCAAAGGATTCCTACCCTTTGCCCAGTATAGATGCCCTGGTAGACAGTGCAGCAGAGTGCAAATTGTTAAGTTTCCTAGATGCCTTCTTAGGGTACAACCAGATAAAGGTGCACCCCATGGATGAGGAAAAAACAGCCTTCATGACGGAAAGATCGTGCTATTGTTACAGGGTGATGCCCTTTCGGCTGAAGAACGCGGGAGCCACGTATCAGAGGCTCATGGATAAAGTGCTCGCACCCATGCTGGGGAGGAACGTGCAAGCTTATGTCGACGACATGGTCGTGACATCCCCGGAAAAAAATCGACATGTTGCCGATCTAGAGGAACTATTCGTTACAATAGCCAAGTACAGGCTGAAGCTAAACCCCGAGAAGTGCATTTTCAGCGTAGAAGCGGGAAAGTTCTTAGGTTTCCTCTAAACCGAAAGAGGAATCGAAGCGAATCCTGATAAGTGTGCTGCCATCCTGGCAATGAGAAGCCCTGCCACTGTCAAGGAAGTACAACAGCTTACAGGCCGGATGGCCGCTCTGTCACGGTTCGTATCTGCCAGCGGGGAGAGGGGCCACCCGTATTTCCAGTGTTTAAAGAGGAATAACAGGTTCGTCTGGACGAGAGAATGTGAAGAGGCTTTCGTAAAACTCAAGGAGTACTTGGCGAGCCCGCCGGTTCTGTGCAAACCCCAAGTGGGAACGCCCCTCAAGTTATACTTCGTCGTTACCGAAAGAGCGTTGAGTGCGGTGCTCGTCCAAGAACAAGATCAAATTCAGAAACCTATCTATTTTTTCAGTAAGGTGTTACAAGGTTCGGAAGTGAGATACCAAGCCTTGGAGAAAATGGCGCTTTGCGGTCGTGTTTTCAGCGAGAAGGCTACGACATTACTTCCAGAGCTTCGCGGTATGGGTGAAGACTAACTTGCCCATCCAAAAGGTTTTAAAGAAACCGGATGTAGCTGGGAGAATGGTAAAATGGGCGGTGGAGTTGTCAGAGTTCGACGTCAGGTACGAACCCCAAGGACCGATCAAAGGGCAAATCTTTGCCGACTTTGTGGTCGAGCTATCCGCTGAAACGACGCATAACGCCGGAAGTGATGATCGTTGGGTACTCTCGGTTGATGGGTCGTCCAACCAACTAGGAAGTGGGGCTGGAGTCATTCTGGAAGGACCCAACGGTGTATTAATAGAACAATCCCTGAGATTTGCATTCAAAGCCAACAATAATCAGGCGGAATATGAAGCATTGATTGCCGGTATTCTTTTGGCAAAGGAAATGGGGGCGAAGGTACTAATGGCCAAGAGCGACTCTTTACTAATCACCGGGCAGGTGACCAGCGAATTCCAAGCCAAGGATCCACAAATGGCGGCTTACCTAGAGTATGTACAGGAGCTAAGAAGTTCTTTTTCCTTGTTCGAAGTGGTGCACGTACCAAGGGAGCAGAATGCCCGAGCTGACTTGCTTGCCAAGCTCGCCAGTTCGGGCAAGGGGGGCAGGCAGAGGACTGTTATACAAGAAACTCTAAAGACACCTCGGGCGTTCGCAGCAGACCACCAGGTTCTTCAAGTTTGCAAGTCGACGGAAGGGATAGCAAGGAGTCATCGATCGTTAACTCAGGAAACATTGAGGGCACCGAGAGTTAGGGCGCACCCAGTAAAGGAAGTGAACACAACGCGGGTTTGCGCCGTTTACCAACCAAATACATGGATAACACCATACCAGCGGTACATAGCAGACGGTGTCCTCCCAGTAGATCCGACAGAGGCCAGAAAGGTAAAGAAAAGCTCCAGCAAGTTCACCTTGATCGATGGAGAGCTATACAGGTTCGGATTTACACACCCCCTGTTACTATGTGTGCATGGAGAGAAGTGCGTAAGAATTATGACTGAACTCCACGAGGGGATCTGCGGGAGCCACATCAGAGGTCGAGCCCTGACAACGAGAACTCTCCGCGCGGGCTATTATTGGCCAACAATGAGGGAAGATTGCAAGGAATACGCACAACGTTGCAAACAATGCCAGCAACACGCTGATTGGCACAAGGCGCCCCCAGAAGAGCTAAAGTCAATCTACAGCCCCTGGCCATTTCATACGTGGGGAATCGATATTCTGGGGCCCTTTCCGTTGGCGATCAGGCAAATAAAGTACTTGGTGGTAGCGATCGAGTACTTCACAAAATGGATCGAAGCGGAACCAGTAGCCCAGATCACCGCACACAAGATTCAGAATTTCGTATGGAAGAACATCGTGTGTCGTTTTGGGGTGCCCAAGCGTTTGGTATCAGATAATGGGACCCAGTTCGCAAGTCACTTATTGAAGAAGTTGTGTGAGGATATCGGGACGCAACAGGTGTTTGCTTCTGTGGAACACCCACAAACGAACGGGCAAGTGGAGTCGGTCAATCGGGTTTTGCTGAGAGGACTGAAGAGGAGGTTGGAGAAAGCCAAGGGGTCTTGGGCGGAGGAAGTTCCCCGCATAGTAAGGGCATATCATACCACCGAGCAATCGGGAACCCACGAAACCCCGTTTAGCTTGGTATATGGGTGCGATGCGAGGATCCGAGTCGAAATCCAGGAAAGCTCGCCAAGATTCCAGAACTTTGTGGCAGAAGACTCGAACGCCGAAAGGAGAATGAATTTGGATTTGTTGGACGAGGCCAGGGAGGAGGCAAGGGTAAAGGCCGAAGCAGTAAAAAGAAGAGTGGAACGTAAGTACAACTCCAGGATGAGATCAATCAGAGATGGCGACCTGGTGATGAGGAAGGCCCACCAGCACGAGATGCAGAACAAGCTGTCGCCCAAATGGACGGGACCGTTCAGGGTAACCGAAGCACTCGGAAACGGTGCTTACCGCCTAGAAACACTAGAAGGAGGGGCGATTCCTCGCACTTGGAACGCCACCCATCTCAAGTTTTATTACAGTTGAAACATTGTAAGTAGCAATAAAACAGTTTTTCAAGGGGGCACTCTTTTTCCCTGAAGAGGGTTTTTTAACGAGGTCACCCAATAAAGAAGGTTTTAAAAAGTTATTAAAGTTTCCCAGTTGTTAAGTTTACATGCTCATCGTTTTTAAGCATTTGGAAAGACAAATTCAGACCGCATGCATTCCGTACAAGGTTTTAAAGCATAATGTTTTAAGTCCTCATCACCATCTGGCGATTGGAGGCACAAGCACAAAGTTTTAAACCCATATCGCCACCTAGCAATCGGAGGTGAAAGTTAAGTTTTAAGTCCTACTCGCCTAGAACAAATTTAGGCGAGAACAGACTAAGAACTCCTACTCGCCAAGAACGAGTATAGACGAGAGTTCAGAGCAAGATGACAGGTATGCCCAGTTGAGTTAAGATCCGAGCGCCTAGTCCTTGAGCAGGGGTTAAGGAATTCCTTCGGGACGCCCCCTCCTCAAGTATGAATAGCTAGCCCCGGTACCATAAAAGTCCTTCTCACCCTCGAGTGAGTTCGAGCAAGAAAAGATTAAAAAGACCTACTCGCCGCGAGCGAAAATAGGCTAGAAGAGATTAAAAAGGACCTACTCGCCGTGAGCGAGAAGAGGCAAGATGAGATTGAAGGTCCTCAGTGCATCTAGGGAAAAGGTAGCCCCTGGGCAAGTTGAGGCACAATAAAAAGTCCTTCTCACCCTCGAGTGAGTTCGGGCAAGGAAAGATTAAAAAGACCTACTCGCCGCAAGCGAGAATAGGCGAGAATAGATTAAAAAGGACCTACTCGCCGTGAGCGAGAAGAGGCAAGATGAGATTGAAAGCCCTCAGTGCATCCAGGGAAAAGGTAGCCCCTGGGCAAGTTGAGGCACCAGAGAAAGTCCTTCTCACCCTCGAGTGAGTTCGGGCAAGGAAAGATTAAAAAGACCTACTCGCCGCGAGCGAGAATAGGCGAGAAGAGATTAAAAAGGACCTACTCGCCGTGAGCGAGAAGAGGCAAGATGAGATTGAAAGCCCTCAGTGCATCCAGGGAAAAGGTAGCCCCTGGGCAAGTTGAGGCACCAGAGAAAGTCCTTCTC
Source organism: Phaseolus vulgaris (assembly GCF_051622355.1). NCBI lineage: Eukaryota > Viridiplantae > Streptophyta > Magnoliopsida > Fabales > Fabaceae > Phaseolus > Phaseolus vulgaris. The sequence goes on along the minus strand of NC_143508.1, from coordinate 21,900,897 downwards.
GCCCTCGAGTGAGTTCAGGCAAGACGAAACCGAAAAGTCGGGGGTGTTGACAATCTCAAGTATGGGAAAGGAGGGTTGGAGAAGAACCCTGTTCCCTTGAGTGAGACACCAATATTGACCTAGTAAGACCAGTTAAGTTAGAAGTTAAAGGGTGGTAGGAGAGGTTTGCAGAGGGCACCCCACCACCCAAATCATTGCTCTGAAACTCAGGGAGGTAGAGAAGGATCCGAAAAGCGGCTTTACCCCTAGATGAGGGAACAATGATGCGAGTTATATCAGGGGAAAGACTCGGGAAGGTAGACAGAGGTCCGAAAGGCAACTCTCCTCCCGGATACGCAAAGATGAAATCAGGAGGTGGTCCCGTGGGGGACGATGGCATCGCCAGAAGCCCATTGCATGAAAATAAAACAGAGTAGGATTGCATGACAAGGGCCCGTGTCAGCAAAGTTCCAGGCGACGACGTAGAAATGCCTTTGGCCCTTGGTAGATTCGGCGAGAAAGGGTACAGATATTAAGGTCGACCTAAACCCTTTTTACCGGGTAAGTGATGTTGTGTTAAATGTTATTGTTTCGAGTTAACCGTTTGTTTAAGTTAAGAAGGTTTGCAGAAAGTTAAGTACCAATTGGTACAAAGCACGTTGAGTTGAGAAAAAACCGTGCAGCTAAACAAGTTAATTGCACGACAGATAAGTTAGAAGGTTATACATACATATATATGCATGCACATGAGTATCAAATAGTTCAAACAGAATGAAAGTTACAGACCAAAGTTAAGTACAAGAGTTTTCAAGGCGATAAATCAATGGGGGGAACGATCTTGCCATCCACAACCTCAATGTACACGAAAAACTCCGAGAGATCCAGATCGGGGAATTTGCAAGCAAACTGCTCCAGAGCTACTCCGAAGCCGGAAGTGAGAACTTGGGCAGCATCGAGCTGAAGCTCATCGACCTTTGTCTTCAGCCCGCGGTTCTCTTCATCGAGCTCGTCAGCTTTCTTCTTGAGCCCGCTGTTTTCTTCACGAGCTTGAGCTAGTTCCTGGGAGGCCTTGTCCCGATCCTGCTCAACTCTTCCCAGAAGAGTCACCCTCTCAATCGATCTCTTCTCCATATTGGCCACCTGTTGGGCATCAGCTTTCTTCGCCTCCTCCAGCTTGGCGATTTTCTCTCTCAAGGGGACGAGTTTGCTCTCCAGCTCGATGATCTCCTGAAGCTTGTCGTGCAGTTTTCTACGCAATTCGTTCTTGTTATCGCGCACGCTTCGGAGCTCGTCTTTGAAAGCATTCTCGACCTGCGAGAACTCGATGCCTTGCAGCAGCATGTCGCAATTGATCTTATTAGCTTCATCCTTCACGGTGTTTGCGACCTCTTGATGGATGCGGCAGTCGAGTTCTAGCTTCTCCAAGTGGCCTTTCAGCCCTTCGGCGACGATGTGAGGGAGGCACTCGTCGGCCATAGCATGAAGGCGCGTATTGAAGTTTTTCAAGGCTTCTTGGAGGGAACTTGGAAGACCCAGTGTTAATGGAGGGGGCGGGGGTTGGTGCTCACTACCACCCTCACAAGGTTGGATCACGGGGGAGTTTCGAGGCGTGGTGGTGAGGTGGGCAGATCTTCGGTGGCTTGGATGGAGGCTTGTGTATCAGCAAGTTGCTCGGGGGCGACCTCAGCAACTGAAGCGTTTGAAAGTGGAGTCTCCCCAGCAGACTCGAATGGTGTGGAGGCGCTGGGGGGGTTTTCAACGAAGTCTGGAGCGGCGCTCTCAAGCGCTGGGGGCTCTGCCACCGCCATCCTTTTCCTCTTGCAGATTAGTCCATCCTCAGTAGTTTCATTCGTCTCTTCATCAGACACTACCCTAGGGGCCTTCCTCTTGGCCTTCTTGAGGGGTAGTTTCTTGTGTTGGGGGCTGGAAGAGCGGCGGCTGCGGGTGGATCGGCTGGCGGAGACTGGCCTTGGGCGGCGGCGATCTCCACAACAGAATTCGGAACTGTTTGGGAGCCCGCCGCCAGCTTGTGGCGCCTAGCTATGGCACGTAGCTCAGCTATCTTATCCTTTCCCAGCAACATGTCTGCATAGTGGCCCATGATTAGTCCAATGATTAATAATGCAAAGAAAGATGAGTAATAAAAGACAACACATAGGGAAAGCTAAAATTACGCACGAAGACAAAGGTCGGACGACACAAGTGCAAGTTAAGAAAGCCCAAGGACGAACTTATGTGGACGTCTAGCTGGCTTTCGTGAAACTCATAAGAAATAATGGAGGAGGTGGGGAGAACCACGTTGCAGGAGGCGACTCCTTTCCAGAAATTACATAAATCCTTGTCAAGCGCCCCCATCTTTTCCGGCCCCCTGGCCTTCCTGAAACTTGACTCCTTCTTCCCCTTGTTCACCCAGTACAAGGGGAACCCGTCGAGAAGAGAAGGGTATTGATTTCCGCAGCACACACGTACAAACTTCCCCTTCTAATCCTTGTAGGATTGCTGGAAGATAGAAAGATACAGGTACAGGAATACGTCCACAGAAGCCGGGAGCCCCAAGTGTGCGCAGATAATCTGGTAAGCTCGCACAAACGCCCAGCTGTTGGGATGGAGCTGGGCAGGAGCTATATCGAGCTCAGTCAAGAGCTCCCTCTCAAAGCGCGTGAAGGGAAACCGGAGTTTGACCTTCTTGAACATGGTGGTGTAGATGAAACAGAAGGGGGTGTCGTCGCTCCCCTGATCATCGGTGCAGATTGGCTCACCGGGAGGACAAGGCCGCACAACCACTTTGTCATCATGCTCTTTACTGAAGGAGAGGTTTGCCTTGTCATCCCTCTTGAGACGAAAAACGTCAAGGTCGGAGTTGACGGAGGAGGTCTCGCCCAACAAGGTTGCGGAAGCCCACGGATATAACCGCTTGTAATCTGGTAGGGGTCCTACCACCACGCTGGTTTGTGGTAGGTTTGGTTGCGATTGGCTACGGTGAGAAGACGCGGGTCTCACGACTCGATCAGAGGAAGCATTGGGACCCCTTGGGGGGTCGCGAGAAGAAGAAGGGTTGGCCCTACGGGTTTTCGCCGGAGGGTTGCGAGGAGAAGGAGGAGGGTTTGGTGTGAGTTTTGAACGAGTCATCGAGGAAGCTACAAGAAGATGAAAAGGTATGAGTGTTCGTAAACAGAAAGACTCGACAGAGGAGGAGAAGAGGGAAAGGGGGGCTTGCAGAGAAAGGTTCAGAAACCCTAAACGCAGAAAAAAGAAAACGACGCAGAGAAACATCCCACAATGTATGCTCCAGACAAGTATTGGATGATGCAAACCGATCAAAATGCAGCAAATATCAGTAGAAGTGATAAAAAAGTTACCTTTAGACGATCGAAAGAGCGTACAGCAAAAGGGGGATCAAAGAAGTCGAAGAGTCCACCAGGGCGTTTCAAGAGTTTGGAAGTGACGAGGAAGATAATGGAACAGTGGAGTGGCGTGAGAATTTTAATAATTTCGAACGTTACAAGAAGCGCAAGCGACAAGAAATGTTGGTCGTTGATAAGTCCACGTGTCAGTTCGCGGAAGGGGGTTGGTGAAGTTTCAAATCAATAGATGGCCCGGGAATTAGCGCGCGAAGCCACGTAGATCGCCGAAGTTTAACTTATCTTCCGTACCGACCAAGTCATCAAGAGCGACGACGTGATCAAGAAGTGCGCGTGGTCGCTGATCGTAAAGATGGCGGCCTGCAACGTACGAGACCGTCGGTCGTGTCATCGCCAAAATAAAAGGCCAAGCGGTCCAACATCGCTACAAGCAGCACATCGTCGACTTTCCCAATAAGCTCAGAGCGAAGATGCCGGAGGTTCAAGTAAGAAGGCTCAAGTGAACGAACATCCCTCACAAATACGAAGGCCAAGCAAAGCCATAAGTGAAATGATCAAAAGCAGGTGTGCACTACAGCCCAAAGGGAAGGAATGGGGAGGCGAGTAAATGCTATCTAAGGAATTCATGCCAAACGTGACGAGGGGGAATATTGGGAGTAACGCGTGCGGCATATCAAGAAACGCAAGCATGCAAAAATAAATCGGACAGCATTCAACATAAAGAAAAACGTAAAGCCAGCGTTAGGGTTACAGACAGAGTTCATAACAGTTGCAAGATGAAAATATAATCCTATACACATTCTAATGTTTGCACGGGAAGCGAAAACAGGTCACTCATCAGTTGATGGAGATCAAGCTCAAGAGAACATGGAGACCACTCATCAAGCTCAAGAAGAGGTGGAGGCACAAATGGAGGACGCCCATGGAGGTCAAAGTCCACCTCAAAGGATTACAAGAAGCATGTTCAAAGCTTTGGGAGCAAGAGGACATTTATTTTCTCTTTTTGTAGTTTCTTTAGTTGAAGGTGCTTAGAGGGAAACTTTAGAAACCTCTTTTGTTATAGCATCTTTTAGGCTTTAGTTAGGAGCTTTAGGGGGGTGTATTAGTAGGTAGGTGTAGGAGTAGAATAGGAGGTGCCAAAGTGAAGGAAGGGATCACACCTTCCTCATGCATAGGTTTAGGCGCCGGTTTTGAGTAAGTTTAGGAGGGAATTTTGAATTCTCTTAGCTTTGATTTTCAGCACCTTAGGCTATAAATAGAGGTGCTCTCCTTGTATTTTTCAGATTTGAATTCATCTAAAGAAACTATACTCAAAATTGGAGTGAGCATTTGGAGAGCTTTTGAGCCTTCTACTCTAGTCTTATCTTGAAGGACCATGGTTTCCTCAAGTGGCGGCTTGCACACTCATCTAGGAGCATCCATACTTCTAGTGGCGTGATCATCCAACCATTCTTCCATCTTCATGAGCATTCTCTTCTCCTTCCTTTCTTCTTTTTCAATTGTTCATGTTGCCTTGTGTTTTTGATTTGTTTTGGTTCGGCTATTCCAATTTTCCAGCACCTATGTTCTGTTTTTGTTTTCAATTCCTTTTATGTTCGGTTCATATGTTTTCTTGCCTAATTCTGTTCGGTCAATCCATTTTATAATTCCTTTGTTGATTCAATTTGACAATATTTGGTTCATCCAAATGAGTTTGGGATTTGGTACTTGTTATTGGTGAGTTCTTGACTTAGAACCTTGATCCAACTTCTAAGAAAGTGCCTCTATATTTTCCAGCTCTAGGTGATTCCTAAAAATGTCAAGAATCTTGTTCTATGTGGCTATTGGAATCACATCATGTGGTATCATGAGTCTTAGGTTCATTCTTGTTTAATTGTTGAGTTGTGTGCACTTTATTTCAAGAGCTTTTTAATTTCTTGCAATTTAAGTTTCTGTTTTAGAATTTTAATTGAGTATTCTTGCTGTTTTTTTTTCTTTTGCTCCAAGTGTTTGTGGAAAGGTTTATGGCACTCATAATTCTTATGAGTATGGTTGCTCTTTTGGAATGGCATTATCCTTCCTAGAGTTTACCTTAAGCTTCCTTTCACTTGTTACAATTTGTGATGTGTCTTTTAATTTTTGAATCATGTCAAGTTTTGTCTTAGTCATGTTATTCCATATATGTCATTACTTCTAGTAGTACTTTTATTGTTTTGATTGTTTCTTGCTTTGGTGTCATATAATTTTCTGAATTGATGTTGATCCTTTGTGCATTTTCTTTTTAGAATTGAGTTCATACTTGTATTCTAGACCTATACAAGTTCCAATACATCATTTTCTATTATGTCTTTGCTAGTTCATCATTCTGTTTTTTATTCCTATTAGGATTCCTCTGTTTCTGAAAAGAGTGCTTACTGTTTTTCCTTATTGCAACTGATTTACGTACTTTAAAATTCTGAAATTCTGGATTTGAGATATTCAAAGTGTTAGAAAAGAATAGAAAAAAGAATCATTCAAAAATATGAAGTACACAAAAAATGATAAATAAAATAAAAAAAGTGTACATTCCTGCCAAAAAAAATACGGTAATCTGGCAGTGATTTTAAAAAATTTATTTCTCTCAATTGGTTTACTGTTTTTAATTGATTCCAGTGCCATTTTTTAGTTAACATCTTGAAGTTTCTGTGGTATAAATTTCATAATCCAGTTCGCTCTACAACGTTCCAGTTAAATCAGTGAATATCAAACACAGTTTGCATAAAAAAAAATTTCCAGTAGCTAAATTTTTTTGTTTTCTTCATCTACTCTAGTGCTTTTCCTTAGGTATTCTTTTGTGTGCCTACTTTTCTCATTGAATTCTTTATTTTCTTGATTGTCTTTCATTCTTACTCTTTGAGTTTGTCTTACATATAGTATTCCTTTTGCAATTACATTTCCTTGCTTATACCTTTTCTTGTTTGTCTTTATTGTTTCTTTGGTTTTGTGGTGGTTTGCTCTTAAGATTGGTGTGCTTGCTTTGACATATTTCATTTGAGGATTCCAAGGCCTCAAGATCAGATTGGTGCAAGAACATTATTTCTTTGAGAGTGATATCTTTTTCAGCCTTAGTTCATTTCGGCAGTTTCATTGCCAAAAGCTCACTGTTTTTGCTAATTTTTAATTTGTTTGCTGTTTTTGTGTGTTTGCTGTTTTTAATTACAAATGGCTGGATCTTCAAGTGATGCATCCTACAAGCAGAATTCTCCTTCCAAAGCTTCCATTCTTGGTGAATTACATGAAGCTCAAAGAACAATTAGACGGTTGGAAGAGAAAATGCAAAAGATGGAGGTCCAACAAGCTAGACCATCTCCTTCTATCCATGATGGACATCATTCTCATAGACCATCTTCAAGAGCTTCTTCAAATGATGTTGGCCGTGAAGATGAGCATAGGAGAAGGAGACCTCCACCCCAAGTCCATGGACAAAGACATCATCACCATGGGGAAAGAATTCACTACGGCAATGGCTTCTACCATGATGCAAAGTCCAAGCTTCCTTCAGTCAAGCTACCATGTTTTAATGGTTCTAGTGATCCAAATGTGTATTTAGATTGGGAGGCTAAGTGTGAACAAATTTTTGAGATCCAAGATGAGCATAAGCTCAAGCTAGCCACCCTAGAGTTTAGTGATTATGCCATGAAATGGTGGCATGGAATTGTAAAGGACATTATCTATCACAAGGGTCCTCCCGTGGACTCTTGGAACTCTTTAAAGGATCATATGCGCGCTAGGTTTGTGCCCCCACATTTTAGGAAAGACCTCATGTTGAGACTCCAACGGTTTCAACAAGGCACGCTAAATGTGGATGAATATTATAAGGAGCTTGAGACGCTTGTGCTTAAAATTGAATTAGAAGAAAGTGAAGAAGCCATGGTTGCTAGGTTTGTGAGTGGTCTTAGGAAGGATATTCAAGACATTGTTGAGTTACAAGAGTATTCATCATTGGGCTCTTTAGTTCATCTTGCAATGAAGGTGGAAGCCCAACTTGCTAAGAAAACCTCTTTTAAAAATGCTTCCAATGATGGATACTACTCCAAGTCTTGGAGAAACAAAACTTCTTTTTCTAAACATCCTTCCAAAGATTCTTCTTTCAAACCCAAGGAATCTAAGCCATCAACTTCTAGACCTAAGTCTCCCACTAGAACATCTAACACTAAATGCTTTAAATGTATGAGTTATGGTCATATTGCTGCAAATTGTCCTTCCAAACGAAGTATGTACATGCATGAGGGCATTGTAGTTAGTGAGCATGATTCGGATTCTCCAAAGCATTCATTGCATTCTCATACATCTAGTGAGGAAGAGAGCGAATGTCCACTTGAAGGGGACTTGTTAGTTGTGAGAAGACTTCTTGGACAAGTTTCACAACCTTTTGATGAAAGTCAAAGGGAAAATATTTTCCATACAAGATGTCTTATTCAAAACAACATTTGTTCCTTGATAGTGGATGGGGGTAGTTGTGCAAATGTGGCTAGTACAAGAGTAGTAGATAAGCTTGGATTGCCTACTATCTCTCATACAAAGCCCTACAAGTTACAATGGCTTAGTGAAGTAGGAGAAATAATTGTTAATAAACAAGTCCTCATCCATTTCTCCATTGGAAAATACAAAGATGAGGTATTGTGTGATGTTGTGCCCATGGAAGCCACTCATGTTCTTTTGGGAAGGCCTTGGCAATTTGATAGAAAAGTTTTACATGATGGCTTTACCAACAAATTATCTTTTGAATTCCATGGTCACAAGGTTACTTTAAAATCTCTCTCTCCAAAAGAAGTCCATGAGGACCAAGTTATCATGAAGAAAAAGAGGGAGAGTGAAAAAGATAAAAAAGATAAAAAAGATAAGAGTTCTAAGCCTACACTCCTTGTGTCTAGGCGTGACATTGAAAGGGAAATAGTGGCTCATCATCCTCTTTTTTTAGCCATCCCTAGAACTCTTAGCATAGAATCACTTGTTGATAGTCCTCATTGCTTGGAAAATTTGGTAGAAGAGTTCAAAGATGTGTTTCAAGATCCTCCAAATGGACTTCCACCTTTGA